>NC_046197.1:14137618-14755118 GCF_011004875.1 Balearica regulorum gibbericeps
CTGGATTTAGGATAGCCTGCAAAAGCCAAATTGTGCCACAGTCTGCCTTCAGACGTGTTCACACACTTCTCCCTGATTTCAGTGGTAAACATCTGAGGGAGCAGCTTGAGTCAGGATGTGCAGCAGTGAGTTTTATAGGCTCTGCACATGGGCACAGCTTGTTTCTGGATGCTGAGTATCAGGTGCAATGCTGGTGTAGACATTGCATGAAAAAGAGGAAAAAAGCTAAACACAGTGAGACACAAGTGTGAGAGGGTTTAAAAAGCATGGAGGAGATGGAGGGCTGAACCATCCATCAGCAGGCCTTGAATATCAATAAAACAGATCTTAAAAAAAGCCAAGGACCTTGCAGCTCCTGCCTCAGAGAATTTGTGCATGTAGCACTCTGTACCACACCAAGAAATCTTGACCAAGGGGGTTGCTTTCTTATACTGCAATTCTAAAAATGCCTGTCTGTGAGCAAGAAGGATGTGCTGACCTCCATGAGCCCATGATCCTGTCCAAGCACTGAAGCCTTCACAAGGACTGGGACCCTCCTTCAGGCAGAATCCAGCCTTCAAAAAGCAAAATCCAGATGCAGTCAAACTTGCTACCAGAGGTAGACAGAGAGAAGGCGAAGGTGTAAAATTGAGGATGGCTGAATATTTTCCCTTTTTTACTGTAATAGTTTTGTGGTCAGAGTCTAACTTTGGTTGCCTTTAAAGCCGATGGAAGCATGTGAGTGCAGCTCCAGAAAGAATCTGACACTAAATAAATCATAATTATTTCTGTCTTCTAAAACAGAATACAGGTTAATTAGCACTCTGATGTCTGAACCATCTGCAAAAGATTAGTTAACTAATGAGCCAAAATACATTGCAGCTTCTGTGTGGGTACAAGGTGTTAACAAAGTAAATGCGTTGCAGTTTCCCTGAGCACAATATCAGCCATATGATTTTTGGAGCCACGTGCTAAGTGTTACGTGTTATCTTTCCTAGGAAGCTTCATTTCAGTTAATTGTCTCTCTCTTCGGCTCATGGGGAGTGCACAGAACAAGCTGGACTTCATCTTGAGTATATTTGATGACAGACTGAGAGGTCTGGGGTCCTGAAAGGAGGTGGTTTTTTAACAGGGAACATTTTATGTTTATTCACGGAACCCAGGAAAACCAGCTTGGGGAACTTTGTCCAGATGGCTGCTCTGAAGAACTTGCCCAGATCTCCATCTCAAAAACCTCCCTATTCTTTGAGTCCAGACTCACATGGGATTTCTCGGGTTTTCTTTCCTCTGTTTTGGATAGTTTGGCTTTTGCCCTCTTTTTGATCACTTGTCCAACAGTGGAGAAATGCTCCTGCCAGGTACATGGACAGGTTTTGCAGCTGCATGACTGCCTCATGTCAGACAGGATCACACCTTGAACTAGCTGGTGCTGAAAGGTGTAATTGCTGCCCTCCCACTATTGCCCTCCTCAGCCATGCCTAAATGCAACTGAATTTTAACATCTAGAGGCCAAAAGACATTCAAAGCCAGATTCACCTAGGAGGAAAGCAGCAGGCTCTTTTAGCAGCCCAAGAAACTTCACTGATGGCCTAGGAGAGATGTTTGCACCTGCTACAACACGTAGGATTATTTCTGGGTTTTCAACCTTGTTTTCATTCATCTGTGGCAATATCCTGGCATTGTGTTTCCATGTAGAAGCAAGAAAAACAATGGTGAACTCTTATTTAGCACCTCTCTGGGATCTTTTCCTAATCAGCTATCCTAAATCCAGGAAAACTGGTCTAGCTACAAAAGGGACAGCTCGCAGCAAAAAAATTTAAAATACAGCCCAACTTTTGAAACAAACTCGATCTAAGATAGGCCTGGCTCACATGTACCTCCAAGCCTGGCTCAGAGCTTTTAATCTGTGGATGGAAGTGAGTGAAGATGAAGCCTGAATAAGAGACAGGCTGACTGTGCTATACAGGTGCCTCATGAATGTCACCTTGCTCAGGGCAATTTCTCATGTGCAGGACCCCAAGGGGAAAACAGACAATACATGATGACTGTAGGGAACTACTAAGATTAAGACAGTTAAAACAACAGGAACAAAACAAACATAATGGGACAAAAACTGACAGCAACTGTTCCAAAGAAACACCATCAGATGGAAAATCAAGCATTCCTCCTTTGCCATTAGGCCCATAAGAAATTTGTTCTACATGCAGTCAGGATGAAAAAGAGGAAACAGAAAGAAATGTTAGGAATTTTTGGAATCATGCCTAGCAGAGGGATGTTTGGAACTGCAAAATTAAAATGATTGATGCAGTTTTCTTTTTTGTTGCTTATTTTCCTTAGAAGTATGATAAATGGCTCCTTCACATGCCAAGATAGGTAGGATGTTCCTGTTTGTTTGTTTTTATAAAATCAAAATTAGGATACAAGATGAATGTTTAAATAAATAAATAAATAAATAGAATAGAATCTGCCCTGTATCCTAATTTCCATATTTGCAAGACAGAAAACAAACACTGGAGAGAGTGCAACAGAAAACATCTCAAAGCTGTGAAAATATCTCCACCTTCATTTGGAGGGCCCCAAGTCATTTCAGAGCCTGAACCACACTGGATGCAAGAATTGCCTTCCAGACCACGTGCACTGCATTCATGAGCTTCTCTAAAGTACCTCCAGCAATTGCCCATACGGGAAGTGCTGAATCCAATTTGAGTTGACTTAATAAACGTAGCAATCAAAATCAAAATCCTTGGGCCTCATCCACTACCAGTTGATACATCTTTGATTCTTGGGGCTGGCTTTGGCTCAAGAGCCGTGTGACCGGACAAATGCATCAGCAAATGCTCAGCTGGTTTCTAGTAATCCAGAGACCATGGATTAAATGTCTCTGCACCAGGTTATGTTAGCAAGCACGTATAAGGCCACACATATGATTTTGGTCAAAATATTTTGATCAAAATATGTTTAATAACTAACTAAATGAATTGGACAATGATCAGATTACTTACAGTTATGGCTTCTGAGGACTTAGTCCCACTTAAACCTTACAGTTTATATTCCTCATGACTGTAACGTCAGGAACTTGCATGGCTGCTGCCAAAAGGAACCACGCCTCTGGCGTGACTCCGATCACCGTTGTGGTAGTGCTGCTCCGAGCAGGTCAGTTTACATGATGCACCTTGCAGGGGTCAGCTCATGCCCAGGAGTATGGCTGCATGCAGGGCCCAAGCTCTGCTACTAACTCAGATCTGCATCTGTACTTTTTAAGGTTCTCCTTTTTAAAGGAAGGTCTCTGAAGATATTTCATATGACAGTAGGCAAAGGCACGCGGCAGCTGCAAGCCTGGACTCACAAATGCAGGATTGGTGCCCCTTTGGACTTGCCATAAATTTTGTACTTGCCAGGATCTGAATTGACTCAGTGAATGAAAATGCACACCTTTTGCAGGGCTTTTTCAAAACTGGCTTCCCACCTCTCTCAAATAGCATTTCATTTTAGGAAATGACAAAATGCTTTCCCCATGAGAACTCCCTCTGCAAGCATGGATCCAAGCCAGGGTAATACCATACTCTGCAAAGCTGTGCGGTTCACATGGCACAGGATGAGTGTCCCTTTGGGATAATGCTCTGTGAAACCAATGGTTACACCACAGCAGGCCCCCTGCCATCACCTAATACAGCAGACATTCATAGCAAGTGGATCAGCCAGGATCCAGTTTCCAAATGCAGGGCTTGAATAATTAGAAGTTCCCATTGCTGCTCAATGGGAGCTGGGCATTTTACTTCCCTGCATGTCACACTGAGTTTTCATATCCCTTTCCCTCCACCTCTCCCACGTCCAAGCTTTTGTGATTAACATGGCAATGGAGATTGAACTGTGTGCATACATTGATTTGTTGGGTGGTTTGGGAAAAGAAAGCAAATCCAAGCTATTTACCTCAGTGCAGACCCCTTTGGTGTTGCAATGCCATAGCCTTTGGAGTCCAAGTTACCTCCCACCTTCATGGTGTCACAGGGCTTCCTCTGCTCGATGTACTCGTTCATCGTGGACTCCAAGAGGTAAGCATACTTCCCTTTTGACTTCCTCACTCGGATCATCCCCTCTTCTGTCGTCCTCACAAAAACGGAGGGTTCAGCTGACTTCATGTACGTCCACATCTTCTCAAACACTGCTATCTTGGATCGCTGCGTAGGACAGCAGAAACCCAACACAAGCATTAACAGAGGTTTGGGTGCCAGCTGAGGTTTTCAGTTTGGACTGAACACGTACCCACATATCAGATAGGCCAAGGAAAGGGGTAATGGGATGTTAATGAACCTTCTGCCATTTCTGCACAGGACCCAGATCAACCCTGTGTCACTGACACAGTAAGGGTAGGCTATTTGTGTACGGCAAGTGATTTTGCTGATCAAACCAAGGGAAAACCAAGCTGGAAATCAGGATACGTTTTCTTTTGGAGATGCTCAGAGTAACTCCTTGGTAAAAAGAGGAAGCACATGGATATTCCATATTTGTGTTTACAATTGCAGAATATCACATGCACTGAAAATACCACCAGCCTTCTGAGCAGCACAGAGGAAACTGGACTTTTGCTGTTCTAAGGACAAGCGCAGCAGGTCCTAACATGGTAAGGGGAAGAAAGAATAAAAAACAGACCTGAGCTGAGGATGAGAGAGGATGGGCCTGGAGGACTTGTCAAACAAGGGGCTAATCAAAATGTTTGCATTAAAGTTTCCTTTTTACCCTGAAAAATTCTTTAGTAGAGCCAGCTTCCAGGGTCCCATAGGCAATTTCTGTCTGCTTGGCCAAGTCCTCTGCACTCTCGATGGGAGAAACCATCCTTTCCACGGTGAGGAAGGCAGCCAGGTTAGCTGTGTAGGAGGATATGATGATCAAGGTGAAGAACCACCAGACGCCACCGACTATGCGGCCGGAGAGAGACCTGGACACAGAGGGGAGAGTCAGACAGGAGGGCTGTGAAGGTCCAAAAGGTGCAGCTCACTCTTGCAGGCCCATCATTTACCTGTCATTTACCCAAAGTCATGTTCTCCAACTACCTCCAGGGAAGCCAAAGATCAGTCTCAGTTCTCAATCTGCTTTTCAAGGTTTCAATGTAATTAGAGGGGGGATAAAAAAATTCACAGTGAAAAAAATCAGCAATAAACTGACTGAATTAGCTTTGATTTTTAATTCCTTTCAGAGTATATAATAATGTTAATAATAAGACATGGAGACAACTACCAGGAAGGTTTAGCTGGGCAGGGAAATGCCCATCGAAATAGCAGCTCAGGTGAGGTCTGTGTTGTGGCATGTACCCGCAGGGGGAAGGAGCACCATCATAGAGCTGGACCAGATAAATGGACCAGCTGGGATCACTAGGTCAGTTCCTCCATCACCTGAAGTTTATAAACCAGAACTCTGTGTTTTTCTATAAGGCATATTGAAGCTCAGAGAGGAACTACGACCTTAATGAATAATTTGCCTACTGACATTCTCTGTTTTGCATTCAGCAGATGGTTAGACAAGATGTTCATAATAACGCCTTAAAAAAAAAAAGGTATTTTGTACTTGTTGCAATCAAATAGCCAATTATCTGTAGCCATTGGATAGCTACAGAGGCAAATAAGTCAAGCAGGTATTCATTTATATTAAAATATTTTCAAATAATTTTTAAGAGTAGAAGATATTTTTAGAGTGATGTCAGTATTCATGTATTCTAAATTATTTATATGCTCCTTTTCTAGATGCAGAGCACTGTCCCAGACAGAAGGTAACTTACAATGCTATTTTATAAAGCCAGACAGTCTGACTAGGGAGGACCTGCCCATGAGAAACACCACTTACTTCTCTGTGGCAGACAATGTCTCAGCATTTTCTTTCTGCAGACCTGAGTCACTCCACAGAAGTATGGTTTATCAGGTGGTAACAGAGATATCCCAGTCCAGCTAAGGGCACTGGACCAGCTCACGACAGAGAATGCCACGCTATGTCTGGGTCTGCATGAAGCCTTGGGTCCAGCTGCTATGGTTTACTATGGTTTAACATGACTTGACAAATCAACCTGTGCGTTCCATCGAGGAAAAAAGCACCCTGCTAATCACTGAAATTAGAGCTGGGAAAAGACTAACCCCATCAGCCCACCAGCTGCACGACTTCCCCAAGTTACACTCTTCCAGTTTGTCCAGTCTGGTTTTAAAAGCTGCTGATGTGAGGGGAGCTGCTCCTGGAGACATCACGTCATCTCCCCATTTAGATCAACCCACCCTGAAATCTCTTTAGTCAAAACTCTTTGAGATCACTTCGCAGCAGAAAGCAGGCGCAGCGGCTCAGCTCCCACACACGCAGCACACGGGGCAGAGTGGAAAGCACGCATTTTAATATGTGGAAATAAGACCCATCCCACCACATGTGCTGTCAGCCCCACATTCCTGGAGAATGATCACAGCAGTTTTCACCTGTGGCAGAGAGAAACTGCAGGAAGTATGACTGCAAGGGATTTCAGTGACAGCAAGGGCAAGTGGGGTATTTTACAGATGTGTGACCGCAAGGACTTCTGCGGTTAGAGATGGGTCGGGTTTTCCTCTGCACAGGGGCCTCATTTCAGAGCAGAGCACCTGCCCTTCCCTCTGGTTTCTTCTCCCATGGGCTTTTGTGAAACTGGGCAGCAAAGTCCATCTCACCATAAACCCAAGCTCAGTGAATGACTTTGAAGGATCCACCTTTCAAGGTCTTTCAGAGAAGTTTACTGGACCCATCTCCAAGGTGATACTGTCAGGAGTTCACAAATTCTTTTCTTAATCATCCATATCTTAAAAAAAGATTTTTTCAGGCATGGTTTCCAACCATAAGCTATATGCTGGTTACCCCACTCTGCAGTGTCTCATGCAAACCTCCTCCTTTGTTGCTAACTGCAGCAACATGGCTGAGCAGTCCAATGGTCTCTCACTACAGAGTACTTTCTTTTTATGCCTCCCCACCACTGCCAGTCAGAGCTTTGTTGTGGGAATGCTGGATGCTGTGGGAAAGGCAGGCAGATGGGCACTGTTCTTCTACCGTATCTTTAACTGAGAGAAGACCTACTCACCAAACAATCTCTGGAGATGAATAGGGACCTCCAGGGATGATTCACTCATCTATCTCAGGTTGGGAGGAGGTCCTTCTGCAGACCTCCCTCTCTATTGAATTTTGAAGGAACTGGGATGACTAGTTTGGACTAAACAGCTAATTTTTAAGTAGCTAAAGTTAGGCGAGATTAACGTGACCACCATGTTTCCCATCTGTGGAGAATGCCCAGCCTGCAGGACTGTCAGCACAAACCACTTTACCTTTTGTTTCATATTTGGAGAGGGATTGGGAGGCAGCTATGGATTCAGCTCACATGGCTTCAGATTGATGGGAAGAGGAAAAAACTACCTGTCTTTAATTAGTCTGGATGATGTGTGCTCAGGGAAGGAAGCGCTCAGAAAAGGCACAGAGGCATTAAACAAAAGTAACCGGATAATGTCAAATACAACAATCTCTGCTGAAGAAGGCCACTTTGAGCTGGCAAAATCCATTTGCATGGCAAATAATCACATTCATCTCCAGCTGCAAATTATGCAGCCTTTCCTTCCTGACGAAGCTGGGATATTTCTGTGACTTGTTTCAATCCCTTCAGCGGCAGTCAGCCAGATTCCTGCCTCTAGACCCTCAACACCCTGGCGATATTCATTACTGGCTTATCCCATGGGGGCTGCCTGCTGTCAGCTGCAGATGGCTTATGCTTCCCAACTCCGCACTTGGCATTGACAGCATGAAAAAGTAACTATGGGGCAATGAGACTGGGGGGTACCCAGGAGAGGTCTGGGGAAAGAGGGAGAAGGAGCAGTAGCTTCTTTCCCATGGGAGCCAGATGGGACAGGATGCGTGTCCGCACCAGTCTCATCTGGGCTCTCTGCTGCTGGTACTGGTCGTTTCTCCTCATCACATGAGACGCTGTGAGGAGGTGAGCGGTCACTCTCAAAGACAGTGGAGGAAAGAAGAGGAGATAAACAGCTTGCTATGACTGCCAGCATGGTGAGGCCCTCATGTGTATGATGTTTTGTTGCAGAGAGTGCTAATGGGCAATGCTTGCCCTCATTGCTAGATTGACTTGGATCTAGAAGCTGTGAATCTAAACTGCTATAAACACACGGCAGAGAAAATAGCATATGGCCTCTACAGGACATCATCCTTTTGCTCTGCGGTCGTGCAGCATCTAACACAAGGGAGCGCTGGCAGTGATGAAGGTTCTTGGGGGCTAGTGCAATACAATAAAAAAATATAATAATAGTCACGATGAAACATCACACAGGCAGATGTGATCCCATGTGACATCCCTACAGCTCAATAGCAGTGAACACAGGATAAATAGGACAAGTTGGATTTCTCTGGATTAGATTTTGAGCCGATGCCTGTTACTGCTTACCAGAAGCAAGTGGTTGGAAAGACAATATCCATTACAATCTTGTTCTCTTACTTCTGTAGACCAAGTGGTAGAGCAGCAGTGCTACCATCATGGGACACATTTGCAAAAGTGCCTTTGTAATTTAGGAGATAATGTCCCATGTCTAGAAGTGACTTCAATACTTGGGAACTAAAAGCCTGGTCAAAAGCCAGTGGGACTTAGAGTTATGTTTATGCTCTAGTAAAAGCAGTCACGGAGGAGTAGATATACCTTGTACTTTTAAGTCACTTTGAGGTTTTGAAAATCTCCCTCCACAGTAGATAACAGAAAATGACCTTCCACTTGACTAACAAATGTTCTGCAGCTCAAGCCCTAGGAAAGTTAATTTCTCTTCACTAATGGGCAGTGTGGGGTTTAAATCCTCTTGCATTGAGAATTTACATGTCCCCATAGCTCTTCAAGCATAACACGAAGGCAATCAGCTCTCTGCTGTGTGGAAACAAGTTAGTGACTCAGTCCTCTGCAGAGCTAAGGTGAGATGGAACACACTGGTTGGTACTTTAAAGATATGCTAAGGTTCGGATGTTTGGATTTGTCTATTTGACCTCTGGATTTATTCACATTCATTACCATAGTAATACTTGCAAATAGCAGGATCTAAAAAAAAATCAGAATAAAATAAACAAGAACAACAGTAAAAGAGGCTTTAACGAATGGCTAATTCTGGGATGTGGAAAGGGATGAAATAGCTAGATAGACTAGATTGTACATTTTTCAACATATATTATTCCTTCTGCACCTACACTCTTCTTTCTTACACAATCCAAATTAAATTCTCTTTGTTTCTTCTTCTAGCACTGCCTGTGCTGGCTAAAACCACCCACCCTATCCTCTCCCTGACTTGGGGTCCTGCCTGCCCTCCACAGAACAGTAGCAAAAACAGGGCGCTCCTTTCCAACAATACCCTTGCAGGAGCAAGTAGTAAATACACTGCCCTCATTATCCATGTTGCACAATCTACTTAAAATTAGAGCTGGCTGGGAATCAGAATTTCAGCGCCATGGAAAATTCTGAAATTGTAAATGAAACCTTAATATTCTCAATTGGAATGAAAAGATAACGGTTGTTAATGTCCTCTAAAAGTAGCATTCCGAAAATGGTTGGTTTGGGTCTGTCCGAGCTTTGCATTTTTCTATTACTAATGTTTCATTACTGAAAGGCTAAAAGGTATAATTTTAACACGGTAAACAATTTTGTTTCTGCTTTCTCATTACGAATAATTCTATTTCAGCTTTTATAACACATTAAACCCTTACCTACCACATGTATAATTTAAAAGATAATTCTAGAATGTGCTATTTTATATCTGTCTAATGGAAAAACTACAGATGACCAAACTGAAATTAATAATTTTGATTTTCTCACTTAGATGACTTTTGTTTTTACCTTTCCTTGCAAAGGTAATTGCATTTTGCCAGTAGAAAACAGAAAAGAATTGTAAGTTGCCTTTGTTCCCATGAAGTGATTTTTATTTTTTTATGTTCTAGCCTTAGCATTGATGGATTCTTCACAGAAAAAAGAAAATCATGCAGCTATAATCTCTTATTTCTTAAAACAAAATGCAATCCTTGATCAAACAATTTGCTCTTTGATCTTACCCCTTATGGAAGGTAGGAAAAGCTGACATGAGCTTGCCTCTGCTTTGCTATGTTATTAGAAGAGCATCATATGTTTTTGCAAAAAAACTTAACAAGTTCATCAGAAAATATACAAAGTAAACCTCATTGGAAAACTGCTCAAGCAGCATCTCGGTTCTCTCCCACTTCTCCCTTCCCCCTCCCCAAATCCATTTCTTATGGAGAATTACACCTAAACTGACAATGTTTTAATTAGAAGTGCAAATCTGGGATTCTAAAGCCATAGTTGCTTTGGGAGGATTTCCCAGATTTGCTGTTAAGTTAAATTCTAATAAAGGCTCACTTAGTCAACTGACATGTTTGTCACTGAATGAGTTTATGCAAAACTGTTGAAAGAAAAGCTCTTATGTGCTTGTTCTACTGATTGTGGGTCAAATCCACTTTTGGTCCTCTACCCACACAGATCCTCTGATCTCCGACACTACTCTGCTAATTTGATACTGACTCTCGATAATTTCATGGGTCTATCTGAATGTTGACTTGGTTGTGGATTAGTTGCAAACATTTTGCTCCAGTTTTGCTCTTATTTTAAATAAATTTTCAACATTAAACTCTGTCAATGTAAATGAGCTTTGGGTTTTTTGCGTGTCACAGACCATCTGGCATGGTTGGTCTCACCATTTTATCTCCGACCCTGACATGAACCTAGATTTACTTGAAAAGTCTGTGTATAGTCATAGATAGAGGAACAGCTCTGGGTGCATCCATCACACACATGCTGCAAAGCTCTTATCCTCTCACGCTCCGCTATGCCATGGGTAGTTTTGAATGAGCTACCAACTGTTTGTAATGAAATGGGAGTGATTATAATGCATGTTTCTCTGTCCATGTTGTATTATTAATTTTCTTGCCACTGTTAGTTTGCATTTACTTACTATTGAATCCTACCTCCTGGTACAAGAGTCTGGAGTCCAGACTGCAGTGCTGGGCTTTAACACAGAGTGTCAAGAGCGTCCTTATAAACACATAAGTAAGAATGTTTTTGACTGACATTCTCATTTACCTCTCCTAGTTGTACAAATTCCTTCTTCAGCTCCCCTCACAGAGGTAACAGCTGCATATTTTGATTCCCTGTGGGTAACACTGGGTAAGAAAGCTGAGGGTGCAGAGGTACTGGGAGTCCCATTCTGCCTCTCTCCTGCTTTCTTTTTCCAATTTTTGTTTCAAAAAACAGAAGGAAAAAAATTGAGAATTTATTAACTTTTGTATATGGGCTGTAGATCTACTCTTTCTCAATTTTCCAGGCACACCATGCCAGCTCATCCAACCCCCACAGCCAACACGCTGGAAGGAGGCAATATGGATTGCTGAATCCCAGCAGAAGTCCTTTTAAGAAGGGGCCTTGGGGTCACTTGCTGTGTAAATATTCCAACAACTGAACATATTGTCTGCAAATATGCAGAATCTCCCAGATTCATCAGGGGGATGTATATCTGTGAAGCTTATAATTATAAGTCATAGTTTATTTACTGTTTCTTTCTGCCTAAGCTAATGGCCTTGGACAGCAGTATATGGTCCCCTCTCCTACCGTTTCATCTCTTCTTTTGCAGAATATGTTGGCACTTTTTTCTTCAGTTTCCCTTTAATGGGCAAAACCTCTTTCTAAAATGAGTTTTCCTGCTTAGTCAGAAATGCATCATGCCACTTGTGGTTCTCCAGTCATTGGAGCTTGGATTGCTGCAGTGCTAAGTATAAGCATGACTACATGGAGCAGTTACGTGCTGTTTTCAAGGCATTCACTTAGCATTTTGACAGGCAAGAGGTACCCAAAGGCCTAACCAGAGAACTAGCATCCAGGAACTCTTTTTTTTGTTCCTTGGAAGCCCTGCCACTTTATGAGATCCAGGGTAGCTTACTTCATCTCTCTAATTCAGTTCCCAGCTGTGGAAGAAGAGGATGAATCACATTTATGAACTTTACCTGGGTGGGTGGCCTGAAGCATTGGTCACCAGGAAGAATTTACCTCTGAGCTGCTTCTGTGCCAACTTCTCCTTCCTGAGACACTCAATCCCAGCAGGCAGAGGCAGCATCAAACAGGCCCAGCTATGCAGGGGGTAATTTAGGTACTCAATAGCAGTCTGCAGGTTGTGCATTCCCGTGGTCCTCAATGGCCACATAATGCAGCCTGCTGACACGTAACCAACACAACTCACCTGCTTAGCTAACGAAATACAGTGCCACGCAAACATGGACTGACATGGGCAACCAGGCCCCCTAAACTTCAGCAGGACCCATGTACCACCCATGGTATAAAAACATTCCTACAGAGCCGAACTGCAGAACTGTGTTATGTCCTTTGCTTGAGGGAACCACCGTCCCTGAGCAGTCAAAACTGGCTGCTGAGTAGCTTATTCTTACAACTGCAGGATAATACACCCAACTCTTCCAGAGGGTTGCTAAAAAAACATTGTAAAGAAAGGGATGAGGTGGAACCCAAAGAAAGAATAAAAGTGTGGTTGAAAGGCAGAACAGATAGATCCAAAGAAATACATGGTCATCCTCTTAAGTACAGGCAGAGCATGCCTCTCCATACTGCAAACCAGGGTAGTTTAAGGGATGAGGGTTTAGGTAGAAGGTTGCGTAGAAACACATGGTCACTTCGGGCTGCTCAGCAGCTCTAGTGAAAGGCAAAGTCATCCCTCTTCTGCAGTTGTGCCAGCTTTTGCTACAAGGAAAAAACCCGACTTTTGTCATGCCTTTGAGCAAAAATTTCACTGTAAAAAAGGCTCTTCATGTATTTTTCTCACTTTGGTGACATTTGTTCGCTTTACTGAGAAAAACTCACAGGGTGACAAGCATAAAATTTTGTCAGAAGCACTTGCTGGAGTGCCCCAGGAGATTCATTACTCAGGAACTTCCTCAACCTCAGGTGGCCCCAAATTTAACAGCACTGATCCTTCTTTTTAAACAACGGCTTATTGTGCTAATGTCCTTTGCTGTGTTGCTAGATTTCGTATGCTCTCCCCCAGTCTCTTCTTCAAAGTCTGCTTGATGAAAAAGGTTTTTTTTCCCCCAAAGATTTAATATATTTTGGATTATATGCTACCAGTTCTTCATTTTTCCAAGATCCTCTTTAGCCATCTACATGTGCTCACAATTTAGAGCTCCTTAGTTTCTAAGACTTCTGGGCAATGTTACAATAACCTAGTTCAGATTTCCTCCAGGGTGGCTTGCCTTGGTTCTTTTCTGTCTGTCTTTTGTCAGATTTCCCAATCTGATGAGAAAGGCCTTTTCTGGGAGGAGAGTATTTTTTGCACTGGAAGATTTTCACCGTGAGCAATATTCCCAAATATTCCCTTCTTTTTCTCTCTCATTTCTAATTTAAAATATGATCCCTCACAAGACTGTACAAGTTACATTTTCTATATTTTCGCTTGTGAACCTTTTGTTTTTTTCTACAAGGGCATACAGTATCCCTCGTAGAAATGGTGAGGAAGGAGTCTGGTCTCTCCAGCCAGTGTTCTTTTAGAAGAGCTTTATGTGCACAGGAGCGCCTGTCTCTCAACATTAAAACTCCCAAACTGCGAAGGGAAAACATTTTCAGTGTTTCTGCTGCCCCTATTTCACCTGCTAAGATCCATTTGGTGATTTTTCTTTTTATTTTTGAAGGCTTTAGAAGCACTGCTGAGATAAAAAGCTGCCCCCTCCCTCTGTTTGCTACTCTGCAGCCTGAGATCATGCTTCTTATTGAGAGCTTCAGGAAATGGAGAGAGAAAATTCCTCCTATGGGTAGAGCATCCCGTGTGCTTGACTCCTGCAGCTGGGCCCCCGTGGACCCCTCTTCACATCTTGCACTTTTCTACAGTGTACAGGCACTTATTTTTACTATTTTCCCCTTTCACCACGAGGACTCATCTTCTCCCCTCTTCCTTTCTACTCCTCTGTTCGCACATTTGCCTCCTATTACTTCTCATCAGACTGTGCTGGGAGAATTCATTAGTGTATATAACATGCTTTGAAGTTGTCCAAATAACAGTGATGTAACACTTTTGCACTTCTATAGGCTCTTTTATCTGAAGATCAAAGTAGTAAGTTATGATTACCATGATTGGATTATTGCTGCTTAGCCTTTGGATCTAAGGGTAAGCAGCAACTCGTCTGGGTAGGCATTAATCAGAATTACCGGATGGTTTATTAAATAGATTGAATGCCATAAAGTACGCTGCTGCTTAAGGAAAGGGGTGTGTACACGAGCTGTATACCCTTTCCTACCATTCGATGATATAAATGAGGTGGCACCTAGCTGTCACTTGGCTCCTTTGATCCAAGTGAAAATGGAAGGAAGACCAAGACACCATCATGGAGGACTTCAGAGGTGACTCCATGCTCTGCCTCCTCTAACAGGCTCCTCCACAGCCTGTCCAAGCACAGCAAGGCTTACTTCCCTATTTCTTAGCAGACCCACATTTTGCTTTTCCCAACTACTCAGCTTCATCAAGCCTTCCACAACCTTTCACACAACCTAGCACCTCTGTCATATTTCAATAAATTTGTCTTTGCCTGCTCACTGTTTTGGGGTGTTACAATGGACATTGCTCATGTGTATGTACAAATTCCTGAATTTCTCATGAAAAGGGGGGATGGTGCTTCTCCAGTTACTAGGATAAGTAGTTGGGATGAAATCTGGGACAAAAGCAGAATAGGTACAATAAAACCCAAACTTTAGTGGAATAAGAGAAGTACTCTGAGCCTCCCTGTGGAAGGCCATGAGGTTTTGGCCAGCTCTGGAGATTAAACCAGCAAAGAGCAGCTGTGGATGCTCTGTGTGTTGTGAGCCAGAACGATTTGAATTGAGGAATTCAATGCTCATTCGACTGTGTATCCAGGCAGCGTGCACATGATATCTTAGTGCTGATAAAAGTGATGTACAGCATATGGAAGAGTTATTTAAGCAGGGCTTCCCTGTGAAAACACGCTCAGGGCTTCCCATCTTAGCTACAATATTTTTCTGGAGTGTCAACATTAAAGCAGTGTGTGACAGGCGGCTTTGCAGGGGACACCACTTCAGGGAGATGGAGGTCATTCAGCTCCTCACAACCTTTATTCTTCGACAAAAACACTTGGCAATCGACCCAGCTATTAGGAAGACACAACCATGCGCAGTCCTGGCTGCAGCTCGGAGGATGTCAGACCCCAGCTGAGCCGACTGCTGGGGGATAACAGGTTATCAAAAAGGAAGAAAATGAAAAGAGAAAGTGTGTTTCCCTCACTGATTGAAAATTGGCAAGTCGGAGTACAGCGTAACAGGGAGTCCCTGGGGCCTCAGAAGGTCTCCTGCCGGAGTCATGGAGAAGGCTCTGTATCTCAGAGACACCCCTATAAATCTTAATGCCGCTCACGATCCTGAGCCAATGCACAGCACTAGTAACACAAGCAGCATATGCCATTTCCATGTCACAGATGTCCTAATAAAACTTCCCAATAGATTAAAAAAAAATAGGCAATGCACTTTCCCTCCACTATTTTTAATTTTGTTTTCACTCAAAAATATGAGAAACATTTATTTAGTCCTGAAGAAAGAGATCGCAAATATATTTTTAGCTTAATAAATCTGCTTTTGAATAAAGTGTTTGACTTCTTATTTTAAACACAGCTGGTAGAATGATTAGTAAATCTGTCACTCCATGGGGGGACTTTCAGCAAATGTCTTGCTGTCCCCCAGCAACCTCAATGATAAAGGCCCAAAGTCAGAGCTGTGGAAGAGTGACTGGATATGCCTGATAGGGAAACCATCCCGAGGAAGTGTCTCACAGATCAATGGAGGAAATATTCATTACCTCTGCAGCATCTAGAAATTTTCAGATGGTAGAGCATGGAAATTCAAAAGACTCATTTTTCCTGTACATATGAAATTGCATTTTCCCAACAATATTCTCTCAGTTGGTTATTTCCTTCTTCTGAGTCCTCTGTATCCTTCAGCATTTTTCCAAATGAAGAGGATAGCAAGGATGATTATTTTTAAAGAATTTCCATTCTCCTCTGGCTGCCACATTCTGGTTGCCATGGAAGTGCGCAAGCTCCAAAGGGGACTGTTTAGTTAGATATTGTGCGATTTGTCAAGCTGCTCCTCTGGTGAGTCACTTTCCCTGGTTAAGTGCGTTTCAGAAATAAGTGTGTTCATCAGTTCCCGGTGATTTGCAAGTACTGCTGTTACCCTGTGACCTGAATTTCCTCTCCCTGGACATAATTAACTCTGCCACGTAGAGATAATTGCAAAATCATTTGGTATACTTTTAAACGGAAAGAAGACTTTTAAAAGGAAATAAGACTTTTCCAGAAGTTGAAATCCTAATTTTTTACTTTTATTCCTCAGTTCAACCAGTTGAAGCAAACTGCCAAAAATAAATGGTCCTGAACTTTGTCCCCATGTGCAAGCCTCCAAGCATCCCGGATTCAGCCCACAATCGAGCAGGAGTGTCAGGGATGCTGAACCAACCTTGCTCCCAAGGCTGGTTTGGCTGCCTTGTCCCCCAGGGCAGCCCCAGCACGAGCTGCAGGTTGCATGTGCTCCCCAAGGAAACAACAAACCGCTTCTTCATTGCAAGAATATGCTCTTTGCCTCGAGTCTCAGCAATGAATCCAGCTGACAGTGAGCAACCTGGTTTGTAGGAGCAATTACACTGTCTCCCATGTCCCCAAAGAGGCTTTAGCAAGCCCCGCCAGCAAACTCCACTCCATCACCTCTGGACCTTCCTGTGCAAACAGCGTGAGGAAAAAACCAAAAGCACAAATCTTTCCTCATTGCTTGTGAGAGTGTTGCCTTGGGAGAGCTTGCACAGCTCTCCAGTGACTCTCCAGGACACGTTAAGTCCCGTTTAAGGTTATAATGGGTACCGCAAGGACGTCACCAGCACTGTGCATCAGGCCAAAAAGACAGGCAGATGCTTGGAGTGTCAGAGAAGATGCCTACTGAAATCAAGAAGAGTCAAATAAACACCGAGGCTCAGCCTTAATTTCAGGAAGGAATTAAAATCTTTTTAATTGTAAATGCAGCTGGTTCTAATTTCCCTAATTCTAAATTTTTAGCAAAATAAGTACCCACCCTGCAAATGTAAGTTAACAAAGGACAGAACAGAAATAAATTCCCTTGAAACAACCCAAATCAAACCTCTCACTAAAAAAAAAGAAAATTTTTGTCCTAAACAATTTCTGATTTAGATCTTTTCTAAAACTAGATAAAATCTTTCAGTACTAGGAACATTCTGATGAAATTTAAAAGTGCTGCTATATTTCAAAATCTCAGGAGGCTAGTTTGGGAAAAAAAACCTCAACAACTTGTGGAGCAATTTTGCTGTTATTTCCACCAGCTCTATGGCTGAAGTCTCCTGTGATTTTTTTCAATTGATCTAAAAAGAAATGTAAATAAACAGGAAAAATAACAGAAGAAAATGTTCAGCATTAATTACAGGTACATAATAAATACCGTACGTGCTCTTCCACAGACGAATTGCTATGATTGAGTGCAACGGAAAGCCTGCAAAGGAGCGTAGTGAAATACAAACCCAACTACACACTATATAGATCAGCCAGAGCAGACTGTTTCCATGTCACTAAAAACAAATAACGATGTCCGCAAGACACCTATAAATAATAGATTGTATCTATTGACTGGATAGCAGCCAGCATTTATATCTCTCCTTCCCACCTCCAAGTGCATCCATTCATCATCTCTGCGTGCACTCCTCCCTAAGCAGCACGACCTCCCCAGCCAGGGGGTCACTGCTCGGCACGTGCCGCTGCACCTTCCACTGGCTCCGGGTCTGGACTCTGCAGGCCAGTTAGAATACAATCATAGCATCATTAAGGTTGGAAAAGACCTCTAAGATCATCAAGTCCAACCGTCAAGTTAAGACCCATTTAACTCTTTATCCCAAGTCAGCCGAAGGGTGGATCGCATCTTGTGCCACATCTCCTTGCACAAAATAAACACAGACAGTCTTTAAGCAACACAGGTATAGCCCAATCACCTCCCAGCCGTGCTCCCCTATCACACCTCGCACAGACCAGCACAGAATCTCTTCCTGCTCAGGCACCTCTGCCAATGCTCTCAAAATGTCCCTGCTCAAGTCTGGCTCTCTCCCAGACGCAGGTTGTAATGAAAACTTCATTCACCATTTCATTTCCAGTGCAGGCTGACCAGGTCATCTCCAGCTCTGTTCTCAATCATGCAGATTATAATGAACAATTTCAAGCTGTGTTGTCCAGGTATCATGACATGATACCCTATCGTGTCACTATAAGACTACACATTTCCCATCTACCCATGTTTTGATCTGAATCCAAAATACATGTTTTGTTTTCACAACACCGTATAAAGAGAATCCCCATGAAGATGGTTTTATTTCTGGAGATGTCTGTTTAATTCTTCTCTGGCAGGGCACAAAGGATGGCTATATTTACTGGGTGATACTCCTCCTGTCAAACTCCAGTGCGGACAAGACTCCTATCGTCACTCAGCTGAGAGAAACTGTGTCTATTCCATCTCATGGTATCCCGTTATTCTTCCTGTGACTCAGAAAGCTTATGTTTGACTAAAATTAAATACATTTAGCTAAAATATATCTTCCAGAAAGGCATTTATTCTTCCTGTGAAGATACTGTGAGATAGAATATACCATGAGAGAGTTGGGGTTGTTCAGCCTGGAGAAGAGAAGGCTCTGGGGAGACCTTACAGCACCTTCCAGTACATAAAGGGACCTACAGGAAAGCTGGAGAGGGGCTGTTTAGAAGAGCATGGAGTGACAGGACAAGGGGTGATTGCCTTAAGCTGAAGGAGGGGAAATTTAGATTAGATATTAGGAGTAAATTCTTCCCTATGAGGGTGGAGAGGCACTGGAACAGGTTGCCCAGGGAAGCTGTGGCTGCTCCTGGATCCCTGGAAGTGTTGAAGGCCAGGTTGGATGGGGCTTTGGGCAACCTGGGCTAGTGGAGGGTGTCCCTTAGCAGGGGGGTTGGAACTAGATGGTCTTTAAGGTCCCTTCCAACCCGAACCATTTTGTGATTTTATGTATTTATTTTATAGAAAATGATGGGGCAGGTGAAAAATTCAAATGCCTCATTTTGCTGCTGAGGAGCTTGGGAAGCCCAGACGTCCCATCAGTCTCCTTCTCAAAGGCCTCGGGTTCATCCTGAGTGAGGAATGGCAGCAACGTGTTGGATGTTAGCAAGGTCCCACTCTCCACAGCTGCTACACACTGGGGTTGTTTTAAGGTCTGAAGACAATTTATCAAATTACATTTCTGAACAATGGTACAATGTGAGTCATATTTACTTCACGTTTCTCTTGCTGCAGGCTCTCGCTATTGGCTGTGGGATATTTATTACCTCTGATACCTGCTCTGAGAATCTCCTTTCTGGGTCTGTATTTCACATTTAATGAGTGCTTTTGCAATTTCACGACTGTTTTCTGAAGTTAAGGTGGCACTTTGCAAAGCTTAATGGTTTATGGCCCATTTTAGACTTCACTGATTTCTGCCTGTTACTATGTACATGAAACTACTCACAGCTCCAAAATGTTGCTTATCCCTCATTCTGCTTGTGTCAGCCAGTACTTTGAAAGCACAGACTTTAAGGGCAATGACAGAGACCATCTCACTTCAACCAGGACAAATTAGTCTACGTGGTAGTGACCGAACCACATCCAGTGGGGTCACTGGTCAGTGATGGTGCAGAAGGAGGACCACACACTCCAGTGGGAAACGTCCAAGAGGTCAGAGCCTCCTTTGGTTGAAGCTATGTGCCTACAATTGAGTCATTCCATTTATGGCTTAGGAGGGATGGATTCCTTGCTCATGCTCATGTTGCAGTGTCCAAAGGCACAACACAGACTGCCACCAGCTATGGCTGAGACTTCCCATGACTGGTTACTGCCTGGCCTTTGTCACACTCATCCAGTCTATGCCTAGACATGAAGGCTTCAGAGCTTCAAGGACACCAGTTGACTTCCCACCCAGCAGTCTCACTCCTTGGGAGAAGAGGCTATGAGCACATAAGCCACAGCTACACTCAGTCTTGGCCATCTGCAGGTCATCAAAATCACAGTGTATCTTTAACGTGCTTGGTAAGTTGTGACCAGCATACTTAAAAAGCCTGATTATAGTTCTGGCTAGTAAGACTGTCCTTAAAAAGGATGCCACTTTCTTTCAAAAGCAAATTTTTGTCTCTGTGGGGGACTAAAGTTCCCTGGGGACTGGTCTAAGACTGAGGAACACACATTTACAAGAGCAAGGAGCTGCTGCAAACCTCACCACCTGCTGTGCTGAGTGATGTGTCTGCGGTTTTGATCTTACATTTTTTCATGATAAATACATAGTGGCATATGCACTTAAAACAAACACGCTCTCGAAAAAAACCCCGAACCTCCAGACAAATTTCCCCTACTCCTTCCCAAAACAAAACTGAAATAAACAAACCAAAACCTCTACAAAAACAAAATACACCCCTGCACTTGCTCCTTTCTGCTGGGGAGAGAACGACAGAACAGATGTACAACAGAAGCTATTTATGTTGGTTAATGCATTACTGGGGAGATGCTGAGAAATTGTAGTGATAAGTTTAGAAGCAACCGTATAGGAAATATATTGGAATAGAGCAGATCCCCACCTGCCCACAATGTCGTTCCACCAAGCATTCGTTTCTAAGTGATGTGTCACAGAAATCCTGCACTAGGTTCGTGTGAAAAATACATGTGAAATACGGAGCGCAATCAGAGCCTTTCCGTACAACAACATCCTACGGAAATTCTCACTCTTCTGCTTCCTCCCTGCTTTCACATTTCACAGAAATGTCCCCCTCCACTAGCAACCATCACAAGAAGCTTTACTCGGGGTACTGGGAGTTATAATAATTCCCATATTCCGTTTTTCAATTTTTCTATTCTTTCAGATATTTGTAGTCAGAAAGTGCTCTTGTGCTCCATAAAAAAATATTGGTTTCAATGAAATTGTAATTTTCATTATCAGGATGATCAAATTAACAACATTAAAATAACAATGACAGAATCATTCTCATTTCCCATTTCAAAGCAAAATAAAACAACACTTTGAAATGGTGATTCAAAGCATGTTTAGCTAGAGAAAATTTTGTTATTTGGATCAAAACCACTGATCTTCCCCCAACACTTTTTATTAAAGATGTTTCAAAATTTGCTATTTTGCAAAGTCTCTGCTTTTCACCTCTCCACACTCCTCCTTGGAACACAAACTGGCTATTGAAATGTCCCCAAAGGAAGACATTCTCTTTCCTAAATAAGAATAACGATGACAAGAACAACAATGAGAATGAAAATGGCAATAACCTGATCCTAATGCACAGGGCTGTGTTACAAGACAGTGATAAAGTTGAAATTCCCTCTGCTGGGAAGACTTCCTGAATGCTCCGGCTGGACTCCTACTAATCAATGATCAGATGATAAAACATATTCATAAAATCTGTCACTATTAAAGTGCCCTGCAGGCACTCATTTCCTCACTACCCCGAGCTCATTAATATTTGGATAAATTGCCATCCAATAGCCAACAAGCTGGTGCCTGGCCTCCTCTTGCCATCCTGTGGGAGCTGTGCTGAGCTGCGCGGTGTTATCTCCACTTGCTGATGAAGTTGTGCCTCCTTCTTCTCCCCAAAGCTTTGATGCCACCCCAGCATGCAGGAAATTAACTTCTGCCTACTGTGTTCACCCACAAGACATGTATCTCTGCTGAAATTTCCCTTGAAAAGAAGGGAGACAAAGTCCCAAAAAGGAATCAGAGCATCACTTTAGATGTCACTATGGCATGTAAATGCAGAAAATGCATTTATTGCCTGTAAATTCATTCTCATGACTGGTGTACCTCTGGTTTGAGTCAAACCTGGCCACAAATGTTTTTAGCCTAAACTGGGAGAAGCAACTTTCCTGGTACAAAGAGCTTGCATGTAAACCCCACATGTGTGCGAGCGATGCAGAGACACGCTGTGCCTCTTGGAGCTGTGGAGAGGGTGAATGACAGCAGTGTCCTGCAGCTTCTGGTGGCTTTGATGCTTGACCTGTCCACATGGTCTCTAACTAATCAACCAACCAACCAACCTCCAACCAACATCCAGAGCAGACCTCTTGGGAATGATGGGTACATATGATCCACATGTGAAGGCACAACTCATTAACCATTTTTCAGCCTCACAAACCCTAAGTACCTCTGCCCTGTACAGAAAATACTGGAGGTGTCAAAAATCTCATCCCTGGCTCACCTCTGGTCCTGCCTCAGGTGAATATACACATACCACCAGAAAGATCCCTCAGCTATTACAGACATTACTTACTGTACATACAACTTGTGCAAATAAATAAGAAAATCTATCAGAGTCAGGCTTGCAGCTATTTAGTTACTATGCTTTTAACTCTTTTTGTTTTCTTTTTGAATGCCTTTGTATGAACAAGGTGTTGAGAAGATATGTGTAACATGGGTTCCTGCAATAGGCAAAATCTCTGTCATAAGGCTTGTGGGAATACAGCTCTCAAAAATGAAGGAGGTATTCCCAGACTTTTAAAAATAAGTCTCTGCTTGTGTCTCTAATACAGATATACATCTGCATTTCATGCAGTTTTTCAGCTCGCTTATATTATGGAAAAACTCCTCAGCACAAATTTAGAATGGAATTTTTGTGGTCCCAAGTTTAAGGTCCCAAGTTCACGGATGTAGATGTGTGAACCCTTAGATCCTTTCTGAATCTGTGACTGATTCAGAAAACTACACTATGGTTCAGGAAGGAAGGTCAAAGAAGAACCCGTTCAGCTCCAAAGTATATGAAAAGATTAACTGACAGGAACTAGAAGAAGGTTCATTTGGGAAGGCAACCCACCTTGGAGAAATATCACATCCTTGCTGCATGAAAGCTCCCAGGGAGAACCAGAGACTGTTGAATATCCCAAACTCATTTGTCTGGTCATTGGCTGGCTGGTCTCGTCCTTCTTCAAATTCCTCAGTGTGCCACTCATAAGGGCTGAAGCGACTCACCAGGAAGAGGACAACGCTCACTCCAATGTAGGCAAAAACAATGCACATCCATATCTCGTAAGCCAAAGGATCCAGAAAGGAAAAAACTCCTGGTTTGGACTTCTGAGGTTTTTTTATCATGATAGAGATACCTAAACTCATGAACGGTTTGGAAAAGTCTATAACTTCTTCTCGAACCAGAGTGATGGTTAATGGTGCCACAGCCACATCCGCCCTCTGAAAAGGAGAGACAGAAAAGAGATTTGCATTCTGGGGATAAAATATGTCTACTAACTCCAGCTTATATTCCCTTGATCTCTGTTTACCCCCGCCATTTCAGAAGAAATCAGACAAAATCAATTGCAAGAGAAATGTTAAAAAGGAGCAGCCCATAATATTGGTGGGTTATTTCCATTTTATCACTACTGATTACCAGTTCTGTTTTGAAATCACAGCATTTTCTTTTTGCAGCCACCTAGCTCTTCTTGTCTGATTTATCCACTGATGTCACAGTCTGATGCAGACGATTTTCGCTAAAAGAGCTTTATCATCCAGACATTAAAAAAGGAAAAGAAAGGCCAATCGCCTGAAAAAGGATGCCAGGATGTTTACTTCCATCAGGAAATGGTTTTTGATTGCATAACTGATGCAGGAGAACAGGAAAAATGTTGCAGTGACACTGATGTGCACTCTCCACTTATTTTACAATCCATCTTGAAAACAGATAGAGATATGCATTGAAATGGCTGTCGGCATATACTGTGGAGCTACCAGCAGGAGACAGATCATCCCTCACTCCTACACAGTGACACAGAGACTTGGGCACTCATGCTCCCTACACTAATTTCCCCTTTCCCTACAAAGGAAAATTAGACCCCTCTGACTGAAAACACCACAGAATGTGAACTACCAGAGTGAACTAGGTTTAGAAGTGTAGGGTGCAGGTGTATATCTGAGATGATGGAAATAAGTGGCTAGACAGAAAATAGTCTAGTCCTACTGTTCACCAGTCTCATGCTAAGTGTTTGAAATCTTATCTTTCTTTCATCCTGCCATTATCATACAAATATAAAATAGAGTAAAATTTGGAGATTCTACCCGTGGGAAAGTTTGACCTTTCAATACTTGTTCTTCCAAAACTGGAAAGAAAAAGAATCTTGGAACTGTTGAAAGGAAATATTTTTACATTTCCATAGGCACAAAATGTGCTGTCCCTCCCTAAATTAAAATGTTTTACTTTGGCTGATTATTTGCATTATCAGAGCTGCAGTCCTCAAGACAGCTCAGGTTGACAGAAGGCAGGGCTCCTTTTTACTCTAGGGCTTGAATGTGTTCTCAAGTACCAAGAGCTAAAGACCACAGATGAGGTTGGAAACTCACCCCATAGACGAGTTCTCCCACCATGCCGTTCCACGTTTTGGTGTCGGGGTCCCGGGCTCCATATTTCCCATCTCTGACAATCTCCAGCCTGTAGTGGTAGCCAACATGCTTCGCGATCTCAGCAGCAAGCTCCACACAGTAGCCTTCATACCTCTCATTGCCTTCAAACTGGTTGGCATTCTTCTTGAGCATCACATATGGGTCTTCCTGGCACAGAGAAGACCAATATTGAGCCATGCTCCACATTTCTAGAGATGGACATCAGGGGCTCAGACTAGAGCCCGATGTGGAGCTTCTGGTCCCCTTGCAAAGCTCCAGCTTTGTGTTCCTGTACCAAAGGGCACAGTCAACACACAATGGGCTTATTTTAGAAGGTACGAAGTGTGATTTTTATTGTGGTATTTTCTGTTTATTCATGCAGAATCTCTATGCAGCTTCTGTAGTGGTGGACCTGAAGGGAATGGAGTAGCTGAGGGGTTTTGGGTAACAAACCTTTCAGTGCAGTTCTGCAAGGGATATTTAGCGCATCTGAGCTCCGAATTTTTAAAGGCATGTCTGCCTATGTGGGCACAGGCAGAATCAAATCTGCTGGACAGAAGAGAGCCCTGAAGATGTTTAACTCAGCTTGGGTATTGTGTCTTCTCCATAAATTCACAGTAAGCATTTGACAACCAAGTTAGTAAAATTTCGACTGTTTCTGCAGGGTAAGAGTATACAATGACACAATACATGATACCATACATTATGGGGTACCTATTATTCCTTCATGATTATAGAGGAGATTTGTTTTTAAAGCTATGATTCAGCCTCTCTGCACAATACAGCTTACACTTCCCAGAATTACAGCCCCCATTCTGTGGGCTAAGTACAAAGCACAGGTATAATGTTTCTAATTTACCTATGCTGATGCCTCTACTATCTTGTCATAATCTTTTGTATTTTCTACACTTAAGCGTGAGAGCTCTTTAATACCTATTTAATTAGCCATGGCAATTTTCAGATACCTTTATGGACCCGGCAGGAAACAGCAAGTGCTGTTATTATTATTATTATTATTATTACTATTATAAAAATGATACAGTACAAAGGAGGGCACACGAGGGGGAAGAGGGAGTCTGCACATCAGGGGGATGGGGGAGAGGGAGAGCTGGGATAGAAGTCACAGCACTTACTAGGATGGTTGTGACTATGTAAGTCCTGTTCTGAAGGCTTGTAGACTCATTGCCGCTTTGAGTATCTATGGCTGCCGGAACCAACTTCTCATCTTCATTCCAATAACCAATCTGCCAAATACAAACCCAGCATCTCTCTTTGATATCTCTTTATAATATTAATCAAGATACATTAACAAGGTCATCTAAGCAGGGTCAGCTCTCTCTGTATGTTCATACCCAACCAGAGATCTCCTCTCCTGATTATTGATGTCTTTTGCTGGGGGGACCAGAAACTCCCCAATCCCACCATGCCTCCAGCCTGAAAATAATATGCATGATACGCTACGGTAGTAGAGTGCTTGTACGCACATAAAAACAACTGGCACACAGTACTGGAGAATTTTTGCAATTCCCTGCCCCATCCCTACTCCAAGAGTTCACACTTCTGAATATTTTTCTAACGGTGAGCATGCCTACTGCATGTCCAGATGCTACAGGGTGATAAAATGCTGTCCTGAAGCTGAAAGCCTGCATGAACATAGGACTGACTCTTAGAACATCTTGAGACAACAGGACAAAAAAATCAAATGAGAAAAACACCCCAACCCTGGCCAATGTCAAAAAGTTTGGGGTTATGAATAAACTGAACAGTCATAATGGGAAGAACTCTCATGTTAAGCTGTGCTTATTAATAATCAGGGATTTGGGCTGATCTATCACTGCTTGCAGGTAAAGCAGAGTGCCACCGACTATCACTAGGAAGATCATTGTTGAGGTTAGCCACTTTGAGGGCTTGATTTTATAAGAGGTTTTCCATCACCTCATATAAGTATGCAGTTGCCTGAGCTCTGATCATGTGAATGGAATTTCTTATCATAGTAAATGGGAAGGGTATTAACACAGGGCATGACCAGGAGCCTGCTGATGGCAGATTAGAGATCATAACAGCTCAGGAGAAAAAAATCTATGCAGGCTTCTCATCTCTCTCCATTGCACAGACAAAAAGAGAGGAGAGTAAGGAAAGAACTTCCAAAGCTCTGCCCTAGGGCAACATAAATGGAGACACATATGTTTGTTTTGTACCTCTAACCTGGTGGATATAGGATACAATATGCATTGTGGCAATGATGTACACATCTTCCAAACAAATATAATTTCTGTCAGTAAATACAAAGCAAAACGAAGACATTTAGCCATTTCTGCTTCTTCTCCTCTACACTGTCTCCAGATTGCCAACTTCTTGAAGTTCAGAGCCCCAAACTGGACATAATACTGCATTTGTCCTCTTATGAATACCATGTAGAGGAGGAAGACCACTTTGGATGTCTTCAAAATGACACTTCTTTTACTTCTCAATGAGAAATTTGCCTTTTTTTGCTTGACTGTGGTGGGCTCTGATCTCACATTGGCTGTTCTCAGGTGTAAGTATGAATTGGGGGTAGCGGCTGTAAATGTGGAACTTTCACTATGTACAGCTTTTCTTAGTTTCAAACAAGTATTTTATTTTTCAGGGGACTGAGGGGGTGCAGAAGGATTCCAGTGAATGCCCCATTCCAAAATATTTAGTAGCTCTCCTTTATCGACAGAGTAACTGAGTTATTCTTTGTTCTTCAAACAGTTAGTATCTAAAGTGGAATATAAACACATGGAGTCAGATTTTCAAAAGGATTAGTGTTTCAAGGGCTCAGCACCCCTGAACAAGGTCAGATTTTTCAAAGTGCCTGGGATACAGAAAGGGATCAAGACTCAGTACAGCACAAATGTCTGTGTAGCTATCAGGACGTAGTTAGTGGTAAAGTTCTTGTCCCTTCAAGGAGAGCAGAATTAGGTCAACGTAAAGGGTTCACCTATACTGGTTAGGGTAGACAGCTTCTGCCTGGCTCTCCCTTGGCTCATCCTCGGAAAAGCAAAGCAGGAGAGCAAAAACCAGACAGTTGTGTAGCTGACCCCGAGCCAATGTGCCCTGCCAATTGCAAGGCTGAGTTGGCCAAGCTTTTACTATCCTGGAAATCCCTGCCCCACAGCTGAAATGCCCTTGTTGGTCTTGATAACCCCTTCCATATGTTGTATTTTTTTAGTAATATACCATGAGTTCTCCCTAGTGTTTCGTTTTGCTCATGGAGAGAGCTGGAAATGCAATTGTGGTGACTCCACATGCAAACTTTCATGAAAGAAATGTCTGCTGAGACCTAACCACGCCATAACTCGAACACCAGGCTGGTGTCTGACACAGGATCTCAGGTCACTCTCTACTTTACCTTCCTGATCCCATCATGTTTCATCTCAATCACATGGAGGGTGTAGTTGGTCCTCCGTCCCTTCTCGTTAAACTGAACGTTGCCAGACAATCCTTCAAAACGGACCTTAAAGACATAAATATCAATGAGAAGAGCAAGTTGGTCGGCATCTCATGCAGTGGTGATTTGGTAGCAGTAAGAGGTGAGGGGAAGAAGGATGAAGAGTGCAGCCATGTCTCTCAGATCCGTGCAGGGGAGGCAGGACATCTGACACCTCTACACTCTCTATAGTATGCCTGGCCATGTGCACAGCCATTCTCTTAACTTACCCTTTCTTTTAAAAAGCCTTTCTTAAAACTTAGTGTTCTATTACTAGCTCAGCAATGCATAAGAGCTAGATCACATGTGTGAGCTCATCACTTCTTGGGATGTGACAGTGAGCTAAATCTGCTCTGAGCTCCTTGGGTTTTCTGTTTGATTTTCTTTTTAATTTTCTAAATCTGACCTGGAGTCAGGATTTGGTAAAGAATTTGACAGTTCAAATCAGGAACTGTATTTGGAGGAAATATGAAACCATGGCCACAGCTCCCAGTTGCCGTCTTTCGATAGAGAGGAGTCTTTCAGTTAACAAGCAAATTTAATTACCTTTCCACCAGCCTAATAAAACCTGACAATTTAGTATTGTAAATGAAATTTGCATAGGAAATTTTGAATCTTAAATCTCTGCTGATAACATTGCTGAGCCGAAGAGTGTGGCTCACATCACATCCCACTTCCTGAACTTCTCCTCTCAGCATGGCCATTTGACTTGCTGCAAAAGTGCCCAGCCTGGTGTGGAGAAGGGCTTCTGAAAGAAGTCACAAACCATATGTTGGGACCAGGCAGTGGGGACCAGGAACGTGAGAAACGGAGTGCAAGTTTGAGTCTCTATAGAGACCACCTGGAGAAGTGCTCATGCCACCAGATTGGGAATTAAAGGTTTGTTCTCAGCCTTTTCACTTGCTTTGAACAAATCTGTTGTCCCTGCAACTGAAGTCTTCCCACATGCAAAATGGGAACAGGTATTTAGCAGCCTTTTTAAGTACTTGAGATCCTCAGAATAAAGACCCATGGTGAAGAAATGAGGATATATCATTATGGAGGAAATCTGTTGCTAATCTGCTTAAAGCGTGTTTGTTTTCCAGCTATTATCGCAAAGGTTTGTCATGAAAATGAACATCTGCCCGTATTTTCTGAAGCTCCTTCAAGTCAAGAGGTATTCCTGGTGACATTTGGAGAAACATGCTTTTCCCTTCTCACAAGACACAACATGCCCATAAAAGATAGATGCACTAGAAAAGCACCATTGTCTCAAGTGCTCCTGTGCCTGCTTTTTCATGTCCCCTTTGGTTTTCTTTTCAGGTCCTGACCAATTCTGAAGCTCAGGTCATGGGTGCTCGTGCTTTGTAGCTTTATATGCACTAAAAGGCAGGTGTACAGCACCAATTTCTTCTATCTGAATGAATGAAATCTTAATCCATGTGGCACTGAAATGGCAAAAGTAGTCTCTCCCATCCATCCTAAAAACTGCAGCACAACTTTTCCATCACTTACCATCCTCTGAGACCCCCTGAATCACTATAAAATATAGTGAGGACTGATTTCAATAGTGCTAAGCACCAGTAAAGTCAACTGGAGACATGGAGCATTTAAACACATTTCTGTATAAGACATGGGTATGTGGTTCTTTGCGGAGAGAGCTGGAGAAGGATGCTATTGTGTCCTGCTGGTTTACAAGGTTAATCAGCAGTTAGGGACTAGCTAGCTGCTTACTATATGTGGTAACCAAATAACATTAACAAAAAATGTGTCAGAAATTATCAAAGTCTTTTCAAAGTGCAACTGAAACCTCAGTGTATTGGTTTAAAGCAATATTTTGTGCACATTTTCCGGGGGGGGGGGAGTAATTGTCTTTAATAAAAGCATACATTTTTCTGAAATATGTTAGATTTATGTTTCTGAAAAACTGCAAAATGTTTCAAATTGTTTTTCATCTTTGCTACTGCCATCTATGACTCCTTCCCACACTAAACAGAAATAAGGCAATTCAGGAGCTTATTCCAGATGTTTGAGTAGAAATAAGGAGAGAAACTTTTTGCTTTTAAACAGCTTATAAAATTTTAGGCTTTAGCAAATGGGAGGTGAAGAGAAAGCATGCTGTGAATAGCTGTTAAGAATTGGCTTAATTGTGAGTCTTCACGGAAAGGATAACTCAAACCTTCAATCTAATCATAAATTCTTCTATTTCTATCTGGCTCTTTCTTGCTACAATACTAAATGCTGGCTGATTATTAAACTCACAGTTAAAATTCCCCTATGAGATTTCTTCCCCTGCATGTTTCAGAGCCTTTTCTTTTGACCATCACAACTGAACTGGTCAGACCTTTTGAAAATTATAATTTTTCAATAGTAAAGAAACAACTTTTGCAAATGGCTCTTCATGTTCTTTGCTCAAAATTACTACAGTTGAAAAATTTAAACTTTTGGAATTGTTTTAATGAAGAGATGAGGATGCTTCAGAGGAGATTTTCCAACACACACAAAGTTGTATTTTCTAGCCATCTAATTTTGATACCTTATTCTCATAAATTCAATAAAGGAAAATGCTTGAGAACCCATTGCTCATCAGAAGACTTCCAAGTATTTCATGTTTATTAGGTAACTGATCTCCCTAATGCATCAAGGAGGCTGATTTTATTATAAGGGTTTGGAGAAGCTATGACAGTGATTTGCCCAAGGTCATATAGAACGTCAATGACAGGCTTGGGAACAAATTGAATCCAAGCAATAAAATCAAATCAGGTGCAAGATTTTGTTTTAAAGGAATTGTTGTTTACCAGTAAGCCAAAACCAGATCAAAACAAAATACTTCAGGAAATTTACATGTGATGCAAATTAACCAAATTAATTTTATTCTTCTTGCCTTCTTCACAGTTAAGGAAAGAAGATGGGATAAGCTATATTTGGATAACACTGAACTAGCAGTATTTGCAAGGAATCCATCTATTTTTGTCTGTAAAGAGAAAAATGCTAGAGATGAATGTCAGTCTCAAAATTTAATGCAATTTTAAAATATTCTACCTTTCTAAGTCTTTGATAAGAGTGTATTGTTTTTCTCTCTTGCTGTAAGTTTCATGCAATATTTTTGTTTATTCAAAAAAATCTAAATTTTTATGCAGGATGAAAAAGCAATATTATCAGATTTAAGGAATAAACTATCTAAATAGCTGTTATTAAGACTTTTACAAATCCTCACAGTATGAAACAAGCTATAATCTGGGCTTTGAAAAACATTTTGATGACAGCCAACACATAAGGCAAAATTCACATGGTTTCAAGCTACGTTAGCAGTCTGGAACTGAAGCCAAGTTTACAGAGAGTTGAAGGATCTGCAAAAAATATGGTCTGAGCAGGTCTCTCTCTTAGGAAAGGGATGGTAAAAATAGAGACCCATGATTTTATGGGATAATATTTTGGCTTTTCCATCCCACAACTTCAACAGAAATTAGAGAAGGCAAGGACACGTTGGATAGTATCAAGAAAAGCATTTTGCTGGATGCACCCTGAACTCTTCAGGAGACCTGGCTCTCATCTGGAAGGATCAGTTCCTCATCCCAAGCGATTTGCTTGAACGTTTCTTCTGCTAATCACCCCTCTTCCCCCACCCACAGGCTACGTTCAGCCGTCCTTGCAGTGCACAATTGTTTGGGTTTCAAACCTGCTGCAGTGCTCTCTGGATGTCGATGCCTTGTCCCCAGGGCACAGCCGGGTTGGCGAGGCAGTCCCCCGCGTTGCCGCGACGGGAGATGTCGATCCGCTGCCTCCGCAGGTTCTGAAACGCCTCGGCCATCACCCGGACCCCATCGTACGTTAGGGCCGACGTGTACTAGAAAGAGAAGAAGAATTTACATTTCCTGTTAGGGCAAGCTGACCTTGGGCATGCTACACTGGTTCGCCTGACAGTAACTTTTCAGATGATTTGCTCGGTTTTCATCCCTCCATCTATGAAGTTCAACAGCCTCTTGGTCCCTGTAATCGCTACTGTCCCGTTGACTTGTGAAAGTCGGTGTCTTCTCTCCCAGAGGATGGGAGAGTGATGGAGAAGCTCCTGATGCGGATTCATGTTGCACTCCCTTAAGAGGACTCAGCCTTAAAAGTCATTCACCTGTAACCCAAGTCTTTTTGTTTAATTAGAATCATTGACCTGACTTTTAAGGAATATATTATACAGTGTAAATGTGAGATACAGGAAATCAAGCAACAAGTGACTCTGGTCACAGATGGAGACCAGAAAACTCTGCTTCAATGTGTAAGAATTCTGCAAAAGATGAGTTTATTCGAGCAGAAACTTGTACAGAAACCAGTGTAAAACTCATAACATGAATGGTAACCATTAGAGTTAATTCCTTTTCTTATGATCACCTACTGATTTATTTGTTTGCAACTTTCTTAAACTAATACTTTCAAGGTTGACATTTCTGTTACTGAGTGTTTGTCACAACTGTATTTGTTTTCAAATGTTAGACAGAAAAAAAACCAACCTCCCCCCTCCACCTGCCCCTCAACAGCTTCAGGGTCTTCTGTGTTTGGAATTAACATATACTTCCCCTCCGTTGTACACGCTGATTTGAAATGTTCAGAAAGAACATCTGGAAAGACTTTATTATCACTGGGTATCTAGTAAACAAGTCAAAGGTTAAGGAGTTAATGAGGCTTTTTCTTTTTTATATACTGCACATTGTGAGATGTTTAATCCTTAGCTTTGAGGAGACTAAAAACTGGGAGACTGAGTGAATACACTAATGTGTATTTCTTAGCAGGTAGCAAGTACTGCCTAGTAAAATTTAGACAATGTTGAGGCACCTGGAACAGATAATGTTCATAATTATATTAAGTGACAGGTTTTCAGAGCAAGATTAAAGAGTTCTGTGTGATCACAAAGACATGAGCATAACTTGAACTGAGCCAGATGGACCCTAAATTAAATGAGGTTTTTTATACCACTTGCCTTTGGCCTCTTCCAGTCCACACGAGGATGCTCCCTGGCATCATTATTCCTCCACTGCTGCATGATCCTGGCTGGAACAGCATCCGTGTAATTCACCAACTGGAAGCCAGTTACATTGGCTCCACTCTCCTTGAATTTGGTCAGGTCAATATCCATGAATCCCTAAGTAGAGGAGAGAAACAGAGGAGGCTCATCAGAGGAACACATCTCTGGGTGGGTATCCTGCCTGTCTATGAATATGGCAGCCAGCTTAGGAAAAATCTCTTCCCTCTGCGAGGTAAGGTTTAACTCATGAGAGGCACCACTTCCCCGACCATGGGGTGAACTTGAATTTCTCACAGGCTCTGAGCTGGACATATCCTGCAGTTTCCACCCAGGGAGACAAAAAGTCATATTAATAACCGCTCATTTGCAAGAAGGCTAGCACAATAATAGAAAAATAATGCCTGGATGAAATTAATAAAATTCTCAAAAAATATATTAGAAAAAATTATTCACCCAGCTCTAACTTTTCTGCACTCACTCACCAATGGATAGGTTACTTCATTTCAAAGCACAGTTTGTAGGGAATAACAAATCCTGAACAACGAACTTTCAGCAGATCAAGGAGTGGTTGGTCAGCTTGTCAAAGAAGTCTGTCTACTAGAAAAGCCAGTTTATAGTATTTGCTAATTTGGGAGAAAAAAGAGTACTTTTCTGAGCTTCAGATTGATAACGAAATAATTTTCTTTCTTTTTTTTTTTTTTTTATTGTTTTCTTCTACTTCTTGCCCACTGCATGTGATGAACACAAGTGTGCAAATTCTCGTATGTGTCAGGGTGGAGTGGTAGAATTCGGCAAAGTCAGAGGCAAAAAAATAATTAGAGATACACTGCAAGCAATATGGAGAAGAGGTCATTTTTTGGTCTCCCAGCTTTGATCCTACCTCTTCAGCACTGCTGCTGTGCAAAACTGTTTGCTGTGCCTCCTTGCACAAAGCGGGTGCTTGAATGGAGACTCTGCCTTCCTGCCTGGGCTGCTGTGTGTGGGACAGGCTGAAGTCTGGGGCTTTTTCTTTCAGGATATAAGCACAAGAGATGTAGTCAATTATTTTCACTAGAACCATCGGCAACCACAATGCATGAGGGAAAACGAACGAGGACTGTGCACAATGCAATCACTTGAGCAATAGAAGAGCTTGTTTGAGCTCTGCCTTCCCTCTGCCCTGCTGGCGCATGTTCTCTGCAGGCACCTTCTCAGCCTGCCACTGGGTTTCTCTCCCTTGCTTGCTCTCAAACATATGGTGATGGTGTGAGTTAAAAAAGCCAAGTCACATTATTCCCAGGACACACCGGTCAGGTTCCCAAAACGGTGCTCTCTGTGCACAGGCTGAGGGAGCTAATTAGCTTATTAACTTCCAAGGTCGGGATCAAGTCGTTAGATGGAAACCTGTTTTGGGAACAGGCAGCTTGCAAGTTAAAAAACTAAATTGCCCTCACCTCAGCGTCAGACCGAGGGAGTCATAAGTGACTCAAAAATGTCTTTAAAGACTTTCACACTTTTTCTTCCGGCTTTTTGTAAGCAATTTGGCATCCACTTAGAAGGCTGAGGATTGGATATAGGTGTACAGATGCTCTAAATAGATGATTTATTTTGCTTCAAAGTGCAGCGATTTAGGTTAAAAAAAAAGTGATATTTTGTGCGTACGTATTCCTCAGAATGCTGGTTAAACCCACATCAATCTTGTTTGTAATTGCTAGCGTAGAGTTTCAGAAAGCTAGAGCTGTGATTAATGAATAGGAAATGCAGCAGGATAATTGTCCCTGACATCTTAATGCATTTCAGGCCAAGTGGTTTTTGACACGCAGAGCTCCTAAGGTTCAGTAAGAGGGACCTCACAGGTTGCCAACTGGTTATTCATGGCTAGGACCAAATTACACTGACATTTTGCTCCTGGGAGGTACTCAGGGGAAAAAGATCTGTCAAAAGAAACTACCACACAGCAACTTGAAGTCTGTGCCACCAGCTCCTCCTTGGAAGCCCTACAAAGGCATGAAGAAAAGTCCAAGTTCACAACAGACTATGAGTGAGATGTCTGGTGTATTTAGCCCCCTCAACAAGCAGATTTAAATAGGAAAAGTTGAAAAAAGATTATGACACCAGTGACAAAACAGCAGTGATTGAAAACACTGTCTTTTACTGTTTTCCGCAAACCAAACCATTCTGAAACTGAAGCAAGTATTCAACAATATTCATTGGGATTCATCTTACATAAAATTTTTAAATAATCTGGATAGACAAAAGGAATTATTTCTTCCCCAAGACTGTACTAATTTTTCCCCACTGATTTCAGGTTCTTTAAAAAGCGTGGAGACCTCTGAAAATTTTCCAATCGTTTAAGGCAGTTGGGGCCATAGAGGACATCATTAACCTTGAATATGTGTTTGCATTTTGGCTGTTATCAACTGCTGAAATAACTGTTTTCACCTGTTATTCCTCCTCTATGTGCCCCAGTACAAGGTCAGTATAGGAACGGTCCTAATTACAAAGGAATTTTAATCACTGCGCCACTGAAATCTGCTCAGAGCAGGTCTGGGTGACATGACAGCCAATGAACTGGGAATACCAGAGGTCAGATATTTAGAAAATAATTCCCAGAGGAGGTGAATTCTTTCTGGCTAACATACAAACAAGAATATATCAAATATTATGGAAACTATCTCTTGAAAATGTTTCTATTGACAAAGTGGCATCAGGAATTAAACATGCTTATCTATCTATCTGGAATACCAATCTGTTCTATGTAGGAAACAAGAGAACAGAAGAATTACAATATTTGCAAGTAAGGAAGTCATTAATCATCTGTCACCTTGTACTAACTGTAGCCACATGTTGCAAAAAAAAGGGACTTTTTATTTAGTTTTCAATTGGCCATATTTGGAAAACAGAAAATAAATTAAAAAAAAAGAATTACTAAGTGAAGACTGCAACCCACTACTGAGGGGCAGCAGACGCGCTTTTGCAGCAGCGTGCTTAGTATCCACCAGTTTGGGAAAGAACCAGCACAGAAGCCTTTGCCATCCAATCAAGCACAGCAAGAAGTGAACGGTGCTGGAACAATGCACTCCGTGGCACTTCAGGGGCCAAAACCATTTCAAAAATTTGCCAGTGAATACTGGAAAAAGCTTGCTTTGCAGCCACGTCTGGAGCTTAGTGGGCTCTTCAGGGAAACGAGCTGAGCCCCTGAAATTTGGTGGTATGTGACTTTCTTCAGGCTCTCTGGACATGCAGGTATCTGGCTTCAGCTCCCTGTGCAGCGCTGCCAGACCCCGGGGAGGAAGAGGAGGAGGAATACAGGAACTCACGCTCCAGCCCGGACGCTGTGCCAGCACCCCTGGCAAAGCAGGAATAGTGGGACCCAGAGGCAACACGGGGCTCCCCAGGGCCCCAAACAGGGTCATTGCCCAGGACGTAGGTACTGCGGGGGAGACAACACTTCTACAGGCACAATTCTCCCTGGGAACCATCCAAACCAGGCTGGAAGGGACACCGCGTCAGCCAGCCCACCCCTTGCCCTACAGCAGGATTAGCTGTCCCTTTGATTTAAATTCACTTTGCAAAATCATCCCGGCAAACCAGAGAATACAGCCTCCTGCCTTGTGTGTGCCTGGAAAATGCCTGGCTTTCTCTGAATGCCATCGAATTAGCAGGCTGACAATAAACTGCAAAAATCTGGACCTATCCATGCTGATGGAGTGAGACAGCCTCCCTCCTCCACGCCTGCCCTGACTCACAGCATCTGCAACACACAGTTCAAGCAACAGCCCGGCTCAGTCCGAAGAAGGAAACTTGCTCTTTAGCCCATACCATGGACTGCTCTCTCTGCACTAATGAACCTCGCAAAGCGATTACATGAAGAAGTCCTGCTGCTAGTAAATAATGTGGGCAGCTGTTACAGACCTTCATGGCTTCAAACAGAAAATAGAACAGTACTGGGAAGGGGTTTTTTCCTCATTGTGTTTTCCTTGCTGCATCTGTTCTTTATGCAGTTCTTAAACTGAAAACATTTTTCAGCCAAAGGTTGTTTTACTGTCCCATTCACTGCCTTGGTTGCTGGGAGAGGTGTCAGCAAGTCACACATTTATATTCCTCTCCACTGCTTGTGGGCTCAGTCATCAAAGGAAATGCATAATGCAAGAAGACTGATGACTTGAAATGGGCCTCATGAATCCATCTTGATTAACTGGTCCACGAAGGATCTGCCTTGAAAAGAAAGTCCCCCAGAAATGAGCCAGCTCCTTATTTATTCCCTGAAAACCATGAAGAGCCAAGACACTGAGCAGGCAGTGCAGATGGCTGTCAGGCGGCATAGGGAAAGCCTCATTCCTTCATGCATGACCCTCCTCAAATCTGCCAGCACCTCTTACTTCCCCTGCATGTCTCCTTTCACTCTCATATTTCACTGCCTCACCGTCCTAAACTTCTGCCTCCTCTCCGCACACTGATGACACCAGGTGGCATTGCTCCTCCTGGGACATCATCCCAGCCCACGGGAACACCGCCGACAGCAGCAGCTTGACCTCCATACCCCAACATTGACAGGCAGCCGGCCACTGCCCAACACCTTCAAATTCTCTCTGTATTTCACTAAATTGTTATTAATTGTTGGCACTTTCCCTACAAGGTGCCTCCTGCAGTATAATCGTGCCTTTGAAGCTGTGGTAACAGGCAGCGAGGGCTGAGCTCTGGGCAGGCTGCAGCTGATCGTCTCATAAACCTCCCTGCAACCCAGCTGCAGCGCAGCTTAAAATCTTGCCTTTGCTCTAAGTCTTGGCTTTTCTTGAGAAAAAGAACATTAGAGAGTCTCCTTGAAGACTGCCACATTTCTCAGGAACACTGTTGTTTTCTCTCCTCCTTCTGCATCTTCTGAGCCCTCCGGATCTCCCGCAGAGAATGGCAAAGCTCACCTCTGAATGAGGAGATGGAAAATGCCCCTTTCTCTTGAATTGCCTGGAGAAGTCTTGTTGGCTGAACCTAGTCCCCTCACCCCAAGAATGAGTGTTAGGTTTTGTAGTCCCTTTCTGTCTGGCATGGAGAGACTGGAGTCTTTTCTTTTCTTTTTCTTTTCTTTTCTTTTCTTTTCTTTTCTTTTCTTTTCTTTTCTTTTCTTTTCTTTTCTTTTCTTTTCTTTTCTTTTCTTTTCTTTTCTTTTCTTTTCTTTTCTTTTCTTTTCTTTTCTTTTCTTTTTTCTTTTTCCCCCTATGAGTTGCACACTGAAATATTCCTTTTTAAGCAAAGAGCATTTAAGCAATTCACCCTGAGCTTGGGTGGGTGCCACAGAAACCTGTGGCACCATCGGGAAACTGGTTCAGCTCTGTTTAGATGCTATCCGTGTATGGCTTGCAATGCCAGACTTCTTCCTGCTAGCAGACTTTATGATTATAAGAAACTTTGCAAAGCAAAACAATTGCTTCTGAAGGGCTGTAGATCAGCTGAGTGAATGCAAAGTGGCTCCTGTCATTCCAAGGTATGCCGGTGTCTTTCTGCAGGGAGCAAGAAGTCGAGTATTTCCAGACGGAGCATCCCTAATATACCAAATTATCTTCAAGCTTGGCTTCTCCAGAGAAGCATCATTCCTCATTCCTATCACTTTGCATTAATAAGGAGGGTACATCAAAAAAGAGCCCATCTGCTCAAGTCTCATTCCAGCATGCCTCCCAACAGGAGAGGCCGCCTTCTCTTCTGCAGAATTACTAATATGTCAAATCTCACTGTGGCAGCAAAACATGGAGTCCTCACTGTAACATCGAAGTAAGTGAAGAAAGGGAAAAGAAAGATGGGAAGAGGGGACGCTTTCAGACAGGGTCCCAATCCTGCAGTTTTATGAGTCTGTTTTGTCCTGGTCTATTGATGCAAAGCAAACCAAGTCAGGTGAGGATCCAGACTTCAAGGACATTGGGCTGGAGATGACTAGCAACTTTTTTTTGGTAGAACTCTGCAGGCATAAGATTTTCTTTGTGATATTATTTGCATCAGCCCTATCCTACTGCTGCAGCACATTCTGGATACAAATGATCAAATACATTTGTTGGAAAGCTCAGTCTGGGCAAAGGAACAGATGCTCTAAGGTGTATGTTTGTGCTTTAGAGAGCTTTCAGAGGAGAAACTGATTTAAAGGTCTGGGAAATGTGCCGTGTAGTGACAGATGCCAGGACTTCAATCAAAGATACGATTAAGGGATGACCTGATCACGGTTTACAAGGACTAAAATGTCAGTAATGGAATATTTGGTCTAGCAAACAGAAGCATAAATCTGATGGAGGAAGCTGAAGCTAGGCAAGTTTTGACTAGAAAAAGCACCGATGAAGTCACCATGAGGAAGATACTCTGGGTTTACATGTCACCCCTTGCCAGTTGAGCCGGGGTAATGGATTAGGAGACTGCAAATGGCTGAGGAAACCTGTTTGTTTAACACCCTTTTGCTGAGATTTAAGCAAACACATTTTTCCTTGCAATGGCTGTAATATAATCTGTCAGTTCCTCACCTGATGCTCAGTGATTTTTTTTAAGTCACAGTAAGTCACTCATGCTCTCATTAGCTACTGCAAAAATCCTTCCAAGGTTGCAGTTCGTGTTCTCCCGTGTGGGCAATTTTTGTATCAAAACCAAATTATTTTCTTTTACATGAGACACTCTAATTCAAGCAAAAATTAATTCACAGCACTGCTGTGTCTTTTACTATCAGTAATTCAAATGACATAATGTTATAAAGGTTTCTTCTGCTTGATAATCTTTGAATCAGGACAGAAAAGCTATTTGGAAGTGAAATGCAGACCTCAGAAATTTCACTGATATATTATGTTGTCTTCCTCTGCCTGGAAAACCAAGTTTTCTCATGATTCTACCTGCACCAACCTCTCAGAAAGAGGAAAGGTCTAACCGGTATAATTAAACTAATCTAAACCTAACTTAGGACGTCTCTTTCCAAAATAAGAACATAATTTTTGCAAGACCAGGCACCTTGAGGTCTTACCAGGACAACAAGCTGATGCCATACACATCCTTTTGGAAACTCCCACAAAAAAGAGTTTCCAATCAGTTAGTGATGCAAACCTGAGTATTGCTGACCTTGTTTGTACCTTCAGTCAGCAACACTTCAGGGGCCAGGAGACAGTGTTAATAACTGAGGGTGATTAAAATAAACATGGCAGCTGTCAAGCTGATGGGAGACTGAGAACTGCAACATTTTAGCTCCAGGCAAGCTGAGTCAGGGGCTCGGTGTAGGCAGCGAAGCCATCGACACATGGTTAGTGCCACACGTCATATTTGTGCTGTGGCAGGTACTGCTGCTTGCACCAGGCTCATACCCAGCATGGGCACGGCAGACCCCCCCCACACGGCCACAGCACACGCTGCGGGATGTACACGTGCTGCATCGCTTAGGGGAGCAGATCTCTGCCTGTGCTGGGAGAACTTTGCTCCCCCAGGGATGTGGACATCCTTTTCAACAGCCAATTCGGGAGGGGATGCCTTCTTTGCTATCTGCCCCAAGCAGTCAGTCTCAGATCACCGTGTCTCAGCACTGGTGGCATGAAGTTTTCCCTTCCATTTTTGCAGGCAAAAAAATCAGAGAGGCCCATTTAAACCACAGGTGAACAAACCCGTAGATTTTGCCTGACTCCTGCACAAGCCACTCTGCTGGCAAAGCTGCTGTGCTGGTAACCTCCAAAGCTGCCACAACAGCTTGCAAAGTGACACTCTGTCCATGGTCTAACTCAGCACTGACACACGCTGATAGAAAATGGCATAGGAAAAAATGCTTACTTCTGCTCATCAGCTCTGTTTTTGTCTTTACTCTTCCCTGCTACCCCTAGCATCAGCAATCTCATACACTTAACTATTTGACTTCAAACGAGAGCATTTGCTAAAAGAACAACCTGGACTAATACGACAGGAAACAAAAAAAAAGGCTAAAATACTGCATGTGGCAGCTGTCCGTACTTTTCTTTTTCAGACAGGTCACGTGAATGTCACTTATTCTAAGACAAGATTTTCCTCCACCCAAGAGAGCTGATGTTCTCCCACTACTGACAGTAGTCAGCCTACATCCCTGGCATAGGACAAACAGCTACATGAAGCCAAGGTTATGGGGAAAAAGTCTGTAACATCAAAAGAAAGGAATCCCAGAAGTTTCTAAGCTTGCTCCTTGACTGTATTTTTTTTCTTTTGTCGTTGCTAGACTGATGCTCTCAAAGGCTGAGAACAAAGCTTAGAAAAATAAGACTCACAAAACCAAACACTTCTAAAGTTGCCAAACCTCTTTGAGTTCCAAAAAGAAAACTAGAGATACGGGGGAGGAAGGGGGAGAGAGATGATTGCAATCCCCCAGTGCCAGTACACCTGACAAATACCCAGGCTGGCAGCTGGTAAAAGCTAATTGGGGTAACTCTAATGGGTACCGGTCAAGGATCAGGTTTTTATTAGTTTGCAAAAGCCATAGACAGTGCCAAATTTACCTCAAGGAGAGGCAAGGATGCTCACATGAACCCTTCCTCCGGCAGTGACATTGGAGACAGACCTTCCAGGGACAGGCAGGGCTGAGCAGACAAGACAGGTTGTATCTTTAACAGGCATAGCAGATTTGGAGAAGGATGTTTGCCCATGGCCTAAGGTGCAGAATGGTTTCATTTTGTTTGTGAACACAGAAATATTATTGTCTCACCTTGGCAACAGCAATTTCACTGAAAAAGAAAGCTGTTCTTGCTAGGAAATACTAGCTTTCATTTGCTGCTACTTGTCAAATTCTGCTTGGTTCTTTACTACAGCTCACCCGACAGCAACCGCTGGGCAAACAAGCGGTGATTAATGCAAGCCAGATCCTCTTTGTTCGTGAATTGTCTGTGACCAGACAGGGAATTCCTCTGTGTTCAAAATGGATGATATTTGCAGGCCTTATTCAGCCCGTGCATTGCCTTGCAAACTCACTTGCTTTGCATTCCTGATGGAACATTACTTTGGAGCTGCTGTAACTGGACAGTAGTGTGCTGCTGTTTGTTCTTTGGCTGAGTATAGCTCTGAACAAGCATAGCCAAAAAATTAAGAATTTCAGTGGAGTTATCTCTAAATATTTCCCAACATTTGCTTCAAATATGTCATTTCCATAATTGTTTCCCCATGGGAAAGGGCCCAAGAAGGTTAGGCAGTGTTGCAAAAGGCAGGCATTGAAAATTCACCCCCTTGCTCCAGCTAGTGCAGGTAACTCGGTGGCTACAAACCAGCCGAGGGCTCGCTTGACTTGTGCAAGGCAGAGCCTGTCCCAGCCAGGGTGGGGAGTCTTATCTTCACATGGGATGTGAGTCCTGAAATCAGGACTCCAACAGTCAGCACAGGGGACAAAAAATAACTCATTTGGAAATGTTCATGCACTCGCAGTTTTTAGTTCTTAATTTATTCTCTTACGACCCAGGACTCCAGAATGAGCCACTTTCACAAAATCAAGCTGTTTTCTAGGCGTGCGGGTATGCACATGAGGGTACGTGTGTGTGTGTGGGCAATGCACACCCTGTCATCTTAGGACTTGTCTACAGGAGAAAATGTGGGGCATTTAAGGTCTATCCACTATGTGTATGAGTCAGTGGGAATAAATTACAGCACATCACACCCTCTGAAGGCTCTAATCCAGCAACAAGATGCCCTTAGAAGAGGGTAAAACCCATTGTGAACTCTTGAATCTGAGCATCCACACTATGGTTTAACTCTGTCAGACGCTGACTTCCCACATTCTGCCAATCCCTTATAACATCCCCGGCCATACGCACACAGGGAGGCTTGCTGTCCTTCCTCACTGCCATATGTTCTCAGGAACATAGGATCCTCACGGCCTTTTTGCCATTCTCCTTGCAGAACCGATCAGCGAGTATTTCTCGTGGGGGTGCAGCACATCACAGAAACTGATTTGACTTCTGGTGCCTGAACCTGCCCCTGTTCATGGCAGAACCACAAAGCTTCTTCTGCCTTGGAAAGTGCCTCTTAACCTTCAGGAGTGCTAGTCTGGTTTTTTTTAAATAGTTTCCCCACATTATCTGATTATCTCCTCCTCTCGTTTGGTTTTTTGGGGATTTGGGGTTCTTTTTTTTTTTTAAATATTCCTGTCTCTGGAGTTAGCCTCTTGTGCAGTGCTGGGGTTTAAGAAGCAGGAAAGACCAAAGGAAAGACCTTGAATTTCTTTCATTTTTCTTCTTCTCCTTTTAAAAGAAAGCTGCTTGAAAAGAACAGCTGGTAACAGTGGATTCTGGTGGTCCCATCAGATCCTGTGGGTCCTGGGGACCCAGAGCATCCTCCACCAAGCTGCAGCTGGGAGGCAGAATCTCCCTGCAGAGGGGCTGGGGAAATGAAAAGCCTTTTGCTCTAAGTTAATTATTTATAATCCATTTTGGCTGAATATGCAGCCTCTTCCAGCCAGCTCTGTCCTCTCAGCATTTGTGCAAAGGGTAAGAAAACAAATTAAAGATGGAAAAAGTGTGCTTTCTCAGGCTGAAAGTAGGAGAGAGTGGTATCATAAGACAGAGGGAAATGTCCTTCATAACTCAAACACCTGAATATTCCACCTCATGCCCGTAATGTATTTATCCTTATGAAACCATGCAGGAAGAAGTGACAGCATTCTCATTTAGCCTTCCGCACGGGTATACATAAAAGTGCACAGACACGCACACTCCAGCTACTCCAGATAGCTTCCCTGCTTCACTGTAATGAAGGGGCTTTCATAAACACCTGAGGAACGGGACCGGGTTACAGCAAGTAACAATTTTTAAAAAATTAGCAACTGAAGTTATTGGCTACTCTACAGTTTGCTTGTCTCCCCCTGCACAACATAACATTTTTAACTTTGTAATTACATGGTAGGCGCCCAGCGCAGGAGTGCAGGGTCAGTATTGGGGCATGGCGGGGTAATTATGTGGCCATTTTTGTCTTGTAAATTACAGAGTTATCTTGGGACTGAGAGGAGGAGAACGGCAGCAACTGCTTGACTAATTGGTAGTTTAAAGTTTAATTACGCTGAGCCTGACGTGTGTTGCCTCGCAGACACAGCTGCGGGAGAACAGAACGGCTCCAGACCGCACACGGGCACGGCGGGTCCTGGGGTGGGGAGCAGACACCAGCCCGTCCTCCGCTGTGCATCCCCCCGGATAGACGGACACATCTGGGGAGGAGAAGGTAGGAGCCCTGCTGTATAAACCTCAGCTGCCCCATGAATTGAGGCTATTCCTCTCTTACTTCTTCCCAAACCTCCCTAGGCAGAGAAAGTCTCCTCTCCCAGGAGAGGACAGCATATCGCTCCAGAAAGATGGCCCCGCTGCTGCCCAGCACAGCTCTGTCCTCAGGCAGCGCCTCCCTGCATTAAAGGGAGAATCCTTTTCTTAAAGAAATCTTTAAATCCAATTAATTCCTCAGAGCCATGACAGGCAGATTTGATTTAGCACCGAGTTGAAGAATAGGTACATATTTTATTTCTACTGGAAGGTCAGAGGGATCTTGGTGCATGGTCATTAATGGGTCTGCTCTTAGTGGGGCTCTCAGGATGGCTGTGAAACATCTCACTTGGGGGGACACACACTGAAGTGGACTTAAAACCAGTTAGAAAATGCAAGTTGTTAACAACAGTCAACAACTTCTTGGTGGCCTGACTGAAACAAGCGGGGAAGGCAATACCAGGACCCCAGGTGCCTATGACATGCAAAAAAAAATCATTATCACAACAAGCATTAATTGACAGTTGCCTTAATTGGCTTTGAAAAGATGCAGATTGAATCTAGAGGCAAAAAAAAAAATAAAAAAAAAATAATCCAGAAACATTGGAGATACCCTGGAGATAATCTTGCTGGCTCAAGAGAGAAAACACCACAAGGAGAACACCACAAAGAGAACACCACAAAGAACTTTTGGTATTTTTTCTCTACCCAAAAGGCAGATTAGAAAAAAACCTTCCAGCTCAGTAATTATAAGTATAGTGGCTTTACAAAATATGAAATACTGGGGGGGGGGGGGGGGGGGGGGGTAAAAAAAAAAGCCAAGGAGGGCAACTCACCAAATTTGCCAGAATGTAGTGGTACCCGTTCCCATTCTTTTCAAGCTTGATGATCTGCAAGACAAAAACCAAGGATATTTAGCAGAGACCATCTAAAGAAGTAGAGCTTCATTTATCTATCCTTCCTCCTCATTTTTCCCCAATGAGACTGTTTGGTTGAAGACAGAAAAACATAGCAAAAGAAAAGTTCACAATCTTGTTAGAGGAAGGACAGAGCTTTCACACATGATATTTGAGCAGCAAATCTGAAATTAGACAGGACAAAATCCCCAAGCAGATTCCACAGGCAGGAAGAATAAACTACCTGAACGAACCTGTTTCCTATGAGCTCAGGGATAAAATCACAGTGTTTTTTCTAGAAAAAGGTTAAACGATTTATATTTCAGACGTTACACGAACAAAGCGGGCAGCTGGGGTCTATTTGTCCTGTGAATGCAGCTGAAACACTGAGCAAGACTAGAGAGCTATTCTGCATATCCTCCCACCTAGAATCCCTGCCACAGACACCTACCTGGGTGAGATGTCAGGAGGTTTAGATTATAGGGCAAATTTTCTCCTTTACTGCATGGGGTAGCCTCCAGTCACATCTCCAGAACAAAGCTGCCTGGGCAAGACACTCAACAGAGGATTCCCTCAGCATGTTCGCTGAGGTTAATTATATCTTCATATTCATGGTGTCCCTATATAAGCTCTTTGCCACTTACTCCTTTCTCCCTGATGCCTGTAGAGTGGGGGTTTATTCTCTTTTATCAACACAAATGCTTCCAGATCTGTAACATTTGAAAGTTTCTATGTCAGCTGGAAAAGTTTCCCTTGTCTAGGTAGAAAGGCACCATCTGTGGCAGGGTTGCCTGTGATTGTGGGGGACAGGGTCATTGATCAGATGTTCCCTAGCTGTCTTTTTCTTCCTTAATTTAAAAAAAATACAGAAAGAATACAGCTAAAAATCACATTATTTTTGCTGACTCTGGATTTCCACCAAAATTCCTCTCCACTGATTTCCAGCAGCACTGTTAAATTCTTACCAGCCAGATACCATCCGCATTTAAGCCAATACATATACAGAAAGAACACAGTGAAAAAAAGGCCCAAACCATCATACCCTCAGAACCGGTAAAAAACACAAGAATTGCCCGTTTCTGAGAGAATTGTGCTGTTTCCATAAGGTTTCTTTGCTGGCAACGCCACCTCTTATTTGCACTGTTGTATGAGTTGATTCTGAATCACTGCCTGCATTGCCAACGCTCAGGCAAAATCTGCACAAAGGTCAGTGAGGCCAGAAAGATCCTCACAGCCAGAATGATAATAAAATGACTGTTGTGTTGGATTCGACCAGAGATCCGTCTACCCAGGACTCCTCTCTGACAGCAGCCTGGTAGCAGGTGTTTGAGAAGCATCAGATGAGGGCACACACGGACCGATCCTCCCCATGGGACAGCACTCCCAGATTATCATGAGCAGCCATTTAGGGATTTCCAAATGGATTATAAATGAGCTGACACCTGTTCTGTGCAAGTCCTTATCTGCCTTAGCCCTTCTCTGAGGAAGTGTTCTTGTATGCACGTGAAAACTCATCTGGTTCCCAGCATCAACGTGGAGGTGGCAATTAATGCCAATGAAGGCTTCATTCATTAGCAGTTTCTTACACAACTAATGTCAGCTCCACCAGCTCCACTGCCCTGTGGTTCTCCCCACAGGATCCCTCAATATGAGTCCTGTTGAGCAGTCTGGAACCCTCAGAAAAAACTATATACCTAAGGTTATAAAGATATATACTCTTATTAAGGTAGTTTTCTAAGTATCTTCCATTCCAGATCTGAGAAGCAAAACCAGACCCAACTTGTCCCCTTCCATTCATCAACTGAGACTGACCTTTGCAGTAAATCCCAGACCCCGGTGGAGGAAGGAGCGTCTCCAGGGCACTGGGATGTCTAAGAATTACGATCCAATTCCCCATTTCTCCAGTGTCAACAATAGCTGGCATTGGCTCCTTCTGCCCAAACTCTCCCCTTGTTATTTTATTAGGTGTCAGAGTCGATGAACCGGAGAGGGCTGCCATCCAGCTTTCCCTGAGCTGTTAATCTTGCAGCCCATCGACCTGAATTATGAGGCTTGCTTCCTGTGTTTTACACAGTTATTTGTGATCTTAATTTATTTTAAAATGCTTGCTCAGTCCTAATGTGTCCGGACGGCGGTAGCAAGCTGAGGTTATAATAGCATTTCTCACTTAGCCTGAACGTGGTGAGATGCTGTGCTGGGCTGCATGCTGATAGCTCACTTGGGCCACCTAGGTTTCATTACCCACTTCTTAATGGGCCAGTTTGACATCTATTAGAGAGAAATCCTCTCAGAGTGAAACAGTGGCAAAGGAGAAATTCCAGTTATTCATTTTAATGAGAGACAAGGAAGAAACAATACAGGGCTTTGATGGAATACAACCCACCACTTACTTATCCCATTAAGGCTACACAGCGCAGCCCCGCAGATATCCTGCCCTGAACCAAGGCCTGGCTTATAAACGACAGTTACCTCGGCAGAGATAAATCATGCCCTTGAGACATGACACAGAGAAATCTCCGAGAAAGAAACCAGGTCATTTTCCCACATATCATTAACACATTGAGCACTGGCTCCTCTACAGCTACAGTCTCCAGCATGCAAGGACTGCCTTGCTGGAGTCAGCGGTGGTTATTTGTGTTATGAGTACAGGATGGGAAGAAGAAATTAAAAGTGTGTGCAAGCACCAGTGTGTACGTGTGCAGGACTGATGCTAAACAGCCATCCCCAGCTCTTCCTTTCACTAGGGAGCACAAATCCACAGCCACAGAAAGACAGAGACAGGCATGCCAGGGAAGAAAATAAATGCATTAAAATATCCCTGAGAGGCTGAGGCAGCTCTTTGAACACCTCAGACACTCAAAGAAACAGGGCAAACAGAGCAGTGACATCCACGCAGAGGTTGCTGGTGTGGTGAGCTGAGGGACTGGCCGCCAGCCCGAGTTTAAGTCCCAGTTGAATTTCATGTGATAATAAGCTGAACATCATCTTTGATCCCCTCTGGTCATCTGCATGTTGTAAAAGACCTGGCATCCCCTGCTTACACTGGGATAACTACCTCTGCTCTCAGAAATCCCTGTGGACTCAGAACAAGAAGTCAAATGAGGATAAAAATGGACTACATAGGTGTGAAAAAAGTTATCTACAGCCCTATCCCTAACAGGAGTGTTGCCTCCTAGGGCTAGACATCTGTTGGAATTGCTCTGTCTTTAATGGATGCTTTTGCCGCATTGCAAAACAAATATAATCACATGATCTAGGGTTTTTTGTGTTCTTGCAAATAGCTTTACTTAGATACAAGTTTAATTCTTGCTCCAGTTATGGGAAGAAGATTGAAAGAAAGACTTATTTCATGTTCATGTTAGGAAAACTAGATAGTATTTGACCACAGAGCTTAACTTTCTGCTAGACAAACAGACTTAAAAACCCAACATCATTAACTCTAGAAATCTGATATACCTATAGGAAAGCTTGCAGAAAAGGCAAATTCACTGCCTAGGTCCTGTCAAAAATTTTGTTCAACCGCAGCTACTCTGTGGTCAGAGAGAAGACTTTACCCTCCAGAAGAATCTGTTCTTTCCTTTGCGAGCATGATCTGTACTTTGAGGTTAAAACCTGCTACCTGCTTCGTTGTTATATAGCACCCAGAGACATCCAACAGGGATGGATTGCGCTCGTCTCGGAGCCGTGCAGCTGGTGAAATGGCAGTCCTAGCCCCAGACAGCGAGCAGCTGAAGTGTGAGACGGGAGATGACAGGTAGCTTAGACAAAGCGACGTGTGAAGCACGAGGTAAGAGTGAGCTGGTTATGAGAAGTACGATTGCAGGAGTCACAGTGCATCAGCTGCGCAGCACTGCGGGGCCCTTTCTAAGCCACGTGGGACAGGAGTCCCAGTGTGGGGAAAGCCTTGGCTGTAGGTGTGAGAGGGAAAGATAGTAAGGCTGGAATTGAAGAGGGGACACAAGTGTGGACTGAGACCTGTCCATGAACTTGCATTGGTCTCCTGTCCACAGAATATTCAGGACTTAGGCAAAGCATTAAGGGAGGCATGGAGGAAAAAGCATGGAGAAAATTTGGATCTGCACTACTGGGCGACCTATGTAGATTGAGGATGAGTAGGGCAAGGCACACAACCTAGTTGCGGGGTCCTCTGTTGCATATCCCATCTGCCTCGTGACCATGAGCTGATGAACAGCAGGGCATGGCTGGGAATGAACCAGTCCCTCTCGCTGCAAGGCATGAGAGGAGCTGGAATTGTGTGATCCTGCTACAGCCTGGATGCCCTGGGAGGATACTGAGCTCCAGCCTAATCTGGATACAGTGCTACAGACGTACCATAAAGCTTCTCCATCTCTGTCCTGCTGGCAGTGGTTGTGAGAATTTGGTGCGGCACACAGAGGCTGGAGGACCAGGATTCTGGCAGTACCAATTCACACCTCCACCCTAACTCACAGGAGGTGGGAAAACCAGAGAAAAACTCAGCAGAATAAGGAAGTGCTACATCTTGTGCACGCTGCTTGGAAGAATTAGCCCAAAGCAAATGTTGTGGAGTAAGGGGGTGTAAAGGGTTCAGCAGAGGAGTCAAACAAGTAGGGAACATGGAGCAGCAGAGCTCACTCAGCATGAATACATGGGAGCTCCTAGTATTTATATGGCTTTACAGTTTCCACAACAACACAATGGAGAAATACCTGCAAGCTCAGCAGCCTGCTGCAATACACACACACCCCCCACATCCAATGAGAGCTGCAATGAGACATGGATGAGACAAGAATGGGGAGGAGAACTTCTCCAGGAGAAACAACCCTTCCCATCCTGCATGCAAGACCCTTCCAGAAGACCCACACCAACACAACCTTGCTAAGGATGATGTTCAGCCGCTCAGATTCACAGTCTACCACCACCAGCCTTTCCTTCTTCTTCTCCAGCTCCTGGAAGAGCATGCGGTAGCCCTCTTCTGTTGTTGTCAGGATGTTGACAGCTGTCACCTGCCAGTTCTTCTCAGCTGCGGTGTCCAGCACTTTCTGTAGGACTGACAACCCTGCAATGGGAAGAGGACAGCAGGGGGAAAACCAGGTTTTAGTTGTGCAATGGCACCTTTCCATCCTTCTGACAGCCTGCGTAGCTGTCTCAAGCCAGGCTGGATACAGCATCGCTGGATACAGTGCAGCAGAACTACAGAGAGCAGCTAATAGTCTAGCATCTTACCCAAACACAGCTGGGCTAGAATTAATGACTCCTGCTTTTTCTGTCCTAGCAAAGGAAAATAGGAGGATTTCAGGCCTACTTTTCCTTTGTAATTGGCAGATCAGTCTCGTTGATCAGGCCCTGCTGTGGGATTCAGATAAGAGCTCTAATCCTTGTCTTCTTGTCTGTCACTACCAAAATCACTTGATTTCTTTGGGCCATAGTTCGCTACTCATCTTTGATCTGTTTAGGCTCTATGCTCCTAGGGTTAGGGACACCCTCAGCAATCACAATACACAATCATATTCAGTGTGCCTGTCTCTCTTGGCAGCATCTCTTCAGAAAACTTCATTATTTTCAAAAGGATCTTGCCTAAATTACATGCACAGCCTTCTAGAGGAGATACACATAGCCAGCACCACTCTGGATATGGAGTCCTGCCAGACAACCCTGGCTATTGCAGTTCTTTTGGGATATTCAGTGTGCCCATGCCTCGTGAAAACAGAAAGCAGAGTGAGATGCTTTTAGACCTTATCTTTGTCTCTTACGGTCATCCTGCCCCTGCAAGGGCTAATGATAACTTCGAGGACAGAGTTGTGAATCACTGTTACCTCTGCGTTGTCCTCCACAAGTCCATTTTGCTCTTGGCCTCCCAGCCTGGAGCTTTAAAGGCATCTGAGAGCTGGGAAACTGAATCACAGAGCAATGAGCTCACTAGCCCTGTTCGTGGTTTAGAAAATTAGATAATATCTTCCAAGAACCCAGCAAAGGCTTTCATTATTTTACATACACAACTAACACTGACGCAGGGAACTTGGAGTTTTGCAAGCTACCTGCCAGAAACACACACACGTATCACAACTGGATGTGGGCTCAGGTGAGACCTGAGCAGCTCTTGGTTCACATTTATAAACGTGGGACTCGGTGGGTAACCCTTCCCATGTACTTGTGACTTACCTCGGTCAGCATCATAAATGTACACAAACTTCTGCCAGCTGTAGTGCTCGATGACACTGATGAGGGCATCCTGGAGCTCTGGGCGAAGCTGGAGAACAAACTGATTGGACGTTTCGACGGGGAAGCTTGGCGTTATGAAGCAGACGTGGAGAGCCCCGCAGAATGATGTGAGCATGTTGACGGTCCTCCTCTCATAAAATCCAAAGATGGCATAGACGCCCTTGGAGAACTGCGAGCAGACTGGAGGAACAGAGAGAAAGGTTGTGAGGGCAGAAGGACAAGGAGGTTTCTCAGGGAAGTCACCAAAATAAACCTTTTCCCTGTGATAAGTTGAGGGCTTTCCTGACTAGATCACTCTCCTGAGGCCCGTGAGTTGGTGAATGCAACCTGTGAAGAACAGGGCTTGTGGCCATGGGGTGCTCTGCCCTTGATCTCCAGAGACCTACTTTATCTTTGATAGGCAGGAGTGAATTCAGTATCCCCAGGGCTCTGCTGAAGATTTCGCTGCTTCTGTGATAAAACGCATTATCTGAACCAGGGAAGTCCTCAGCAGAAAAACACAGTGGCTGACCAAGCCCCGTGTCTGTGGGATGGCAGCTGTCTGGTCCCTGGAGCTGTTTTATTATGGGTGAGAAAGGCTGCAGTTAGAGCTTGTTATTGCAGCCTCAGATGCATTCAAGGAGCAGAAGGAAAGCATTTGCATGACAGCACAGCCCCCAGCGGCCAATGACTCCAGGAGGAAACCATGGGTTTGACCTCAGGGCATCTCAGCAAAGGTTCACCTGGGTTCAACGCAGTCATAGCACAGCTACAGGGAGGTTTGTCCCAGGGCATGAGCTGCTGGTGCTGCGGTCAGAGCCTCTCACACCAGGGGTATGTTGGTATTTGGGGACACCTGCGTGGCAATTTCTGGTTTCTTCACAAAGCCACGGTGAGGAAGGCTGTGGGCTCAGTGGGGTAGTGGTGGTGGCCTGGGAGGTCTCCATGACTAAGCTCTGAGGGTGCATGCTGGGTTCTCCAGCGGATATTTGTGTCTGATCCCAGCAGCTGGCGCTGTGCTGTGCAGGGAGGGTTCTCTTGGGTTGGAGCCCTTCTCAGGAGAGCACTTAATGAGATCGTGGGAGCTGCTGGAAAAATGCCTCAGGATCTCAGTGAGGCAGAGAGAGTTCACACTTTGGGTTGTAAAACTTAGCCCCTGAGACAGTCAGACTCTAATATGACTCCTGTTTATGGCACATCCCAAGTTATCATCAATAAATCTCCAAGACAGAGGTGGGGGCAGTGACAGCGTTTTCCCTGTGTCAGAACTCCTGGCACTAGTGTCTCTTCCTGTTGTCACTCTGACTCTGAAGACCTTTGGCTGTGACATTTATACTGACTCAACACTTTGCACATCACTCGCCAGCCCCCTCGTGACAGAGCGCACAGCGAGAAGTTGGATGTGACATTTTGGGGTCCCCTGGCAAGCACTCTGCGCTGCTTGGGAATCCCTTGACCTGGTTCCTGCTGGTAGCTGCCAGCACCGAACCTTCTGCACATGTGGCTGGAGACAAGCTCCTACATGTGAGCTTGCTTCATCCTTAGCTGGGCTCCATCCAAGCTCTGTCCCTCCAGCAGGTCCAGAAGTCATCCCCAACTGGCTTAGAGCCATCCTGGATAAGATTACCTTGTTCCTCACTTTTCTACTGCCAGCATCAAATATTCAGAGGGAAGAGCAAGAAATCCTGCTTCCCACTGTGCAAAGTGAGTCCCTGCTCCCATCTCACCACCAAAAAAAAGCAGCCAGATTTTTGAAACTGCGCAGAGTGCTGAGACCTGAATCACATTACACTGGTGAGAATTTTTCCTTCCTCTTGGAGTTGAGCCCAGGTTTTGAGCATCCCAGCCCCGCAGTTTGTCCCCCAAGGTCACCCATCCTCTTTTCACCGCTCAGGGCCTGTGATCTCACATACCTCAGCACCCTGCTCCCCCAAGGGAATTCGTATTTCTGCAGGGCAGGGACTTCTCGCAAAGCCTGAACCATGGTGGAAATAAAACCCTCTTGTCTTTATTTTCAAGGCAAAATCTCTCTTTGCAATCAGCAATTGTGTCTGTATCAGCTGGAGTCACTGCCCTCATCATGAGACTGACACATTCAGGAAGAAAAGTAGCAGACATGGATAGAAATAGTCTGAACATCATTTCCATGTGACTGGACCAGTGGGTCTAATGAACAGTGCGATATACCATATGTGAGAGATCAGAACATGATCTCTGGAGACCCAGGCTTCAGACTCAATGAATGATTAAAGTGACATTCTCAGGGCAGCTATACAATCCAGCACAATTAATAATCCAGACAATAAACTTAGCTGGCTTGCTTTGTTTTGGTTTAGGCAAGCCATGGCTTCCTTGAATTTTATTTTCTATTTGAAATGAATCTATTATTTTTTTAGATTTTTTTTTTTTTAACTCTGTGGCTCAGTCACGCTCAGGCAGCCCTCCTACACTGTTCTGAGACACTCATCAATCCCAGCGTTTGAAACAGATTGCACCAAAGATGACTGGGAGAACGAACAGTCTTTATCATTAGTAAGTTTGGAAAGAACCCTAGCTCGCTTTGTACTTTCAGAATAAGAAGGGCCATGGACAAGGCAGATAATTTGGGGAAAAAAAAAGACTTGCTGAGAGTTATCAGCCAAAAAACAACAAAGAAACTGTTGTGTCAATCTGGAAAAATGAAAAGAGTGAGAACTGCAGCCACCTTTCTGGGAATGAACTTGGCATAATGTAACAGCAGTGGCTGCAAAATTATTTAACTCTCAAGACTATTCTAAATTACAGATGTTCCAAATGAATTTACCCAGCGAAACTAAAAAGAAGCTACTCGCCATTTATTTAATACACTAAGAGATAGCTGGAATTTCTTTGTATTTGCTTCAATTGTTTTATTAAGCAAATTTATTAACAATTGTGTTCTCATTTGATTGCTCAGCAACTTCTTAATAACATACTATTAAGAATTGTAAACCTCAACTAGAACAAGCAAATATTTTAAACTCTCTTTGTTTTTCTAGTGGGGAGGAAGCTTATTAGTTCCTCAGCAGCCACTGGTCTCTGACTGATGCTTTTCTAAAAAGATTAAGAAACATTAAAAGGATAAAGATCATGCTGGAATGGAAGGTCCAAGAAGTTGAGCTCTTCTGGTCAACTGGCTGGTGATAACATCACACTTTGCAAGCCTCCTGCCAACTACCTGTTAAGAGCTAGATGGCCACAGCCTGGCTTTGCCTACGCAAGAGAGTTGCAGTTGATCTGGTAATCAGCTTCAGCAGTTGAATTTGGACGGTTCAGCCTCTGAAGCTCTTGCCTGCAGGTGGGAAACTGGTTGGAATGCAACATCATAAGTGTCTGCATAACCAAGGTGTGAGCAAGAGTGAAGAGTGTTTACTTGGATGTAAATGCAGACATTTGTGACGGTTTGCATGCGCTATTCTTGGCTTCTGGGCTGCACAAAGGGAAAGAAGGACAGAGAACATCTATTCTGGGCTGTAACTATGCTATTATCTTACAATGAACTTGTAATTAATTACAGAAGAGTTTTCCTCTAAACAAACCTTCAGAAAATATAGTTAATTATAGAGTGGCAATTACTACCATATTCACCCCGCTCAGTCTTGTACAATTGATCAGGTTGGGACTTCTGGCTGGGACATTCCCTGTGTGTGCTGCACCAAGCACCATGGACACCCCATATCCCTCCTTCTCCAGGCACGGGATCTCCCACTGAGTCTCCCTAGTGCCATTCCACGACTAAAATTAGGTAAAAGCAGAGGCATTAACTTGATTGTCACTTGGTTGCTCTGGAAAGACAACCCAGCAACAACCAGCTGCACTTTGGACACAGCACCTGCTGCAGCTAGGTGAGGTGAGAGCTCCTCAGACTGTTCTAAAACCACTTCAAAAGTACAGTAAAAATCAAAATAGCTTCTTAAGATTCCTGGTACTTAGTTAAAAATTGACTGATGTGGTAGAGCAAGCAGGAGGAGGCCTCCCCTCTCCCTTTGTGGAAAGGTAGCCATTGTGGAGCTGGTGTGTCCTTGAATTCAGATGAGGAAAAAGCATGCGTGCATCACTCATGCTTGAAATCCCCAGACTCTAGGATTTCTAGTCCTGCAATTTCTCTCAAGTTTCTCTTTTCATATGGAAATATTCAAGGTAAAGCATTTAAATCTGAGAGAGGAAACACTGATTTTATTGAAAGCACACACAGGACAGGACACCTACTCGGCAGCTGAAGACAGGCAGCTCTAGCCATCTTTGCAAATGCTTCCAAGAAAAAGAAAAATACATGCCCACAAGTTTAAATTGCACATTTTCTCTGCAGAAGAGGGAAGCAAAAGAGATTTTTTGAGTCTATAAAAATTCCTGGGAGACTTTTCTTGGCTAAAGCTCTCAACCAGTCACAGAGAAAATAGATGCACAAGACTGATTCCTGCATTCAGGAGGGCCAGGGATATTTTGGAACTGGAGGTCTGATCCACGTGAAAGGCAGATGTCAGATATAACAGATATTTCATTTGGATTTTGGTAAAAGTGGACGAGAAACCAAAAAAATTCTCTCAGAAATGATCACCACAAAAAGGGGCCGAAAAAGTCTCAGTGTTTGAGGGAGGAGGAAGGGCAAACGGGCTGCACAGAAGGGTGGGAATGAGGATTTGGTTTCCAGGGGTGAAAATGGTGCAATTCTGCTGAGAATCTGCAAACAGGACTGCTCCCCACAGACGCAGCTGGAGAAGAAGCCTGGTAGGAGATCCTGGCAACTGCTCATCTGCCATTTCCTTTACAAGTAGAATTTTTACCATTTCACTGAGTTTAAGACTAGAAGGGGACATTAGATCATTTCTACTGACTTTTTGTATCTCATGGACCATTAAGTTTCACCCAGCTACCCCTGAAGAGAGCCAATAATATGGTTTAGTTGAAGGCATTTAAACTCTCTGGAGACTCAACTGCTGTGTGCCTCTGATTGAGAACAGAAGTAGCAGAAATAGTGCTAATACCCAAAGCCACAAAAGCAATAAAAAACTGATTAAACAAAATATCCCCAGATGTTCCCCACAAACAACTCATGTTCTCTGTTGCAGGAGGAGACAAAAAATCCAGATGGCCCCTACCAGAGCTCAGAGCCCTTCATGACCCTGGATGATGTCCTATCTGAGGAACATCTAAGGGGAAAGACACTGCACCCTCTCCAGGAAAGTCATTCCTACAATGCTGAGCTGCAGGTGATGTAAAGATTTTGAGCAAACTACATAGCCCAAGCAGGCAGGGAAAGAAAAGGGCGATCTGGAAATGAAGACTCCAAGAAGAAATCTTTGAAAGCACCCAATCCAGAACACACAGCACTTACTCCAGAAACCAAATTAACAGATTTGCAAGATGAGTGTGGCCAGAGTTTGAGTGTAATAGAATAGTCAGCTCAGTCTACTGTCCTCTGTAAGCTATCAAAGACCAGCCCTGCCATGCCTGCAGCCCCAGTATCAGTGTGGCACCTCCTTCATCTGCCCAAACCTCCTGGGACACAGAACCGAAACCCTGACTTGCAGCACAACATGCTCATTGACAACAGTGGTGTCAAGGAACAGTTCCCACATGATTTTCTTTGCTCACTTAGAGTGTATGTGTGCACATGTGGGAAAGAGGAGGGGGGATGTGCGTGCGTAATTTATTTTTAGCATGCCCTGCCTGGAGGTGACCCTCACACAGTGATGGAGAACCTGACATCAGGTTGGCGAAGCCGGTGGAATTTCAATGAAAGAGCGCTAGTGTCTGCTTCAATTAGGATCAGCTCAGCTTTCCTCCCAAATGTTTGTCCTCACAGTTCTCCAGTGTGGCGTAGGTGCCAGAGCGCATCTCTTCAGCACATCCCAACGACAGCATGTTCCCACAGATTTTTCTAGCAGGGGAAAGCCAAACAGATTCTACACTCCCCCATCACTCCACGCATGTATTTAGCTGACAGCAGATATGTCCCGTATATTTGATCAACTGCAAATCAGGCTGATGTGATATCACAAGAAATACATGTTTCTCTTTCAACTACATAAAAGACAGAGAACTGTGCTCCCTTCCATCATTTTCCTGCACTGCTGCTCTGACCATCTTGGAAACTGGGAAGTAGCATTGATTTTTACATCAAGATCTGCTTTCCTTCCCTCATATTTAAACTATAGTCTATGACTGAGAGCTGCTCATAACTGTTTATGCTGATAGCTTCAATTTTTTTTTAGTTAAGTTCACCTGCCTGACAAATAAGTCTTAGTTTGCCTGGCTGATGAATGGTAAGTTTCCCTTGAGATCAAATTGGATTTGGGATACTTTCTCACATGCTGCTGAGTTTAAGGAAACAGTAATAGCATGGTGCTTCTATCAACAAAAATTAACAACGTGGACTCTCAGTCGTTTAAGTGCACTTCTGAATTATAATCATGATGGTGGAAGATACAGCCATGGGAAATTGACTTTAACCTCTGTCAAAGGGACCAGTTGACAATCATAGCTCTTCCAGTTGTGTACTTCACATCTTGAAACTTCTTTTTCTTTTTCTGCTAGAGTGTTCAAATGCAGTTTTATCCAGTGTAAAAAACACAAGAGAAAATTCAAATATCAAAGGTCTTCATGGGGTCATTGATCTTGTTGAAAAAATAAAAGAAGGAAAAACAAGATGTTTGAGAAGACTTTCCTTGTTTGCTTTGCTTGTTTTTAAACATATTGTTATTTTTGGGATTGCTAAGATTTTGTCGAATCATATAAAATTAAGAATCAAATATATTGAAGGCTTTCCAGTTAATACTCAAACTATTTCTGAGTAATGATGGCTCTGAGATCATGAGCATCTTTTAACAGGTCCTGGATGAGAACCCAGAGGAGACATGGGCACGTATCTGCTGACACCCGGGACTTCTGGGGTCACAACTTGGATGTCCCCTTAAATAAAATGTCAATTGGCAGCTGTATTTTCTAGATAGCCTTCAAATGATGGATAATCCATGGAAAAGAAATCCAGAAAGTGGCAAGCAGAAGATGCTGGCCATGCTGCGTTGCTTTGGAGCAGCAGAAACTCTGCAAAACAGCTACTATCTCCTGCTCACAACCCTCACCTCGAGCTCCCCTGCAGCTCCCCTAGAAGGAGGGGGTGATGCCTCACAGGGCCCCCAGCTGCAGATGGATGTTGCGATGGGTCCCATGGGCTCTGGAAGACCAGCTATCCCTGCTCTCACCTAGCCTCCTACAACAAAATAGAAAACCAAAAATTTGTCCTCCCTGAACTCTCCATATCTGAAGCAGAGTCATAAATATTAAAGCAAGATTACTACAAATGAAAAAGTGACAGCGATATTATAAAAGGAGATGAGGGATGAGGGTTGAACCAACTTTGCTTTTGCTGCTTTATTAGCTGGCTTTTTGTACTATATTGGTCCTTCTGCAGATAGTGCTATACTAGGAAAACTAAGTACAATATCACGGTGTAGCTTTCTGCTGGGGAGCACGGACAACAATGGAGGAAAAGAATAAAGCACCAAAACCACAGCATGTTAATACGGTACATAGCACGCTGCTCTTGGGTCAGCACAACATTTAATTCTGGGTTGTAAGAGCTGAATTATTAAAACAGAGTAAAAAGAGGGGAGTTGGGGGGGGGGGGGGAGATAAGCAATAGCAGAAAGCAAATGTGTCACATAAAGAAGAGCTCACTGCAGATGAAATGCATTTTGTCTTCAATAGCTTCTTTTCTTTCCCTAATACATTATATCTGTTCACGGCAGTTTTTCTAGACATTAAAGCGACTATCCTCAGTGCAAGACTCAGGTTCTGATGAGGATTTTGTAAGTGCCTGTCTTGAAACTGGCTGCAGGTCACAATGCAAAAACCAGACTATGGACTTTCCCTGGGAAAGTTATTCCAACATTAAAGTTACTTCCATTGGGGAAAGAGGGTGTTAACATCTACCTCAACAATTTCTTTCTTAATCTTCAGCCTGATAATTACAATTTTGGTCCCATATCCCTCTGCTTCATAAAACATCTGCATAGATATTCCCAAATTTTCTCTAGTCCGTGCTTTTGCAGATGTGCCAGTTTGGAAGCCAAAGTTATGTCTCAGTGTCTGATGTGTTCCCTGTGGCATTCCTGAGACTTGTGTTGTTGCCTTCAATTGAGAAAACAGTATTTTGGTAAATTTTCTCAGCTGCATTGTTTCTGGGGGTTTTTAGGATTATTTCCTGCTCATAATAACAACTCCATTAGCCCTTCCCTGAAGTCTGCTCCAGGCATGGAGTTCAGTTATGATATATATACTCCTCCTTCCAGGTTTGTAACGAAGGTAGCAATCGAGACCATTTTTACCTGCAGCTCTGTATCAGCCTCTCTCCCTGCCCCATCAGCTCAATTCCTTTTAATTTTCCATCACAATCCTACCTTGTGAGGCTTTGGCCATTTGTAATCTACAGGATTACAGTCTTTTGGGCCACTGAATTCCATACTGTAAATTACAGCATCAGGACCAAATTTTGTGATTTGGCAGGCAACTGAAGAACAGACTAACTTTCAACATGGTTATTTCCATACACAGACATGACAAAGCGTTTGTCAGCAAGATGGGCAGTCAGAACAGCTGTACTTGGAGAGCAGCTCTGAGTAGGAAGGTCTCATCCAGTGATCAGTGACAGCTGGAGACCGGGTGGCCCAGCAGACCCCCTCCAGCCCTGGGTCTGCACATGGTTTTTTCTGTGCCTGCTTTGGGATCTCAGCCAACACTTGGAAGTGCTGAGGTCTGACCTGCATACAAAGCTCCTCTTTCTGCTTCTAACGGTTCTCACGGTGGCTTTAAACATTTCCCTTCCCAGACACTGAGCTTTCGCTAGCAAGATACATGACACGTACAGGAAGCATATGCCAGTTTGAGAATGACGGTTTGGATCACAGCACCTGGACAACTACACACCAACGCTCTCACGTCAGCGATGATGTGGTGTCATGCCCTGAGCCTGCTTCTCCCCACGCAGCCGGAGGTGAGCACCTATAATCCCTTCTCCTTTCTTCCTCACTGATTTTTTTCTACTCCTGCTTCTAAATTTCCAACTTTTAATTGTTTTGTGCTACAGTGCATAAAACCTTATCCTTGTGTGTCACCGAGCTAACACAACTAATTGTGTTTCTTGTGGGGTTTTTTGATTCTTGGCTTTCTTGATAACAGACTGGAAATTAACAACTTCATTTATTAACACTCCACCTTTTTCTATTCAATCCAGCCTGAGAACCTGACAAAAAACACACATGCTCTGCAATGATCCTTCCATGGTCCCAAACACTTCCTGGGCATATATTTATACTCAGGTGCAAGCACTGGGTTTCTTGGTCTCTAGTGTCAGACTTCTAATGCTCTTTAGCCTACACAGCCAGCTGCAGCCAAGAAAATCAGGTGTTAAACTCTGTAAAGGCAGATTGGGCACGGTCCTGGTGTGCCCAGCTTTTAATCCCTGCTTTGAATGCATATGAAAAGAGACCTTTATATTTCCTTAAACACCAACTCCCTTTCCCAATAGTGATTTTTCAAATTGACAAGAAAAAACCCTAAACAACCCCCTTTTCAAACTCCAGGGGTGTGTTTCCTTCAAAGAAACATAGGGATATACCATATCCCATACACCTATGTAGGATGCGTGGGCATTATTATTAATCCTAATTGGCTCAGAATTACACTTATCCTGTTATCCCCCACACATGGGTACCCGCTATAGATTCAACTGTTACTCTGCATGTGTTTGTAGGATGCCTGGCACAAGGCTACGAGGCCTCTGTGAGGTACTGTAATGTATATATGTTAAATAGCAATAAAGAAAGTCACTGAATAGCCTCCTCAGAGTAGAGAATTACCTTCCCAGCAGAGAGGAGAGAAACGATACGGCTGGCTCACGACAGAAAGTAAAGCAAAGGATAAGGAGGGACCTAAACGGAGAGCCAGCAGAATTTTCCCTAACCTGACTGATCTTTTCAGTAGTGGTGATGTCTCGTGTGTGCTCTACCTTAAAATATCTCCCAGCCCAGGAGGGAGACTGGCTGATGCAGGCTTTCAGAGGGCACAGAGGATGTTTCCCTCTTGTGGTAAGCTATTGTTGAACCTTCTGACATGATTTGACTCCCTGCTCATTTTAAAATAAAAGGCAGCAGGCAAAAAGCACAGGGTACATTGTGTGGGGAAAGCACCACCACGCTCACCTCTCCACAGGAATACGGTCTCACTGGTCTGGGCAAGGAAGGAAGAACTTGCACTTATCTAAGACATTCTTCTTCAAAGAAAACCTCTCGCATACAGGACAGAGCTTCTTGTCCTTGGGGGCCTGCAGTGGGAAGCAGTACTTAGACCCACCAGCTGTCTGACACGTTATTTATAAACATCCACATTTTCTATAAATTTTCAAGGCTACATTACAGGTATCTGCTGAGCTAGAAGGCAGATGCTCCAAAACCTACATGTGCCATCACAGCTCAAAACTGCCCTCTTTTCTGCACTCACCAGAGCCATTAGAGTCTTCTGAAAAGAGGAGCAGGAGCAGCAAAGGTGCAAACCCAGCAAACTACACAAGGGTTAAGCCTCTAGAACACAACCCTTTTGTGCCTCTGGTTTTGAAACCCCATTTAACACCTTAGCAAGGGCTGAGTTAGGTGCAGAATGACAAGATCCTTTGACATCTGAGAGTGCTGGCTTTTGTGGGCTTAAGTGCCTCCCTTGGTGGTTCTTTGCTATAGTCATTTCTTGTAGGGTTTTTATTTTTCCTTTTCACATTAATGTTCCATTCCATTGTGCTCCTAGCTTTCTTCAGGCCTACTTAATATCAGGGGGAATATTACCATTTCTTCCCTGTCATTAGAACAGCTTTAATCCTGTCTGCATTGCGAGGGCAATAAATGATAATAGCTACCACATTTTTATTTCTGCAGTGCCTCTGAGCACCAGGTTTTTTGAAAAATCCCAAACAAACAACTTTAAGCTTGGGATCTTTTAAACCCAGTGGGAGACTGTGTTGTCTGGGGAGCAAGAATGCAGAACTGTGACAGATGGTGAGATCTGGACCTATGGTTTGCAATTTTATGGTCTCTGTGAAACTTCTGTGCAAATAGCTTGCTGTGGGTGGTGGAACAAACAGTTTACATGAAGTGCATCTAGCTAGCATGCCCAGATGGAGCTTCTACAGAGAGGTGATACTTGTTAAACCGGGGCTGCAAGCAGCTGTAGAGGGCAGCTTCCCTGTCACAGGAGATGAAGGCATCTGTCCTGCTGAGTGGTGTGAATGGTGGGGATGGGGGAGCTGGAGGAACTCCACTCTCTGCCCTGCTGCTCCAAGAAACCTGTGGATAGACCTGGAGCCCCTGTGTGAATGTGACCCAAAACACCAAATATCAACCAGGGAGCTGGCTACATAGAAAGACCTTCACTGGAAATAAAATGGAACCTAATATTTTCCTAAAACATCTTGGGTAAAATCTATGTGATTTTGCCAGCATGACAAAGGGAACTTTTACAGCTACAGACTTCTCCTGAACGTGCACTTGGATCCATAAAAATCATCTCCCATAACAAGCTGGTTGTGTGAGGTAATGAACTTCACAGGACCAAGGAAAGGACCAAAAGGTGGGAGAATCTGCTCAGCATATCACCAATTACATATAGCCACCTTGGATGGACACCTTTTGCCTAAAACATCCTTGGGCAATGAATTCCCATTAATGCTAGTGGAAGGTGGCATGAAATGCTCAGAAACAAACCATTATAATAAAGTTTTCTAGAGAGACAATAACTTTGGGAAAGGTTTTTCTACTAGATGTTTCACTTGCAGAGCTTCATGTGTTCACCATAAAGTTTTATGCTAGTGAAAAATACTAAGTCATCTTCTCTAAATAGAGGCCAGTGAAGATACCAGGAGTATCTCAGTTATCCAGAACAGCCTGTGCTGCCAACGGGACTGAGAAACTAGTCTGGAAAAATGGGACGTGTGTCTTAGGAAGAAGAATGTGGGAGCATCCTTAACATTGAGATCTCTTCCTGACATGCCTAGTCACATACAAACACCTTCTCTAACAATTTCCATTCTGGGAGAATTTTTAAGCTTCTGAAGAAAGAGACTCTCTAGTGAGCTGCAGAGAGCAAGAGAGATCACGTAAAACATTCTGCATAAGTGCAAATTGCAGGGAGGCCAGCCAGAGCGCAGGAAGGGAAGTTGTTAGAAACTTGGGGTCATTCATCATTCCGGAGCAGTGACACCGCACATACAGATGCAGCTTCTGTCTCAAGCAGTTTCTCCGTGTAAACCAAAGACTATGACATGATTCAGGCAGCTGCTGAGAAAACCCCACGGCTTCTCAGCAGAAACGTTACCTGTAAAATATTATTTAGACAGAATAGCAGCAGCAGACTGGAGGATGCTAATTTGTACCACTTTTCACAAGCATGAGAGAGACTCTTTCACTATTCACCAGATGTTGCTCAAGCCTTCTGTTGATATTGCAGGGAGATGCCTCTGATGAAATACATTTGTCCATGAAATCAGAGTCACTGGCCACCCTGGGTCAGGCAGGCCTTGAACAGAGAGACACCAAGAGCACTGGGTTTTCAAGGAGTGAAAACAGTCCTTGAATTTAACAAATATTGTGCAAGACAACTGAGCCATGGAGAGTGTCACACATCAGGTGTTAGATTTGCTTCCCACATGGAAAACTGAGGAAATTACACTGTGTAGTGGACTCTAATGGTACATCTAAAGTGAGCACATGGATGGCTAAAGGTATAATTAACCTAATTAAGGCACCATTTATTCCAGAAGCCTCCAAGAGGAAAGGCAGGTGGAACTGCCATCTACAAGAGAAGGTTGCCAGGGCAGAGGCTGCTGCCACCAATGGGCAAAACCACAATAAAGACTTGGTCTGGAAGGAAAAAGGCAAAAAGAAACTCCCTGGGGCAGACTCCTCTGTCTCTTGGTGTGCACAATAAACCAGGGTGCAATGGAAAAGCCTGTGATTTACACCTTTGGGATTGCTCTAGCTAAACCAGTGAGGGCTGTGATTTTCTTCTTTCTGTACTGCAACCCACTTTAGGTGCTGAATGTAGCAGAGAGGAGTGTCTAGCCTTCACTTTGAGTTCCTGACCCTCCTGTTAGAGAAAAGATTAATGTCCCTGTGAGAGAAATTATTTTTGGCTGCCTATATTTAACATGGCAGTGAACATCTGCAGTCATATTTCCTAAACATTTGTTGTGATCATTCTCCTCCACTGCTAGTCCTGACAGTAGAGTGGTGTCAGTTGAGAGCCTTAGCAGCATTTCCGAAATCTGCTTAAATGACTTGGTTGACTACCATGTCTCTTTAAAGAAGAGAAGTTGGAATGATCTGAAGGTGATTTGGGATCTAGGCACACAAGGAAGCCATATGGTGCATGCAGCCTTTGAAAATTGGGCCTTAACTCACATATGCTGAAAGAATGTCTCCTGTGATAGCTTTTATCAGGGCACTCTTAAGGGCTGATGCTTTCCTGACATTGTGGAGCAGGTCTAGACTGGAAGAATTGGGACGCCATGTGGGGCAGGTTTGTTTGACAGAGGTCCTCTGTGCACGTGCACTTTGCACCAACCCAATGGCCCAGCTGCAAATGTGTGGCTATAATACACTTGCATCATCCTGTGAACTTGATTCTTAAATCTCTCATGGAAGGACTGGACTAATGATAAAATCAACCACTTTCTACCCGGTTAGAGAAAATAGTCTATGCAGTGTAAGAAAGACACTTGATTTAAGTGTAGAAAAGTTGTCTACATTACAGTCTCCCTGGTAACTGCAAAGACCCCAACAGAATCACACTGAGTCTAAGTATGGTCTAGTTTTGCCAGCTGGGAAACACAACATGCTTCCTAAATGAGGCTTCAGGGATACAGGACCCGATCTGCGTGTGCAGCCAGCTGTGACTTGCTTGTAAAGTATACTTGCTTCATGTCTGCTTGAGCATAGGTCGCCAAGGTTCTCCTCAGAAGTGTCCTCAGGCATGAAACCAAAAGGAATTTGTGATAAAAGACCCTTAAGAAACTGACATCTGTATTGGAAATCCTTCAAAGCAAAGGTATGGGAAATAACAGAAACTTGAGGAGATGTGAAAGCTGGGAGGGAGAAGGAGAATGGGGAAAGGAGATGCAAGCTTGAGGTTCATGGTGGAGGAACAGCCAATTTAACTTCAAAATCAATTGGAGCTTTAAAAGAGAAAAACAAGGATGAAAGAGAGTGTGAAGGGGGGCTGAGTGCAGGAGCATTCAGAGATCCAAGGGCCAGGTGCCTATTTCTATAAGACGAGGGAGAAAAATGGGCTTTCAACTTCTGGGTCGCTGTCTTTTCTATCTCTGAATGGATAAAGACAGTAACACTATGTCCTTCTTTAATCCTGCCTTCTCTTAGTTAAGAAAGGTTTTTTCAAACCTCTCTGCCTGAAGCCTGGCAGCCTATCTTCCATGAAGATTTTTAACCTCATTTCACAGTTGGACAGACTGAGGCAGTCACCTGTGCGAAGCCACACAACAGTTTTGGGGAGGGACTCACACGAGCCCCTCTTTGTCAAGGAACAATGTGAAGAATGGGCCCATTGCAATGTTTTACTAGTGGGATGTTCACAATTCACCAGTGAAATGCATTTCCCCAGTGAATGGTGACTGCTCCACAGGGCACTCCCTGTCCCCATTTGCTCTTGTCGCCCATCCTTTCGGAGGAGGGAATGCGCTGACAGCAGAACAAGGCAGCACTGCAATGGGCATGATGCTCCTCTCCAAGCACACACAGACTTGGCAGCTCACCCAAGGCTTGGGGATTTTGTGACCAGCTGTTGAGTGGGCACTTTGAAATGGAACTTGTACTGGCTCTAACATTAAACCCATTGCAATTCCTCTCACAGCTCAACCTCATCCCCCTGCTGATTCATGCTGGGCTAAAGGTTTCTAAAAGGAAGGAGGATAACATGACTTCTTGCCTGAAAGACTGAAGACCTTACCAGAACAAAACTATGTCCCCTCAGACTCCTCTTGTATGGCTCTCTCAGGGCCATGATTTGTTAGTTTTTAAAAAACAGAAGGGCTATCTAATCACAATGGCCATGCTTGACTTCCAGCACAGAGCCAGGTGCCAGGCTGGTGGCTCTTGAGCAGAACTACTGCTGGGCAGTGGTTTCTGGGACAAACAAATCCCTCCCTGTGGGACAGGGATGGGACCTCTGTGAGCCCCACTGCAAGTCTGCCCCATCTCCAGTCCTCAATGGAGCAAAAGGGAGTCCTTATCCCTGTTGGCTCTGCCAGATGCATGCAATGTGCACTGTGGGTCTTAGTCAAATGACGATGTAGGAGGGAAAGTTGGTCTCCTTTGCCATAGAACTTACCCTACTCCTGCATCACGCTGACGTGCCTTTTGTTGGAAAACAGTATCTTTAAGAAAGATATAAAGGCCCCATTTTATGGGCAATCTCTATATTTAAGGATCATGCTTCTGCAGGACATTTTCTTTGGTGCTAATAAAGACTTTTCACTTCTGGTTGAAAGCCTCCCAACTTTATTTTCTAGGCATGAGATCTTATATTTGCACAGCATCTCAGACTGCAGCTGCTTGGGTCCTAGCCTTCTTCCTTAAATAATACATATATTCTTGAAAGCTACAAAGCAACTGGCCAGGTTTTTGATGCTCTTTCATTAAACAGAAAGCAAACATTCAAATGGTCTACTGGACAAGCAAAGGATCAACTTTTTTGAAGAAAAGTTACCCTAGACACCCCAGTTATTTTAGTTCATTTTATCATATAAGGTTCAGTAGGCTTTACTTTTAGTGTCTCTGAGATGAAACTAATGCCAATGGAACAGATCCAATTCAGACATACTGCAGACAATAAAGCTAGCTGAAATTTTTCAACACTTTTTTTCCCTCCAAATGAAAACCGAGGTTTAATCAAAGGTAGGAAATTGCTGATTTTGACAAAACACCCCAATTTTCCCATGGAAAAGCAGAAGGGGGAAAAAGTTTTAGCGTTAAGTCAGAATGTTAAAAAATAAGTGTCAGGATGCAATCGACCCTCCACCGGTTCTCTGGATCATAAATTGCTCTAAGACTGCTGCCAGTATCCTTCCCCCCTAGAAGAGGTACTGTGCTGGCAGCCAGCCAGAGGAGCAGGGATAAATGTGAGGTGAGAGGTGGAGAACACGGGATCAATGGAAGTGTTGCCAACGTTCATGCTCAGCTGCGGACGGGAAGCTTTGCCATTCCCAGAGCCCTGTCTTCTGAGAAAAACACACTTAAACTGCATTCTCCCCGCACCCGGACAACCCCCACCCAGCACAGTGCACACCCTCCATCCTGCCCTGCTCACGGGATGATGTGTCCCCCTGTGCCACAGAGCATCTGAGCCACCAGCCCTCTCCTCCCCACTGCCACTCCTGTGCTCACCCTTCCCCTGCTCCCACAGGTACAGCCGTGCCTCCAGCTATACTCCAGCTTCATCCCTGCTTGGTCACCTGCTCCACGAGTATCTCCACGTCAGGCTCAGCACTGCCCTGTAATCCTTCCTACCCACCGGGCATGGCTGGCTTTTCTGTGACCCCATCCCTGCGGGTGCAGGAGCCTTCCATGTGTCCCCAAACTGCATCCCACTGTCACAGGCACCTGCACAGCTGTGAACAACCCCGGGGTGCTATGAGCAGGGGCACAGGCATGCACCCCTGCCAAGGCAGCCCTCCCAGCATGTCCAAATCCCTTCTGCCACACACCTCCCAAATCCTTCCTACTATGTCCTACCCAGGGGTGTGTGTACACACGCACATGCACACACATTAATCCTTCCATTAGCTAAATCCCAGATTTTTACAGCGGCGTTCTCAGAAACAGCCCTCCTTATCATCCCGCTCGCAGACGCACAGGCTAATCTCTCTCCGTGTGCAACGGGCAGCCACCCACTTATCTTCCCTCTCTTCTACAAGCGCACACTTTTTTACACAGGGACTAATACTTCTCAGTGTCACGTACCTCAAAATCCTTCTTACAACGCCCCCTCGCACACTGAGTAATCCTTTTCAGAGTCTCGCACACATGATCCCGCTGACAGCATCCCTCCACACGCATGCACAGCCACACGCAGCATCCCACAGCGCGTTTTGCACACACAGGAACTTTTGTGTGTCACACACACCATTATTACCCTTCCTGAAGCACATATTTTCCACTAAGCCTGACACATGCATGTGAACCTGCCATCAGTGCAGTAAAACCAGCATTTTTTTAAAATCCAGACAAACTAATGTAGACGAGGTATTTGGGGGTAAAACCTTGGATATTTGGGTAACTGTCCTGGAAAAGTGAGAGCTTGTCTCATGAGGAGAGATTTAAAAGATCTGGCATGTTTAGTACAGGGAAGCAAAGGCTGCGAGAGGATGGGTTGCTGTCTATAAAAACATCAGAGGGGTAAACATTAGCGAAGAGCTATTGATGCTAAAGGACAACATTGGCATGAGAACAAGTGAGAATAAACTAGTCATGAATAAAGGCAGGCTGTGAACCACAGAAAGATTTGTAACCACAGGAGGACAGCAGCTCAGGCATCACTTTCCAAAGGGAGCACTGGAGCAAAAGCAGACCTGGTTTCATCTAGAGCATCATTTTTGTCTGAGAGCACAACCTGAGGTCCCTTCCTGTGTTCGCTGTGCAGTTTAGGCTCGGTCGCACCCTCTTGCACCAGCACGCTATTTCTATCACAAGAAGTTAATAGTGCAAAACACTCTGCTCCATGGCTTTGTCTCCCCATCTGAGGCAGTGGGGTAAGAAAACTGAATCCTTCCCTTTGTGCCTCAGAGAGGTGGGTCTCACGCAACAACCTTACGTCCACCCATCACCTCCACAGTTCTCTTCCTTGAGTTGCTAACAGGTATTGCAACAAAACTACCCTGGCCCTTTCCTTTTTGACTGTAACATTCATGCCGCTGCAAGAGATGAGAGGGAGCAGAGAGCTCCCAGCTCCGCGCGGGAAGTGCAGGCGCAGCACCTAGGGATCTATTTTGATCGCTGTGGCATGCAGAAACCACTCTCACATTTCCTCAGCACACATTTACATTCCCGGAGTCTCCCGCCTCCACTGTTCGGCTGTCTCCAGAGACACTGAACACCTGACACGTCTGATAGGAATTACATATCTGTAATACAGATACAAAAAGCACAGGGAAATGAATATTTAGTGGACTGCAAGCACTGCTGCATGAGCTGTTATCCTCCCAGGAACAAGCCTGCCTGATGCTTTCCTCCACTATACCTGGGTAAGGCAGATGAAGGGGATGTTGGCTGAGCGGTGTGAGAGAAGCAGCAGATATAAACGTCCCCACCATTTGCATAAAGATGGAACAATCTCTTCTGAAAGGAGTAGAGAAAACCAAGGCATTTGAAAGTTTCTATATACCTCATATTACCAAACACGGAGCTCTGCCCTGTGGGACTGAGCAAACTTGGCGTATGCTGAAGTCAATGACTTTTAAAAAAATTTTGAGGTCTTGATAAACAGAGAATGGCATTTATTAAAGTGTGGGTGCCATTTATTAGTGTAGTGTGAGGGCAATCAGGTGCCCACCGGGCAGAGAGGGCTGCAGGGAGAGGAGGCGACTGGAGATGCACAAAGCCTGCGGCAGAGCTGCAAGCAGTAATTTCAGTGATTGTCCTAGAAGCAGATGGAATAAAGAGGAAGAAAGGAGAGAGTGAGGGTGGGAAGATGCACACACTCCCCCTTCAAACTTTGGAAAGTGTTTGTTTAGGAAGTTCATGGAGGGTTTTATGTAAATTGCAAATCTTTTTTATAACCTCGAAACTCAGAAGAGAACACAAAAGAGTTACCAACTTACTTTCTCCTCTTAAGAAATCACATCAAAAAAAGCATTCTTCTTTTTTTCCTGATGGAAATATGAAAATGAAACAAGAATATTTAGTTTTGTGCTGTTTCAAGTAGCCTTAAGTTTCCTCTTGGTCAGGGAAACTGATAAAAATAGTTTTATTTCCTTAGTCATAGATTTTTAGTACTTTTCTCTCTGTGGAGAGAAGATGGGAAAACAGAGAAATATGAAAATAGGTAGAGATTGGCCTCACATGCTGGGTTTTTTTCCCTGTTTTCCAACTGGTAGGTGGGAGGTAAGTGGCAAACTGGCAAAAAGTGTGAGCGTACATAAAAAATCTCCACGTTTACCTTTTATTTCAGATTTGCAATGGCAAAATGATAGTAAACATTTATTGAAAATACTATTTCCTTGAGAAGGAAAAATCTTTTATGGCAAAGACCTATTTTGAATGAGAAAATTTTCCACAAGCTTTCAACCACCTCTAGACAGAAATCTGTCATTATCTGCGATGGTCTGGGGTGTAGCAATGGGGAAGAAAACAATGTTGCTGGAGAAGTGGTCCATTGACATCAGCCACAATGCAGTGCAGTAAGCATAAAACTCTGGGACAAAATCAGGAAAGCCAAATGAAATTAAAGGATGAAGGAAAAATAAGTTAAGTTCTGAGTACTTTTAAACTAAAAAAATAAAAAAGGTTCATTAATGCCACATGTGATGCTTCCAAAGCATACAGCACGTGGCATTGCAGGTCAAGTTCTTGCACAGACAGCACAGATCTCTTCAGCTTCTGCTCCAGGCTTGGCTTTATCTAAGTACAGCTTGATTATTTCCAACCAATCTGGCAGCCAGTATAGTAGGCAAATACTACAAACCTCTTAGAGCTCAGTCCAGAAAAAAACCACATTTGAGCCTTTCCTTTTCCACTGCAGGTGTAGATTCGGAGCTGTGAGATTACGAACAGTTCCAAGAATATGCTAAGGCTGTGTTTGGAAAGAGCAGGTCCATCCCTGGAGTCTGGCTCCGTTGCACCTCATGACAACACACCATTCATACACACCTTTCCAGAGGGATCTCTCAGCCATCATGAGAGGCCAGCACCCACCTGAGAGAGGTGGAGGGAAGTACCCATGAAACACATCTTCCAGCCTTCCTGAGAGCAGAGGTGGAGGGATTTCACGTCTCATTCCCTAACACACAAAGAGCACAACGAACCGGTCTCCAGCCACAGTGATTATAGGTCTCACGTGTAGGAGGAGAACAAAGCTTCAAGCTCCTGGGACAGAATGATTAAAGGAGGCAAATACATGGTGTAGGGAGCTCTTGAAAAGCTGCCAGATTCTGTAAAACAATTTAGAGACACCACGAGACTTTCTGCAATCAAATTACATGGGGAGAGACCCTCCATTGATCCCTAACGGCTTTGTGCTGCTGGACTCATGCCCAAGTTGGTGGGTTTTCTGTTTGCTTGTTTATTAGAAGGTGAATTAATGTGCTGTATATCTCTTTTTCCTATTTAGAAAAGCCTGTGCTGGGTATGAAAGAAGGAAAATCAGTGACCAGATCAAGAGAAAGAAAGGGAAGAACAGGCATGAGAAAGGTAAGCGATGAAATCAATGACCTGAAGGCAACTCTACATTGGCTAGGGGTTGGTCTCCATTTCTTTCCATTGAAATGTCTTCTCTCTTTCCTCTTTTCTTTGCTCCTTTCATGGACTACATGATTTTTCACAGTGCTATTGTCTGATTTATTTAGTTTATCCTCCCATTTCCCCCTGGATTTTAGTCTCTCTGCTCCAGTGCTCTTTTCCTCAACATCTCCTGCATGGAACAGAAAACAATAATGCTCAACCGAGAGGTTGCTTCAATGATGGTGGCATTGAAGTGATCTTGAGATGAGAGAGATTATTCTCCTACTCCAGGGAAGAGATCTTTAGCAAAAATTCAGAAACTGCAAAGAGGACTAAAGGGAATATAAAAAATAACCATTGAAATGGTTTCATAAAAATGATAAGAGAAGTAGTTGAAAAAAAAAAAAAACAAACCCAACCAAAACCCAAAACCCCAACAAAAGGAAAACTGTGTGAAAAAAACAACTCACGAGTATATGAAGGTAAAAGCTAATCAAGCTAAGAAGGTTTTGTACCAGGGATAACAGTCATATTAAAATCAGCATCACTAGGGTGGGTGCAGAAAATGTCAAGGAACAAACTCAAGAAAGAACTGCAAAACACTGTGAAGCACAAGCATTGCAAGACGAACTATTTAGTCTCACTTAATCCATAAAAAAATTGCCTGTAATGGGTGGAGCTCTTTTGGAACGGAAATCATATTTCATTGCTTCTCTTTTATGGAATTTATATGATTTATCTTGGCAAATGGAATTAGGGAGATTTTATCTTTTCATTTTTTACAATTCCCTACATGAAAGCTTGAAGTGATTGGGGCGCTCTGGTTTCAGCTTGGGTCACTACTTCTAGAGAAGGTGAAAGCTTGAATACAAGACCAAGAAGAACAGACATACAGTGGAAGTCTCAATACTTTGTGATAAATATTAAATACCTTGTTCTGAATCCTCCTGTCCTAAAACATGACATTGGCTCTTTATGGAATGACTTGAAACATAAACATCCTTCACAATCCCCTTGTCTCTTTAAAAAAAAAAAAAAAAAAAGTGGCATTTGCTAACAAGGCCATAAATATTGATGTCTTTCTGAGGTCCCCCAGAGCCCTATCATTTCTGCAACTGACTGATTAATAATAGATTAAACACTTTAGTTTTGCTTACTCTGGTCTTCATAACTTTAAGTGCATCTGCTGTGTTGGTAACAGAAGGGCCTGGGACTGATGGATCTGGCAGATATTCAGTAGAGAAATATGGCATCAGTCTACAAATACCTTCAAGGGCCAAAACTCAACCAAAATCTGCAGAGGGACATCAGAGGTTTAGAGTAATTCAGTGAGGAGCTTCAGAATGTGTTTACTACAGATAAGATTTTATGTCTTTGGAATATCTGCAGTGTTTACTATGTTATGACTCCACATGACATTACACGGTAGACGTATAATAAACTTTGCATTCATAACATGCCTTTCATTCGGTGAGCTCAAAGGAGCTTTTGGCTGTGTTTTACGGAGGGCCAGACTGGGCTAGTTTCAGATGTGCTGAGCAGCAGTGATCACTCAGTACCTCCCAAAAACAAACTTCAAGGGACTTTTTGGATGTCACACAATGAGCCTGTATCAAAGCTGATGAAAGAACCAGGTGTTCCTGGCTTCTAAGCTCATGTTCAAATCCACTGGAGACTGCTGGCACGGAGGATTTGTTCTAGCTCTGCACGCCGTGAAACACCAGGGAAAATACCTGGTGTTACTCTCCTTGTTGATATAATTAATAACCTCATTTTATAGTGCTCTATTAAAAGGATCCAGAAGGCTATATGAAAAATCACATCTGTTCTCTTCAGCCCTGAATTCAGCGTGAGTTTTGCTGCTCACGTACTTGTCACCCCAGCAGCATCGCACAGGACTGTTTAATAACCTTGATCTTCAAATGAGCAGAATGGGCCAATGCACCAAGGGATGTAACTACAATTGTCTTGGGGCCAAACTCAACCCATGTGGCTTCAGCGGTGAAAATCATTCCCAGAATCCAGCTAGGTCCTCTACTCCCATGCAAACAGCAAAGACACACTTCATTGCTCTGAAGACCGTCTACCTGTTTCTAGTGTGAAACTGGAAACGCGTGAATTGAATACACACAGCAGCAGAGGTAGGCTTTGCTCGCGCATGGCTGCTGAACCACGGTGCTAGGGAGGAGATCCAAAGTGGGGCTGTGGGACCACAGTCACAGTCTCCTGACTGCAGCAGTCTCTCCTGAGTGACTGCCTCTGTCTGGATTTTCTTTTATTCTCTTCAAGTCTTTGCAAACAATTCTAAAAACGCCGAAACTAAGGCAGAGCAATTACCCAAGTGCTCCACAGAAAATCATTGCCATTCAGCCCTCTGCCCACGCACACATCCAGACACAATATTAACCCTGTCCAGCAATGCAGCAAAATATACGCTTAACATTTAACATGAGTCAAGATTGAGAAGTCACTAGCTGGGTGTGCAACGCTTTCTGTCTGCTCTTTCTTTGCAGTACCCATGGGTGGAGAGCCTGTGCAGGGAAGCACAAGATGGCCCCAGGCACCCCTGGACATGCTCTGAGCATTTGGGAGCACCCGAGACTCCCCTGCACCCGAGGTCGTGCTTGGTGACCCCTTGCTCCCATTACAAGGGCTGCTGCAGATGACAGCAATAACCCTGTCGTCTCCAAGGTAAAGAAGTTGAGTAGATGCTCAGGTATTTTGTTGATGAAACTGAGCAAATGAGGACCAGCAGGTAACACCTTCAAAGCCACGATCTTCACTGCGTGTTTCTCTTGCAAACACTGTGTACACAGCCCCTCCGCCCCTGTGACAGCAGCATGACAGATTCACATGTGCCCTTTCCTGAAATGTGTGAATAGCTTCTGCGGGTTTTCCTTTTAAAAAACATGGATTGCTTCAGATTTCTTCCTAACAAGCAGCCACTTCTGTACTACCACACTGATTTGCAACAATGCTTTCCTTGATGTCAGGTGCTTAGTGCCCAAAAGACATCTCTAACCGAGTACAGTTAGACAGGATTCCTGTGATTTGGAGTGGAGTGTCAAGGGGAGAAGGAGGGCAGAGCAGACCGGAGCTGATTTTGCCATGGAGTAGCTAAGTGGTTCCCAGTCTGCTTCCCAGGCACTAGCGCTGCACCATGGAGCTAACTGCACTGCAGCAAAATGATGGAAATCAAATGTCTGTTGGTTTCTGCTTGTCTGATTAGGGCATCTGCAGGGACCTGAGATGGTCACTGCAGGACTGTGCAGCCCAGGAGGCCTGGGAGCAGCAATGGTTCCTACAGAAATGCATACGGGTGTTTAAAGGGAGGGGATGGCCTTTTTTATACCCCTTGAAATACACCTTATTCATTGACAAGCTTGACTAGCAGAAAAGCCCATCTGCACTCCTTTGAGTATGATGCTGTATGCAACATCAAAAGGGATGCTCTAGAGAGAAGTGGTACCAAGTGTAAGAGGAACAATCTTCATGAGGAAACATGATGTAAAAAGATTTTACTTTGATCCTTTTCCCAAGCAGTTAGTTGTAACTCCCAGTTGGTGACTCCAGCCATTCTGGTGCTGTTCGGCAGATACACCCTCAGAATTGCAACCCCAGTCCAGCACATGCGGTTGCAAAGAGACGCATTCACTTAGCTCCTAACATGTGAAATGAGGTACTGCTTTAGATATTGGGACATCAGGAGAACCACCACCCCACTGGCTGCCTTCTTGGAGATCTTCTCCCTAGAAAACAGCGTTTTTGCTCTGCCTTCCTCTCTGGGAATTGCATGGTCTGTAGCGACCACGCAATGGCTTTTAGCCATAGTGTTGCTGTGTTGTCCTGCTGAATGTTGGGTCAGCAGCTAGTTGGAAAGAAATGAAGCTCAGAAAGGCTCTGCAATGACTGCTGAAAATTTTCCTGACCACTCAGCATGGAGTTCACTACTGTTTGCAGAACAAAGTTTCAAAGCAGGCTTTGCTCAGGTGTTGGTAGCAATCTGCTTTCAAAACAGAGGTGGAAGGAGATCTTTGTCGGAAGCATACACTACTGTTTGTATTTATTTATTCATTAGTTTGCATACCACTGCTTCTCTACAGCAGCTCTGAGCTTTCCTATGTGGTGAACTACAGGTCTGATTTCTTTTTATATCGTTCCTCATCTAGCCTTTTTTTTTTTCCCCCCAGAAATTCAGCCAAAGAAAACATGATGTTGGATTTTTAGTCCCTTACCCTTGGGCCTCATTATGTGTGTCTCCAACTCTATTTATTTACATTTCAAGGGAGAGGTTGGCAGAGAAGAGAAAACATGAGGACTTCCCTACAAACTATGATCAGCCAAAATTTTCTCTGTGTACAAAATTCTGCATCTTACGCTGCAAAGTCAGGAGATGTGGCATGAGAGGAAACTCAGGGACAGTGGGCAGCATCTCCTTTTGCCCTTTCTCTGGGCATGGTCTGCCATGTACTTATATTATTTCTTTTTATAAACAAACCAATGCTCTCCTTCAACCCCTCCACCCTCACTTTCCATCTCATCACTTTTCTTTCTATTTCTCATCCCTTGTTTTCTCTGATCTTCAGCAGGGAGGACAGGAGGAGGAATGGAGTTCATGCTGTGCCTCTCTCCCACTTTGAACATGCTCACATTCAAACACCTACTCTGCTGTTCCTTCACTACCCTGTCATGAACTTTTCTTCTACAACATATTAAACTCTTCCTCCTAAAAATACTCAAAATACCAGCCTTGCTTCAAAGCAGCCAGTGGCAGAAGGAAATAACTCCTCATACGTTTTCTCATTAATTAAAGCATAGGACTAGTGAGCTGCACAGTGCCCACCTCTGTACCAACAGTGAAAGGCTGAGTGGTCCTCAGGACTGAATACGTCTGTGGGGAAGGGAAGAGGTATGACAGAGAACTACCACTGTTCTGTTGGTGGAAGGTTTTGTGTTAGCACATGACCATCCTCTAATGTTCACATTCAGTGAGCTTTTTGTCTTTCCCAACACTCACAGGCGCTGGAGAGTATTCATGCTACTCAGAAGACTCTTTAGCCAAGTGCAGAAACCCCTGGAGTAACTCCACGGTCAATAGCCATGCGGAAGGAGACCCCTGCTCCTCATGGCTTATTTATCAGCTCTCAACAGCCTCTATTCCTCTCTTTTACTATCTTCATTACCTCCTTTTCCAGCTTCTTAGAAACTCAAAGTAAACATTAGCAAAATGTTCCCTACCCAGGAAGCCCCTGCCCAAACCAGAATTCCTTGCCTCAGAGAGGCCCACAACGCAGTACTTTGCACAGCACCTGCTCCTAGGGCAGGATTACATTTCCTCCACGCTATGCCCAGTTGAGTGCACGGTGTCACTTGATGTCCCTGACAATAGTTGCTGTCTCATGTCCAGAGCTACTTGGTCATAGGTTGGTTGCTCACACCTGTCCTACCTGCCAAAAGGCCCTGTAGAATAAAGTGGTGATCTTGGCTGAGCTCCTAGCTGACACCAGTATTACAATTAGCAGTGCCACAGTTTCCTCAGGACTTCCCTCCATCCCCATCGGTACAAAAATACAACATGGTAGGAAAAATCCTCATTGATTCACATGAACAACAGAGGTTCACCTCCTGCTAGCCCTAATTCTGCTGTGTAAATTTGGTCCCACCAATAACCCTACCGAGGCCAACAGACTCATTCAGGAAAAAGGTGGTAGTAAGGACAGAAATGAGGTCACAAGCTGGGTTGCTGGGCCCTGTTAGCCTCTTGCATGACAGCTGAGAGGGTAGGAGGCACCACCAGCCTGTTGTGTGAACTGTGAAGCAATCTGGTTTGTGCAAAAAGGACAGCCATGCACCTGCCTCATGCTTAGTCACCAGTGTGTATCTGACTTGGCCAGGAAGCTGCCATACCTCAGCGAAGCATAACTGAAAACAGAGTAGCTCTGCACAGGGCCAGGGGAATGGGTAGAGCCATGTTTCGTAGTGTCTGCTGGCATCAAATCCCACAGTAGTTCTGCTCATGGGGGGTCCCCAAGAGGGTCCTGCTGTCCACTTATGCCCCAGGGATGGGATCCCAACCCAGCCTGCACTCACGGCTGGGTTGCCATGTCCCACCACGCTACAGGCAGCCTCTAGCCATCCCTGTGAATGCAGAGCCAGGTTAGGGACACATCACACCTCAACACAACACACACCTCTACAGCCTGCTCCTGTGGTTGCACCTAGAGCTTTTAAATCAGCACACCACCAAAGAAAAAGCACTCAAATCATTGCTGGTGGCACAGAGACCCTCCAAAATGGCCCTTGCTCAACAGGACTGCCTGGTGGCAGGGGGCCCACCACAGCAGGGGAGCAGAGTGGGCTCAGTACAAGCAAGGCACAGTCTGTAACTGTCCCAAATTTCCACACCAGCACTTCCACGTAGATCCCTTCTGCCAAAGCTTTGTGTAAGCAACCCCCAAAGTGCATCATGTTGCATTCATGTTGGGTTTCTTGCACAGGTATCGGTGTATTTACTCACCTCTTTCCAGACATCAAGTATGAAGAATTCCTCACTGGGACTTTACAAAGCACAGATATGCAGACTTGCCTTTTTCGGGCTATAGATTAACCTGGGACAAAGCTCTGGTCTTGCACCAGTTCGGAGGAAAACAGAAACAAGACCGTCTGGGCACTATCAGAGTTCCTCACTTCAGCTCAGGATTAATTTCCTGTAAACTGCAGGATCTGAACAAAAATAGGTCCATGCTCCAGCTTAATATGAAGCAAACAGAGGCAATACCACGGCTTTCTGCTGGCCTGCCCAAGGAATAATGGAAATCCCTTCTCAAATTCAGCCTGCCCCAGGGTGAGAAGGATGCCATGCTCTCTGTTGCAGCTCAATTAGGGAAGATCCTCCAGCAACTAACATCTCCTGTGGTTTCAGTTTCTGTCATTTTTATAAGGTGACACAGCTCAATCCCAGGCTCTTCCCCATTATCCATCACTGGGGAAAGGTTTCAAATATTTTCTGGACATATAGTGCTGTAACTGCTAATCCACTTGAGGTTTGGGGCTTTTTTCCCTTCATTTTTTAACAAAATATTCCTCTTACTTTCAACCTACCTCCAGGCTGTTTTTGCTAAGTAATTTTTTTTTTTAATTAAAAGTGCATACATTTTTCACCAAGAAATTTCAATAATTGAGCTGCAAGGAACTCCTCAGATGTGAGATCTTGATTTTGCAAGTGCCCTGAGGAAACAATTTGGGAAATCCGCACTGCAAACAACTGGGAAAATAAGTGGACACGTTGCATCAACAGGATGAAATATTAATTAAAGGGAGAATGACTTGGCAGCAAGAGAGAGAGATTCAGACTGAACTCGATGGGACACTGCATCCACTGTCTGTGTGAGTACAGTAATTTTGCAGCTCCCTTCAAGATTGAGGTCCCCAAATTGTTGTGTTTGGGATCTCACTAGCTGCTATTTCATTTGCGTGATTCAGCATCCGTCAGCTTCCCTGTAAGTGGGATTTATGCCTGAAGTGGTGTTACAGCAACTGCAGCAGACGTTGTGATGGCCATAAAATCATTACCACGGAAAGAGAACGTCCTCAATGATTTAGCCCTTCCATCTCTGCTATAAGTGTTGGCCCAAATTCACAGCAGTAAGAACTAAGACAAAGAGCTTTACATAAACCACCTGCAATGTCACCCAGGGATTTTTCTCACTGAAAATTAACACACAGGGTCTCATCACTGAATCAGTCCTACTGACTCTTGTGGTCTCAGCACAGGGCTTGCAAGGGTGAGTGAGGTCTTTAAAGTCCCAGCTCCTGGAGTCATTTGATTCTGAGTCCCATTATCTTTTTTTTCTCTTTTTCAGTAAGGTACGGACCTTCAGCTTCAGGGCAGGGAGGGAAATCTAAAAATAAGAGTTTTCAGTGCTAAAAAAGGGAAGATTAATAAAAAGAAGCCTCAAATTCAATATAGTACTAAAAATGCATGACTTGTAAAACAAGCTTACAGTTTCAGGAACCTGATAGTTATTAACTGAATGCTTTCAGGCAGCAATGTCAGGCAGAATAGAGAACAGTTGCAGTAGATACAAAAGGCTCCTCCTCAACCATATCTATCCTATGAACTCATCCTACCGCCTGAGTCCTGGTTCAGCAGAAAGCTGCTGTTGGTTTTCAGCATCTCACCCCTGCCTGCGTTGTAAGGTCAGCCTGTTTGGCTGTTGAGAGTTAACCACATGCACATCAGGATGCACAGCGAGGTGTAAAGGTTGAGATCCATGTGTTGCCTACACCTGCTGGGTGAATTCTCTCCAATTTTTTTTTTATTTTTTTTTCACAGAGAGGATGTAAGGGCCAGCAGATTTCAGTTTTTGACAGCACCTGGCCTAGAGAAATGAAACCCAGCAGGTAAAGAAAAACCCTTCATGAATTTCAAAAGATGGGACATATTGTGCACTGAAGCACACTCTCTCCACTGGTTCTGGAAAGAGGATAATCCACACAGACTAACAAAGAGAGACAATTTAGCCACATGCAGGAACACAGTGGTTTATCAAGGCAATTTGGAGTTAGTTATTAAATGCTGTAAATATCATTAAAAAGAAGTGAGTCAGGGGGGCAGTGGGGAAAAAAAATCAAGAGTCTCTGAAGGACTACAAGAGCTTGTAGAGGTTATACAGCTGCACAACACCTCCAGGGGCCATTACTTGCTGTCTTGAAAAGAAAACATGGTTATTTATGTAATCACTGAGCTGTAATATGGCCCCATGAAGGAAATCACTTTGCCTGGAAGAACGCATTGGTAAAGCAGACCTTAACGATCCCTGCAGCTGCCAAGTCCAGTCCCTTTCCTCCCCGAGCAAGATTTCTGCTGGTGTGGCATGAAACAGCCCTCCTACCTTTTCACAAAAACATAGAGATTTGGGCCAGGAGGGGCCTCGGTTGTACCAGCCATCCACGGACCTGGCTCACCTCTACCCAAAGCATCGCTAGCAGACATCCCTCCAGCCTGTTCCACAAGCTCTCCATTTGCCACTACCTTTTTCAGTCCATCTCCAAACCAAGCTATCAGACAGACCTCCCAATGTCCAGCCTCCAACTCCCACCATCTGTGAAACTGCAGTGGATAGACAGAACTTACTCATTTTCCCTCTGCAGGCTGCACCTGAAGATTTGAAAACTATATTTCCATTCTCCAAAATAAACCCCAGTTCATTCCCTTTCTCTTCTCTGCCATGTGTTCTAGGGCTTGGGACACCCCCGGATCCCTCCAGGACTTTCTCCAAGCAGTCCCTGTCTTTGCTGAAGTCCAGTGCCCAGAGTCAGACACAAAACACTGTTGCTGAACCATGCTAAATACCATGATATATCGGCCTGACATGCAGGATTTCCTTAATTAGTGGGCCTGGGTTCTCCTACCAGATTCTATTACGTGCTATAAATGGACATCAGTATCCAAAGAAAATCTCTTCGTCTGTTCTCTGAGAACCATCAACCATACATTTGAGGGGATCTCTGTATCGTCGCTATGGAATTGGAGGGGGGGGGGGAAGAGGAAAAAAATCTTTCTATAATTTCAGTCTTTTTTCATTTGCTTTTTTTTTTTCTTAAGTACTCAAGCATTACTTGGATTAAAATATTCAGAAAACAAAATAAGAGAAAAAAATTCCTTACAATGTTCCATTCTCAAGACTCTGAAGAAATAAAAATGGTTTCTGAAGGAAGTCAGGGAGAAAAGAGAAATCAGCACCTTCCTTTCTGTGACTGAAACTTAATGCATCTGGTGCTATTTGTTACTGACCTGAACCAGAACATGGAGCCAGGAATGCAAGAGACCACTTTTAAAGGATGGGATGCCAACCAGGAGTCTTCATGGGGAAGAGAAGTGCCCCGTTTATACATAATTTTTCATTCTTTTCAGTCCTTTTTTTTTTCTCCTACTCTAACACAAAACTCCTGCTTTTCTCCTGACAACTCAGTGGAACTCCAAGTCATCTCTCCTTTTGCAAAACTGGCAGCAAAAATTACAACAAAAAAAGCCACTTCTGATTCACAGAGGTGTAAATGAGATCAAAACTCACCCAAGACGATTTTATGTCGCATAACACCTTCCATGATTTTATAATGGAGATAATGGCAGGATACACCAGATGATAAGCAATGGAGCACTGTTGGCAGCGGGGTGGTAGAGGAATGCCTTTGATGGAGACGCTGACAAGCCATTTCAGCTCAGTCCCAGTGCCGTGTCCTCATTGTGGCATTTTACAGTGTGTTGGCTCAGTGGGGCAGAGCCACATCCACCCAATGAAACGTGTCTTTGAGTTACTGCTGCTCTTCATGCACCAGGGCAGTTTGCTCCTAGGCTCTTCACTTGTGCACCTTTCATCATGGATAAAGCCAGGGGCACAGACATATGTGCATGAAAGCACTTTCTGAAGCCCACCATCGCTTCCCTGGTGCTGGTAGGCAGAAACAGCCACCCTCAGATCGCCCTGGCACCGAGACTGAATTTCAGAGCTCATCTTGGTGTCCGTGGTCTCACTGTTGCACAGTGAGATTGAACCTTTGCACAGGTCCTCTTCAGGATGAGAGGTACAACCACAAAGCTGTTATTACCCTACCGATGGTGCTCTGCACAGGTCAGTGTGTGGGAGGAGAGACAGAGAGAGCGAGTTGAGTGGCATAATTATGCCCGGCATGTCTTTTTCTAAATATCACAACAGATATTGCTCTAGTTTAATTACTCTCAGCAGCTTCATTAGCAGAGCTGTGTAGTGAGGTCAGATGCTCCCGTCCAATCTTCAGGGATCCACAAACAAAATGGGCTTTCTGGTTCTGCGTGCAGGAGATGGAGAGATCGTTCCTGGAAGTGCTGCTGCCGGGGCTGGGGAGGGGGGATTTCGAGGAAACGGTGTCACAGCAAATGGCAGCCTCAGGTAGCTGCTGTGCTTGCAAACTGCTCTCTCCTGGGATACCTGCTGGGAGGTCAGGAGCCGTCTGTTTGGTAGTTACAGCCCCATCTACTGCAGACTGAAAATAACTCTTTGGTTTCAGACGCAGCCCCTGCCAACACAGCATCGTGGTGCCCGCAGGCATCCCTGCGTCTGCTGTACCGCAGCAGAGGTTGGTCCATAGCACCCTCTGCTCTGATGGAGACACCCCAGCCCTGATGCCACTGGTGACACATGCAGGTGATGTTTCTTCCTTGCCATCACCTGCCCTCCAATTCCCTCAGTTTTGCATGATCCTCCTTCAGCTCTGACTCCCACACCCACACTACCTTTTCCTGGAATAAAAAAGAAGCTTGAACAGGAAAAGGAATACAAGGGAGGTGGTTGTTGCTGTAGGAGAGGGTCCTTGGGACAATCAATATTAAAGCAGGTTGGATTCTTCTCAGGCTTTTCATCGATGTATTTTCATATACACATCAAAGCCTTTAGACTAAAAATGCTGACATGCAATCCAGAAGAGCCACACAAAACCCAGATGATGTAGGTACTCGGACCCAAGAAGCTACCCAAATTTCTGCTGCAATCCCCTTTGTCTGTATTGGCTGGGCATAGAAGTTCTGTGCAGATAGAGCCATTCACGGGGAAACCCTGGATATCTGTGTGCATTTTGGAGACTTCTCTCTCCTGTCTTGCACGGGGCTCTCCTTAGCAACAGGGCTCCTGTTACAGGATCTGCTGCTGCTTTTCGCCCTCTCTGCCACCAGTGGCACATGGAATCTGCAGTTCTGCCTGCTCAGACCAATGAAATGCTTATAAACCCCTGCCCCGACCATCCTTTCAGCTATGCAGTCCTATGTGACATTGCAAATGAGGGAAAATGGAAAAAGGTTTTCACTGAAATCTCTTCAAATTCCCAGCCTGCTAGCAGCTGCAGTGGTGGCAGCTCATAACCCTGTGCAGGCTGCAGAGCTGCCCACAACACTGGAGAAAGAGTTTTTTGGGTGCCTGAGCTCTGGCTTGAACTCAGGGTGTTCAAAGGCATTAACTTGGGGCTGCTGGCTGGTTTTCTACTTCATCTGCCTTGTCTAAAGCAGATAGTTTAAGCCACACACAGAGGTGGTCTCCATAAGCTCCTGTTCCTGAAGCAACAGGGACTGAACTTCAGAGGGACCCAGAGAGGATGGGATGCAGAGATCCTGCCTTCCTGCTGCCGGCAGACTGAAGTGCAACGCTGGCTGTCGTTGCACGTCGGTGTGAGCATGTGTGTGGGGGACTGCTCGTTCTGGGAAGCAAGGCAGAGGGACACCACATCCTAACAAACTGCTCGCAGAACATGGGGCCATATGTTTCTGGAAATGTCAGAATAAAAATCATTATAGAAATGGAAAATTACTTCTCGATCCGTTCTCATTCCTACAATATTGCTTTCTATTTTAATGTCTGCATTTGTCTCATTGTTAAAGTAGGGACAGAGCTGAGAAAAGATTGGAAGGGTGGCTTGGGATGCTGCCACAGAGAAAAGATGGTCTTGTACCTAACATCCCAGAGCCCCTGGTACAGAAATGGCTTGAGCAAGGTTATGAAAACAGTTTTGAGCTTAAATATTTGCAACGTCAGATCTTCCAAATGATTCTTATTTTTATTCCTCAGATACTCCCCAAACACCTATTTTTCTGCATAATACCTTTTGGCTCTATGCTGATGCTACTCATTTAAATACACATGGAAGTTATACATAACAAAGACATGAAAAATATAATGCTCTCCCATTAGAGGCATATTTTGCCATTCCTACTATTTTCTAAAACAATTACTTACTAAGATACAAAGCAAGGGGCTAAGGCAATCCAAGGAGACTTATAAAGTTCTTATTCTTGTTACATCCAGGATGAAGTTGGTCCGGGCTATCTGAATTACTCCACTATGGCATAAAATTTGAAGTAGTAGACTATTACGATACAAGATACTCAAACTAGCTACCAAATAGCTCCCTTTGGCTGTCAGTAAGGGGAGATGGGTGGATGTACTTTTCTTTTAACATGCAAGTAAAATCAGCTCCTTTGCTGATGGGACAAAATGCATGTGCAGAAAGGGGAGTACTGCCTGGTTCATCAGACACACTGAGAGTCTGGTGGTGCTCCGTGTTCTTGTCATGACGGAATACTTCCTTCCTGAGGACTTCAAAGAGACACACCTTTAACTTTGCAAAGGAACAAGAAACATGAAAGTGCAAGAGAATTGGAGGAGGGAGCTGAGGGGGGAAATTGTGACAGGCTGTAATCATGAGACAAGAGTTTATAGTCAAAATAGCGGCCATGAATAATGCAACAGTTCTCCCCCTGGAGAGAAGGAGGCCTTGGAAAAATGATTTCTCCAGATCTAATGGCTGAAACAGTCCATTACAGGTGCCACAAGAGGCATCTGCCTCCATTTACATATCCATTTGATCAGATCCTGGAGCTACAAATTGTGCACTAATCAAGATTAGGACCACAAGGAACTTGTGGCACACAGCAAGCCCCGCAAGGTGTAAGAACAGAGTTTCCATCCCATGAAAGGGCAAAAGAGCCGATAAAACCCCTGCCCATTTCCCAATGGATACTGTAGAATACAAAAAGGCATCAAAAAGGTTAAAACAATGTTCAGGGTCTTGACTTGAGGCATATGGACACTAAGGACACCAGGACTGTGCAGCCTAAAAAAAAAACATTACTGCCAGGGGGTTGATAGAGACCCATACAATCAGCAATGGTTTGGAAAGCCTAATAATAATAATAATAATAATCCATGCTCCTCATTTCTCATAAGCCAAGATATAGAGGAACACACAGAAGTGATCAGGCAGTGGGTTTAAAACAAAAGAGGCACTTTCCCAAGTGGCACAGCAGTAAGTCCTGGAACTCTGTGGCAGATGAGCCTCAGTATAAATGAACTTTGAGATTACAAATATCGCTGCACTGCCAGCTATTCAGCAAGACACTCTGGATGCAAACTCTAACAGAGTAAACTTTACATTATTGGTAGCATCAAACCAGAAGGCGGTATCTTTTATACTCTTCGCTTAAGTATCTGCTATTGCCAATTATCAGAGACAGCACACCGGGTAGTTTGATCTTTGGTTGGGCCCAGTGTAATGGGTTTTGCGTTCCTATGTTACGTTCAAAAGAGGTGCCTCCTCTATAGCTAACAGCTAGTAAAACTACCAAAAAAGGACTTTTATCACTTGCCATTTGTATTACACAGCATGGGATTTTCAGGTATTTCTCTACAATATGCTCTGCATCCTCAAACCTGATGGATGAAATCACATGAAGAAGGGTTAATTCATTACCAGCTGCATTTAATAATTTCTTATGCATACAAATGCAGTATTAAAAATAAGGTGCAAATCTTAGAGCAAACTTGAGCCTCCTTTTAAATCTGATATTCTACAGCAGCTTGTAAATTGGCCTTTCATTATTTCCAGGAGAAAATAATTTATTTCTAAAAGATATTAGAGCAGCATACTGTAAGCCAAAACCCTGATGGACGAGGATGTGAAATATCTTCTTGTCTGATTGTTGCACTAGTTTGCTCTCATCTACATAGCACAGCCTCGAACCAGACAAAGCAGTGAGTCTGCTTTGGCTTATTTCTTAAAAAAAGCCTTCAGCTTTTATGAAATGTTTGGTTTCCTCCTTTTCTACTTAGTTTAAATGATGATTAAGTTCTTGAGGGGCTGCTATACTTAATTGTCAGGCATTTTTTTTTCTAATGGATATTACATGGACTCCTAGCAGAAATTCACTTTTACTGCCCTCCCTCATCCATGCTAAGAATGACAGGCAGATGCAATGTTAAAAGGAGACAGTTTATCATTGTAAATAGACTTTTCACATAAAATGCAGACATGTGCTGTATATTCTATATAGTTATGATTTTGGTGAGCCTTTTAAAATATAACTAGAGACATCTTAAAGATAATCTAGTTATTATTTTCCAGTGCCATGGAGGGGAGGGGGGTTGTTTTTGGTGTGTTGTGTTGGTTGTTTGGTGCTTTTTTTTTTGGTTGTGGTGTTGGGTTTTGTTATTTGGGGTTTAGTGGGGGTTTTTCCCAGTGGGTTTTCCATGTTTATCCTCAGAAAAATACAGTATTCCTGATGATCACCTGTGGTCAGGTTTGGGATCCTTAGGCAGGGAGGCAATTCTGTTCTTGATCACTTGGAGTAATGCCATTAAAAGCTCTGGGTCTGACTATTAGCTGATGTAACTGAGGATATCCACATTCGATACACACTTTCAAAGGACTATTCTGATTAATTCTGAATGAGAACAAGGCTTTCTGGGAGAGATTCTCTGCTCTGTGGGGTTCTCTGCCAGCACCAATACTGCTCTCCTGACTCAAGAATTGCTTTTTCCTTCCTCAAATGTTCTCCAGAATGAATTTCAAAGTCGTGCATGGACAGACTCCAGATTTAAAACTCATACAGACCTCCATGCCAGAAGAACCAGAGCCTCAGGGAACGTAACAAACACAAGAACAACCAGATGACAGCATATTAATATACCCTGCATGTTATCTACATGTAGAGAAAACTTGCATTGCCAACACATGGAGCTGAAGTGATTCTCCAAGAGAAAACCTCACAATTGTTCCAGGCAATAAGTAGATATCAGCTCCATTTCTGTTCCACCAAGGGTTAATTGGACTCGGGAACAACATGAAAGGAGAAGGGGATGTGGAACAAGATACAAGTCAAAAGGAAAGAGGATTCCCATCCTTCTTGTAGTATTAATTAGCAGCTCTTTTGCCATCTCCCAAACACAGGAGCATCCCTCCATATATAAGAATGGTTCCCTTTACCCCTGCTGCCTCCTCCCAAACCAACAGGCTGGCACTGGACCAGCAAAGTGCAGACAGTGGCAGAGCTGCTGCCGACACCAGCAGCAGAATCGGAGACCCAAGTCAGAACACAGCCTTGAGGATGAGACTGGGGTAGTTTAGGTACATCACAACGGGCTCGTTATTGTCCCCTGAACCCCTCAGTAGGAAACAGCCTATTCATGTTACTGGGATGCTTTCCTCTGACTCCATCTCTCAGATCCTGGCACCACGAGTCTTTCTGCCTGGTGCTTCCCTCTGTCCTTTCTGTTCTTTTCTCTCTCTTCTCCTTTTCTTTTCTTTCTTGTCTTTTTCCCCCTCCTTTAACAATTTTCAGTCACCCCCAGGGAGACAGTCCCACTCTTATTTGCTAAAATAACTAGTAGTTAAATGACTGACATTTAAAGCATATCTCAGGCTTCAGCATTGCTCCACTGGGAGAAGATACAGTGATAACTGTGTGGGGAGAGGGAGGAATAGGATGTGGATCATGCTTCTGAGAGCTCTTCTTTTTTTTTTTTCTTTTTTAGGCTGCCTGCACACTCCAGCAGATATCATTTCTGCTGGAGCACTGATGGAGAACATGTCTCTAAGAGGCAGACAGACAGAGGACTGTCCATGGAATATGTAAAAAAATGACCACTAAAGCATAAATCAAACTGGAGGCCACTACACTGGAAGTCTCAGCAAGGAGATTTTTTTATTATTATTACTATTACCTGCTTTTATCCTTCCTTTGGAGTCAGTACTGCAAAAAATCACACTGAACTGCACCAGCACATGCAAAAGGATGCTCAGGAGTTGAATGGCAGCACATGGTACTGCTCAGGGTTTAGGGACATTAACAGAGCTTGAACATCTCTGGTACGAGTACACATTCCACCAATAACCAAGTATGTTCCATTGAGACTGCTGAACCCCAGAGTCTGGGCTCTCTGTGTGCTAGTGTAGTCATGACAGCAGACATGTCTGCACAGGAGCCCAGCCCAACCTACAAAGTGATTTCTGCAGAAACAGCCAAATCCCATGTTAGAATAGTGCACAGGCAAGAAAAGAATGTACATGAGGACCCAAACGTACAGTGGCTTTAAGGTTGGTGGTAATGATAACGATGGAGCTGTAGCTCAAATTAAAGATACACTAGCTGTCCCAGGGCTGAAGTAGGATGAAGGCCAGGACTCACAACTGATTGGCATTATACAAACTCCTCAGGGCTTTCCCTCCACTGATTATACTCTGCACGTAACTCATCTGCTGAGACCTCAGTACATATTAGCATCCCTATTGCTGATAACTTTCCTTTCAGCTTTCCTGCTCACACAGGTGAACTCAAGGCAAGCTCTTCCCCCAGGGCATGGTGCAATGATGCCTTTGAAAGATCTTCAGCAAAAGTAACTATCAGTGGTTTGGTTCTGTTCTAGTTTGGTTGGGAGAGATGGATGGACATTTGCACTCACACCTGCAAAATCCACATTTTTCCATTTTCCCCAAAAAGGTTTCTCCTACCAGCAAGAAATGCAATCAGCCAGCTGCCACCTAATTAGCATATGGCATGTTCATTTGACTTGTCAGATCCTTTGGGAATTTCACATGATAGAACTGTTCTATGGGAGGGCTTTTCTAAGACAGTTTTTCAAATGAAAGGTCCGAAAAAGGGAATTAGTTTCTCTGCCACCCACCATGTAGTTTCACCATCTAATTTTCCCCAGTTTTGCTTCAGAGGTTTATAACAGGTAAGACAAACTTGATTAATAACAGCAATAATCCTTGTGTTTGATTATGACAAAGGAGTAGATTCATCAATGTAAAGGAATATTGCATCCAATGGGAGCTCAGCAAACAAAAACCCAACAAAAAAAACTCCTACCCAAACTCCAGACAATATAGCTTTGTTTTCTTTTTCCAGTTCTCCAAAATGTACAGCCTAGAGGATCATTTTGGAACTCTTCCCTATAAGCAGGTAGTAAAGGGATTCTCATTTGGCTTGGTAGGCAACTGTGGATATATGCAAAGAATTACTTTGCAATCCACTGTGCATACTTCCACTGACAAAAATGTGGCAGTAAGCAGAGAATCTGTGCAGTAGTGGGTATCGCGTGTACTAGTTTGGAAGTAAAGAGGCAGTGGGTGTTTATTGCTATTACCAGGTGATGACAAGCCAACGCGGGCTCTGAAAACCTTATCAGCAGCTGCTTCTCCTCCGCTCTGAGCTGCTCTGCTGGGGTATTACACAGGCACAGCAATGCTACCTGACAAAAGCAGTGGCTCTGATTTTTAATAAACATCTGTTGGGCTTAACGGTGCTAATAAATTGCATAATCTACTTATTTGCTGTCTGGTTTGTAAATGTTTAGGGTACAGTCTACTCATGCCTCCAAGATAGTTGGGCTGGAAAGTCTCTGTGAAAATGAAAATGGTCTCCCAGAGCATAACCTGACTACAGAAAACAGGTTGCTAGCAAAACCCCCAAATACTGTGGTACTATAAAATCATTAAAGTCACTACTCCAGTACTGTCTCTGAATAATACCCCCAGTTTTAAATAAGAAAAGCTTTGTAATCAGAAGACCTCTCCCACCTTTTCTTCCTTTTGATTTTCCCCACAAAAACTATATGTGAATCAAGTGTCCTTAAGATCTCTTCCCCTCTGGGTACTTTTGGTGCAAGGTGGACAGACTCAAGGAAAAGACTTGTGCCATCTACAGGAAAAAGGTGATGGGAAAGGAAGGAAAGGCGACAGATAAATCCCATTTTTTTCTCCAATTCCTTTTATAGTCAGCCCTTGGTTGATTTATACAAGAGAACAGAAAAGGCCTAGAGGCAAGACAGCTCATCTCTCTGTGACTGAAAACACACTCCCAACTCAACTGGAGCTTGGGGAACTTGGGTGCAGGTTGCCCTTGGATTATTCTGCGTGAAATTTTTTTCATAAGCTTTCAATTTGAAGGCTGTTACTCATTCCTTTAGCTCATGTCACGATGAAGTCCCTTGCAGAGAACAGGACCTAGAAGTAGGCTGCTCGACATCCTATATTGTGCAATTTAATTCGGTAAATTGCCTTTCCTGCACTGGTGCTATAAGGTGCTCAGCTGGAGTCCATACATTAAATCTTGCCTCCCTGTGGAAATGGCCTGACACAGCCCCAGTGACACACTGCAAACGTAGTTCTGCAAGCTCACGTTGGGAGAGTTAATACCATTTCTATCCCACATGCAGATTTCTTCTTCAGGAAAAAAAATAATATGGGCAGGACACAAAAGAGGCCTACGGCACAAGGATCTGTGGGGACAGCTGACACAAAGCCTTCAAAGGTAGCGAGAGAATAGGTGCCTTTGAATGCATCCCAGGAACTAGACTGTGAAAGGACAGGGAGAGGTAGGTCATTTACCCTTTCCTACGCAAGCAGCTTAGAAATGTACTGCAAAACGTTGCATCCTTAAATATCTTAACCCAGAATTGAGCGTTGGCTGTGCTTTTCAAAATGAAGCACAGGAGAGGACAGAAGGCGCCCAGGGGCCACAGTGAAGTGAGCAGGGAAACCCAGAGTAGCAACCTCTCTGAAATGGCACGTACCAGCAAATGCTGGCCACCAGGCAACTAAAATACCTGTTTCACAGGGAAGCCTAGAGCTGCAGTTCTCTCACTCTCTTCTTACAAGCTTCATTTTAAATATACTTGATACTCGAGAAAGTGGTGGAACCAAAGCCACTGCAGCCTAGTAGACACCAGAATGCATCTTGCTGTCCATCCATTTCATGACTCCTTCCAAGACATCCCACAACTATCTTTTTGCACCGTCCTATCTCAAATCCACAGCTGCAGTTTCCAGCAATCCCTGCTCTTCCCTCCTGGGCTGCTGTCCCTCTGCGATTTCCCTTCATGTCCTGCTCTAAAACAGCCCCTGATGTAGTCCTGCCCCACAGCTCTGTCCCCCACCGCTTGCCCCTCAGCCTTCCTCTCCTGGCCAAGAAGAGCTGCACTGGGATGGGAGGACATTTTGCTGCGGTGATATTTGCCCTGCAGGTTTGGATTTGCTTTGCCTGCAAGCAAACTCACATCCCTAGAAATGGGAAACTGCTGTCTTCAGCCAAACTTCAGCACCTCAGCCTAATCAAGAGTTTGTTCTCCCTGACAGCCTCTAATCACCAGCTAGCCAGTTTACCGAGGGAAAATTTTTATCCTTTCTGCTAGAATTCATTTTTATGACACCTACCATAAGAGATTTAAAAAAATTAGGCATTAAAATGGTTTATAGCAGGTATTTTTATAATCTACTAAGCTGTTTTCCATTTCCACTGATATGACATCTCTCAGCTATAATTTATAAATGCCATCAGTTAACAGGCACAGAATCTTATCCTACAATTTGTCCTCTCGTATGCTTTTCCCATTTAAATTTTCTGTTAAATCTTTGCTGTGCTGCTAAATCCAGAGAGATTTGGCCATAGCTGGGGGGGCAGGGGGGGGATGACAAAAAAAAGGAAAAGTTTAAGTAGCTAATTAGTGTCACTGGATTTGGGGCATCCTATCATGAGAGAATATAGAGGAAGCATGTCCTCAATAAATATTTTGGGCATTTAAACAAGGCTAATGCCCCCCCTGCTACACAGCTACTTCTCATGTAAAGAGAAAAAAAAATAAAAACTTTAACAGGCAGTTTCCCGTATAGAGACTATGAGGATATCCTATCAGGCATATTGACATTTCGATGTATCTATCTGTCCCCACGGTTATTTTCGCTATTGATTGCAGCTCAGAAGGGAGTCACACTCAGGGAAGCATGCAGCATAGAGCCAGCATGCCAGGATCCAACCTGGGGACATCCTGGGAGAAAGCATTTATTTACAGCCCTCCTAGAATTCACTTCATATTTTGATAGCACCACAGAAATAACTAACAATAATTATAATTCTTGCAGTAGTTGGACATTTTCTCCTTTTCTCTGCCAAGCTCAGATTGGAAAACTCCAGGTGTTGTCATGATCACTGCTACTAAATCACAGCACAGAAAACAAACCAGAATATACATTTCTCCTCATTTACAATGTCTCCACCGTATCTACCCTGGCTCTGCTGGGAAACTTGTATTGAGCTGCATCTAGTGTTTTGGTTATGGAAGGTCTTGACCTGGAAGAAGCAAGCCCAAAGGAATTGATTTTTAGTTGCTTTAACATGGGCATGAAGAGATCTCCTTAACTCTATCTAGGTTAAGGATGGTTCATGGTCCTCCCAGGGACTGGACAGACTCATCAAAGGCCTAGTAGGTTTCTGGTCACAACCAGTTAAACACTTTGGGTGATCATGGGAGGCAAGAGCCCTCAAATTGCCTTCCTTACGTGTAGTGGAGAGGAAGCCTGCAAGACATGCAGAGGGAGCAAGCCACTTGCCACTTCTAGTGGGATGTCAGGCTTTCCTCAAACAAGCAGAGGATCCACAGCCTTTAACTGTTTTTTTCCTAAGGAAGTTTGTCTACAGAAGAAAGGCTTCACTCAAATGAGAGTTATTGATAATCTTTCTTCAGACTTTGAAGACCAAAAATGAAAATTAAGGGCATATCGGCTGAGCCGAATGGAAAAGCTTCACCCACCACGAGGCCACCTGGTGCTACCCAAAATTGAAATCAAGAGAAGCCGTCCTCCTCTGTGCAAGAGTTAGTATTTGAAATGCATCTCCATGAATTTCTCCCCACCAGGAGATTAAAGGCTTCCCTGTAGGCAGCGGGGGAGAAGGAGAGCTGGTTCAGTCCCTCCTCTTCCAAAGTGGCTCAGTCGTGTCAGCATATGTCCCCAGCACTATGTGTGTCCCAACTCTGGCAAGGCAGCATGGCGTGAAGGGTATCAGCCAAGCCGGCCGGCCATATGGGCTGAACCCCAGCACCATGTTTGGGGAGGAAGACGAAGATTGAGACAAGCAAGTGAATCATGCTCTTGTCACTTGGGGAGCGGAGATGAATGAGCCTACGCTACCAATGTGAAGGACATTCTTTTGGTGTCATAACAAGAATGGGAAAACAGATGGTGAATAATATGGGCTGTGGCCACTCAGCCTGGCCCCTTGGCACTTCCACTTTGCCAGGCTGCTCTGTGGCAAAGTCTGTTTGAGGAAAGTGTTTCCGAGGATCCTGCATGCACAGGTAGTCTGTGTTCACCCACTCAAGCACCTACATGGCCTTTACCCATATGCTGCCTGGCACTTCCAGGAGAAGAGTAGTTCCCCCATCACTTCCCAGACGTCATCCCCTGCTGCTCGTGTGTCAGCAGACACGGGAGAGCTCTGGGTACCAGCCAGACAGCCATCCTCACCTGCCAGGGATCTACGGACCCTCCTGAATGGGGGTCAGGTTCATCAGCAAGGACTGTAAACATGAGCCTAAGCAAGAAAAAAAAAAAAAAAAAGCCACCCTTCATATGCAGCTTTGCATGCAAGAGAAAGGAAAGCTACCAACGCAACCACAGTCTCAAAGGCACAGGTAGGTCATTCGAGACTTGAAGTCAAGGTCTGTTAACATAAGGACATGTCTGAAAAGTGATTAGTCCTTGCAGAAAAGTGATTAGGTTCCTTGCAGAAAAGCCTACACGGCCCAATGCATCAGGTGCTGCTCTTTCAGGACCTCAGACTTTGTCCGTTTTCATGCTGGTGCCTTCGCTAATCGCACAGCCCCACGGTTAGAGTGATGGGACGCAGGATCAGAGGAGGCATTTCACTGCTCGCTTTAGCTGCTGTCTGCAGATGGGGCCAAACTGCAACAAGTGTTGATTTAAAGAACACATTAAAGGCTGCCTCTAATGCACTTGCCACAAGCCTTCAGCTCCCATTTATCATCTGTCCCTGATTCTACAACTTGCCTAAAACTCAATTCCCTCTTTTTTTTTTTTTTTTCCCCTCAAGACACCCTTTTCAAGACTTTTTTTTTTTTTTAACCACTGATGTCTTAGTGTATCCTCTGGCACATTTTTTTCCCCTGTCTTCCCTTGAGAAAAGAAATGCCACAAAGAAGCCATTAGATCTCCTCAGTCATCTGATCTTGGCGGGACATTCTTCTGACAAAGCAGAAAATAAGGTGTGAGATTGATGCAAGATCCCAAAGCAAGATCTCTCTGAGAGATGAGGATCTGGGGAAGGGGATCAGCTCCCCCACGAGGTATCCTACAGCACCATGCCAAACCAAGCCAGAGAGGAGGACCTGAATGCAGCGGTGCAAACTCTGCACCCTCCACCACAGCACAGCCAGGCTGGAGCACCCAGCCCTGCCCTTTCCCCTTGCCCACCCAAGTGTAGCTGAGTCAAAAGTACTCAGAGATGGGGTGAGCACCTCTGGCTCACCCATGTACAAGCAGGAGGAAAGTGGAGCACGGGAGCAATCCTGTCCTACTGTGCATCGCAGTTTAGCTGCCGTTAGAGCCTGTTCTGCAGCCGACAGCAGCATCGTCACAGAACGGAAGAGCAGAAACACACACCTATCATGAAAAAAAAATCATTGACCTATAATCCTGATTTTGGCTTATTCTTTTAACAACAACAACAACAAAATGGTTTGGATAAAATAAAAATAAAAAGCCATCAATCCTGTTTGTGCTGCGCTTGAACCAGACCCACAGGGACACAGTATCATTTAGAACACGCTATATCACATTTAGGTACTGATACTCCTGGAAGAACCAGTAAACATTGAAATGCCTTTAAAGATCTGATTTTTGGTACTTACAGGCCCATGCTAACAATCAGGACGCCAAATATTTGATAAACAAATATAACGGTAAAACACTGCTGTGAGAGCTTACTAATTTCATGACAACAGGGAGATGCAACAGGTGAACAGCAGGAACCATGACAGCCACGAGATCGTCGTGACATCTTAAGCATGAGGTTTGCAACAGTTACAGGCACAGACAGGAGCAGAGCGGCCAAGAGGAAATTCTGCTGCAGGGAAGAATGAACAAAAATCGGGGTGGAGCATAGCGTTGCTCGGCAAAATCTGCAGGAAAGGTAAAGACAGAAGCGACAGGATCACAGAATACAAAATCCTCTCGAGTGCTTTTGGATCAAGTGAACCTTCTTTAGAAAGGGCTTCATTTGCAATCCAGGAAATTGATAGTGCAGAACCAAGTATGTGTAGCCCTGACTTCCCTTCACACTGAAAAGATGTTTAAAAAACAAACCAAAATTAAGACAAATGCCGGCTTTGAATAATTTATGAGTGCAAATTGCAGGAAGAAAGGTTAAACCACATCAACCGACTAAACATGAAAACTAAGAAAAATAGCTGCAGAGGGTCACAGTGCTCCATCACCTGGGGGCACCCCATCTCCTGCTGCTGCACACAACCCCAAGGCTGCTGCACACACCACACATCTTACCATCTCTCCTGCTGACTCTGACAGCAAATTCCCTTGAAGCACGTTGGGCGCCCAAGATTTTAAGCAGCCAGGAGATAACAGCAGCCAAAAACACTGGTGTGAGCTCATAGCTGCTGCAAGGAGCATAATTAACACGGGCTTTCATCACCTCAGTGCTCTCTATAGCTAAGGAGGGTTGGATTTGGAGTGCCCACATCAGACCACTCAACATCTGCACAGGAGACCCCACCGGACCCTCGCCTGGCCCCTTGCCTGGTGCAATATGACAGGGAAGAGCCCTTTGGGCGAGCTGCTTTGACTGACGGTGTCTGGGTGCAGGGACTTGTTTGGGGCTTCAGCCTGGGCCCACAGCCCCTTTCCCACTGTGTAACCCCACACTTTGGGGGACCAAATGGGCTGACGGGGCAGAGGAAGCGGTGCTGTGCTGAAACAGCGTGAAATCCAGGCCAGGCAGCAGCAGGTGTCGATTGTGGGTGGGATATTGTGCGTGGCAGACTTAACCTGCCTGGAGCTGCACTTATGGGTTTCATGCAAGGGGGCTGGAATAGCCTCTTAACCCTCCCATCATCAGTAGTTTGTGCACGGAGAGAGAAGCAAAGGGCCCTCGTTTCTCTTAAGGAATTTTTCAGACCAGGGATGCTCTCGAACTTTTCAGAGGAAAGAGTGCGTGGGCTGCACATTCCTCTCCCTGCCCACCCTGGGAAGTGATACCCATGGACTGCTCCAGCTGAAGCTGGGAAAAAGAAATCCCAGTGAGGAAGATTTCTTCCCAAAGATGGGCTCGTTGCTGGCCTCCAGGTGCCAATTCTTAAAGCAAATTCTTTCAATCTCACACAGCATCTTTAAGAAATAATAGATTGCACTGGCTCAGAGGAAACTGTCTGCTTCCTGATAATAAATGAGTTGTTAGCAGAGGTAGCAGACTCCCAGATCCATTTGTGATCCAAAGGGCTTACAGCTGCTTCCCATTTTCGCAATGCCAAAACCACAGAACACACAGACAGCGAGGGACAGGAAGGCAGCCTCCTGTGCCTGTCTGCTTGCTGCTCTCCTGTGGCTAAAGGGAGACTGTCAAATGCGATTTCTTTTTGATGGAGCCTTTTTTTGATGTAAATTTGCTGTTGTTGAAAGTGAATAATTTGCTGCATTGGCTGCAGGCAAGGATAGCCAGGAAAAACACTGCAAATCTTAACCCCTACACACTACACGTCTGCAGCACCTCTTGCAGCTCTGGACATGAACCATCCTATAGCATGAGCGCCCGTAGTCCTACAGCAACGCACCTCATTCCTCCGGCTGCAGCCCCCACACAGCGCAGACGGTGCTGAGACAACCACACCTTCGCCAAAGGCTCCTGCAGTCCCACCAGAGGATGCTGCTCCGTCAACTTGACCCCAATTCCCTCCACCACCAGCCTCTACTACACTGCTCTAGATTTCACTGCACAGCCCTGGGAGCCAAGGGGGATTTTATATATTTTTTTTAAATTTTGTTTTCAAAGTTGTCCTGGTGGAGTTGCTAGTTTGGATTGACACTTTTACTTTTCTTCCAGAGATAGGCTTGAAACAGGAAACCTGAACGCACATCGCTATCACACTCCTCTGAGATTGCTGTCAAATGGCAATCAGGATTCAGGACCAGAGCAGGATGGGATTCAGAGTACCCCAGGGATTTTCAGGTGTGTTTTCATCTAGGGGTTTGGGTCTCATTTAGCTCTGCTGCTAAAGGATGCTACTTTAGAAATGACTTTTTCTTTTTGGCCAAATAATTTTGTCTTTTTTTTCCCCCAAATAAAAAAAGCTTACAAGATTGTTTGTTCCAGTGCCACACAGGGCTTAGCCATACTCTTTCCATTAGAGCTAGTGGGGATTGCTCAGTCAAATCCCTAGGTGCTATTTTGAAAATGCTACAGTTAGCATCTGACGGCATTCCTCCCCTGATGATACCGACTCTATGATCCCCTGGAGCCTACTCCTAGGGAAAGGCAGTATCAGCCAGGAGCATATCGACAGAAAGAGGGAGAAAGAGATCTGCTTAAAGACAGCAAAAGCAAACCCAGGCATTGTCGTTAGAGCACTGCAAACACTACTGCCAGCAGCGAGCCCATGAAAAGCGAGAAATAAAAGAGGCCAAGAGGATGAGAGCACGTCTCAGGATGATGGCAGACGCCTGCCCTTGAGGAGCCACTGTGGTACTGTACTGAAATACAGAAGGTGAACCTGAGAAGAGCAGTTTCTATGCCATGAACATATGTTTTCATCACTTCTTAGCAATACATCAGAATAGCCAACCGCGAACTGCCTGTTTGCAACGTGATGCCTGCTTTTATCAAAGCCTTTACAGGCTGCTTGCAGGGAGAGCAGGAAAACGTTTGGTACCGCTCAGGTATCACCTTCAGCAGAGTATTGAGGAATTAGCAGAAGGACATAATACTGCAGACACTTCGGGTAGGATTCATCTCACCTAACTCTCAAGGTCTCACGGTAAGCTAAGCCAAGTTTGTCACATTGGCTTCCCGTACCAACAAGAGAGATAAGCGGGCACCTCTGGAGGACAATTTCTCCCGTACTAGGATGGGTGCCTAAGACAGTTGGACAGGATTGCTCACTGGTGGGCTCTCTGCTGATTACAGAGGTAACCTTGATGACTAGCTTAGATAAGGGCAACTAGTCCTTAGCCAGAAAAGTCAGAGAGGACAAATTCCCTTCTTCATGCTTTACAGACTTAGGACCTGCAGCTTAAGGACGCTGCTAAGGCACATAGGCAGTGACATGGCACGAGCACCCTGGGTCAGGCTTGGGCTTGGTTCTTCCCCTCTTTTCTTCTGTCTCCCCACAGACATCTGCCAAAGCAGAACTGACCTGGTAAGCGTGCAATTCTGTTGCTTTACATGGTGCTTCACAGAGGAAGGAAAAGTTTAATGAGGGGAAAACGCATCCAGCATTTGTACTGAGGACACATATAAGGACTTCACTTGAGAACAAGCTTTGCTGGGCTAAAGCTCCCCAAGAAAAGAAGTTTGGGAATGGTCTTTTAACTCACAGCTGCTATCTGAGATGGTGAATGGTGATTTTTCCACTTCAGCATGAATGTTAAGCTTCACTAAAACTGTGACAATGCTTGAACAAGAGTTTCCTCTTTGACAGAGCAAGCCTGTACCCCAAACTAGTACTAGTTACTCCAGAACAAGAGGTGATGTGGGCTTTTTGGGGAAGGGCTCATCTCTGAAGGTGTGTGGTTGCTCTGGGAACGGGGGGGGAAATGCAGGAGCTATCTCCCCTCCTACCTGGGGGGCTGCACAGTGAACTCATTGCCCCCCTAATTATTAGCACACAAACATGGGCATGTCTGGGAACATGAAGAGCTGGTTTTCCAGTCCGTGGGTGACTGCGAATGGGCGTCCTGCTGCAAGCCCCGGGATGCGTGGGGCTCTGCGGGTTCAGGAGAGGTGCTGGTATCTGCTCCCTCTGAGGTCTCTGCTGAGTCTGGCACACAAGGTTGCTAAAGGTAGAGGATGTTATGATATAGATGACTCAATGTTAGAAATTTGCCTGAATTCATCCACGTTATTTCTTGTGAGTTCCCAAACAAGTGAAGACTCTTAATGCCTGCCAGCCTAGGCTAATCCGGGTCCCAGCCTCCAGCGAGGCTCTGCTCTCCTCACAACAGAGGAGCACGGGGGCTCCCAAATTACCATCCCCACACCTTGAAGCTGCAGACAGTGGGTTTTGGTTGGTACAGACATAACGAAATGAGCAGGAAAGACCCCAAAACCAGGACAGGCAGGAAGACTGAATTAATTCTGATTAAATCTGTGAAATGCACTCAGCTCTGCCTTTGCTCGGGACGGACTAGGGACAGCTGCTGTGCCCGACTGTTTTTCTGGGACAGTGAACTGGAAACGGCATCGCTGCAGCTCGCTTCCCCATCCTTTTCCGCAACAGCAACGTCCTCTCGGCCCCTTCCCCTGCTGCAGCCATATGTGTTTGGCTTTCTATTACTTCCTTTGGTAGTTCATTAAAGACATTAATCACCTTCTGCACAAAGACATTTCTCCCGAACTCCCTGCAGGCCAGGCCTCCTTCTCAGCTGCGGCTCCTGCCCTTTGCAGACGCAGTGCTTGCGGCCCAGACCTGCCCCCATTTCTCTGCCAATCTGGGTCCCTGCTAGACACCGATCGCACGGGTCACCTCCAAGTCTCCTCTGCCACGTGTGCTCCAAGAGCCTCCTTTCCTGCTAACCTTCATCCCACTGTGGTCTGCATCTCAGCGTTCGTTGTCTCCCTTTTCCCTGGCCAAACGGTCCCATCTCAGGACCAGCACACGGCCACCCGCTCACGTGCATCGTGCAATTAGCCGTGTGTAAATGGCACACGCTTATCATGCAGTAAGTATGCTGTGCAAGACTGACCGAGGGGAAAGCACAGTGGTGTGTGGGACTGTCACAGCAGCAGCAAGAGGGCTGCAGGCTGGGTTAAACACACTGGCAGTTTGCAGTAACCAGGGGATTCCCTGCCCTAAGCACCGAGGAGGAGGGAGGCCAGGAGCGAGCTGAGCTATGGTCTGGCCAGATCGGAGACGCCAGCAGGATCCAGCTCATATTTGGGCAGAAGGAGGAAGAGCTCTGAGAAAGCTAAACCTCCCCAGGCTTAGGTAAGGGCTGAAAAGAGAGACAAGGGAAAACTCCAGCTACAGCGTGTCCATGGCCCCTCTAGAGCTCCTGCCTGTCCTCTTTCCCACGCTGGGTCTCCTGACCCCATGTTTCTCCATCCTCCATCCCTGTGTGCTCTCTGTTGGACCTCACTCTCCGTGCTCTCCCCACAAGCTCCCACGCCTACTGGTGTGTGTTTTTTTCTGCTGCTCACCTGCCAGAATAGCCACACTGTCAATTTTCTCACGGATGGCACTGAATGGAGTGTGGGTGCTGCATGAAAGGAAAGCTAACAAGGCTCAGGGGATATCAGCAGGAGAAAAACCACATCTGAATCAGCGTAGTCACTGATGTCTTTTGCCTGTTGAAGCTTACTGCTAAAGTGTTTGGGAGGGCGGGGAGGTGAGAAATAGCCCTCCCTTTCATGTGAGATCCTTCCACATTACCCACAGTAGCTTCCATATCCTCCTCCAACCCTCAATCTTTCATCTCCCTCCTGCTTCATCTCTATTAGCATAGTTACGGGACCTCACTTATTAAATTAAAGCCAAGATGTCTATAGCATATAGAGAAATGCAGACACACATGCCACATATATCCACACAAGAATCCTGCCATCAGTTCTATGTTACATCTCAATCTTTGACATCAGTTGTTTTCTTTTGCACTCCTCCACTCTGTCAAAAACAAATAAAATCAAAGAATGAAAAGACCCTCTTGAAGAAGTCAAGATATAGCAATTTGTAGTTGTTACTCATCTCTTCATTGCCTCTCACTGCTACTTCCTCAAGGGATCAATCAGTCCTGTGATGCATAAGCACGTCTCCTCCTGAACTGCAACCCTGGCCGAGGGTTGGCAAGGGTGTGGTTTGCAGAAAATAGGAAAAATAACCAATATACATTAATAAAAAGAGTATAATTGCTGTGGGTTTTTTTTTTATTCTTTTGTGCTGTTGTGGTGTGTGTGGCTTTTTTTAAGAATGCCCCAAAGGGAACAAGCAGGTCTGGCTGCTAAAGGGCAGCATGAGAAAATCAACTAGAGACTCATTACTGTGTAAGCTAATGAGCGATCAGTTCAGCAGGTGAGCAGGGAACAATTTCTGCTGGATAGCATGCTGTTATTATTCTAATCATTTGGTATTATTTTGAAATGTGGGGGTTTTTTCTGGGATGATGGTGGATTGCTAATGGCTCGGTTCAGCTCTTCTTCTGCATCTTGCCTAGTATCTGACTTCCTCAGGAGCCCATGTAATCTCCCAGAGCACATCCCTTGCTCTGCCAGACAGCACTTTTCACTGGGAAAAACATTACCCCGTTTCCGTTCTACACAACTAAAGGCAGAGACGTAAAACCCCATCTCTCTTTAAAGGAATGCAGTTGAAATAAACACATTTTTGTCTTCAGACTTGTGTTAATACTGCACCCCGGAGAATTTGGATCTGCAGAATATTAAAGTCTCTCTGACTTATTGCCTCTTTAAGGAGCATGTTGATTTTGTGTTTGCTCTGAGCTCCACGTGTTACTGAAGTTATCCGGGACAGTTTCCGTTTCCACTGGCTGTTGCCTTTGGGGCTCTAACCCTACTAAGAGAAATGTAAACGTATATATCTAAAATTCCCACTAGAGTTTTGGAAAGGAATGGCATGCTTCCCCACGCTGCCTTCCTTGCAGCCACATGAAGATTTCCACTCTCACCTTGCTAATATGCTAAAAAATAAAGCCTGTGTGTTTCTGGCTTAGTAGGATCCCTATTCACATGAAAAAGCTTTATTTTCAGAGAAGAAAGGATAAGCTGTGAGTGAAAACTGTGACTGTCACACAATGGACAGGTCTGGCCTCTGCTGCTCACTTTCTCAAATCCCTTCTCTGCCTGCTGCAGAGCCCAAATTTTACTTCTTCGCTCTTTTTTGCTTGTCACCAACGAGGATTTGGGATCCTTTCCAGATGAGCAGATAGATTTGCAGATGTGAAATTCCCCTTATTCTTCCTCTGATTTTTCCTACTTGCACCACGTGTAGATGTGGCGCTTGGGGACACGGTTTAGTGGTGGACTTGGCAGTGTTAGATTAACAGTTGGACTCAATGATCTTAAAGGTCTTTTCCAACCTAAACAATTCTATGATTCTATTCTATATCAGCTTTTCTCCCCAGGCACTGCTCCCACAGACCAGGATCAAAAATTAAATACATAAAAATAGTCATGCAAAGCCTAAGCGCCCCCGTGCCCTTTGGAGAGAAACGGATACACAAGACTCTGGGAAACTCGTTCCTGATGCCTGACGCGCGCTGCCAGCCTCTCGGCAGGGCTGCCTTCCCCAAACGGCAGTGGACCCCCATCAACGTCCCTGCTGATGGTATTGGCCCTCCGTGCCCAGATCCATGAAGGCAGACAAGACAGCCCGCCCTGTCCTGGCATCCGTAGCTGAGGAAACGGCTTTGCGCTTGTTTCTTAAATGCTTTTCCTGTTTGAGGAAAGCACACGGGATGAGGTCCCACCTTCTTCAGTGGTGGCTGTGACTGCCAAGCACCCAGCACCCACCTCAGACCCCCTGCAGACACCTCGGACACAGGAGGCCAGTGTCGCTCCCAGGACCCGCTCCCTCCTCTGTGGCAGGATTTCACCCATCAGCACCCTCCTTAGAGCTGGACCTGACTCTGTAAGGTGCTGGCATTTCATTAAACAAACATGCAACTGCTAGAAAGCCTCAGCCCATCCCTGCCAGAAACTGAACATTCTTAACCTGAATTCCATCTAACATGAATTGATGCTCTGTGATTCATCTGCCTGCATCACACCTTTTCCTATTACAAAATCTATGGAGATGTATTTCCTTGTAGTACCTCTGTTGTATTAATCAGACCGCATCTGATCATTAAATCCATGTTTCTGTCGCCTTACCTCACATTAAATAGTCATAGCTAGCATCCTGAGCTCTGCGGGGAAAAAAAAATCCCAAAGCATTTACAAGAGATTTCTGACACTGCGAAAATAAAAACAAGTCTACCAACACCACAACAATTACATACTATTACAGGGCTGGGCTTATTTAGACTGTGGAAGTTTAATTATAAAAATTGCATTTTAATTGATTGCTGCTGGAATAATTATAGCAACACCTTTCCAAGAAATGGCGACCATCGTATGTTTGTCAACAAAGAAGCTTCCTTTAAATTCAACACACAATAATTGTTTAATTAAGCCAAATTTAGATAGTCGTTTGAGAACATTCAAATGTTTGCCTATTCCTTCCTGTCTCTGAGAGGTAATTTAAGAGATAAAAAGCAATCTCCAGAAATAGTCTGTCTATATACGTAAGTATCCGAGAAATAAGAGAAAGAAATACTTCATTTCACAGCTGATCTGAATCTAAAGCTCACTGCTATTGATAAGAACATAAGCACAGAGCGAATGATCACTACAAATCCCTCTTTAATTGGTGCTGGGAGGCCTTCATAAAATACGAACAGATTCCAAAGTACACGTTCATTTTCTAATGCAGATTCAACTGTTGATATTCTAGCAGCACCCACAGCCCCTACGCAGTATGAGGACCCCACAGTACCTGCAGCTGTGCATACATGGAAGGAGAGGGATAAACATTGTTTGTCAGCCTCTTCCAGTTTTCTTGCAGCTGCAAGATCCTGCGGCTGTCCTGTGCAGACCTCTGCGTTTCAGGTCGACAGCTCCTAAATGTCCCTTCTCAGTAGCCCAACACCTAAGCACGCACAAAAGCTGATGGCTGCCCCAGCAAAGGTGCAGGGCTCTGTGCTGAATGGAGGTTTTTTTTAGTCCTTGGTCATCCCCACAAAGTGGCCTGAAGTTTTGCAGGGACAGATTTACCAAGCTGGTGACTCACCTTCTGCAAGCACCGCTCAACAGGGCATGTCCCCCAGGCCACTGCCAGGGAAATCTGTCGCTGAGCAATCGTCTTTCCCGGGCAGCGAGAGCAACCACCACCGTCTGCCTGACGCTGCCAGGGCTCACCTGGGGACTCCGGCCAGAGGCTGAAAGCAGGAGGCTCCGCACCACAAATTAAATAAAGGCAAGGAGCTTGGGCTGAAGCAACTCACATCCCCTGAGAAGCTGGGCTATGCACAGGATGGGGATGTGCATTACGTGTGCGCGAATGGAGGCTGAGACAAGGAATAAGAAAAAATTGTTCCCAGCACTGGATCCCTTTGCTGCCAACAGGACACAGTGCTCGTGTCCACCATGGACCTGCCAGGGATAGGAATTTGCAGCTCTCTGCTAAGCTTCGGACCTCCTGTGTCCTCACATCCAGCACCGAGACCCCTGTCCCCACACCTCTCAGCTCTGACCTGCAGCATCAACCCTGCCGTGTTAGGTCTGCCCCTGAGCGCAGTCAGTCACGGCAAAACCCAGCAAGGCAGAGTTTGCTAGCGACTGTCTTGAGGCCATAAAGCTCTTTTCCAAACACGGCTGATGACAGAACCCGTGCACATGTCTTTAAAGCTGATCAGAAGGGTTTTGCTCTGCTACGTCACTAGGCAAACCCTTCAGCTACGCCACACCATCGTTCTACCCTTTATAGTCACCTGGCACTGCTGTATGCTTCTGCTGAAGGAAGGACTCTAAATTCACCCTCCCTGTAAACAATTCCCTCGGCCTTTGAAGAAACAGCACAAAAATATTAAGTCTCCTAACCTTTAGTTAAGAACCCTTAAAGCGGCAGGTATGTATTTTCATACCAGTATGCCACACCACGCACCCAGCTGCAAACACAGAGCCTGTTCGTTACCATCTATCCTGTGGGATGGAATGAATTCAGGGAGATATTTCAGTTATTGAAATGTGCCCATGCTTCACTGATGCAACAACATTAGCATCAACCACACACATGAAATATGAGGTTATGGCACGTTGTATCTACTACCTATTTTTGCTTTCTTAATGATTACGGTTTGCTTAAAATCATAAGCCACTGATGTGTTATGCACAGGGACCACAGGACCCGTAGGTGGATGCTGCCCCACACAGAGATATTCACAATCACTGCGTAACGATAAAACATCCACAACTGCAAGCATCAGAAATACAAAATCTATTGCAGGGCTGTCACAGCGACAGCCTGGTGACAACAGCAGCCTCCTGATATTTTACAGATTTATCACTTTCATGGATATTATTGTTACCAATTGACGATCGTCACTAGCACATCATTAACAGCTCCCTATCACAGTCACCTGTGCACAAATGGGTGCATCTCTACTGTAAATTCACCCACTGTCACACCAAAGCTTGCTCATCCTAACTGGTAAGCAGATATATGTCAGGCAGAGGTAGACAGTCACAGTTGATGCTGAGATACATTTTGCATACGATCTCCTTAGACAGGGTGCTGTCATTTTGCTGCAGTTCATTCCGCCACTTCAGCATCACCCCGCAAGTGGCCCAACAAGGCTTTTTGCTTCTGCTGTCACTGCTGATTCTTAATATATATTCAGTATTTTGAATTGTGCTGCTTTCAGGCACTTGCCATAAGGACTACATGTGGCACACGAGGCCGGATCGTAGCACAAGGCAGGACTTGCCATGGGGCTGGGACCTACTAGTCTTCCTCAGATGTCCTGCTGGAGACCCTGATAAGAGACAGCACCAGGTTTACAGGGTCCAAACACCCTTGACTTAACCATCAGAGAAGCAGATAACGCCAATGAAAAGGCAACGCTGTGTTCTCTATCTCCATGGGAACAAAAACTGGTACTTTTAACTCATAGCATGGCCAGGCTTTTATCAGAAGATAAGGACCACTGCGTGGGCAGGGGTTTTATTCTCCATAAATAAACAGATCTTTCTACTGATATCTAGTCTTGGCAACTGGGAAGGGAATTTGCTGGAAGATGAGGAAGGAGATAATTTCTGGCAGAAGTTTCACTCCAGCCCTACCTAGAGTACTAAAACCAGGGCTTCCAACAGCCTGGCGTTTTTTTGGTTTTTAGTTTTTTGGGGGTTTTTTGTTTTGTTTTGTTGTTCCCACCCCAGTACATGGAATAACACCTTCTTTTGTGCTCACAAAACAAATGCTGCCTTCCATAGTCTGGAAGAACTTAGGAAGTTTTTAATTATAAGAAAAGAAAAATGAGGACAAGTGAAGTTGGACTGTGCAGAGTGCTCTGCTGGTCTGATCTAGGACAATGTGCCCTACATAGAGCTCAAATAGAACATCCTTTGGGAGGCTGTCTTGCTTCCATTCAGCTTTTGTGAGACCACCCCCGCCCCCACGGTCCTAACGACAGGTTTCTAAAGCATAACTAGTATCATGGTCTTGCTATCAACGTTAATGCTGTAAACAAAATCATCAGTGGCAGGCGTAGAGAGGGAGGGGAAACTATGCGCAGATGGAGGATTTATTCTAGTGATATTCTTGCAGTTTCTGCTTTCTTCCTGCTATCAGCACTGAAATAGCTCATCCCCAGCCACAGTCAGCAACTCAACCCCAGGTGGGCGACGCTTTCCCTTGATAGATATATAGATATAAGGTCTGTCTTTTTTCTTCTATTTGTCTAGTTTTCCTGCCAAGGAAGTGCCATTGGCTTGAGCTGAAATAGTTGCTCTTGCTTGATGGAAACCTTGTAGTTGGCAAATAGAGGGATGTTAAGGAAAATAGAAAATCTTTAGATGTGTCATTAGACACTCCAGTGAAAGTGTGGCCAAATTATTACTTCCCTCTCCTATGTCATACTGGCCAATTCCTGCAATCTTGTATTTGCAAACCTTCCAATAGAAAAAAAATCACAACTCTTTTTTTTTTTTTTTCCCCCCCTTCAAAGAGCCTTATTAATTCTTCTCCTGTACATTCCTGGGTTCTTTTTGCAGGAAAGCATTTTTTCCTTCTGTGTGTTTCTTAGCAGAGAGAACAGTTTGTGTCCACCTCTACCCCACTCTCCACATGACTGAACTGCAGAGAGGATGTTTCTGTGAATCAAAGGGATACCACGGACATGAGCCAATAACAATCCAATGGGCTCTACAAAGGGAAGGGTTCCTCCAGTCCCTCCTGACAGTCCTCATACACACAGGCTCAGAGAGTGAAAGCAGTGTCTGACACCAGGTCGAACCAAGAAATTCTTTGTGCATCGCATCCCAGTGGCACGAACTCTTTGTGCACAGCACCGCTCACTCCAAGGGAAACAAATGCTGCGACAGCCCCTGTTGCAACCGCAGGGCTGTGTTACGGGTTTTGTTTTCCTCTGGTTCCCTCCTGGTCTCATTTGTTGCTGCTAATCTTGGCATTACCTGGCAAGCCAGGTTTTTTTCTTTTCCCGACTATGTCACACACAAAGAACAACACGGCTAACATGCTGTGCTTTAGCAGGACACAGACACACCCTAGGATCAACTCTGTAGTGCGAATTCAGTCTTTAACAATTGTCTTTAGAGCCAATGATTTTGCTGGTGCTTGAACCTGGAACTCTCTTACCTCTCTCTCATTATTAGGCACAGCCTCTTACTGTAGATCCAGACTCCACTCGCACCAAGCTGCTGTTTTCTGCTAGGTCTTTCTTAAATTACAAGGACAGATGGCTAAACTGGGGCTAGAGAAGAAGTTGTTCACACTAAAAAGAGACTTCTGTGCTCCCCGTGGGTGGAAAGGGATATCTTTGTTGTGTATCACAGCTATAGGAAATATGGGAATGAAATCTCAACATGAAGAGTCGGGCAGAGGTTAGAGAAACAAAAGGAAATGAATTGTTGGGGGTTTCATATCACTTTGGAAGCAATGAAAGAGAAAATGCAAGACATGCTGAATAATTGTAACACTACCTCACCCCTCTGTTTTAGCACAAACCAAACCGATTCACAGAAATCCTTTGCCTGTGTGTTCAAGGTTGTCTGGCATGGACCCTAAAGGAGTCGCACATTTGGAGCAAGATGTCTCACATTTCAGACACAAAAAACCCTATTCAGGAATAAAGAAACCAAAGTAAGAGAGCACACGGTGAAGGCCACTACTTACAGGTGTATGTCATTTCAAAGCTGTCACTAATGTTCACAATGTCGATCTGGGGAAGGAGCTTAGGGGGTTCCGTGAGCTGAGACAACGCAAACCTAAAAGCCGCATGTTCCTGGGACTGTTGATTAGGAAATAACCCCCCTGGGGAGAAAAACAGAACAACAAGAAGAAAGGTCTTAAGCACACCCATATTAACATCCTCTTCATTCCAAAATATTCCTGCCAGCAGAGGCTACAGCTGCCCAGCCCAGGGAGTGCCTCTACCCTCCAAAACCCTCCAGCACACAAGACCCAGGGGTTTGTGCCCACTGCGGACAGGCTGGGAGCAGAAAACCTTTCCAGCCTGTGCGTTATGTAACGCCTGGATCCCATATAGGAGCCCTCCCTGATGCATCCCTGGGCCCATCAGCCTGCGGGGTCAGGATGAACAACAGGGTTTGGGTCAACCTCCTCACCCCCATAACCTTAAGGAAGAGAAATGGAAGCACTGCCAATGTTACCTTTATAAAGGAGGAATGATAGTCTTTCTTCCTCTTCTCACTTGTAATTAGGCTCAGTTTAAACCCTGCTGACTAAGAAAAGAGGTTTGCTCTGGAAGGGGTGCAGGGGTTCCCCCTTACTCCGGGGATTCCGGGGTACGGGGCAGACTGGTTGAGCCTGGCCCGACAGGCGCAGCACTGGGTGGATGGGGACAGGGCTGCGAGAGCCGGAGCAACGTGGGACGCCATGGCCAAACACCTGCTGCTACTGGAAGTTTGCTGCATGGAGAAACCCTAAATTTAACAGGTGACAGTGCCCAAACTCAGAGAGCAGGAAATAAAAAGCTCGACCCTCAAAAGGATCGATCTGAGCAGAAGTACTGACAAGCCCAGAACCACAGGATGATATAAATACGATAGGAACTGGGACCAGACTGGACCCAGGTTCAAAGCCTGTCTCCCCGCCATGGACCTGGAACAAAGTCCTGTAATAACGTGGCCCTAGGAAAAGTTTCCTGCTGCTCCCCCAGCAGGAAACTTGGCTTGCGGCAGATGCCTTCACAGCCACCAGAAAAATGCTATTAAATTCAGACTGTCTTGTAATCTATACGCATTTAAAGGGAGCACTGTTATTGGATATTACGAGTAGGGAAACAAAGCACTTAGCAAGAAGGTAGAATTAAAGAAGCAGAAAGTATCAATGCCCACCCTCCAGGGCAGATGGCTTAGGGAAGAAACAAATGTGCAAGGACCTGCTATCAAAGGCACTTTGCACATCTTTAGTACAGAGGGCATCTCCGTGTGGCGTGGAAGGGGCTATTTGTGCATGAATATCCCCCTCTCCCCCGTTCTTGCCACCCTCCAGCCTGATCATGGTGTCAGAGGAATAAGATGGTAGTAGCCGAGCTAAGCTCTTACATGTGTGTGTTGAAAGGGAAAAAATCTGAGATGGTGCACAAATTTGGGGTAAAGGGGAGGCAGGAAGGGAGGGAGACAGGGATGCAGCATCAACAGCAATAAAAGCACCGATTGTGCAGCTGGACTCAGGCAGGAGTTGCCTGAACTTGGTGGATTGGCAATTGATTGGCATTGTAAAGAGAAGGGAGGCGGGAAAGAAAACCGGCATGCAAGGGAAGACAATTTGGGGCTAGGTTACAAACCATCGTCAATAAAGATCAATGGGAGAGTAATAATAAACCTGGGGAGGGAGGGGAGCACTGAGAAGTTACAGGAAGGGAGAAAGGAATCAAACAGGCACTGCTGATGCGCAGGGGAAGCAAGTAGCATGAAATGAAGAGAGACTTCAATGCAAAATCTTCCTCCAATAGCTCTGCCCTTATTCTTTAGCAACAACAGAGAGCGCCTGTTTGTTACCTCTCGTCCCAGTTACCTACAGATGAGAGCATCCTCACAAAGATGTATAATGCAACCGCTGATTTTGCAAATGCAGCAACGCACAATGGCAGCCCAGGCATTTCTCAGAGCAAGAAACAAGATTTTTTTTTTTTTTTTTTCCCCTCGTGCTTCCTCCATTTCAGAGGCACTTTTCTCCCTCTGTGTTGGTGTGTGTGCAGGCATTTATTCCCAATCTTCCCCTCCCCCAAAGACAAATTGATACATCCTCTGCTCTCGCAAAGCTGGTATACCAAGGCACAAATGCAGTCCTCGCTGTTCACCCCCTTGCTCGCTCTCTCTCTCACACACACACACACATTTTGCCTTTCCAAGCAAACGAACGGGTCAGTTTTCCCCCGCCACCCCCTCTCCACCCCTAGCCACTTGCCGGGGAACGTCACTCCCAAACGGCCCCGAGCTCTGCACTCACCTATCTGGATATTGTTGGGGAAATTGGCCCCTAACACCGCCCCTAGGAAACTGGTGCAGAAGAAGGCAAAAATGTGCTGCATATTCCCTTTTGCATTGGCGAAAAAGAAGCCCAGTTCCAAGCATAGATTTGATTTTTCCCCCGCTCTGCTCTCTTTAGCTGCCTCTCTCGCCTCCCCTCCGCTGCGCCTTCAGGGTTGCGCGTCTCCCTCGCTCGGAATCCAGCGCTGAGACTGCTGCTTAACACCGCCTGGCAGCAGGATTAACTGAGCCCCGTGAGAAAGAAAGAGAGCCCGCTCCTCATCCACATCCCTCCCCCGCCACACACAACACGCACACACCAGGCGCTTCCACCCAGCTCATTCGCCTTCTCCCAGTTGGAGCTCAACAGCTGAGTACCGCATCCCACCCCGCCCCGGCTATTCCCCCCGGGGGTCCCGGCTGGGCTCTGTAAGGGTAAATTCCTACCTACCCCTAAATTCCTGGCTTTCCCCCTCAACTTCTCTTGGCAGGAGCTAGAAGGAACCTGCAGATCAGTAGGTGGCAAACTCCTCTAGAGAAAGGGCTTAAACACTTCTGCTCTGATCCATCGCTTCCCAACCTGGGCTCTCACCCCTGGGTCCGGGAGTTGAACAGATCAGCCTCTACAGCCCGGCTCATTAAGATAACAAAGAGGATCGTATCCTGCAAACGTGCCTTGGAAGGAAGGATTTAAGAGCAACAGACATTCCGAAGGAGGAAAAAAAGGACCCCTCCACCAGCGCCTTTCTCGCTGATTTTTCCTGCCCACCGTTAACCTATGAGGCATTTCACCCCTGTGCTCGATGTAGAGGAATCACTGGCACCATCAGATAGGGCAGGCTTCTGAAATTAGGGGGATATTTTAGCCTGGATCATTATAGGAGCTGTTCTATAGCAGTTCTAGTGAGGTTGGAGCTTATTTGACCATAAGCAGCCTTGCTCAAAAACAAAAGGGAAAGAAAAAAATCAATAAAAGTAACAACGATAAAAAACAGCTCCTAGGTACAACTTGAGATTTAGAAACATTTGAGGAAGAACTGCTGCAAACACAGAGCCACAGCCATCTCAGAAAGAAGAGAAAATTCTCCGTTCCTCTGAAACGCATAAAGTCCCAAACCTAACTTGAGGTCTCTTGTGCCTGAATACCCGTGTCCAAGCACAGAGGGTCTGCCCTTACCATTTGCAGCCTGAATACACACAAGGGGTAAATAGCAGAGAGGAAACAGAAAGCAAAAAGGATGTTTGGGGCAGAGTTAGAAATAGGACTCAGATGCCCCGTGTCCTGGGTTGGTGTAGGGTCCCTTGCCCTGGTCCCCACTCCCCATCTCCAAAAGCATGAGGTTAAATTGGAAGAGCATCAAAGAGCGGTGGCCAACGTTCAAAGGTCAGGAATTGCTCCCACATATAAGGAAGAGTTGGACAGATGAGAACTCTGCAGAGTGGGACAATTGAAAGGCGATGTGACCAAAGCCTACAAAATCTGCAGCAGCATGGACACATTCCCTGTTGGCCCCAGGGCCCAGGCGTGACACAACTTTATGGTACAGGGACAACACTTGCTATCCTAGTTTGGTTCCCCATACAGTCCTTCCTGCCAGCTGCAACAGAATCCTTGGGTAGAGCAGCATCCACAGCCAAATGTGACAATGACTGGAAAATCATTTCTCATGTGGCTAAGGGCACAGGCTCTGGGTAAATGAGAATGAACCATGATCCTTGTGCTGGCCTTCATTTTATCTCTGCAAATAAGAGTTTGGAATCTTTAACCTCATCCTAGACAGTTTTATGGATTTCATTGTGACTTCTGGGATGACAAAAATGCTTAAACACCCACATAAATGCCAAAGTAGGTATAGGATCTGCAGCACCATAGTCTAATACCTTGCATCAGAGAGGAGTTGCACAGATGCCTGCAACTTTGTGGTCTCTTACAAGGGCAGCACATACAATTACACTACAAAAGCAGAGCCCGGAAGACTTGGATCTTCCTCATGGCAAGCGATAAAATATCCTTCTAGGATGGATTCCTTCTTTCTCCAAGCCACCCTTGACCAGGGCAATGTCTCTCGGTGCCAGAGACTGCAGGTTCGTTACAGCAATTGTTCGGGCACTCAGGAGTCAGTTACACGTGACCAAAGGATGCTCCCACTGTCTCCCTGCCCGGGTGACCAGCATCCCAGAGTCATACTCAAGGAAAACAAATTTACCTCTGCTGCTGATAGGTAGCACCTTCATCAGATTTCCATCTCACTCCTTGTATAATTTAAGCAATACTGATTTGAGGCTAAAATAACCTGCTGATAGGTTTTTATGGGCTCTTGCTTTCCATCCAGAATTTAATAGAAACAGCTGCATTTATAATCTGAAGAAAGGCACTGAAGGATAACCACCACGACAGAAAGATGCTAACACATTTTCAAAGCTCCCAAACAGCCTATCTGATAATAATAATAGTAGCCATAACAATAAAATATTGTAATAGCTCAGAGAAAGCTTGCACAGTCGCATAAATTAATAATGCTGCTTTTGTCTATAAACCTCTCAAAGTGCAGGTGGCTTAACAAGGAGAACCTCACCACAATGTAACAAGATAAGTAGTAATAAGATCATTATTTTAAGAAGGTATTAATTTCCTTTTTTCTCATAGATAGCAGCATTTTATTTGGAGTTTGTTAGCACAGAGATGTTAGGAATTAACTCTAGCTGCTATGAATATTCTTTAAATCAACATCAAAGCAACATAGCTTCTGAACTTTTCGCTAAACACCAAACCAAGTCTTGAGAAAATGATAAAACTCTTCAGTGTCATGAGTGGTCACAACAGACAGATCAATCCACCACTCAGCACCACGTATCAGACACAGTTCTTTCAGAAGAGTCCAACTGAATTATCTAGATTCCTAAAAAACAATTGAAGGAGCTTTTATTCCTCCTTTCAGATTTCAGAAAAGAAAATAATTCAATACAGCATATACGTATACAGCACAGGGCCATCTTAATCAGGGGCAACTAAAAATACTAGGGAGTGGAGTTTTGAAGACGCATATTTTGTCTCAAAGGGTTTGTAAGACATAGTGTGTGTAAGTGGTTAACAAAGAGCATATAGGAAGGCCTTGTGGGATTAATCCTTGCAATTGAGCGCAATGAATTAGGTAAATACATTAAAAAAAAAAAAGTCTTTCCAATTTAAAGTAAGAAATGCTGTAAAGGAATTTTTAAAGGGTGTAGCTGTTTGTCTTAAGATCTTTGCCAGAGATGAGAAGAAGAAAATGAATTCATCAGAGCTACTGTTGTGCTCTGCCTGGGGCTGACCTTGCTGTACCGGGTGAGAACCTTTGTTCTCACTCATTTCTGCTCCAAGGTTTTGCACACCAGAGAATTTTGTCTCTGAGGAGGCTGTCTGCCGCCTTCCTCTTTGCTCTGCTTTGCATGACATGAAGTTGTCCACACAAGCAGAATGGTCTGCCTTCACTATCAGAGCTTTTGTTTCCAGGATAGGAAATAAGCAGTTGTTACAGCAGATATATTTCTGTACCAGAAGCCTTGGAAAAACAAAGGACTCATTCACATGCAGAAGCCTCCAGCCTTGAAAAATGAGGAAATCAACAGAACTCGGCATCCATCCGACCTCCCAGCAGAATTATTTCCCCCAGTGCCCACTGTGTTTTACACGATGCTCCTGAATGTCTTTTAAAAGGCTATTGAAATACTACTATTTCTGAAATTCCTTTTATTTTCTAGCTGGACAATCTCTATAGGAGGCTTTTGATAAAGAGCAAAATGTAATTATAGTGATTAATTTAAATAAACTCCAAACAACGCAGACTCTCGTATGGGTTTCACAGAGCCTTGGCATAAATGAATGCTAATGGAGTCACATGCATTTCTCTCCCTGCCTTGTTCACCTCAATTTTGTTATTTTGGATAATGCACCCCTCAAGGAACGATTGTAGTGCAGGTGCTGAGAGAACAGACTCCAGAAATTCAAAATGAGGAAAATTTGGAAGCGCTCAAAAAAAGGAAAAGGGGTGAGACAGCTCCCTCCATTTACAACACCAACGTACCGGGAAGCGTGTGTGCAGATAGCCCTCGGCACACCTACACCCAGCGAACATATGCACAGTCACTGGTGCCACCCACACGAAAATGACACCGATAGACACGGTTAGGAAAGCGTACATGTACATATGTGCACACATATACAAGCTCGCAGGAGCGCAGGCAGCACAGCTCGAGGGTGTTTGCTGGCACTTGGAGCAGCAAGGGTAGCTCTGCAGCCCCTCGCACGTCCGTACTGTTTTCTAAAGCAGGTTTCAGCCTGCGCAGGGATTCCAGACCTGTGGGGACAGGGAACCAAGCCCTTGGCCCTTCACTCATCTGTACTTGGAAAATTCCTACTAAAGTAGGAACAGGGGAGCTTCAGGCTCTTTGTGGTCATTTCCGTGCGTGCCTACATGGTTTAGGTTACATCAGACACTTGCTTCAATCTTTTAAACCTGAAACGTGTTGTTTGCACTACTGAAAACTAGCATCTACAAACTGTAGTCACCAAATAAGTTTTGGTAGAATCTCCTTTACAAAAATAGCCTCAGCAATATTTGGTTTCAGGCAGAAAAATGAGTTAGGCCTGAGGGATCTATGGCCCCTCTCTCCTTTACGTGGCAGCTGGAGTTGCCAAATACAAAACTTTGACATCCCAGAAGCAACTCAGAGAAGTTAAAGGAAACATGAGCTTCATCATTTTCCAGTCTGCGCTAAAATGCAAAGGTGTGGGACAGGGACAACACCTGAGATGAGGATAGCTCCAAGCAGGTCCTGACTGATGCCACACATCTGGGGACTGATGCTTTAAGGTCTCCAGATATTGTTTCTTAATTTACTGACTGCTGATGGGGGAAGCCTGATGTGAACTGAAACTAGGGAATGTCGGCTTTTTCCACAAAATGTACAAGAATGTGCTTCTGTTGTCATCCTGATCAGCTTATTACCATATTTATAAGCAACGACTTCTTGCTCACTGTGGGATAATTAAGTAAGGAAATGGACTGGAAGATAAACCCGTCAATCAGAGTGGCACTGAAAACATTGCGCACCCTTCAGATGGAAATTCATGAGCAGCAGCTGGCAAATGGATACCGCACTTTGGCTTGGAGCACCCGCGGGGTATGATCAGTCTGGCAAGGACCATGGGCTCCCATGAGCCAGGCTTTGCTGCCGCCCAGCGTGGCTGGATGGGGAGCCTTCGGCACAAACGGGCCAGGGGCTTTCCCGGAGTCAGGTAAGGATGTAACTTGTGCACTCAGTCCAAGTCGAATACAAGCATCAAATACTACAAATTCAGATCTGCAACTTTTTCCACAGTTACTTGTCCCACCATCCAGCTGGCCTGTTGATGAGTTTGCTTCCATCCAATGGGCTTGACATGCTCAACTAGGGACCATTCAGACAAACAATGATGCAAACAGCCCTGCACAGGGTCCACCTCTACGTGAGCACTCATGGGAACACTACGAGTCTCTCCTTGAGGAATCCTGACCGATCCCTTTACTGACTCCCCTGAAAGAAGACTTTGCCATCTGCAACCCCAAAACCTCTCTCTTCCTTATACAGGGAAGGCTGCTAGTACTCATTTTTTCCTGGTGAATGGTTGATTTATAACTACTTTTAGAAACACTCTGTGCCCTAGTCTCAGTTTACGTTCTTTGCTGAGTCATAAACATAAATCAGAGTTGTGGGTGGATCCCTATTTGTTATTAAAGCACCTTATGTTTCTCTAAGCCTCGCCAGAGGAAACAGAAATTACTGGCAATACATTAAAGTTACAGTTAGTCTACTGTTTGCGAATATAATACCCCCCAGATTATTGCCACAGATTGTGCTGTTGTGTTATTTTCTCATTGAATAGAAAAACAAATAAGTTATAAGTATTAAAAAAAAATTATTGAAAATATATGGTAAGAGGAGTATTTACTGTGAAAAGCCAGACACAGGGGATGCAACCAAAATCAGAAATTCTGGTTATCAATAGTTCAGTCAAATGTTTGTCTACACAACAAAGTTTTCTTTCACTCAAAGTTCCCAAAACATTTTGAATGCTCCAGATGAAGTCAAACAATGATTGAGGTGATTATGCAGTTTAATATTGATATATGAATCAACTCTCATTTTTAATCCCTGGCATCAAACCCAAGACGTGCAGAAAACAAACGTGAAATGAGAAAGAAGATAAAAGGATGCTGATTTAGGAAGAAAAAAAAAAACCCCAAAAGCAGCAGCAGCAGCAATTGCCGCAATTCAAACAGCCTTGCAAAGATCCCATCATTACCATCTGGCTCAGCGGTTCCCAGGCTGCTTTACTAACACGCGAGATAAACACGTGGGCTGTGCTTTAGGGTGGCTGATCTTGGCCTTTCTAATAGTCAAAGGAGTCAAAGCTTTGAACTGGAGTAACTGAGTCAAGAAAAGAAGTATCAATTTCCAGTCCTTGCATCACATCCTACTGTAGCAGGCTGCCTGCTACCAGCTGGGAAGGGGGAAGTCTGCGCACAAAAGAGAAAACCTAAAAAAATCACCAGAATTATCAGTGTCTTTCTGTCTCTGGTTTCTGCAATCAATACAGATATTCACGTCACTTCTCCTCATTCCTTAATTGCTCCCCATGCTTTATCTCAGAGAGAAATAGGAATTGCTGTGTTGGATCAAATCACACAATCACACAAACTCCCGCCCTGTCTGACTGTCCCAGTCTCGCGTGTAGCGTGGTGTATCACACGTTAGCAGTCTGTATGTATTAATGGGTTGGATTTTACAAGGGCTAACAACTGATTGGAGATAGACGCCTGTGAAAAGTCTACAGGGAGATCTTTATTTGCACATGTGGACCCCACACAAATAACCTGAACTCTCTCAAAATACAGAAAAAACAATGACAAAAAAAAAAGTCATTGTAATACGACATACCATTATGCAGCTTTATACGAAAAGGTGTTTTCTTTAAATTCTTAATTGATGTGAAAGCAAAATGCTTTTGGTTTCAGTTTAGATGAGGAATAAACTGAGATTTGCAGACTTTCTGAATAAATAGGGAGTCCAACACCCATCCATTCTTGGAGAAAGCACAGAGAAGACACAGAAAGGCTTCAGGATGGGACACAAAAAATCATTAGAGCTGGAAAGAGGAGAATGAAAAGACTGACATCACTTAGCTGAGTGGGGAATGAGGAGCTCCAGGTAGTCAGAGTACTGCCTGGCCTAGAGGCACCCCATCAGGTGTGCCTTTGATCCGCTTCTATAGCTCCAAAAACATTTCAAGTTCCACGAAGTAATTTTCTACAAACGTGTGGCAGAGGGCCATAGCAGTGGGATGTCCCAGCTTTTTGCTACTCTGTTGGAGCATCTGAGCCCTCCGTGGCTCTGCAGTGTGGCCAGTCGCTGTGATGTGCCAGAGGATGTTGCTGCCAGCTCTGCAGATGTGTAATTGGAGGGAGAAGGGGATGCAGCAGCAGCTGCTCTACCCTGTGCAACTGGCTGGTGCAGGGGAACTGCATTTTACGGACACTCAATAGCAAGGTCTTCAGCTGAGCTATCGCTGTTAGGATGCTCTATTTGGGCAAAGAGCTTAGCAGGTTGATGAGAATCTGTAGGTTATCTATAATTTCTCCTCTTCATCGTTTAGACACCACAGAAATGACAGAGAGCTAAGGATATAATCTGAAACAAATGTCATCTTTAAAGAATCATCCTGTTTCCCGGGCTGGAAGGAAGAGATAAGAAAGATGATACAGGCCCCGTTACACTGTGTGTTTCTGGAGGTGTCCCATATTTAGAGACTTTCTGTGCTCATCAAGATTTTTGACCAAGACTTTCTGTACATCACAAGCACAGATCAGTGCTGTATTACAAACAAAAAGCTAGACTTCCTTTGTACTCCCAACAACGGACCCAGACAGAAAGAACAGCACACAAACACTGCGTCACCTGGCGCACCACAGAATTTGCAACCCAGCGTAACAACGCCTGCAATTACAACAAGTGGGAATGAGAGCAGATCATTAGCGGGCTCCACGCAGTCCTATAGAAAAAGCTGTGCAGCTTCAGTCACACGCACACAAAAAGAGCGAACAAAATTTTTTTAGGAATATAAAGATGCAGTAATTGCTTTAGAAATTGTATACATCTAAGTATACTCGCTTCAGATAGTCTGGGACTAGTGGGCAGCTGCACCAAGTCGTGGTACTGAAGGAACTTAGTGCTCCTATCAAGCTCTGCAGAAGCAGCACCATCCAACCTACAGCATCACACCACCTCGCCCACAGAAAGCTTCGATCGTCCAGCTACCAGTGGTCAGTGATGTCAGAAAAACAGCATTTATCCCATCCGAGACATTGGCATAGGAATCAATTTGTCTGAACTCGCAGAACCTGCAGGAGGGCTGGGACTGAAATCCACAGGGCAGCTCTCTGTGCTGCAGGAACTAAAGGAAAGTCCCCAAGGCTGAAAGCCCCGTGTACTTGTCACAGCCCTTGCCTCCCCTGCCCACGTCTTGTGGGAAAGCCCCCAAAGCTATTGCCATCTGTAGCAGCATGACGGCAAGTGGTACACTGAGTAAAACACAGGGAACCACAGACACTTGGAAGCGATTCAGGTGAACATGGTGCTGCTTTGTAAAATGAATAATATGCCACCAATTGATTTGTGAGCCTCACCGCTAGCAAAGCACTGGTTTCTTCTGGACACTGCGCAATGAGCCCTAGTGATGAAAAGGCAGGTTCCCATCTGCTCAGAGCTCACTTGCGTGCTAGAACTCCAGGACCGAGAGTAAAGAGAGAGAGACAACGTGGAATGCAAAAACCTGGTGACCTAATTCATTAACTACAGGCTGCTTTCAGCTATTTGACTATGCTTAGCTACATAAGTCTTATGGGTTCTTTTGTACGTATGTGCCTCTTTTTCCTCATTCCTGCCAAGAAAGAGAAGATATTTAGACTTCTTATCTAGTGCAATGATATCATATTTATTTATAAATGTTCATCCTTGAAATAAAAGGAAGGAGATGATTGCTATGCGTTTTAATGCCTCACCCAGCGCTTATGCTACAGCCTCATGAGTTTAGCTAGCCCCTGCTTCCAAGTCCTCCGGATGGTGAGCCACAGGTGCTGGGAGAGCTATCCCTCTCCGGCTGCATCCACAAAGCCATCCTGCCTCCTCCAGCTTTTGCAATGAAGCGTTTTCCCCCAAGAGTTGTGATTATGAAATGTCACCGTGGAAACAGTTGGAATATAATATGTGCTTGCTCGCTCTCCCCCCCACCCTTCCTCCCCTCCCACCAGCCTCCTCACTTTCTGAAGCTATGTTTGCTGTGTACAAGAAAAACCCTTCTTGCTCCCCTCCTCCCCCCAAACCTGCAAAGGGGAGTGTCTGTGCCTCACAGTTACCGTGACAAAAACAGATGCCTCGGAAAATATCCCTGTTTATTAACAGCTCCTCAGTACCTTGTAGCAATGCTAAACCTACCAAACTCAACTGGGTGTTACTGCAGTTACCAGGACTTCCCGCCTTCCTCTGCCAAATAATACCACTTCTGTAAAATGGCATTATAAAGCGGCTTTGAGCCAGCAGGAACTTGGTCTGCTGTTGCTATAACTGTCACTGCAAGAAAGCCTCTACAGCAAAGCATAATTCCCCATCACGCATCTCTGCTGTCCTCTTAGCTCTGCTGTCCTGTTCCCATTACCGTTATAATGAGAGCACAACACGGACACACATCTTGGTTTTCTTTCTCATGTCCCACCACCTAGAGGCAGGTCTTTAGATGATTAGTTCTTTGCGCTCTGCCTACATTAATAAAGCACAATTTTCCCCTAATCATGATTTCTTCCACGCTTCTCATCAGCATCACAAAAGGTCAGAGCTGTCCACCTGGGAGTGGAAAGGTCAGTTCACTTTGGATCTGACACGTGGTATCTTGTAGCTCCTAGAATATAATCAGCTCACTTCATATTTGTTTTGTGCGACTGCAACACTATAAAAGAGTGGGGGCTGTTCCAGAGAAATCGTCAGTGTCTTGTAAGGAATGTGCAAGCAAACCCAAGGGAAAATTTGAGCTCAAGAGAGCAATACTGAATAGACCCCTCTCTCTGGCAGAGAATGCTGGTTTAGTTCTCAAAAATCACATAGGGGATTTAGATGCCCATTGGTATTTGTTAAATTTAATTAATGGGAATTGCACATAAAAATCCCCCAGGCAGTTTTCAACATGTCGGGTAAGAAGGCTTCGAGGGCTGCATAGATGAACCCATTCGGTGGGACTCCTTCCCATCCACTGGTCATTAGAAGCGGTCCAAAGATACTCTGCACAGTCATGCGTACACGTACAACAAGACGATGTAGGGAATCAATGAATTCTCAGATTCTAGAGAAGCTTTGAGCTTCCACAGCACACATGTTGTTCCCCCATTAGCTTCCCAGACATCCTTGCACTGGCTGCAAGGTGGTACTGTCAGGGCTAGGGAAGGGGAGACAAACCGCAACTTCTGCCCTGCAAGAGATGGGAAGCCCAGGCAGGAGCTCCCCTCATTGCTGGCTTGGCCAGAAGGAAAGCAAGAGGATGTGCCTCGATGACTCGACCAGTTGGGAGTATGTGACCTTGTTATCTTCAACAAGGCTTTTAAGGTAACTACGAGATGCCTGTTGGAAGTGAGAGTCCCAAGAGATGTCTGAGGCTGATGCTTTGCAGTACAATGCTCAGATATTTTTTTTTTTTCCTTCAATTGCTTTGCTCCTTTAACAACAATCCGGGAGGAGGCATAGGAAATCCCTGAGACAGGCTAATGGACACCCCCCCTACCCTGGTCTCCAAATAAGCAATTCAAAGTGGCAGCGTCTCTCATCAGAATTGTTAATTCTCCACCATGCGACAGCCTCCTGTAACTCCCAGGCTCACCAGGTGGAGAAGAGCCACAAAGACTCGGGATTTAAATACCGCTTCTATTTCTGACATGCTTTCAATTATCTGCAAAGGAAACCTATCACTCACATCCCCTCGCCCTCTTCACTGATCACAACCCTTTGCAGCAAAACACCTTTCACCCAGGGACGTGTACAAAGGCCGCTCTTGGAGACAAGCAGGTGGCCCAAGACAGGCTGTGCTGCAAAGCTGGGGTAGCAGCACTGATGGAAATGGAGCCCCAACATCCATGGCCACATGCCAACCTGCTGCCACCACAAAGACCCCACAGCACATAGGGATGAAGAAAGCCACTTGTGCCCTTCCTCCATTTGGCTCTTCTCAGTCACGCGCTGCAGCGGGAAAAATCAGAGTGCAAAGATCTCACTGGCAGCACACACACTCGTCCTTTCCCTGCTGCTACTGGTGGAGTCACCGAAAGGTTATCAAGTAGGTCAAAGCCATTTTCATTGTCCCACAAAGCATTTTTCACGTGTCCAGTGCCCCTTCTGGAGAGAAATTCAGGACATCCGCTATTTTAACCATAATCAGATTTGGATTTTTCATCTAAGTGACTGTGACAAATCGCTGTCCCCAATTATTAGACTCAATTCTCCTTCAGCATCAAAGCAGTGTGGGTGACGAGGGAATCATGCCCGTTCGTACCTGGGCACCAGTTAATTACTAGGCACTCAGACAAGCCTGTAACCTTAGGCAAGGTGAGTTAGGAGTGGGAGGCAGAACTATCGTGCTGCTGCTGTCTGTTGATCTCACAGTCATACTTAAGCCTGTCCATCAAAGACGGGAACAAGCGAGGTGCCCTGTTACTTCCACCCACAGTTTTCCTACTTCAGCTGGCAAGTTGAGATATAGTACTTGTGTATTGGTGTGTATTATCTGACTAACCTCATTGCTTCAAACTTTAACAGCTTCCAGAAAATACTGTTTTGTTCATTCATTTCTCCCCCGACACCATTATTTATGCTTCCCCCCCCAGATTATCATAAACACAAAGGATGTCTGCAGACTGTATACTGTCTTGAGTTTGATAGATCCAAACGATTTGACAGTCTACATAGAATAAAAGGAGAGCAAGTGAGAGAAGTCATTTGCACGAGGGCATGTATCAGCTTAGTGTGAAAAAGCACAAATCTGCTTGTTTCCAACTTACAGCACTGTCTTTTGCTCACAAGGGTCCTTATGCCACCCCAAAGTGGTTTTAAAACTAATGAAAAGTTTAATATCCTATGAGTCTCCATTTGCACTGCGGGGGGGGGAGGGAAGTGCTGTAAGACCTAAGACATGACATTTTTATGTAGTTGGTAAAAGAATAAAGATGCCTTTGACAGAAAATTGCAACCTTTCATTGAAAAATCCTCTCAGAAAATTGGCGTTTTCTGCCTGTCTGCGTTTGATAGAAAATAATTTTCTTCCTAGCGCTTCCCTTTGTTAGGTTTGGAAATCTGAAAACCCTCTGGCTAAAAACCTGAAAAAAAAAAAAAAAGATGTGTATGAGTGTTCAGCCAAGAGCATTTCATTTGCTATTTTTCAGTGAAAAGTCAACAGCTTCTACAGTACGTCTGCCACTTGATCTTGCAGACAGACATGAGATTCTCCATGAGATGCACAAACAGACCTGACATTATGGAGATCAGCACCAGCGTTTTCTCCTTCATGCAGCTTTGCTTTATATAATGTTCTGGACCATGGCTTAAAATGAAGTCTATGCTAAAAAAAATGCAGTCCTCAGTCCTGGAATCCGCAAGAACAAGGCTTTTTATCAAACTACCAGTCGAAAAAGTAGCTTACACAGAAACATTCAAGGCTAGATATACTTGGGGAGTGAGCAGATATTTCACAAGCATTACCTAGTAGGCATTTTTAAGAATGGTAGGAGCATGATCACATAATTTCTATCCCTCCTCCTGGGACTGAAATCCACCCCGAGGAATCCCTGCTCCAGGTTTGGCTGTCCCCAGCCCAAGGCAGGCTGGGTGGTCGGGCTGATCCCCACCATCTCCAGCCTTGAACTACACCCATGGGCAGCTGCTCCACCACACACCGAGCACGACAGCCTTTGTGGGGTGCAAAAAGCAGCATCCAATGAGCCCTGTAACCATGACAACATTCAGGATCAAAAATACACACATTTCAACTCCTTGTAGTAAAAAGGAAATATCAACAAAGGATGGAAGCTGCTTTCTGCATATTTCCATGTTCCTCATAAGAAAGTCCTTGGGAATATCCCAGCTCTTCAGCATATGAAAATAGACGAGGCAGAGTCCACATGTAGTACTGACTGCGTCAGGGTCAGTTACTTCTCTATTCTTTTTTCTAGTTTAAATAAAGTATCTGAATTTCTTTAGTTCCTTTGCATTTTAACATTCCTCTTAATGTCTCAGATAAAAAAAAAAGGAAAGAGGAAAAAAAACCCAACCTTTCTCTGCAACACCTCCCCCCCCCCCCCCCCCCCCCGTCTTCCTCTTAAAGTGAAATACCATGTGTGAGGAATGACAGTCATTTTCCTGAGCATACAACTGTGATTTGAATATCAACCTTGCAAGCATGATTCAATATGGGATTCACTTTTTACATTCCCCAGCTGCAAAAGAAGTTGTACAGTTCCATCAGTTTGCCATGCTGATGCTAATAACCCCCCCCAGTCGCTATGGCAACAAAGCTAATTAGAAATGGGCTAATGTTAGGGTTTGATCCTTTCAAATTTCTCTAGTCTAGGCTGCAACAAGATGGTTAAATGGTTAAAGGACTCGGAACTTCTCACTTTAAGAAAAAATATGAAAGAGAAAGGTCAACTGCTGCTCCCTGTGAAATAGGACCTGAATGTTTCAGCGTTTACACCAAATGTGCTTGCATTGACTGTGGCTGGTTTGGAGAACCACACAAGCATCCCAGGAGAGCGCTACCTTGGCAGAGAGGTCTCTGATCTGGGAGGAGATCCCAGCTCAGTTATCTGAGTAAAGCCACAGCACAGCCAATAGCCCAGCATCCACCTTCATTTAAAGGTCTACAGATCAGTCTGGAATAAAAACATCCCTTTTCTCCTGCTACCTCTTCTCACAGAAGTGGAGAAAAAAAAAGAATCCTCACTGAGCAACTCCACAGTGAAAATACCCATAAGAAAGCAAAAAGCACAGGGCTTCACTAAAATGCCTGTCAGCCAGGGAGGGCTTGGCGAGGGGCTTTCAAAGCACTTTGCTAGAGGGGCTTGTCAAGTGCTGCTGGTCTGTCTTTACCAACAGCAGGAGCATCACGGCACACTCAAGGGATGGCAGAGTTATTAGGGCTCTCCCCATCACTGCTGGCTTTGCATTAGTGAGGATCAGGAAAGCAGACAAGGGTGAAATGGGAGAGAGAATAGAGGAGTAATCACTGTAAGGATGCCTTTAATGAACTTGTTCTGGACAAGACTGATGAAAAGTGATGGGGAAAGATTGGGAAAAAAAGTGTTTGAGCAGCCAATATCTTTTGCAGGTCTCATCCTTCTGTTGAGTTTTGCCAGGAATATCACAGTGACTCCAGCGTTGGGCAGGACCCTGGCGTGACCATGGGCAGGACTTTGTGCTCAAGTTTTCACAAAAACAGTGAGGGTCTTCATCTGCATTGCGGAAGGATGCTGCAAGGATAAAGTCATCAATGGTGGTGGCTGAAGCTAAACAGAGAGACTTTGTACTTATTACTCCTATTCTTGTCAGGGTTTTAGATAACATTCAGATTGTAGTACTGCCAGTTCTGCACTCTTTTGAACAGCTACAGAATGTGCTGAGGTCCAATTTCCCTTTAAAAATATATTTTAAGAAGGAAATAGGTGAAATTACAGCTCATGTTTCTTATAAAGATGCTGAAACTTCAGGTAAGAAAAAGAAACTGCATAGTTTTTAAGTGTTGCTTTTGAAAGGCAGAGATTGCAGTTTTACAACATGAAAACCTCTTTCATCAGAAACAGAGCTATTATTACTATAAATGCCAGTAGAATTTCAGAGGAGTTGTAGCAAATGCATCAAAATATACATTTAAGTCCCATTCTACTTCCCAACAGGGTCAATGACAGTTTTGCACCTGATGGGAGAAGCAGCAAGCTGTTTTGGTCCACGTTACCAGGAAGTGCATGTGTACGTACTTCACGCAGAGGTGTTATGTCTGAAGTGGTTCTTCTACATTGTGTTCAATAAATGCATCCTATTCTGACCAAAGAAACTGGCAGGGTTCCAGCATATTAAAACTAGAGTGAGGAGAGTTGGCTAGTCTGTAGTCAAGGCAGAAATGAACAAGCAAATTTCCAAACTAAAATTACAAGTAAATTTTGCAGTGCAGCCACTGAAGTGGGCTCAGACTTGAGAGGTCAGTTGATCATAGACCAAGTCAGCACATCTGAAAATGCCACCAGCCCTTAGCCAGGTCACAATAATAGACTTAATCCATTGCAATGTGGGGAAAAAAAAAGATTAGCTTACACCACTACTGAAGAAGGGCTAGATGTGAGCAGATAGTCATTTCTCATAGCTGAGTTGAAGGCACTGTAGCTTCTTGAAATGCTGTGACCCAAGTGCTTGACAGCACAAGCATCCCCTGAGAGAGGCCTTTACTTTCCATTCTGCTACTGGCCTCCATAGCACCTCAGTCAGGTCACACTTCCTCCCTCTTCCTTTCTCACTCTTTTTGTTATCTTATAACAGCATAGGAGTAGTAGCCTCTCCTACAAAGTGCTCTACAAACCCTAGCAACTTGGGGCCTCTAGGTGCTACTGTAATACAAATAATAAATAAAGGACCTGAGTTCCTTGGTGACACAGAAGCTTGAAACAGTGAGTTGAACCTGATTTCCCCTGTTACAGAAACTGATTGACTTGCAGGATGGTGCTCTCCCTGCTAGAGCATCTTCTCCAGCGCTGTTTTCCAGTACGCTCCTAGGCAGTGTGAGAAGCCAGACAGGCAAGACCTCTCCCACCCATGAATGATGCAGCAAGATGTGTGCTGCTGCAGCTGACAAACATCAAGAGAAATGATTAAAAATCCAACGCCCCGAGCTATGCCTGTTACTGAATATCCTTTAGGGCTTATTGTTCTAGTCAGCCTGTGGTGACAATCTTTTTAGTGTTAGATTCTCGTTGCGATTTGACAGGCTTTGTAGAAATTGTGAAGCCATCAACCTGCAGCTCAGGTCTGACTAGAGCCATTGGCCCCTTCTTTTAAATGCTTGTTAAAGATGTGTAGGTCATTGCAGAATGTTTTTTGTGCTGGACCTTTGAATTGCGGGATGTCACCATGAGGTACCCCAAAGAGAGGGTGCTGAGTGTAGGTGAAAGCTGAACTAAGAGCAGCAAACCTGCTATTTGACTCCTGAATAGGAAACCCCTGAGCACAAGTGCTGCCTTAACTAGTGGTTCCTTCTCTACCTCTCCACATTTTAGGCAGACCACTAAGGCGGCTAAATCAGGGGATCAGTTCTTATTCGCTGCCCAGTAAAAGCAAAGAGCAAATCAAAGCTGCAGTCCAGGCTGCCATAGCTGAATCATGATGCACAGAACCAAGGAATGCAAATACTCCTTTCCCTGCATACGAGTAAATTATACACAGACCCAATCCCTTGAGTATTTCTAAAGGCAGCACAGGCAGGGCTCCAGCTGCAGGCAGCAGCCCTGCCTCCCCATCTGCATCTCCTGGGAACAGGAGGGGCACAAAGCATTTTCCTCCCTGTGCCCCCGCAGCAGCCAAGAGTGGGTGATGAATGCAGAGCAGCACATACATGTAGTAACCTCAGGTGGCCTCCTGCCCTGCTCAGACAAAAACAGGCCACAGAGGGGAGAGTCTGCTGCTATCCAGGACTACTCTGAGTTAGGGACACTTTCCTGGTAAAGTAATGTAAAAGTTCCTTCTGCACAAAGTGAGGATATTTGAAGCAAGACTAATTTAAAGCATGAAGAATTGTTTGACTATTACCAGTCCTAGCCTATTTTCAGACTCAGGGGAAACTCCGGCATATCTGTAGTTGCCTATGACTCAAAGGTTAAAAAAAATTATCACAACAATCACATTTTTAAATGTGATTTAAAATAGCCCTTCATTTTCTGGTCCTCTCAACAGGCCATTTCGTTTCCTTCCTAGCAGGTATAGTTTGCATGTGAAATTGAAAGCAGGATTGCTTTTTAAAAAAAATTGTCATCCCCAAGCCACAGCTCTCTGCCCACTCGGGAACAGCGTGCTCCTGCCAGGCTGTGCCCTGTCAGGGCTTCTTTCAGCTAATGTGCCACCTGATGAACAGGAGAGATTAATGTACCCTGCCCAGAGACAGAAAGTGAACATAGGGAACCTTATTTAGAAAACGCAGCGTCTGCTTGTTCCCCCATTGTGTCTTTTCTCTTTTTGATGGGCCGTGTTCTCAGAAGAGGCTTGCGTATCGTGGCACAAAGGACTGATCTCGGGGACAAGCAGCAGAACCTGAAGAATTCGAGGATCTGACCTATCATCTCTAAAGGATATTTGTAGGAAGCATCCCCAAGCCATGACTTCAACTCCTGCTGCCTCCAACAAACAGCCTTTCTCCTCAGCTCCAAGGGGCAGGCTCTGCCTCCCACACGGCACCTTGCCCAGCACCTCGCACAGTTAGCTGCGATGTCCTGCAGAGCTAACCATATCTCCATCAGACAGGACAGCAGAATCACAGGCACCAGCAAAGTACACATTTTCACCTAGCAACTCCCACACTAAAACACGATGCTTTTTCTTAGGCAATAGAATTAACCTTTGGAAAGGCATCCAGTATTTACCAAGAGATTACTAGTAATACAAACCTATTTGTTATATGTCCGTGCTTACACCAGGCATATGGATATTAATATTCAGCCACATAAGCTCCTGGAACAAACTCTGGCTGCGAAGACAAAAATTAAATGGCAATCCCTTCCACCTCAGCCCAATTGCATGGGACAGAAATACTAGTGACTTTTAGGTTAAAAAAGGCTTGTTTTCAGTAAGCCAGAGCACAAACAACTGAAACAGACTTTGACACACTGCTTTCCTGATGCTTTTGGTTGGGCATGTTTTAAAGAGTTGTGACTCAGGGCTCCAGGCTTTCTCTCTCTCTTTCACTGGAGTAATACCACTGGAATCAACAATTATAATCTCCAAGTCTGTTGCTATCAGGGATGAAAAAGGTTGATTTTGAAATCTATATATTTCCTAAGGGAACTGAGAACAGAGCCTGTGCTAGTGTCCCAGGTTATTGCTTGGGCTTGGTCCTGCCCTTTCCTGCAAATACACTTTACACAAAGCCAACATCATTAGGTGCTTTCATAGGAGACAGATTACCCCTCCCCAGAATTCCTTGTCTGCCATCAGCCATTGTGTCAATTGTGGCACTGGGAGAAAACTCACAAACATAGCCCATGTGGAATAAAAAACTTCCCGACCCGCCATCTGATTCTCTCCCTCTTACTGTTACATTTGCCTTGGGGAATCCAGTGTGAGACTTTGAAGTATATTAAGACAAGCAATAACTACTGTGTATAATGTTGGCTTTGACAATTAGATCCATTACTTGTGTATTTTTATGGTGTATGATGCTATAACTTAAGCTGGGATAATATTTTTTTTATAATCTCCTATTAAACAAAGACAACTAAAACAGGCTTCTTCCCTGAAATTCCCTCTTTGCCTAAGAATACGTCCCATCATCCAGAATTTATTTTGCACTCCAGTGCATTCTGTGCAACAGAATGAAGCATAATGGGTCCATTTGGTATAATGCTGCATTAGTTAACGATCATTTATGCTGACTTATAACCCATTAGATTCCAAACAAAACTTGCACTGGGTGCAAACCTCAGCCTGAACCATCAATTCCCAGCTGAGCATATCAGCCTTCCCCCCTTCACACTATGCAGGGGCAATGCTGAAATTAGATGATCAAGAGGTTCCTAGGAAGGTTCCCATCATGCTGCTGAAGTGCACCTCTCCCCCTATACAGGAAATTTCCTTCCTTCACAGAGGAGGGAACATGGTATCATCTGAAGTCTTCTAGCTTGAGAGTTGCCACTACAGCTTTACTACTACTCCAGTTCATGTGACTGGAAAGCATCACAAGAATATCTTCAGGACTAGAAATGAAAATCAATTCTTTTTTTGTTTCCACTCCTAGTTTTATGTAAACTGTTTTCATTCCTCCTCATACAGTTCCATCTCTAGCAATAACGGACACAATATTTCAGGACCATGAATGCTCCTGATGAGTCCAAGCAGATTCATGACTAGTGTAAATCCACAGGACAAAGCATGTGGAGCAGTCTTAAGCCACATGGCTTGCAAGCAGAAGACCCTGAAAAATGGGAAAATTCAGATTTTGCAAATAGAAAATATGGAGTGAGGGATGGTGGGCTAAGACTATGCTAATTTTAAGTTTAATGCTAAGAAGAGGAGTTAAAAAATCTCTTCCAAAAGACTTATGAATACTTGAAAACATAGTTTACAGCATCTTTTAATGTCTATTTCTCATAAGCTTTGAGCTATGAAGGAATAAGAGGTGAAGGCAAACCACGAGCTAAAAATACCCAGAGCTTTTTTTAATACATTATTTGTATAAGTTACCTGCTGTTACCTAAATAATTATTTGTGATTTAAGAATAAAAGGCAGCTACACTGTTATCAGGGAAGAGCTGCATTAGACATCATCTTCAAACTGAGGTCTCAAAGACCTAGTATAAAAAGAAAAAGGACAAAGAAAAAGGTTTCAAACCAGATATTTGCTTTGAAATCTCATGGAGATCTTCAAATTATCCCACTATCATTGAAAAAATTGTAGAGGATTAGAACACACTTTGCTGAAGCTGGAAATCTTGCAGGAACTTGTGTGGTACTGATAAGTCTTTGCAGGAATAAAGCACTGATCTTTCATGTTTTAGCATTAAAGATGAGTCTGGACACTTTCCACCATTTCTTGCACCCTCAGCATTCACCACCATCCAGTCCTACACTGAGAACTGTTGCTCCTGGTCTCTGTCTGGTAGACTGATTGCACATAAGGGTACCAACTAGTGAAATAACTGCAGTGGTTGAGTCTCACTGATTTTACTGGGATTCTTCAAGGAGAAAGTGACTTTTCTCTATGACCCAGGTGATCTACAGTCAATGAGACCCCAAAGACTAAACTATCAGTTTACCACTTGTTTATCAAAACAGAAGGATTTTTTTTTATTATTGTTCTTTTAAAATATCAACTTAGTTTTATTTATTTTTAAGGCCACAGTTCTATACGGCCTGCTAATGGAAAGTATGTAGGTTTGAATTTCCAGATTAGTGACAGCAACACTGCATGTTGCTCATTTTGAAATGATGCTTCATGAAATTTCATTTGGATTTCATAAGGTAGCTGTTGTTGGTTAAGTAGTAATTGATTTTAAAAACATATTAAATGAGGAGTAACAGCAAAGTAATGTATGAAAAATTGTTACACAGTTAATGCCAAAAGTACTTTTCAATAATCAATTATTACTTTTAAGATGTACTACCTGAAGTTTAAATTAACTATGAGTACAGAACTGTTGATTTCAGAGTGCAGTCATTTAAAACCATGGAAAATCTGCTATTATAAGCATGAATCCTTTACACTAGGTATTGCAGAATTTTGTTGTGTCATTTTTTAAACAAGCCACCAGTGAGGGAATGGCTTGCTGTGCAGGTTGAACTGCAGATCCTTTCTCCTGTGCCACGATTCACAAAAAAAAAGTCAAGCAAACCTGCTGCAGCAGGAAGACTGCTGACTGCAGATGCTTGTCAGGTCCCAGATAGGAAGCATTAACAATCTCGTCCCATCGTTGCTATCAGGCACTCTATGAAAGAAGTCCCTTCAATTCACTTTGGCTTTCTCAACAGCCAGAGGTGCAGGAGAGCTGAATGAGCAGGGGACAAACACCTTCCACAACAATATTTGGCTACAAAAGAGTGAGGAGGGAAAACAGGGCTAGTTCTGCTGAAAAGCAGCAGCAAAAAGCCAGCTGTGTCCTGTTGGGTAGGGTGAAGGTCAGAACTGACATATGTGAAACTGAGATCTGTCACACAGGGGAAACCAAACAGAAATTTCCCTGACATGGGAGTAAACAGAGGACAAAAATAGAAGAATCAGGGACCTTTCATGGAAAGTATGAAGTTTAAGGTAAAGATAACACATGTGTGACCACAAAATGTGTCATTAGGAGAAAGAAGAGAAGCTGAACATGGAGGCAAGGCCTTGTAGTTGACTTCAGATAGCAGTAAATGTCTCAGCAGTAGGTGAGATACTTCTTGTGCCAGAAGAGTAATACAAGAACATCACTGGCCCTGGAGCATGGATATCTAAGAAGTCTATCAAGGGAATGGGAAATACATTGCATATATGTAAACAAAAGATGAAAATATGTTTTGCAACAGAGCCTGTTAGTGTAATCTCAGTAATATTACAGGTTTTAAACTTCAAAAGGAAAGTGTACTTACAGTCACAGGCTTAATTGGAAAACAGGATGATATGCAATGTGGATTTACCATGGATATCTCACAAACCAACCTGATTCACCATTTCCCAACACCAAGTTCCTTCAGATCAGGAACAAAAGAGGCTGGTGTACAGCTTCTTTGGACTTCAAGTAGTTAAAATGAAGTCAGATGAATACCCACAGGGTTTAAAAATCTTTCTTTTAATCCTTCCACAATGCAAAGCTGTCTGCTGTACAGCAGAAACCTGTCAAATACTCATTTTCACTGCGCATATATCTATTCCTGTAATAGATAACCCCATGAAAAATATGGGGGAGAGAAGGCGCTCTGCTACTATGCAATATGGTTTGGATCCATGCACATGAAACGTATTCATTTATCAGACTTTCTTCTTCAATAGGTCAATGCTTTCTTTATCAGGGATTTATTACAAAAGGCCTTTGATACATTTCTCTAGCTTTTGCAACCAGTAAACCAAACACCTTTACTTTTAATGGATTAGCCCCTTCCACTGTCCTGTTTTCTGGGAGTGTTTTTGTATTGTGTTGGTTTTACTGCTTTTCCTGGGGTTTTCTTGGTTTGCCTTCACATGGTGATATATAGCACAGCTAGCCTGAACCTTCTGTCTACCCTTCAGGAGCCCTTTGCAAGCCTGGCTGAGAACAGTCCTTCTCCCACTGCAGGGGGGAAAGGCAACCAGATGGGCACATCCTCTCCAAGATCTTCAATCTTCCAGCAGTGGCTGGTTCTGATTCGTCTCACATTTGTAGAAGGCCATTCCCCCACAAAAATCCCACATTTTGGCAACCTGGGAGCAGTAAAACTTTCAGAGGAAGTGGGTGGGAATTACAACAGCCATCAGATTTTAGCAGCAGAGTGTGAACATAGGGTTTTTACAGACTTTACCACACTGCACATTGTTTGTGGTTGGAGAAGACCCTGGGGCCAACATGAACAAATGCAGCAACTGCTCTTATTGGGGCCTAACACTTAACAGAACAATATTTCCATACAATAGACAGCAAAAGCGCAGCAGCTTTTTCTAGCCAACATCTATCAATGTTATTCTTTATGCACTGGTTATTGCACAGTACATATCAGGATATGGCTGCATCATGCAAAGGAATCTAATCTCAAAATTGGTTTGGCTTTAGTTTAGTGACAAATTAGTACTTGGTGCTGCTGGAAATTGTTTCTCAGATATAGTACCGTGCAGTGGGTGTTCCTGTGAAATCAGTGCCAGCCACAGTGACCACAGCAACAGCAAAGACAAAGTCAAACAGGTCTCTAACCCAAATGGGCCTTCCTTCTTCGTGGCTACTGTGCTGCTCTGATCTCAGTAAAACTCTACTTTCCCTTGTAATCTGAGAAGTGAAATCTTACCATATCTCAGACAAAGCTTCCCAGAACTCCTAGAAGAAGATTAAAAGCTGAATATCATCTGACTGACCTTAGCCTACAGGTATTTGCATGATCACATAGCAGTCAGTGTAAATTCCTGGAGAGGAACTATAATGTTTAGCTCTAGATTTGGGCTATGACAAGGGCTGTGACCTGAAATCCTAGCTTATTCTCTATTCTATTATAGCAGAGTTGATGAAGATACATACTATCTTTCATGTAAAATAGGCTAAGGCCTCTTTAAGCAACCTGGTCTAGTGAAGGGTGTCCCTGCCCATGGGGTGATCTTTAAGGTCCCTTCCAACCCAAACCATTCTGTGATTCTACAAAATGTGTGCATTAAAGAACAATTATTCTTTGAAGTACAACTAATAGTAAGCTAGTTCTTCATACAGCAACCATTTAATGATGCTGAGTATCTTTAGATGAGGCTGATGGACAAAAGTTGCCACTTTAAAATACATAATGGATCTTCTCATTGAAGGGCGATATATCCTAACATCTCATTTTTAAAATGGGCTATAGAAGCTTGTCCCATTTTCTCAACACAAAGACAAAGGGCAGAAAATTAGAGGACTGACAAAGAGAAATGGAGTGGGAAAAGGGTGGGAAAACACAATGCCAGCAAAGAAGTCAGGATCCCTATTGGCTTGTTTGTTCCTGAGAGGCAGCTGCGACTCAGTGTGGACATGGGAGCCATAGAAACCTGGCAGAGAGCTGCATGCTTTTGTTTCTTTCCCAAGAAAACTGACTTGCCAGAAAACAAAGAGCCCAGCGAGATGCTCTCCAGGCATCTGACCTTTGTGGCAAATTGAGCCCAAGCTCAAACCAAAACACAATGGCTGGGAGGGCAAAGTGTCCACAGGCTCTCAAGCAAGAAGGGGAGCACATGGGACCAACTCTGGGCAATGCAAACCTCAAGATGGTTGTTCTTGGCTCACATGATGCCTGGTTCATCTTCTTTCTCCCAGTAACCAATTATAAAACTTGAGGTGTCTCCCACCATTCTCTGAATCATCAGGGATGAAAAACTGGGCATTTTCAGAAGCAAGCACTAAGGGTTCACTGAAATGCAGCTACACAAAACCTAAGTATGATCCAGGCAGACATAATTTCCTCCTCATCTTTGGAATGAGGGAAAATGAAATGGGAAGGGAGATGGGAGAGAAAAAAGTCACAGGAGAAAAAATGGCAAACAAATCACTGCCAGAAAAAAGCTTTCCTTTTTTTTTTACTAGATTTTAATTTTAAAAAACCATCATCTCAAAATTATTGTGATTTGGGATTAATTACTTTCATAATTTACAGAAGAAATGAGATGGGAAGGGACAGGTAATTAAATACCTATTCTTTTTCAACAATTACTTTACAAAACATCTCTGCTACAGTCACTCAGTGGGCTCTTATAGACAAAAAACCCTATATGAAAGGAGGTGAAGCAAATTGCAGCAATAAGGCAGGCCTATAAGGAATTTTAAAAAAAAACGAGAAAAAAGGAGAAAAGTGACACTTGAGAGCTTATGAAAGCAAAAAGCTCACCCTAAATCCATGCAAGAGCCTGAACTGAAATTGCAGACATTATCCCATTTTGATTAAATTCTGTTGAGTTCAGATCCTATTTGTCACTAGCCAAATGAATCATGTTTGATAGGGACCCACTAGGCTCAAAATGGAGTCTGCCAGCTAGCAGCAAACACTGCCAGCTCCTCCAGTATTTTAAGAAATCTTTGTCTAAAACAAACCTTGGTCTCTCCAGCCTGTAAGGAAAATTGAAATATCTGAGGTCAAGATGCCACCCTGAGATTATGTTGTAACTAATAATCCAGCTAATACATTAAAAAAGACATTGAAAAGTAATCATTGCAGTTAGTTTCTAGATTCTTTGCTACTTGGAAGAAATTAGCACCAATTAGCTACCTAGACATATATTGGATAACCTCACTGAATCTCCTGTGGCCAGCTCAAACACACCCAGAACGACTGCGTTTCTTCTCTGATGAGACAGTGATATTTTGCTCTGTTACTTTGCATCCGAGCCACAGAGCAATGGCATATATTTGATGTTCTGTTTACAGAGCTACATCATTGCCCATAGATGTGATATCTCTTTCAGGACATAAAAAAGGTCCCTGGCTCTTCGCATCAGCTTTTCACATGTCTAAAGGGGGTGAAAAGCTACATATCACTCAATCATAACAGTCATTCGGAGTTCAGAAAATTCTTTATGATTAGATTAAGGTAGGGAACAAGCAGGGCTGTAGGTAACTTTGGAGGTTGCTCTTTTACTCCAGTGCAGCCAAACTCCAGAGCAGAACAGCAGTAAATATAAAGTGATGAAGCATCACAGACAGTTGAGCAGGTTTTGATGCAGCACACTGTGGCCAGTGGAGAAGGTGGTGATAGTTACAGCAGTGCCAACTCCTGTCCTTAAAGATGCACAAGAAACAAAAAACGGATTCTTCTTCCTTTTCCACCGTGCTGCCCTTGCCTCTGAAAAAAGCTGGCAGGCAACCAGCAAGTGATGTGTATTTCTTCAGCTGCTTGTCATTTCTTAGGTGGCAAAATGCATTACTTCAGTTGAGAATGGGTCTGTACTGATGACTAAGCTAAAAAGTTCAGTCAAGATGGAGAACTTTTAGACTGAGAGAATATTCCCATTCACCCAGCATGAATAAGAAATGTGGGAAACCAGTATTTTCAATCACTGAGAATGGCTGACGGTCAAGGCTTGTTTCTGAGAATCTCATTTAGATATACTGTTATCGGGAGATTTTTAGACATTTTTCTGATTTCATTTATTTTTCTTTTAGACACCAGATGGAAGGAAGCAAAGTACAGATATCTGTATTGCAAAGCACATTTAGGTATACTAAAATAGACCTAAGTAATCTTTCAGTTGTATTTCTGCAGATATCCAGCCTCTAGCTAAGGTAGCTACTTTTCCTTGCATTCACCATACTGCTACAAGGTAGTATTTTTAAGTTTGGTAGTTCAAATAGCACAATACTCAAACTTCAACATTCATCCTCCTTACTGGCACCATTTTGCTCAAGCATCCCATCAGCAACTTCTTAAAAGAATAACACAAGTCCTGTAGATTTAGATGCTAGCACACCTCTGGGTTTTCAGCTACAAAACAACTAAATTCAGACAAACCTACAATTAGGGTTAACTTCGCTAACCAACATCTTAGCCCAACCTCCACTTAAATTATCCTCAGTTTTGCCAATAACCTGTATTCCCTGTCCCTTATTAGTAATTCTCTGAATCCCATTTTACTTTCCTATCTTTCCCATGCCCAAAAGGTACAGATATTCCCAGTTTGCCACACTGCCATCTCAGACTTTTTTGGTTGCCTTGTTTATACTTCCATCTATATCCTCATCTGGTAATATGTTTGTCTGCTGCACAAATTGCTTCTTAAAATTATGTACAAATATACCTATTTCAGCCTACCCTGCCCCAGCACAGCCAGCAACATGCAGCTTGTATGAATTAGCAGAGACTGGTGCAGACCTTGCTATGGCAACACTTCAGGTGGCTATGAAGGAACTTCTGCAAGTCCATGTGGGGTCTCCGATTGTCATTCAGGTCCCCTAGTGAACCTTTTAGGGCATTAAATGACAATTATACATTAGAGCCACATCCAACTTCATTAAGAGTTTTGAAAGGATCAGAGGCAGCTGATTGTTTAAGGAACACGTACTGCCCGGTACTTTGACTTGCTCAATGTCTTTAAATACAACTGATGTTTTTGTTTTCATCTAAATTTAAACATTCTCTGCTCCATGAGCAGGAGACTGTCTTAAAATCAGCAATAGACAGAACATTGTCTTTTTTCTGGGATATGCCATATAAGCTAAAACATCTTTTCCAAACAGTTGTCTAATGCAAGAGGTGCCAGATACATTAGCAAGAAAGATGCAATTAATGCTTAAAGCCAGTGAAAAGCATTGGATGTTCCTTAGAGATCACATTTCCAGTGGCCATATGACTTCCGGAAAGGGTTGAGATCTTGACTATTACTGATAAATATCTGCCTGCATAAATGGAGCACAGGATCTGTTAAAGCTTACTGTCATAGCAGGGCACTTTGCTACTGTCTGAGAAAATCAGAATAAAGGGCATCTGGTTTGAAGTGGAGAAGGCTGACGCTAGAAATTTTGCACTAGTCCTCTTGAGCTTTACAGTTCATTTCTCCACTGGCTCAAGCAAGCCCAGAGCTGGTATTTCTCAGAGCATGCTGCAGGGCTTACAGTCATTTCAAAACTCTGTGTATAGTATATTCTTGGGTTAGGAATATCTTCATGGGGAGTTCTTAAATCTTGGTACACACTAGATGCTAAGGTTACATAGTTGAAATAGCTATACATTTTCATTTCACAAAATACCTGCAAACCTAGGTGCCTGGATATAGATATCAAACACCAAGTAGCAGTGTGAAGCAGAAGGATGTCCCTTCGCTAGCCCTTTTACCCTTCTGCCTTGGCCTGAAATCAGCTTGGTTGCTGTTCTGGGGTAGGCATAGGAGAAATGCCATCCAAAGCAGCAGAGCCAAGTATTTGGTTTCGATGCTTAGGCAGAACACATCCCATCTGAGCTGTGCTGTTCTAATTACTAGCTTTGTTCCCTCAACTTGCATGCCTTTTGCACCAAACAAATGATATGTCACTAATCATCTGGGCAGTCACAAGAGACCTGATACAGCTGTGCTCAAGTGCTTGGTAGATGATGAATTCTCTCTTGAGATTTGGGTGTTGATATTTTTCTTGTTTTAGTGAGGACAAGTGCAACTCTGATATTCCACAGTGTGGACCCTTCTTTGATTATGATGTCTCAGGTAAACAGCAGATGTGCCCTCCATTAGGGCTAATTAAAGCCAATTAAATCATTCCAATATAAGCTGGAGAAGAATAGACTGGAAAAGAGAACTGAGGCTTTCTTGAAGAGCAAAGGATCTTGCACATGAGACTGGGGAGAAGCTCACAGAGTCTTTTTGCTACATATTTGATATTAACACTTAAAGAGTATCACAGCAGTATCTGGGTATTCTCCATTGCACCTACTTCCCACACTTCCTTACACATCTCATTACACACCATTCCTTCAATACCATCTGCTGGGTCCCCCACAGTATGCCTTGTCACAAGCTGCTTAGCAGAAGGTAGGACAGCCCAACAAATGAGGACACTGGGTCTCAGCCTGACCTTAATAAATGACTGTGTCTCTTGAAACCCCAGGTTCCCCTGGTAAAATGGGGGCGATGACCCATTCTCCCCATACACCACTCTGAGCTCCACAACAATTCCTCTCCCAGAGGCCCTTCAGGATGCTCAGTCTGATCAACACTATTCATAGTTGGAGTGGGAGAGAGCAAACATACTCAGTGTACCTGCAAGCACACAGAGATGGGAGAAAAGCTAGAACTTGAGTTCTGCTTACACGGCACAATAAAGCATCAGGTAGAACTTCTACTAGGTGTGAACATGCTTGCTCCTGGACTTCCAAAGCAGTTTCTCTAGTTTAGCAAGGTGCTTTGTATAGACTCATTGCCTCTACTGAAAATAGACCATGAGAGTCTTGGCAGTGCCCCAGGTAACCTTGCAATACCACTTACAGGTGTTCAGACCCTGCAGGGGAAACCCAAGCTATTGTGCTGAACTATGTAGATAGACCTTTTGCTGCATGATTTTGCTGGCAGAAAATACATCATTTAGATTGTGGGGCCTACACTGGTGGTGTTCACATCCTTCTTGGCAAGAAACTCCTCCTTTAACAATCACAACAACATTCCTGTATGAAGAAACTAGATACACTTTCAGCCAGCTCTCTGCATCTACACTGCATCCTTGGAGTTTCCGAGCTCACTGGAGGGCTTCCATCTTTGCTGGCCTTTGGGAGTAACCTGAAACACAACCTTCCTTACCACCTCTTTGAATGGTCAGCAATCTGCAGAAGCAGGACTTGCTATTAGCACTTTATGAGAATTTGCATTACGATTCCGGGGCTGCACAGCAGTTTGACTGTACAACATACATTTCTACTAGAAGGAATAGCCTTGTCAGAGAAGCCAATTTTTTAGGCAGAGAGCAGTCCTATAACTTGCAGCCGCACTTGTCAGTTCTTTGCAACATATAGCTCAGGGCAAACAACCAGGAAAACCTGGGCAATTTTCTTTTCAACCACTTCCTATGTGGTCAGTATCCCATTCTCCAGAGATCGGGTCATGAAACATTCATCACCAAAGCCAGACCCTTCACAGCAGTACCATTCACTGCAGCACTAAGCAAATTATGTGTCCTTGTCCAACCTGTGTTTTAATGGACTTGCTATCTGACTGCTTGAGATAAACCCCTGGCCTAATTGAAGAGGTGAGTGCATCTGACAAACACACAGCCAAAGCCTTTTGCATAGCCTTGTTGTTCTATGTGCAATAAAAAAATAAAACCAGAAACTGGCTTTATTCTATGAAGTTTTTAGTCCCTCAACTACCAGTAGATTGTTAAAAAAAGCACCAATGTTAACTGCAGAGTGCTGATAAGGGGACAGAGACTGGCGGCCTTTAGTTACAATGAGGAAGGACACTTTGGGGCAGGTTTGTAATTTATTTCCACCTCTTTCCTGTCCTTTCAAAGCTCCATTTGCAAGGCAGCAAATCCTCCCTGCGACCTTGCGTGCTGCAAAGACAGGGCAGCTCTCAGGCTGAAGGAAGTGTATGCTGCCTTGCTTTAAGAGTTAGACACCTGCTCACCCCAGACTCTATGGGCTGCTGACCTGCATAAGTATCTCTGGGGGTTATGCAGGACCTCAAGGGATTACTCATCCCTGAGAGTGCCTTCTCTCCTTCCACTGAGGGATAATCGGCAAGTGTACTTGCAGCATGCTAGGTAGTATGTAGTTCTGCTGCCCCTTGTCTGATTTACCAGGATCAGCATCAATCCTCCTCCTCCCTTTGGGCACAAATAGTCTGAGTTTGAAGTCCTCCATGGCAAAAAATATCTCCAGAAGGTAATTAACTCCTGCAAATATCAGAATCATCTTCTGAAAGCGTTTGCCACTGTTGCCTATAAGTTTAGGGGCACAACTCCCAGTCCCCAGTATTTTGGTTTGATGTCCAAATAAGATAGCAACAAATTCAAGTCTTTGGAATCATGTCCCTGTTTAGAGCAAATTTTAAGTGGTGCAAAGTGCTACTCTTCTACAAGTTTGCTGAGTGGACATACCTGTATGGATCATCCAGGCACAAAGTGCGCAGTCCCCAAAAGTCTGGGCTTCTGTTTCTTTCAAATATTTTTTTCATGAGCTTCTATCCTTCCTCAGAGTTGGAGTAAAATTCACTTCGCCTGGGTAATCAGGCAGGATTCTGCAGAGACACTGCATGGCTGCATTGCAGAATTGAAATCCATTCACCTCCTCTAGTCTGAGCACACTGCAGCTGTATCACCAGGTTGGAGAAGCTGTTTTCCTGCTCTCCACCTTTAGTTTGAACTGTGCTGCAAAGACCCTGGATTTACAAGGTAAGAGTTTCTTCCCTATCTCAGACTTGGAGGGGAGCAGACTTTTCTTGCAGAGGGCTGGAGAAGCCTTCATTTCACCTTTGGTAGCCCCTAGTATCAACACATACTTTGAAACTTTTCAGTAATAAATCCCACAGAAAGAATCCAAACCCCACATTGCTACTGGCTGTACGATCTGAAATTGCAGCCTGAATCTGGCTGAGGGACTGTGGGTTCCCCAATCCCGTTCCAGTCCAGCCCCTAGGCTCACCTCCATCCCAGCCTTTCCTCACAGTCTGAAAGTTAGCAGAGCAATTAAATAAAAAGGACCTAGGAGCTGTCCTAGCATGGTTTTTTTTTTCATAGTATCATATATAATGGACACAGGCTTCATCCTAGATTTTCTTGTCACAGAATAGGATATTTCCATTGGATTCTTATTTTCTTCACTAGTAACCACTAATAAATTAGAATGGTCAGGGGTACGTGCTTGTCATGTGTATAGCCATAACATACATGCACAGACACAAATTAGCACCTATCTTGAACAGTGAATTTAATCCCTGCAATAGTATTATCCCAGCAGACACCACCTAAACACTACAATGACCAAAGGCCGTTTCCTTTGTATTCAGCATCTTGTTTACAGAAGAAAATATACTTAATAATTTTACTGGTGATTTTGATGGTAATAAGCACATTTGTCAGGACAGTAGTAGGAGGCTTTATGCCCTGCTTGACAATTCTATGGAAAAAATAATCACCTTTGATTTCTACTGTAAACTGCTGCCATCACACATTTAAATGAGGAAAATCAAATACAGCAATAATGTGGTAATGGTTGGTTGGTCTTGATGGGAAACAAGCTCCTCTGTCACTTCTGGTTCTATTCTGTTCCATCCTGGACTAACAGCACCAGCATCTAACATGCCTCAGTGCATTAGTGTTATACAGTGCTATTCTGTATATAACAAGGGCAATAAAAATACTGTGGAAAGTCTCCTGCATCACTCACCATTCCTGATCCCTGAACAATCTAATTTGTCATTACAGCATTCTGGTAAAGTATCACAGAGTAAATCCCAGCATGATGGTTTTCTGACAGATTAACCAAGAAAGAAAACATTCCCATTCCCACTCATTAGAGGGTGGCATCAAAGCCTGAAACTTCCACACTGAAAATGCACAACCACATCCCTGCAATGATTCAGTTTCACTCATATTACTTAGGTGTCCAGTGCTATCGTTGCCAGCTTGCAGAGGGGAGGTTCTGCCATGGCAGTGCTCTGCTTGGGTTAGCAGCTCCTGCCAATACTTCCACTACGGGGGACAGGAAAAGCTGCCCAAATCCCACAACTATCCCTTCTTCCATGGCTTCATGTAAAGACCGCTGTTTTCTTTTTGTCAGCCAGCACTTTTATTCTGATCAATGGCACCATGCTATGTAGGCTCTCCTTGAACAAGGAGAAAAAAAATCCAAAGAAAATCCTGTCTTTCACTGTAAGCATATGGCTAGGTATGGACGGACACATGCTACTAATCCCATCCAGGCATCTGTGCTCCAAAATCCTCAGCCCCTGGGCTTTGGGAGCACACCTCAGAGGCAGGCTAGCTGGCTGTGCCTGCAGGACTCAAGACCATCACATCTTATTTTCCTGGACCCTCCACTTCACCTCACCCATGTGGTCTGCTTCCCCAGCTGGAAACCACAGATGTAGAGCTCCCTCTCTACTCCTAGACAGCAAAATCTGGGCCAGATTTTCAAAGGAATTCCTGGCCAGACATTCAAGTACTTAGCACCCACAAGTGGGCCTGAATTTCAAAAAATACTCAAAGCCTGGCAGTTGCTTTCATGATGTTTCCAAAATCCTGCATGCACCCTTCATGCACTCCACCACACGCTTCCCTCCATGTGCCTGCACACTGGATGGGATCTGCAGCTCAGTGGCACAAGCACCATTTGTTACATAGTCAAGAAAAACAAATACTGGAAGGGAGAGGTGGCATAGAATAAACACCCATTTGATCCAGCATGCTCTCTTCAGGGCACAAATATCTAGAAATCTGCATGTGAACCTATGCACATGCTTCAGCACTGTGTCTCATCTTAAATGAAAAAGGGGAGGAAGAATACAGTGAGTGCTACATCAAGAGTGATAAAATGATTGCTCTGAAGAGCAACACATGGCACTTTTTGTTCCTGTGCACCTATTCATCCACCTACATGGCTTTTTCTTTCATGCACTCACCACCGAGTCCTCTGCTTGAACCCTTCTGCTGAAATGTGACAGAGCATCAGGGTGTCACCTGCTCCCATTCAGCAGCACTTGTGTGCTCTGCTCAGCAGGATGGGATCTTTATTTCTACAAACTCCCAGCAGCTCTAAGCTGACTTTCTTAAGAAAGAGTAGATTCTCCATGAAGATATAACATTCCAAATAAAAAAAAGGTTTGGTTTTAAAGGAAAACACCCTAGCTCCAAGTCACCTCTTACCTCAAAATGGAAGATTAGTATTACAATTATGATAGAACAATCAGGAAAATTACCGTAACAGTAAAAAGGCATATTTGGACCAACTGAAGTAATTCACTTATTTGTGTTGAATTAACCAGACTGTTTAAGCTAAAAAAGAGAGATTTTTAAAGTTAAATTTGAAGCATACTTATAAGGAGCTTGAATAAAGCTAACACCATCTACTCCAAAAGCAATCTGCATCCAAGGAGTTGCTACTGCTTTTGCTTTTGTTTGGTTTTTTTATTGGGTTTTTTGTTTGCTTGGTTGGGGTTTGGGGTTTTTTTTTTGGGGGGGGGGGAGCAGGGGCAGGGGAAGTAGGTTGTTTTTTAATTATTCATCCCACTGACATATATACCTTTATGCCCAATGTATGTGTTAAAAAAGTTATCTGGCAGTATACCAAGAAAACAAAACTACTGTCTTCTGCTATGCTGCACTTCTGTCAGGCTATGAACATGCTTTTATAGTCTTATATTTACAGTTTCTGTGTATGTCATACACATTCGTAGAGTTTATTCCCCTAGCATCCTTAAAAGACAGAAAAATATTAACTTCATTTTACACATGAGGAACTAATGTCCACAGCAGATTGAGAGTTGCCTGAAATATCTAAGCAAGTCTGAGGCAGACTCTAAAGACTATTCTTTTCAAGCAGTATAAATAGTCAAAAATAATTGAGTCAGTGAATGGTAGAGTTAATTTTGCCCTTCACAGGACAAAGCATCACAGAATTTGGCTTTTCCTAGCACTTCTGCTTAGGCATCCCCTGCTGTATTCAAGATAGAAAATCCAAGGACAAAACACCTGTAGTGCAAAGACTGCGGAGGCGATTTCGGCAGCCAGCACATACTCGGGACACGCTAGCTCCGTCTTGTATATCACAACTAGTTTCTATTAGAGGAAGTATTGGCCAGGACATTGATATTATCCTGTTGGAACAGTATCATGAAATTTTTAACTTCTGCCACCCAGTCAAGAGGGATGAGCAAAAGGGAGCTAAGATTTAACATCTCATCTAAGGAACATCACTTTTAATAAAGGAGCAGCCTCCTTAACTACTGCACTGCAGTGTCATCTTTGATATGTGCTTCAGCCACAATGTTAGATAAACTCCTGTCCTCCCAGCCCAGGGGCAGCGGTGCTACCAGTTGAATGGAGCTGTAATCACCATGAGGAACTGTAATCCTAACAGAATTTAAAAATTTAGTTAACACCTACAAAATTGACATGCCACCCAAAATGCTTCCTCTGCCAGTTAACTGCTAGGTCAGTGCTGCAGTTTCACAAGAAGGCTGAATCCTGGTATGGGGTAAATAATCCCCAAATCAACCACATGCAAATATGTATATTTTGAAAACACTTACAATAACACTTACAAAGGTGAAAGGGTAAATATCTCAAGAGGTTTTTCCCCCCGCTCCTTTTAGGAAACTATGGCTTAATATCATTTAGAGATGCCAGTAATATACAAGATCAGCTAAGGGCTCCTCACCTGCTGCTCTAGAAGCATAACATTCTCTAGGCACACAAATTCAAAAGCTCAGCAAATACCAACTCATCAGCAGAAAGATCATCTGCCATGTTCACACAGTCTGGGTCCTCAAACCAAGCTGGCTTGCAAAAAGCCTGTTAAATTATGCTATGAAAGCCACATCACTGCTATAATTAGCTGCTATTGTTCTTGTGTAGCATGAGAAATCAGGAGATGAACATTTACCTTAATTACATCAAGCAGCAAACAAGCAAGTAGCAATGTAATCTATTGTTTGGGCTGGAAGGTGCCCCTACAATTGATCCAATCTTGCCATTGCAGGCAAAGGAACAAATGACTAGGATGCACAGTGTGAACACAGCAACAGAAACAATAGAAGACAGGTTTGGAGATAGTCATAAAAGAGAAAGGTAGATCAGAAGTGCACAGAAAGCTTGATGCATGAAGGAAGGGATGCTAGACAGGATCTCAAAAGGCCATGACAGAATCACTCCAATTACAGTAAGGAAAACTGTAAATAAAACAGAAGATATTTTCTGCAAACTAGATGTGCTTCTCAGCATGCCCACCATTTATAACACTGATTGTATCATTAGTCACATCTCCATGTGATCAAATATGCATGTATTTTGAAAGATGGATTCAAGGAACATTGATACATAAATCTCTCAAATGAAACACCCATGTGCTGGACAAAAAGAAACTCCCTCTCATCATGCTATTTTCTGTTTAAGGTTGTTAATAGATTCAGAGAGAGGACTTATGGCAAGGCATCTGGACTCCTCAAATGCTGTGTTAATGGAAGACAAGTGCTATACAAATCCTTTTTAACACTCCAAGACGACAAAGCAATTTGTTTCCTTACTGTCAACATTTATTAATAGATTAATTGAGTTTCAGTTAAAGAAGGTCATTAGGAGGAAATGAAGAAATGAACAGAATGCATTTCTGCTGGCAAGAAAAGCAAGAAGCAAACTGTGAGAAAGGTTAGAAGTGCTAAAAATATGCCAGAACAATGGATCATCCTTTCTCTGCAATTTTCTTTTTTTTTCTCCCTTACATCTGCACTGTCTTCATAGAAACTTATCTCCTTCATCGCATCTTTATTTAATAAAACAGAAAAAACATGGCCTACTCAGCTAACAATCACACCATGAGGAACTGTAATCCTAACAGAATTTAAAAATTTAGTTAACACCTACAAAATTGACATGCCACCCAAAATGCTTCCTCTGCCAGTTAACTGCTAGGTCAGTGCTGCAGTTTCACAAGAAGGCTGAATCCTGGTATGGGGTAAATAATCCCCAAATCAACCACATGCAAATATGTATATTTTGAAAAATAACTGAGTTTCAATGTATGGGACATTTATGGAAAAAAGTGAAATACCCAAAGGATACATAAAGGAAAACAGATTCAGGAGGACTGGAAGTGCAGAGTACAGAGAGGCTTATACAAGTCAATTAATGTTACAACTTTCCAGCCCAGAAGATGCTCAGTTTTGTTACATTGCTCTGCCAAGACTAACGTAAGTGACATTAAGCCAAAAAAAAATTTCAGAACACAAACTTAAAGACTGTGGCATCATTGACACTTTTAGATCCTTTCTTATTGAGTATAATTTTTCTTCAGATAATACATTCCCTTTATTTTCTTTGATAGTTTTTAATAGAAATATCTTTTGTAACAAAGAACAAACTGTTTTCAAGAGATGTTTTGTCCTTTCCAGAGCTTCTACACCCACTATTTAGACCTGCTCATAAGTGTTCAGGAAAGCTGTAAGAGTACAGCTCTTCAAAATTCAGTTATTATGAGAGGGACAAATAGTGGGGCATAAAAGCTGTCTCCATGGCATCCTAGGGGCAAAGGAGCCTTACTAGTTTGTTATTCACAAATGCTGCTAACAAAGTACTTTTTTTTACATGCAAGTTTTTTCTGCCAAACACCCAGGAGATTTATCATTAGCAATCTTTATCTTTTTATTATTGCACAGGCTTTTCCCCCCCTCCCTGACTTCAGAGCTCTAAATAGGCAAGGCTGAGTTCTTGGCTAGGCAAGATTCTCAGACAAAAAGGGAGCTTTCTCCACCTTAGAAGTGCAAGTATCTGGCCACTTGATAATAGTGGAAAGGCTAAGATTTAATTGTGCCAACTGAATATTAATGATGACCTGAAGGACAGCTTAATCCCTATGGAAATATCTGAAACTCATCTTATTTAGGGAAAGTTTCTTCACATAAGGAATCATTTCGTGTCACTTTTCTCTTGCCATATTGGTAAGAGTATTTCACTAACAGTAGCTCTATCAAGAACCCCTGTGTTCCTGTTGGGAGGTCCTGTGTCCATCGTTGGGAGTTGTAATTCTCTGAATTAATAGATTTGTCAGTCTTATGGTTGGAGAGAATTATTACAAGCCTTGAGTCTGATCTCCTGTGTGACATACCATAGGCTGCTCTTGCTTGTTCAGAGAATCAGAGAAATGCTGACTGAAAGGCACCTCCGGAGGTGATCTAACCTCCTCCTAAATTAAAACCATCACCAACACTAGATCAACTATGACTGCATCTAGCTGAGTCCTTAAAAGCTTCAACAACTGAGACTTCACAACTTCTGAGTAAACTGCTTTAGTACTGCAACACTCTCTGGCAGATAAGTTTTTCCTGATGTCCACATCCTTATCTGCAACACGCACTGGTCCCTTGCTGTGCGTCCTCCACTAGGGAAAATTCTTGGTGAATTTCCAGTTTCTCTTTGCTCAGTCCTCAAGTTCCTCAGTTCCTGCTGAACAGAAGCTCTACCACTTTGCATATCAACCCTACCATCCCATTTTTTTTCTCCACAAGTTTCTCAGATGCCTTCTCTCATTGTAAGTTGTTGAACAAATATTCAAGTGTTGAACACTACTGGCTCCAGTACAACCCACAGAGCATTCTTGATAGCAGCTGTAAACTGGAGGTTCAAGACACTGATTACTACTCATAGCTTGAAAATTGGCTGAACTACTGGTTTTTAACAGCCTATTTGTCCAACCCATATTTTATCAGCTAATAAAGTATGGAAGTTGTCAAAAGCCTTAGTGAAGTTCTAATAGCCAGTCATTTCATCCTAGAAGGATCTCACATTGGTCAAGCATGATCAGCCCTTAGTAAATGAGTGCTGGCTGTTCCTGGATGCCTTCTGCTTTCCATGCCCACAGAAGGGAATTCCAAAATGAACTATCTTTCCAAGGACTGAGATGAGGTTGACAAAAATAACTCAGGGCACTGTAGATCATTTTCAAGGATCAGCATACCAGTAGCTTTTTTCTAGTCATTGGGTTGACTTTGCTTGTCCCACTCAGCAACAGGCTAGCATTTTCTCTGAACTTACTTTTGCTACTAGTACACTAGAGACCAGAAGGGCTGAGTTCACATCACTACTCTGTCACAGCTCTGCTGTGTGATGGCAGCAAGTCACACAGAAGATTCTTCCTAACAAATATATCTAGTTTATGTTAGTTACCTAAATTTCAACTACAGTTCCCTTCAAGGTAACACATCCCCTTCCTCACACAGGTGGAATGAGCTGCTCTGTGGCCATGATTACCTACAGTGATTATAGAGGGTGTCAAGACAGTTTTACAGCAACTGGACAATTTTACATGACAGACAAGCAAAGCCTTTGCTATAATCCTTCAATATAATAAATAAATGCACATGGCCCTGCTTTTCAAGTCAATATTGTACAAAAACTTGGATAGACTGCTTTTCTTTTTTCAGAGGCACTAAATATCAGAGCTGGTAAAAATAATAAATGAAAAACAGTTTTCTTGGCTCTGTTCTTGGAGAAACACAGCTTGGATTTGATTTGCTGCTATTCATGAGGGTCACGCTGTGCTCCTTTTTCATGCATATTTAAGTGGCTGTTAGCTTTTTGCAAAACATTCCCAGAACCTGCAAGTTTCATGAGTTTGTCCTGTAAGTGGATTATATTATATTTCTCAATCAACCCAGTAAAGGTTGCAGTGCCATGGAGCTTTTGTCATACACCTCATGGTCCAAGTTCAGAGCTCTTAAGAGCAGTGAAGCAGCAGGCATGTTCACACTCTGTACATTTGTATCAATTAACTCCTGCAGAAAACAGCTAACATTCACATACATTAATTGTTCATCACTTACTATGACTCTTCTGCTCTGCAAACCCACCAGGGCTTCTTCAGTTTTTCCAAAGCTTAGTAACCTGTGCAAGTTCGATTCCTCAAAAAAAGTGCTCAGGGAAATGCACTTGTAATGTTTGGTGGGACTGAAAACAAAATTCACGAGCCATGCTATTTCGGTCTCCAGAAGATAAAAGCAGAAAGTATTGAAGGTGATACCTGTGAATATTGAAATATTAACATCAATTCAAACAATTAAAGCCATTACTCAATAGATGTAACCAAACAAAAGGGAAACCATTACAAATTAGAAAATAGTTAGAATAGTTATAAGCAGCTCTGGAGTAATCTCATTTTAAAACAGCTCAGCCTTGGAAAAACAGATGCACAAAGATAAAGTTACAAGATGATCACAAAACCAACCTTGAAGGATAAAGTATACACGATATCAGGACTGAGTCTGCATAGAAGTAAAGGTCAAGAAGAGTACGAGCCTTCATCTGAAGACCCCCAACGACCACCCAGAGGTGCCAACAAACAAACATGTGCCAAAGACATGAGCATATGCTAACAAGTTCCCAGAAAATCCATGAATGCTATAAGCATTACTCAGAAATATAATGAATATGTATATTAACATAGTATAAATACTTTTAGTTTTGTCTTTTGGGTGTGCACATTAGGTGGAGTTATCCCCCATGCACCCAGCGCTGCAATAAAAAATGCCTGCTTTCTAAAACTTCAAAATAAGTCTTAGAGTGAATTATTTTGCTGCTTTCCGGTAACAGAGGCAGCACCAAACAAGGCTGCATGAGAAACAGCACGGAAGGGCACCTGCTTCTGAAGGAGGACATCCAACAGGGAGGGTGGTGATACAGCCATAGGCTGTTGCCTCCCTCACAGCCAGCGACATCTGAAATGTTTGGGATTTGCTGCCGCCTCTATTAGCCGAGGCCCTGCTGAGCTCATTGCCAACTGACAAGGAATGGCGTCCTGAGAAGCGGGAAGGAAATCCCATGGGAGGGCGAAGGGTCTCATTTGAGGCTGAGAGGAGGGGATAGCTTTCCAATCCATGCATGCTCTGATCAGTCAATATGGGCTTGATATTCTTCAGAAACAGGCTAAGGGCGCAATAAGATGTTATTTAAGCCATATCTTATGAGAGGGGACAGGCTGAAAGGACATACCCAGTGCCAAGAGCAAGTAGGGAAAGATGGTGAGAACATTTGCCAAAACAAGTTCTCAGAAGTAACAAATCTTTCTTGTGCAGATCCTATTGTTTCAATAGGAATTCAGAGCCGAGATGTGTCAGCATTATTCCTGTATTGCAGAAGGCCATAGCCCTGGAAGAGAGCCCTCAAGTTTTGAGCATTGAAGACAGATGGATCCCCTGAGCTCCCAGAGCAAGTACTGGGAAAAATAAGCTGTTAAAGAAGCAAGTCCCCCTCCCAAGCATGCAGCTTGCTGGCACCCTGTAAAAATCAAGGGAGAATCTCAGGGAAAAAAAAGAGGTGCTGAGGAGACAGGGGCAGTTGGAGACATTCCTAAAGGGGCTTGCAAAAATGAGAAAAATTGCAAGGAATCTCTGAACCACAGTAGCTTTGATGCATGGCTTGTTTTAGAATGTCTTAGTATACTAAGTTATCTGTTTGTGAACTAGTAGGCATTTCAATACTTCGCAGCATTCAGGAATTTCCCTTCCTGGCCATAGCGTTCGGCTCCCCCACGTACATAAGGCAGCAGGTTTCCTGAAGCAATCTCTTCAAACTTAAATTGAGTCCAAGCTTATTAGCACATGTTTATCACCTTAGATTACATCAACAGCAGTACAATCTGCTTCTGGGATGCACAGTTTTGCTAGACAAAACAGCCGAAGAGTCACTGGGGCTGTTTCAATTACTTCAAAATGACAACATTTAACTGCTTCAGAACAAAGAAAGGCAAAAATCTTCCGCTCTTGCTTTTTTTTTTCCTGACACCTGGTACAGCATCATTCATGATTCACTGCCTTGCAAATGCAATTTTGTTTTGAGGAGTTTTACTTCTATGGCTCACTAAGAGGTCTAATTGACGCTTTGCATAACGGCCATGTTTTCTTCCCGTCTCTTGCTATATATAGTGTAACAAAAGCTACCTTGATTCTTGTAATGAGTTTATGGATACTGAGCTGTTCAGACAACTCAAGCTTTGAGCCCTAGTGCTATTTTTTTCTGAGAATATCCAAATAGGGAAGCAGTGCTGAGAGGTTTGTGATGTCTGTTGTTTCATACTGTGGGACCTGACTGTAAATGACTTCTCCAAAGGTCGGGGAGTTTCCATTTGCAAGTATCCACCAGAGTCACAAGTGAGGCTCTGAATACTTCAATACACATAAAGGATCATATAATTACATCTCTTTGCTGAATTTTGGCAATCTTCAACCCAGCCACAAATGGAAGAATGACATCTTCACTTTGGAGAGCGGAAAACAGCTGGGTGAGACAGCACAGCTCACTTGAGCATGGAAGGGGGTGTTGTGAAGAGAATGGGCATTTTCAATGTCTGACTTCCAGTTATACTTGTGAGCACAAGGTGGGAATGTCTCTGCTCTTTGGGTACTTAATGATTATCACAGGTTTTGAAGTTAATTTGAGGACCCCTGAAGAAAAAAATCTTTTATTAATATAAATTGAGCCATCATTTATTAATATAAATTGAACCCCTGTAAAAGCCATGGTCTAAGCCATGGATGACATTCTGCACAGATTTGATTGCTGTGTTGACTTTATCCCTGCCCTAGATAGGAGTTTGGGGTACATAAAACTTCCCAGTTAGTAGAGAGCTTTAATAAGCTGATTTTGAGAACTATTAAAGTTTTGTCATTAGACTAAACAAACCTTTCCTCTCCTTCATTTCTCTTCTTTCTAGTCACTTCAGTTGTGATAACTCATCATCATTGTAGTATCTGAACACCCTCCATAAATACATCAATTTTTTTTCCCCCATATGATTTTTCTTCTTCTCTTGGGAACAGAGAAGGAGTTTAGATTACATGAGGGATTTTATTTTAAAATATTTATTTGTTTATTTTATGGCTGCTTATTGCTTAAAGGCAAAGTCAGAGAACTACAAGTTGTGCTTGCCATTGAAACTGGTGAGGCTGGAGGTAGTTTATGGATCCCACTGTACAGCCGTTCTTAAGTCCACTAAGCTAGCTGACCTAGCAAAGCTGCTGGCATCTAGTAACAATCAGTAACAATCAGAATAGCCACTGGGCTCGCTCTCTCTCATCCCAGGGTAAGTCATAATTATTTGGGGCATAAGTGCTACTGCTCCACTGACGACTAGGCTGCATTAGTTTACACTGCTAGCATATTTGGCCCAATATATTCAAACAGGAACAATTTAAGATATACTGCATTTTCTTTTCTCTGCTGGAATGCATCAGCTCCTACAACTCTAGGAAAGAGCTGTGAATTCCCCTTGGCTTATGTGAGGATTTCAGATGAATGCTGGCTAAAGCATGGCAATTTGCATTTCATATTGGCACAGGCCTGTCTTGTTTCTAGACAAATGTGGACTTAACAGTAGACACTGGGCATACAGAAGTAAAAGCATACATTAACACATGCATTTTGGTTTCATCATCTGACCTTATGTGACAAATTCTACAGGCAATTACTCTTCGCAAACAAGATTACTTACAACAGTAATGTGTTGTATATAGTGTCAAGCTTAGAAATACAGAGCAAGTTAGCAGTGCATGAATGCTTCATTTATTTTATACATCTTAGGCTGGCCTTACCATCAGAGATAGGGGTAGATGATTTGCTTCTCTCCTTTTTGTTTTGTATTAAAAAAGCACAATGCAAACAGAAGGCAGAACTGGCTATTTATATCAGCTCCATCGGAAGTGGTGACAGGTATAATTACAGAGGAGAAATTACAGGGCTTATTTCAGTGGCATTTCTCCTGCTGTTCTAGGGAAGATAAAAGATTGAAAGTGTTCCTGACATATCTCCAAAGCAAAGATGCTTCAGTGCACTGTTCAGGTTATTTTCAGGTTGATTAAAAGCTACCTTCTCCAGTCCTCAGTAGGGAACAGGCTGCGTGGGGTTTGCCTGTTGGCTTGATCACCTCCAGGACACTGATTCAAACAAGCCTGGAGCTTTTGTTGTTAGGATGCCCACTGCCAGGTAGGGAAACACTGCTAAACTCATCTTATCAATGGCCCTGCCAATCTACTTGCTCTGGCCTCCACCACTTTTATTTCACCCATTACATACAAGTTATGGCTCTGTACTGAGCAGGAGTCTCACGCCAAGCTCGTTTCTACAACAGCTTTGCAGAGCTGGCAGCTATTTCTGAGTTGCACCTAATGCCAGCCATCTTTCCCAATGCTAGGATGGTGTTGTCTAGTATAAGAAACAGTTCTCAGGATTCACACAAAGTCACCAAAAACTAGGTCAGATTAAGACCCACCATATCATTTCCATTCCAATACCACAAGGACAACAGACAAACTGACAGCAGCAAAGGCAGAGCCAAGTTAAGCATTACGAGCAGTAGAATGGGATGACACCAGAGCTCACTGGTTCAGAGCTGCTCTGCAATGACTTCGGCATCCAGGAGCGCATCATTTTGCAGCACTGAGACAGCTGCTCCTACAGCCACTGCTCCAAAAACCTTTGTCAAATGGAGCACTATGCAGAGGTGTCTGCTTGAAATTTGACAAAACCTTTACCCTTCCTCCCCAAAAAATAAGGAGAATACATTTAAAAGGTTCTTAACAGCAAGCCTAAAGAACAAGGAGTGAGAACAGAGAACAATAGCTCAGTTGCTTCCCCTTGATTGGGTTGTTTGAAATAATGTTGGCTTGTTACCTAGCAACATAGAGCTTATGGCTGGGCTAGCTACAACCTAATTCATATTTGTCATAATTTGTGTAATCAGAACTGATCATAAATAAAGACTGAATACAATCATCTGACTTATGTTTGCAATTAGAATCAATCTAAATCAGAGAAGGACATTAACAGCTCAGTCATCAGTTCTGGCTGATTTATTCCCATTCTGATACTTCAACTGGATATTTACCATATTGTCCCTTACTATAGTCTTCAATTAGGGCTCTGGGCATATTCTTCAACAAGGCAGATGTCTCAACACAAGTGAAGGGCAACATGATACCCCACTTTGGCTAGACTTTCTTTGTCAGCTCCATTCACTTCCCCATTTCAGGTATTTTTATTACCAACTCTCCTAGGTAATTCACATCATCTCAACGAAACATTCCATATCCCTCCTTCCTATCTTGCATTTGTCAGCCTTGAGCATTAGAGCACTAGCTCTGCAACTGATGCCAAGTGCAGAGCTCACAGAAGTGACAGTGCTGAATTGTCACCTCAATACCTGCCCCAATATCTCTGCTATGGAGCACCTTCACTTGCTGTCACAAAAGGCTTTGGTGGCATATGGGTATAATGCTTACACAGCAGCTCTCTTTACAGCTGAGCTACTACACACGTACAGGACTCATCTGGCAGCTGAATGTCTATCATATAGCCTGGCAAACACAGCTGAGCAGGATAAAGGATCTGAGGCTGCTTAATCAAGAGATAAGATTAATAGGAAAGAGTCTTCAAATATGTAAAAGGGAGCTGCAGAGAACTGGTCGCTGTGCTACCAGTAGGTGAAGCAAGAAACCAGAGACTGTGTGGAAGGAAAAGGTACTCAGACAGCAGAGCACTGCTCAGAGGTCAGGATTGCCTTGAGTCAGACTTGGCTGCCTGAGTCTGCATTTGCTAAGTGGGGGAAGTCCTTCAATTCTTGCATACTCTATCCCCAGTGCACATCATCTTTGAGAGTTAGTTTAATTAAGCTGGCAGACATGTGAGGAGAGTGGTCAGGTATGGCATAGCCAACCTGCACAGCAAGGCAGGCCCACCTACACCACAGACATTATTTTCCCTAAGTTGCTACAGCAGCTGCCTGTTCCAGGGACCCATCTCTTCGCACCTTCTCCACTCCCCCTATGTGGATCTGCACAGGAGATGAGTCTGGTCCTGTTACTTTAAAGCTCTAAATTTTGTCCTTGATGGATCTTTTCATTACACAAAGGAAATTTGCTCATATAAAAAAATCTTCAGAGCTGCCTCTCTGCAGTACAGGAGTGATTTACAAAACAGTAGATTAATCTATGTACCCCTTATGGTCTAAGCACCTTGCCTTGTTCTCCCAGCATGACTGCAGAAACACTTAACTTTAAGAATTTCCTGCTCATGTGTCACATTCACAAACTTATAGGCTTATGCCATACAGTGCAGGATATCCCCTCCACTCCTCCTCCCTAGAAGGGAAACCTTTTTCTGAACAGATACAATGGGGGATCACGCCATTACTGCTGCCCTGTGCAGTACTTATGGAGGGGCCCAAACGCTCCATTAGCTGCCAGGAGCAGGACACCCACTGCAGGCTGGGCTGTCGGGCTTGGGAGTTGAGGTAGGACTTGCAGCCCCTTCATGTTTAAAAAAAACAAGCCACAACACATGTGACCCTCCAAAATGAGAATAGACACAGTACTCTCCACACTGTCAGGTGTGGGTTCTGTGCAGGCTTCACCAGTGAAGCCCAGTGGGACAGCAGGCTCCAGCAGTGCAGCACAAGTCATTGCTGGTCTGGCTTTGGAGCAGGGCAGTGCCTGAGCCTCTGCTTGTCTAGCTGTCCTCATTTCTCCCTTGCCATGGGGAAAGATTATCTAGATAGCCCTGTTTTTCTGGAGCAGTTTATTCCACAATGGGGCAGGGAAAAAAGAGCAGTCTCTCTGCTCTCGTGTACTCGCATGAGTAAGAGTGGGCAAGTTGTTCCCATTTCCTCTGTGAGCTCTAAATCACACTCAGCACACCTTGGTCCCTTTCCCTTCTTTTAATGCCCTGTCTGGCCAAACAGAAACCATGCCACCAGAGCCCCCAGGAGCCTCCCCTATGGCATCTCAACAGAAATGAGCCACCTACTCTCTTCCTCCTCCCCCCACTTTGGGCTGGAATAAACTTGGCAGGCCCAGCCAAAGCCTTTTCCATCTGTACCTATCCAAATTAGCATAAACAAGAGATGTCAAAATAACTTGCCTATGTACCACTCACTCCCCTTTTTGCTAACCTGGAATAATTTCTCACAGGCTGCATCCATCACAAACTGAAGACATCTTCACATGGTACATCACTGCTTCCAGCTTGTGGAAACTGGTACTTATACTGCTAAAGGCAAAGAGCTCAAACACATCTTCCCCTCCCAAAAATTAACTCAGCTTAACATAACTGATAGTGAGATTTTATTCTTGTGACTTCATACATGACCCAGGAGCTAAATTCATACACATCACCAAGGCACTGAGAGCAGAACAGACCACATGCTGAAAACAATACACATTTGTGGTAACAGCAGCACAAGCAGCACTCAGGCCAGGTGTAACGTGGAGGGAGGCTGCCCAGAATATCTTTCTCCTTTTGGATACTGTCTCTCAGCCCTTTGAAAGCCAGCAGCAAACAGAGCAGCATGGCTTTCTGTAAATGACTGCACATGCTGTCTCCTGCTGGGAAAAATAAGAGATGCTGGGGAACACAAGCAAAAGCTATCCTTCACCGAAGCACTTTCCAGGACCTGTTCCAAAGGACACGAGGCTCCCCCAGGGCCATCACCATCCTCCTTGAGGCAGGGGAATATCAGCAGTCTCCAACAACACAACTTGCTCAAAGTGGACAGGCTTTATTCAAGGGCTTGTAGAGTGTGTTTCTGAAATAGCCCTTTCATGGCAGGATGTTAGAGAAAGCAGGAGAGGCTGTCCTGCATTATCTTACAGGTGATGCTTTCTTCAGCTATGTCCTTGTGTCTTTCTAGACTAGTTTCTTTTTAACCTGCAATTCTCCCGGGAAGAGCAGTACTGTAGTGGGCAGCTATACTTTTGTACTTTTTAAAACACACACAAAGTGTTCATCTCTAGATCAGCAAATGTCTCAGCAGGATTAGCATCCTGGGATCATCTCAGCAACTGTCTAGATTTCCTATTTGAGAAAGCAAAGATGACAGAAGCCTAAAGACTCGGATATGACCTAGACTAGACTGAGAGTTGGAGAGCTGATTCTTGTCCTATTTCTGTCTGTAATCCTTAATGTGAGGCACAAGTGTTGCAAGTGTCTGAGTCTTAAGCCCATTTCCCTGCACAGTACTTATTACAGGCTCTAATTCACCAGAGCCTGGACACTGATCTCCCATGCCCTGTCACAATTTGGCCTTCTGTACATGCCAAATCTAAATCACATCACCAGGCTCATGATAGCCGAGATTCTCCTTCAAAGCTCCATCTCACAAGTTCATACAGAATCTCAAATGCAGTCTCAGCATCTGCTCATAAAAACCAAACCACTGCATTTTTAGTCCTAAAGTTGGGAAGGAGTTTCAAAAAAAGACATGGCCCTATTGAACTTCAGAACTCAGACGACCAAAGATTAAATATTATTAATGGGTGTTTAAAGCAATCTCACTGTTTCTGGGATTCTGACTCAGGAGTTCTGAACATCTGGTAGAGGCAGCACTTCTGCTATGAAGGAAGTTGGCAGGCAGGCTTGTGCATCTCTGGGGTGAGTTTGGGAGAGCTTCTAGCTAAAAGGATGAGTCATATTAACCAATAAGAGTAATCCCATAGTATTCCCTTCATTCCAGGGAATTCCAGTTATTAAACAAAAATGGAAGCTTTAAAGAACACTTAAGAAGCCCCTGGCTGATCCTTATATAGGAAGTTTGAGAAGGTGAAGATAACTGAAGACATTAACTGCAAAACAGCTAGAACAGGCTACAAAGGCACATTAATAACTAGACAAAATGACAGATCTGACAGCCACTGAAATGCATACAGCAGAATGTCTGCAGGAGCCCTCAGCTCCACACTGGCATTATATGGGGGTCAGCTGGATCCTCAAAATCTGAGTGGTTTGGGGGATTTTTTTCTGCCTTTTGGCATTAAGACAATTAAAAAGTAGTTCTTTTCTTAGGAGAGGTGGACATTGTAGACATCTCTGTTCACAACTCATTTTCCCATCATAAATCCTGCAAAGAAAGCATCTGGGGAACCAGATAAAATTTAAGCGCTTTGATAAGCACTTAGTTGAATTTTTTTTGAACGGTAACAGCTGACTGATAACATTTGTTAAAGGCTGCTCTTGTGTCATTTCTGACAGTAGGATGGATGCACTAAAGCTCTTAGGTAACTTCAAAAATTCACCCCGTCAGCTCACTTTGTGCCACCTAGCTGCTCTAGCTAATTTTCTTTTGGTGGTGTTAATTATTGTACTGTCTGTTAAAAAGACACTTTCACTACCCTTCAATCCCTTGAAATGACAGCAAATTGCTGCAGCAGGAGAAAAGAAAACTATTCCCCTTTTAAAAAATTCATGGTGATCTAAAAGGACAAGAAAAAAGCCAATTTATTATTCACTAGAGAACATATTTTGTTATCCTGGATAAACACAGCATCAGTACTCAAAGCCTGTCTGGAACAGCAGGGAAAGGGAGCTCACAGGATAACAGGTATTTATGCATTGCTTTTTAAAAGCAAGCAGATAGCAATGTGTCATGAATCTGAATAAGAAGGTTTTGCATTGGATTTTTGTAAACAATCTTAAAAATTTTGGTTTGTGTTTGAATTTGGAAGTTTCGTAAAATACCGACTTGCGATTCTGCCGTCAGAATTAACATCGTCACATTGCGATACATGAGGTTAAAACTGACTTCTGTTTTACTTTAATGCACCAGCCTGAGAACTGCAGTGGTTCAGTTGATTCACAAGATGCTCGTACGTCACTGAGGGCAGTGGCATCTGGTAGGAAAGCAAGGCAGATGGATAAGGGTGGTAACAGTTTTAAATATCCAATTTTAATCTGCTGCCACAAACCTGCTGAAGCCCTAAATGACTTGTGCCTTAGCTAACCATACTGAGATAAGTGGAGGGGCCTAACTTGTTCTGTGTGAAAGCAATAGTAACAAAATGTGAGTTTATATTGGCACAGACTGGATGGGGGCAGGGGCAACCAATTATTCCAGGAAAGATGCTAAAGCAGCATATCCATGCTCACCTGGCACAACTATATTGAAGAACCATTATAAAAAAGCAAAACAGTCACTTATGTTTGCAAAAAATGTCTTTTCCATGATGTTTAATAAAGGTGTTTTTCAGATAGAGTGGAAAAATCATGGAGCTTACTTTTTACCAGGGTGCTGACTAAGCCTTTACACATTTAAAAAGCACCATAAGCACTATTGAAATTTTTACCCAAGCTGATCCAAATAATGCCTGCAGTTTTGTGGTTTTTTGTTTTTTTTTTGGTTTTATGTTTTATCTTTTTTCCCCCTCCAACTCTTACACAAAACCTTCAGGGGTTTTTCTGTGTTTAAAGGTAAGCTTTTTTGAATATGCTTTCAGTGGTCAAAATGGAAGTGTGAAATCTCAATGCAACACCTGTTTTCACAGTTCTGTTGTACAGGTACAACACATGTATGTCTATAGCTGACCTGACTACTGCAGGTGTAGAAGAGTAATAACAGGTAGGAAGTTATATTGTATTGCAAAAATCTTTGTTGGAATGGCACTGCATTCTTGACACAATCACCATATTTAATCCCTTTCCATATACCACCAGCTGGTTGGACAGAATGACCTCCCTTCTGCATGCCATGACCTAACACATATTGAAAGTATCAGATAAGAATAAAATCATACCATTTTGCTCCTCCTCTCTTGACACCCACATGTGCACAGCTCAGACCTCAACACTGAGGTCTGACAGCCTTGATTATAATGCTTTATCATTGCATTTGATATCTGAATATTCTCCCTAGCAGATTTGCTCCAAGAAATATCTGCACCTTCAGGTAGTAAGCCCCATGATTTTCAGTACATGCCAGAAGATTGCTTTATTTAATAAGAATTCAAGAATAGGAAAGTCTTCTACATGTATGAAAGAAGCCTTTTCACCTTTAGGTACAGAAAATATTGTTAGATGTCTAAAAATAAGAGCAGTATATGCCCTTGCAAACACACATACTGCTGTAGAAGTTTCTACTATCACTGGAATACATGAACTAAAACAAGTGAAATTATGCAGCTGCTTCCTTATGAAAACAGCTTAAATCAGTGTATTTTTCCTGCTAAACCCAATGCACATGAGGTAAACCCAGTCCCTTGACTTCTGCACTTAGCTATGTTGTCGCTTACACAGATAGCATTTCATTGCCTGAGCAGCAAACTTTATTCAGAGAGACACATTTTAATCCCATCAACATATATTAAATGCAGCTAATAAGTGCCATTTTTTCTGCAGTGTGGAGCAGAAAATTCTTTTATTCATTGAAATGGATACCATTTTTGTCTTGCAGTTGAAATAGTTGCTGGCAATAGCACTTCAACTCTACTAAACAGAAATGGGCCAAGAGCGAGTGTGTCAGGAAGATGCCATTACTAGAAGCAAAGATCCAGAATTCAGTGAAACTGTGCCCAGGTCTGGATTCTGTGACACTGTTACAGCAGATGAGAAAGTCTGTAGTAGTCTCATGCAAATTTAAAATAGGGAGATTTAATAAATGAAACATACTTAAAAATCCATCAGTAGCCCAGTCTTATTTCTAATAGTTGATTCAATTTATTCAGTGATATCTTATTTTCTGTTCTCTGCATACTGAATACTTTTTAGTAATATAAATGTTGAAAAAGTATGCTATCATTATAGCCTAAGGATAAGGGAGGTAAAACTTCTAGGGAAAAGTCATACCTTTCAATAAACCAAGTGATATGGGTAGAAAAAATAGACTGGTTTTCAAACATACAAGACCTTTATCGGTGATACTCCAGAGGTGCTGGCTACCCTTCCCACTCAATGTTTCTAATTAGTGTAATTGGGTCATACCTACAAGCATTTTTCTCAACTCAATTTAGCTTAATATTTATTTTTATCTGTACCAGACCAAATGAAGTACTTGTGCAGCCAAAACCTTGTACATTTAGAGCTATAATCACTGGTTTAAAGATACATTCTCTTCTCAGACAAGGACACTCCACAAAAACAATGCCACACAATAGTACACATTTAATCTCATTTGTTGTTTAGGAGGAGTTGATTTTGACAATAGAAGAGAAGAACCAGGCTCCTGATATCCACAGCAGCAAGGGTCTGTAAGATGTGAGGTGAACTGTACATTTCTGGTCAAACAGTAGCCTTAATGTTTAGATACAACTACCAGCCTTGCTTTGTATTGAATAGAAGGCCTTCTCTTTTGGTGCTATCAACAGATGATGCTGTGTTAATCTCTGCACTTTATTCACATTTTCATGTTCCCTTTACAATTAAGGAAATGTGTTGTTGCTTTTCCTTAAAGGAAAACTTGAATTCAGCAACAGTTCTGCAGCAGGTGAATTCTTGCCCAATATTATGGCTTTAAAATCTCAGCACCATTGGGTGACCTGGATCTCCCAGAGAGCAACCTACAAGTCCAGCTCCTCTTGAGATGCTGGACTTAGTGGAAAGTCTAAGGAACCAAAACTGGATGACAAAACAGACCATACAACATTGTAGGCCAAGAAACAGCATCATCAGGTTGGAGCTTTCCACATACAGCTGTGCACAAGGACAAGGGGACTCAAACATGTGCTCATTACCTCAAGGAACAGAGTAGGGGCATGAGAGTACTGCTAAAAAATCGGTATTAAGATGCTTATTCCCTTCACTGTAAAATCTAAATTTGATCCAAAACTCAATCCCAAATGGAAATCTTTCTAGGTGCACAGTTATCTGCACCCTATCACTCCAGAAAAGGAGGCAATGATTTATATGAGGATGCTTACAGCTAAATGTAATTTCTACTTATATGACTAACTTAATGCTGGAACATCTCCTTAAGGGCTGGGGAAAGGGATGTTAGGCCTCTGGACAGGGCGAATTACCTGATCTTCACTCTATTTGCCTCAGTTCATCTGCAAAATGAAGTCAATAGCAGACTTCCAAGAGCACTGTGAAAATTACATTAAAGATACTGGGAAAATCTGATAGCTCTGGATCTGCTAGGGGCTTCCTAATGTGTCTGAAAAATAGTATGAGCTCACTACATTATTGCTTGCAATACAAAACACTCGTAAAAAGGGTCAGGTTTTGCATGTTAATCACATTGTACAGAAAGTTTTCACTATTGATATAGACATTGATCATTTTTATTTGTTATCGACAGTATGTGGACTGCAGGCACTGGAGTTATACAATAAGTAAAGGCATGGGAATGAGCTTGTACCAAGTACATTTGCATTTTCTGAAATCCATTAGAGTCCTGCTTGCTGAGCTAGTAGGAACTGGGGATGCTTCAGCAGCAGCCTGCTTAGCCATGAGTGGGGATGGCTGAGCAGGGAGTTCCCCATATGGCTCTGTACCCATCTGGGCTGGTCACAGTGGTGCTGTCCCCAGCAGCAAGCAACAACCAGCCATCTGTAGTGAGACACAGGTCACCACAACACATTGCCCATGTTCCAGATATGGGCACAGGGGAAAAAACAGGATCTGCAGGAGCTGTCCTGTCACATCCTGTTTTTAAAGCTTTAGCAGCAATTTGATTATTTCATCCTTGACCACAAGCATTAAATTAACTTAGATCCTAATACCCTAACCAGCCAGCTCTACGATTTCAGGCAGATGTCAAAACTCCATGATGTGCACTGGCAAGTGGCTGTACTTGTACAAATATGCCTGCAGACAAGTGCTGGTGCAGGGACAGGAGCAGGTTAGGCAAAGGTGAGATTCAGCCCAGAGCATGCAGCAAAACCGTACCAGATGCTCTGAGCCAGCTTGTCTCTAGTTTACAGCCACAGGTTTGGCCTTGGCATCTGTTACAAAATGAATTCTCAGCAAATGTCTTTGGAATCATTTGCTACACTTCATATCTGCATAAACCATATCACCCCATCTTAGCAAGTCTCAATTAAAAGCTGATTTGCTTTCATTAAAGGTTCTTACTTCAGTCCTGTGATAATTAGTAGTATCATTTGTGACCATTAATCACAGCCATATGGAACAGCCAATGGAGGAAGAAAGAGCCAGTGGCCTGAAAGTGGATTTACAATGAATTGTTTTCTCCAATGGACATCCCCAAGATGCATTTTGTGATGTTCAAAGAGACCAGAAGCCGACCAAGTGAATTTAATTTAGTTTCATCCAGGACAGTTTCCTCCCAACTCTCCCTCTCATCACTCATTCTTCCTATAGTCCTGATTCTGCTTTCAGTTATTTCTGTTTGGTGTCTGGTCCTGCAGCATCGCAACACTAAGGCAGCTACAAACACATCCCGCCCTGGAGATAGGTTGGTACATTAGCAGTAGGTTCAGCTAGTCCAGGATAGCATTTGCTACCCTGTTGAAAAGCTGTTTTAGTGTGCAGTGTTTCTTTATAGACTCTCCAGATGTTGCCACTTCATCCCTCAGCCTCTTTACAGGCTGTTGATAAATAGTTTAGAAATCTCACCACAGAAATTCCCCGCTGATCCAAGTATTGATCCCAGTTTCTAATCCATGGCATAACTTTGCCTCTCACCTCATGTTTGTTTCCTGAGCAGCTACAGTAGTGCTTATTGATGTAGTGTGACACCAGCATTCATGTATCAGGAAAGTGCTCCAAGCAGAAACACTTTGGCATACACTGAGGTACAGCTGCCTCCACCCTAAGAGTTCTGGGATGATTTTACTGTCAATATACTGCACTTGCCTCCAATATCCTAGATCTTTCTACACCAAAAAAATCTGCTTTATTAAACTTCGACATAAGGGCTGGGGAAACTACCCTGCTCAGCTCAAGTATTATGCTGGTGCTCACAGTCATGACCTCACATACAGGTATCTGCCTCACATTCATGCCTTATTCACTTTTCCCATGTTCTAGCACAGAGATTTTGACTTTCAAGTTAAGCCCAGCTGGATAAGTGGGAGGTGTTTTCCTTGTTCTAGTCTAGGTCAAATGTACCACAGAAACATATCTTAAAGCTGGTGAGTCCAAGAATGCTTGAGACCTTGGCCCAGTTTTCACCAGGTTGCATGGGTCTAAAAGATGTAATGTCACTCTTGTGTCAGATATTTTGAGGTTGTTTCTACAGTGCTCACAGCCATGTTTCTGAATATAGATTTCACTTTCCAAGTTTAGAGATGTAATAGGTGTGTAATCCACAGTGACTACATGTGCTAATACAATGGGTAATAAATGCAGTTTTTAGTGCAGGTCTAAAACTTATGCCCTATATGAATTCTACTCCATGAAGTAATCATTGCAGAAGGCCAGATCTCCAGGATGGAAACTTTATTCAAATTCTTCTCTTTCCCAGTATTATCTAGCACCTGCTAAATCCAGAAGAAATCCTTCCCATTTATGTTAATGGGCTTTGGATAAAGTCCTCAGTTACCATACCAGATATATTTGCTGAAGATTAGTTTTCACTGTATTTGAAAAAAATCAGCAAATATTTAATTAACAATAATCATTTGGAGTAAGAGGCAAATGGCAATGCTTCCCCACAGAAACTAACAAAAGTGTGAATATTTTATATTGATTGTATAGCACAGAGCTATGGCTGGATTCTGGAGCAGCAATGCTAGCTTTACAGCTCTGCAGCATTTAATGTTACAACATGTTTTCATACAACAGTTTGTCCAGGGCTATATTCAAATCTTGTGAATCTGTTTACTATTTGGTGGGACACCTTCCTCCTCCTCCCCCAGCCAGCTGGCATAGGGACTCCCAAGGCAACCAGTACTGACCTCAAAGTGGAATAGGGAGAGAGCACAAGAGCTACAGGAATTGCAGGTGAAGGTAGAAAGTTTGGCTGGAGAGATGTATCACTGCACATACAATGTTCAAAACAAGGAGTATATTGCATCTGTCAAACTAAAGTTTTTTTTCCTCCAGTTATAGTCAGATAAGCAAGCTGCTCCAACATCAATCAGGCAAAGGCCTGTGGCTCAAGCTGGTTTAGCAACAGTCACTGACATGGACAATGTAACATAAAAGTTCTCAGCTGTCCCTATCAGAAAGTTTAATTCCCTTTAACTTTGAGCATTTCACAGTTAAATATGACAGAATCTGGTCTGTAGAACCTATTAACCCCCCCCTTTTTTTTTTTTTAAACACAGCAATAGGGATATTTTAGCAATTCAGAGAAAGTTGAGAAGGAACAAAGACTGTTTGGTGTTGTGGAAGAGGTCAGACTTCTGGTTGCAAAGTCTTTGGAAAAAAAAGGAGAAACAGACAGTTTATTTCTCTTCTCCTTCCCCGAGGGAGAAAGCGCTCTGTTAAGTTATCCTTAGTCATTTTGATGAACTTTTTTCATTTTTGGATGTTGCTGGAACTTAAGGAAAGAGAAAGGAAGAAATATGGAGCTGGAAGAGGCAACATTGCCAGAGGGATAAGTAATAAATCAGAAGAGAAACAAGTTCTCCTTGCAAGCTTGCCAGAAGTTACCAAAAGGAAAGTCTATTCCAGAGCTTGCTTGCACAAGTCTAACACCACTTGCTAATAACAAAGGGTTAATGTGCTTTACAGGAAGCTTAACATATCTGTCTAGTCAAATAGCAGTGGACCCTATTAGCTGCAGCTACAGTAACCTCAGCTTCTGACACTAGAGAGCTATAGGGAAATCATTTCTGTATTTGTGAAATTTCTTCAAGCAACTCCTCTAGAAAAGTAGTTAGTGCCATTGTTTATTATACATAATCCTACTCCTAGAGATAATTGTGAATTTTGATCACCAGCTGAGAAGTTACCTGTGTTTTAGTGACTGGGCATGACTAAGTCCTGGAAATATTTAATATGTATATAACGCTGTCCAACCGAGTTTTACCAGAGAGTCCCTGAGCAGTGTCCTAAGTGGATTTCTTCCATGGCCTTAGGATTCAGACACCTTCAGCTATAACTTAAATCTTTGCAGTGATGACTTAAGAGCACAGTTTTTCTTCTTACTTTCTATCTGTTAAGGTTTTTTTGGCTGTCTGTTGCATCCTATTAATCAGAAGACTAAAAAGACCCATCATCTATGTTGATCCAAGTGTCTTTTCAAAGTCTATTACTTTCAATTTATCTGCTCAAAGAGGAAGAGAACTCCCTTTGCCCTGCACAGAGCAAACATAGATCACTCAGACTGTAAAACAAAATATGAAGCTCCAAAGCTCAGCTTTTCTTCCATCCTCATTAGTTTGAGTGGTTAGAAGGTCACCTGAGATGGAGTCTCAATATGGATTATAGACCTTGATTAGAAAATATTCTAGTGTTAGAGGAAGCTGTGAAGAGTCAGAGCTGACTGCAAAACACCTTTGAATATAAATTCCTTGGAGCAGAAACCGTCTTTCACTATATAATGGCACACTGCTAGCCCACTGGGACTGAACTTTATTGACCTCTAGATATTATGGTAATATATGCACTTTTTAAAAACTCTGAAAATAAGGTTGACTAAACTCTGCGGAGTGAGAAGTCTCTGTTGTATGTGTTCGAACAGCATTCAGTACATTAGGGTCCCCAGTGTCCTATCCATACAAATGATACAAGACAAAAAGACTTCCCTAGAAATGCCAAAGCAGTGTCAGGAGTCTGCCACATGCCTCAGGCTATCATAATTAAGTCAGACCAGGTTCTCCTGCGAGTGCCATGGGAGGGAGTCAGGCATTGCATCATTTTTAGCCTCCTTTAATTCCACAGCATGAGTAAACAGTTATTACCTGTTGTGGGGCCAGGGTGAGCTTTCGAGTACAGGCTCAAACACTGTAGATTTCCAAGAAGCTTTGACTCTTATGTCACCTCACCATCTCATTGCAAGTGATGGAACAACAGCAACTGACCTCCCATAGCAAAAAGGACTGGAGGACCTCTCAGATCTGTCCCAGTCCTATTATTTAAGAATCTATTAGCTAGAAAGCAAAGACTTTCATCTCCATCTAGCATCACTTTCAAGCGTTAATACATTTCAAGACAGATGAAGATGAATAAATTCAAGTTCTAGTTTAATAATTTGGGAGTGTAGTGGTGGAGTGAGGGGTACACCTTCTCAGCAGTGGAAAGCATAGCCAAAAGAAAACATAGGTGCCTCCTTTCTTCTTTAATCCATTTTCAGACATTCAGAGTTTAGTTTCCCCAGCTGCTGATACTGTAAAAATGTTGCTTGGCAACATGGTAACAGGGGAAAAAATCTTCAAAAACATTAAGAGTTTTTGTCCTTAGAAATGTACTAGTTCAGCACATCCAACCTCCTACAGATCCATTTTAGAGGAAAAGAGGCACAATGATTTCCCCCTCTGTGAACTAATTCCAGCAGTCTTTAAAGCAAAGCATTCAAAATGGGACAAGGAAAAGGAGTGCCCTTGGATGCTGATGGGATAGGACAGACCCCTACATGGGAGTTGTAGGGGAACAGAGCTGGGCACACACTGCCTATCTAATACTGAGATTTCATCTGACATCTCAGACAAGACACCTGTAGACAAGGCATTGTCTTAATTGCACATGAAGAGGTTACAGCTCTCCAAAGGGTTATAGTGTCCTAGGGTGCAGTGATTAGACCTACCTCTTCTCCACTCCCAGTGATGAGATGCTCACTAACAGCAATCAGTTGGGAGATGGTCAGTCTGCTTGCAAAAGTGGCAATACCAAGGCAGAGAAGCAGGGGCAAGATGCTGAAGATCTGGCAAATCCAAGGACTTAACTTTTCACGGGAAGTTTTAACAGCAATCACACTACCTCAAGGCTGGCCTGTTCTTAACAGTCACACGAGGAAGGGACTACCAGTTAATTACTGCAATGAATACCCACTCTAGTCAACATTCATAGAAAATGTTTACACTGTAAGGCTCAGAGTAGAAACTGCTTTTCTCCCTCTCTCCTCTTGCACTGGAATTTTGTTATTGCACTGCACTTTTGACCTCCAGAGGTATTTCTGATTTATACTGCTGAATCACGGTTACATGTCTTTATCATCCATAAGCAAGAACACAGCCTTACATCCAGATAAGATGTTCTGGTTTATTCAATTCAAAGAGTAAGTGATTTAAGTTCCTGCAAACACAGAACAGAAGAACCAATATTTTTAAAGCAAAATCCCAAAGGGCATCTATCTTTATTTAGCTGGAGGTAAACAGAGTTTAACAGAGAGTTGTTGTGATGGCAGGAGAGACTCCTCAGCATTGTATGGCACCATTTCGGTTGATATTAATGCAGAGATAAGAAATCTAGACAGTGGGTCTCATAAGATCAGTGTCAAATGTCAAAGGGTCTGCCAAGTTTGAGTTGTACCTATGGAGTCCCACAGTTACCAAAATAGATGGAAATACATTGGAAAACAGATTGTAGAAGTGGGAGATTCTAGAGTAAATCCCATACAGTATCACATATGCCTATAAGCACCAAAATATACACTGAAGTAATGCATGCCTGTTTCTGATTACAGAGTTGTGTAGATCAGGAGCAGCTCCCCTGAAATGAAGCACCACTGGAAGGCAGCAAAGAATCTGGCCAAATCAGTCTAGACTTGGGAAGTCTTCAAGCACCATGTAGGGAAAGAAACACTCCTCCAAAAGATTGCTGGTAGTCTGCTAGCTCAAACTCCTGCTGCAATGCCAATTTAATTAACATGCTTAACTGCTCAGAGATCTCCAAGATTATTCACTGGATTGGCAGCCTTTTCTCACTGCTAATTGCGTTACTTTGCAGTGAACAAGGAGGAGATGAATGAGTACACTAGCCCCATCTTTTCCTGCTGAAGGAGGAGAGTCACACCAAGTAATTTGACTTTGACATACTGTCTTGTCTTCACAGGTTTAGTTTATATAAATAAACATGTGTGAGCTACTGAAAGCTAATGAGCTGGATGGCAGCAAAACAAAGTCCTCCAGTGGCTGCTCACAGCACAGCAACTTGGCAGCACTTGGTGGTGCAGCCATCTGACACAGCAAAGCTCAGTTTACCTTCCAAAGCACCACACAGTCAGTGCCATGCCTGCTCCATGACTGGACAAGGTCCTTGTGTGTAAACACTCCCCAGAGGCCCTGATTAAACAGGAAACCTCCTTAGCTGAACCGCTGCCACGTGAACACTTTCCTTGTTTGACCAGCACTTTGACAAGAGAAGGGGACAGAATATCATATGATGGCAATATTGCTGGTATGGACAGAGCCTGAGGTTAAGGCAAACAAAACACAATACTGAAGTGATGAGGACATTCTTCCTAAAGAGCCTGATGTTCCCAGATTAGCTCATCTGTTTATACTGAGGCTGGAGCAGCCAGAAGGGAGACTATCAGCAGCATAAAAAGGCACTGAATGTTTTGGGTCCTTGGGATCCTGTGTACTTTAAGAGCAGGCCTCCAGCTATGCCAAGGGACAGCTTGCAGTTTCTTTGACTGTGGGGATAGCAAGTTTGGAATTGAGGGCAGCCTTAGGGCTCCTCTGTAAGTACAGTCTAAATATAAACATGCACCCATGAATTCACTGGAAGCTTCAGTGCTGATTTCAACCTTAAATGTCAACACAAGATTAAATGTTAAAGTCAGTAGTGATAGCTCATATGTCCAGAAAATACATTCATATCTAGTAGCATCCAATTTCTTCACTTTAATTGCAGTGGCAATTACCTTCTGTACCTATGCATAAGGGGCAAAGGAGAGCTAAAAGCAGCCACAAAGCTGACTCCACCTCATCGGCACCCATGGTATGTACACCACTTTTCAAAGGAAGGAGATATACTCTGTGCCCTGTCTGCCTGTGACTATGTACCTGGGACATCCTACTTGAGATTGTCTTAGCTCCAGGGAAGTCCAATCATTTTATTTCACTAACAAATTGAAGTACGGATCAACTATATAAACATTTAAGCAAATCTATCCCCCATACAATCAGTATTTATATTGGAAATATAGAAAAACTTGGGATTTATCTTTCACACTGGGATTAAAACATCATTTCTGTACAAAATTAACCAAAGCTCTTATTCATGTGGTATCTTCAGGACTTTTCCTGTGAACCCCAGAACACCCTTGCACAAAGTACAGGGGTGCTTTTAATCTAATCAGCATTTCTGGAGGATCTTTTTCAGGTTCCTCTCCCATTCAGAGGGGGAAGTATCACTCATTGGGAATTCAAGAGAGGACCAAACCAGGATGATCCCCCAGTGCCTCCCCACCATCCCCCATGCCCTAGGGGAAGCTGTTTTGTCCCAGGCTGAACACTAAATCAAAGCAACCTCTATAGCAAAGCAATGCTCCAAAACAGGGAGAGGGAATAGAAATACAGAAAGTTTCTAATCACCATATAGATTCCATATACTTGTAATCCAATTCCTCTGAAGCCCATGGGTTCAGAAGCATTATTTGGAGACAACAGTAACATACATCTAACTGAGGTCTGACTTGATCTTTAGTCTGTATTACCATTACAATGTTGCATTATGAAAAACAGTCTAAACTGAAATCACTGAGCAAAGTGGTCTGTACTTTAGAGCTCTACTGCTTAGTAGAGAAATCACATTTAAAAATAAAATTCAGTTCCAAAAAAGCTCAAGTTTTCAGCTCTTTATTCCCTGTAGGAATTAGCTTATCAAATTGCTCAGTGTTTTACTCTTAAATAAGTATGTGAATAACAAGTCATTCTTTTCAGTTATTAGTCCTGCTGAATGACAAATAATTCCTAATGTTTCTTATTCTTCTCAGAGTGTAAAGCTTGGCAGAGTTAGCAGAGGAACATCACCACAAAAAAGGAACAAGACACTTTGATGTTTCAGATGAGGGAAACAGCCATGCAGAGGCAGACACTCAACAATACGCAGATTGCAAAATCCACATGTAGAACAGATACAAGAGGCAAGTTTTCCCCTCTCCCTCAGTCACATCCATGCAACACAACTGATGTTGCATTGCGGTTGCCCATAACAGAGCAGATTTTGCCTGTGAACTAAACAGGAACCCAGAGAGCAGTGTTTTTCCAACAAGTTAGGGTTAACCCCGCAATGATACATTCTGCTGAATTAACATCCACATTTCACAGGCAATTTTTTTTTAGAGGTCAAATTTGTAGGTTCCACAACAAAAATTAAAACCTCAGACTAACAAACACTGATTTAAGTCAGTTTTGCTCCCTTATTACCCATTGCTCACTCCTTACAAAATATTTCCAGCATGCCAACTCCTCTAGTTGTGCCAGTAATATTGAAGGAATTATGTTGTGACCTAGATTAGGAATGAATCAGAATAAGACCCCAACCTTATTTTTCCTTTTAAAAATATCAGATTTTCCTTTTTCTGGTTTACACTGTTGCTGCACAAACATTTGTCACACCTGAGCACACAGAGTGGATTCCCAGCTAAGCATTGATGTGGTAGTAGAGAACCTTGCAAGCTGATACTGTCTTGAATGTTTTGCCCAGTAAAACTAGAGCATTGGCTTCGGCCCCTGTGGGTGACCAGCTCCTGCCATGGTTAGATTTCATGCTTGTTTCATATAGGACATACTATTTTAATCAGTCCATCTACTCTGTGCTATGTAAAAACTCTACCTGAAAACCTTGCTCTTAATTAGGCTCAGTTCTATTTTCAGTTTCATCTACAAAATCCATTCCTACCAGAGGACTTACTCATCCCCTTGGTGCAAGATCACTTCCAAGAACTCTGGAATTACTTGGAGTAAGTCACCTACTCAGTGATCAATATAACCTTATAAACACCATGTGTACACAGTAACACTCATTCATGTGCTATTTTTGCCAGAAATCCTTGGCCTTAGAACACTATTTTTTCCTATTACCAGCTGCAGGATTTTCTTTTTTCTTTTCTTAAAAGAACAGCTCCCATTTTAAACCTTGCCATTCAAAAAATGTACAGGTAGCATACAAACAAACTTAGGCATATATTTCGCAGTTGCAAAAGGTGATGACTGTACTTCATGATAGTCTGGGCATAATATACAAGTAGCATTAAAGATTTTCCTCAAGGAGAAAAAACTAAAAAAGAACCAGGGATTGCTTTGAGGCTACTCTATTAAGTGCAGTTTCTTTTAAATCATAGTCATCAACAGAATCTCCCATCAATTTCAATCCTATTAATGGATGCTACTAAACCATTTATAACAGGATACTTTCAACACAAATAACTGCAACATTAGTGGTCTATGTTTAAAGGTTTGCATACTCTGTTGAGCAGACAAAATACTCTGAGTGGTGACTAACCTATATGCTTAATGACACATACCATCCAATCATCAGGATATTCATTCTTCTAGGCTCATCTGAATAAACCAAGGATATTTCTGTACCGCCATCTGCTTTGCTTCTTATTTTGCTATTGCTGTTCAATCATTGCACTAAGATGGATAGACTCTAGGTGTAGCACAGAAGTCCTGATGCAGTTTCAGATCCACATTTCACAATTAAGTGTACAAGAAAAATACCCCATGTTGTCAAACTATGTCCAGTGACCCCTACACTGCTCCTGCCTTCTGTCTAGAGGAGCTGCATTATAGAACTGATTGCAGGAGTGTTTCAGTTCCTTTTTCTAGAAATATAAACAGTTTTGCTCCTATGTTTTTGTATAGAGTTAAAGTATTTGGTTTTGGAGTACACATTACAGCAACTTAAGACATGACACTGGAGAGCTCTGGCTTCCCTTTTATTACAAGTTGAGGGGCTGGGAAATCCTCTTTTTGCTGGGGCAGGACTCCACAGCAAGCAGGAGAGAAGAAATAGGAAAACAAAAGTAGTCTTGGTAGAGGCCAAAATTGCCAAGCCTTGTAAATAGTTCTGAGTTGAAGAGTTTTGAACAGATTTCCTTCTATTTACTATCCGTCATGCAGCACAAGTTTCCTTCAGGAAGCTCTAAGGCTTTTTTTACACTTACCTACCACTACAGACTATGTGAAACCTAGCAGAGATCAGTGCTCCAATCTCTGCAGAAGGGCATCCAAAGACATTTTGCCTAAATAATAATAATACCAAGAGGTGAAAAAATGCTTCCAGGAGTTCTGAGAAAGCATTTATGCAAAGCAGGAACTGAGAAACCCTCTGTCTACTAATGCTCTAGTGACACGGAACAGATTATAGCTGTAGATAAAACCCTCTTGCCAATTGCTGTTGACAGCAATCAGGGCCAAGTTCAAATAGCCAGAAGGACTCCTAAAATGAACAGTGCCATATAGCTGAACCCTGGCAGAGGATACCAGAGAATGTTAGGTTATTTTCCAAGTACCCTGCATAAAGTGACATGCCTCATCTTCCAAAGTAGGGAATCCAGGTCCAAAATGAGGAAAACTCAGGAAGAAAATTAATAAAGCATCAACTTGTGACAACACATTGGACATGCAAATATTACAATACTCCCCAGCAACCATTTTGACTATCCATTCCCTAAAGAATATCACTTCCTCCAGTCTCCCCTACTAAATCCCCCACAGTTCAGGCAGCACGTAGCCCAGAACAGTCCTCGGGCAGTTTCTCTACACAAACTCAAAGTAGCAGATTCACCTGGAGAATCCACTACCTACTTCAGTGACACCAATTCCATCTCCATTAGTCAGGAGCTTTTCTACATGTCACTCTTTTCCACGAAGAGCCCTTTTAAGCTGTCAATTCATTGCCATCTGTCAAGGAAGCCACTCTGTGGCATCACCTGGAAAAGCAACTTGGCATCACAGAAGCCTTCAGTGGAAAGATCTCACCCACCCAGGGCTCTGGGAGGCAAGATCTGCTCAAATTTGTAAGCTCTTCTCCAACTTCTCATTTCTGAGCTTAACTAATGAAATAACTTTTCAGCTGGGTCATTACTACCAATTTTTGCCAGCTTATTTGGTGCCAGCTTGAGGACTTTTGTCAAAGTTTTGTAGTGGCCAAAGCTTTTGTAGCAGAACTGCACACTGATGATGGGATATTTCCTGTTTGAATTAACTGCAATAAAGAGCAATGAGACTCTTAAGCTGCATTCATATGACACAGGTAGATTACAGGCAGGCCTGGGATCTCCACCAGCTCAGGAGTGAGTATGGCACAACTCAAAGCCATGTAGTGACATTACCATGGCTCCCAGCAAGCCCTACCAACAATAATCAGCATTACCTTAACACAACATGGCTTTGAGCTTGCTCAGCCCATGCCCTGAGCCAGTATGCACTCCCAGACTACACCAGGTGATGTTACCAGTACAACACTGCAGTAAGACAACACCAAAGCCTTAAGTGAAAGTGTAACTGAGGCATGATGTCCCTGAAGGAACCCTGGAGTGTAGGAGACTTAAGGTCTCCTTGGCCACCCTCCTCTGTTCAACAGAAGATAACGGACTCATTTTCCAGGGCTGCAAGTTAACATGAAAAGTGTGCTTTTTAAGATGCACAGCTTTAAAAACTTAGCCTCAGTTTTGAAAATTTTCCCCCAGAATGACAAAAAACAGGCTTTGAGCCAAAGAGAGCTCTTACCATAAAACTTTAATAAAGAACAAAGAATATCTATTTCATGTCTCCAAGGTAGCTATAGCATTACATAGAAAGGGATTTCAGCGGCTATTAGCTGACTAGTTACATTGTAGTTTGAGAGACTCATTGCAGTGCTCTACAATTATTGCCAACTCATACTAAATTATTGGCTTCTCTAAAACTGAGAGATGTAAACAGCACTTGGGAGACAAAGACCTGGCAGTGTCAAGCTAATACAAGACCAATAACTTCCCAGTCTATGAAACAGCAGTCAAACACGTGTCCATTCCCCAGCATCAGCCCTTCCAGATCACTTCACCTTTCATTCAAGCAGTGGGATGAATCAGAGGTCTTGCATGGGTGTGGCTGAAGGCTATGATCTGACAACAGATCATCCAAAGCAGCAATACTAATGTAAAAACACTCCTCAATCCTGGTGCCAATGCTTGTCTACATCCCAAACCTTCCCCCCTTGCCCCTCCATCACCAGCTGCAGTCTCACAGTTCAGCTGAGGAACAAAAACCATTACAGGGAAGGGGCAGCTGACCAGTGGAGCTGGTGAAAGGGAGGGTGGAGGCTCTGTCTGATAAGCTGGCACTACTACCTTCATGGCATGAGATCATAGCTGCCTTCTGAGCAAAACTCTAGCAGAATACATCACTGTGCTATTTTCACCTGTTTGGCTATGAGCTGCAGGCTACCTCAAGGAGAAGCCCAGAGCCCTAAGGAGAACCAGTTTTGTCACCTGCCTTTCTTCAGGGACCTACAGAGAGCAAGGCAAAACAAGTCACCTGCAGCTTTCCTGGTAGCTACTGAGGGAGCTACAGTTGAGATTTTGGGCAACAGAAATTTGACGTTGATTTGATGCAAAAGACAATGAAGTAATTTCTTTCAGCAGCACTGGAAAAAAACAGGATGGTTCATGCCATGCCACTACCAGAGCCCAAGTAATATGGAATAAGACAACCAGTGCAGATGACTGAAACAGAGCAGTAGAAACAAATCACTGAGAACACCCTGTGCCACCCCAGGGCAACCTGATGCTTTGGTTTTGTCTTAACCAACATTTATAAATTAAAAACTATTCCTTCTAAACATCTCCAACCAGATCCTCTGCCACACCACACCCCACACCCCCCCCCACCCCCCCCCCCCCCCCCGATAAGGTACCTCTGAAAAAGTCATTTCTTTTCAAGCAAAAGGGGAGAGAAGCTCACTGATACCAGAGCAGGAGGCCCCTGCAAACCCACCTGCCTCCCAGCACTGCTAGTTACCAACACTAGGTGCAAACCATTAGCACCACTCCAACCACACAGCAGCTCAAAGCCCAGGTTTAAACACTCCTCCACTTCCTCACACAGCCTTTATCACCTCCAGTTAACCCACCAGGCACCAAAGCAGCTCAGTTGCTACCTCCACATCTCACCACCTCAGGGGACAACCCACAGAAGTGCTTCACAAATACTCCAACACCTTTATTGCAGAGAACTGTTGAGCAGAGGGCTTATTTAAGCTTGTACCACATCAGGCTAACAGACCTCATCAGTCAGACTCTCAGTAATAAACCTCTTGCATCCTACCTCACAGTTTCAAGCAGGTTTGACCTCATCCCTTCCCAAGGTGGGGATCAGCTTGCAGCAGAGATTTGCAGTGGGTCAGCACCCACAGGCAGAAGGTCTAGCAGGACTGAAGCAGGCACAACTCTGCTCACTTCCTTCCTGGAGCCTTATAAACCTTCCCCAGCACCCTCCCTCACCTCCCCCTCCCGTTCACCACCTGTGTTGGGTTGTAGGATAACAAGCACTTCACTTAACCCTTCGTGTCCAGGCTCACAGCCACCCCCAGGGCAGTGCTTTGCAGATGCTTCCTGCCCACTGGAGAAGACTCCTGCTCTGCCAGGCAGGATGTGGCAGCTTCTTGGCTTGCTGTCCTGCCCTGTCATCACAAGTCTCTTGATCTCTCTGGTGACCCAGCGGGCAAAGTAATCTTGGGCTCAGCCAGCTGGACAGGCCAATAGTGCAGGCAGAAAATTCAACACACCTGGAAAACACAATACCAAATTTTTTAATGCGGTTACAAAGGACACCAAAACCACAATAATTTTTAGTATCCCAGCTCCATGGACATCTTTTCAGGGCAGAGCTCAGTCCCCAGCACACAGCAAGGCAGTGGCTGTTAATCACAGTTTCCCTCTTTTGGAGCCCAGGAGGGAAGGTTAAACGCCAGCAAGACCTTATCTTTCGCCAAGCAGCCATTTGGGTGTCTGTGCAGGGTGTTAACAACATGGTGATGAATAAGGGAGTGTTTCTCTTTGGCAAGGCTCTCCATCATGTTAAATGAATGTTTGACAGACTTTGCTGCACGTAGCCTGCCCTGCATGTTGACTTCCGCAAGGAGAGAGCAGCAGCTCCACTTTCAGGGTCATGGTTTCACGTTGGCATTAGCAAAAATAACAGCACAAGGGCTTAGAGAAAGGCAAGCAGAAAGGCAGAGAGTTGGTAGGATCCTTACTGGAGAGATACACAAATCCAATGGGTGGGAAGGGTGGTTTTTTGCTGACTCTCATTAGCAGGAAAAAATAGGGAAAAAGCGAGTGTCTGATTCTTAATTTAACTGAGCTTCACTGCTGCTAATGTCTTCTTTCTTCTCACCACCTCACACCTTACAGGAAGCAGATCTTCTGATGCGTTGCCCGAGTGTATTCAGTACAGATAACCACCCTCATTGCCCCACTGTGTCTACTGTCCTCCAGGTTAGGGGGGGGACTAACCAGGTTAGGAAGATGTTTGTGCCCCTTGGAAGGTGCAGAGTGTGCAAGGGTACCGTGGCTTCTTGAAAAAGGATTAAAGAACAAAAAATGTGCCCTCAGAAATTGGCTGAGTTGCTGGACTAAAAGCCAACTGCAGAGACCTGACTTGCTCTGTGGGAGCATAGTGGGAGAGGGACACAGGTTAATGAACCCATTTATTTCTTTTCTGTCTTTTTTTTTTTTTTTCTATATTAATGTAAGTTAATGGTTCCAGTTTGCAGTCAAATAAATGCTGGATTTTACTTTTTAAAGCCTGCTTAGATTTCTGATGTGCTGACAATTAAGGAAATGTTTAAGCAGTTCCCCAAAAAATCCTTAAAGCTTTATCTGAGAGTCCCATTATTTGTCTTCTCAGGCCCCTGTCCCATCTTCCCACCTTGGCTATCGCTGCCTCCCTCTGCCTTGCTCCTCTCTCCTCATTTCTCTCCTTACTGCTAGCAGAGTTAGTGAACCAGCATATGCACACTAAATAAATACAGCTTGCTTCAGCTTTGGGAAATAGTACTCCAGGTGCTATTGCATCATCCCTTCAATCCAAGTGTCGCAGAAGTTCATATCAAACCCTGTTACCCTTGTTGCTGTTCTCTTGACATCCTTTAAATACCAGTTACACACCCCTGTCCCACAGAAGCTAAGCTGACAGCTACACTGCTGGTATAACACAGCACAATCTACCCATGAAGAGGTTTGAATAATATTTTGCTTTGCAAATAATGTTTAACAGAAGACTTCTCAAAGCCATATGCAATGCAAGCTTTCTGCAGTCCTTTCTAGGTACAGCCGGGGCTGTCCCGTGCTGTCCTGGCCCATACAGTTTCAAACGTGCATGGGTACTGGTGATCCACTGTGTGTCATGACAACTACGTCACTGTCCAGTAAAATATCTTTTGTCGTCCCCCTGCATGAAACTGAACACACAATTTGTCCTAAATGTAGAAATCACACCTACAGGAGGATAAATAGCTTTCTGTCCGGTAGACAGGAGCTAATTTAAAACTTTCACTAAAATTGTACAGAATGAAAAGGTAAAAGGTTCTTGTTAAAGCAGCTATAAGATAACAGAGAAGAAAGATAAGTGGTATAACTCATATTGCTCTAAGTTTGTTGTATAGACTATGTTGGTTCCAGGAAAAGTTAAGAAATTAGTTCACCTCCCAGAGAAGAATATTAATATTTGTAAACTAGTATTCCCATTGCTACTATGTTTACGTGTCATCAAACACTGTCATCATTCCTCCCTTTAAAAAATATTTTTATGACATCTTAACTTTCCTAAATTCTTTCATGAGGTTAGAATGGATAAGACATAATGCTGGCGAGCTGTGTTATTAAGGTATTCTTTTTAATATTCATGACATAAAGCTGTTGAACTAGGAAGTTGATTATTATTCTATGGGAACAGAGACAGTTTGGACAGCTAGATTGGTACCATTGGAAACAAAACAAAAACAAAGCAAAACAAAAAATCCATAGCAGCAAAACAAAGACAAGCTTTTGCTAGGTCAGCTCCTGTGCATCGCCTTAGGGAAAATAGATGCCTCTGTTGATTTTGCAATTTTTATTCCTTGGTTCGGGAGGAGGCATTTGGGAGGAAATTATGGATGTTTTTACTTGGAGGAAGTTTCATTTTCAAACTGCTCTACCCACACGAGCTTTGCACAAAAGGTCTCTCAGGGCCCCCTTTCGGTTTTCATGTGCTGGCAGGGGAAATGTTCAGCAACCAGCTCTTCACGATGGTGTGGAGGAGATTGATCAGACAAACAAAAATGCTCCTCATGTCTTAGGTTAGGAGGAGATTCCAAGTCTGGAATCTCCAGTGCTGGGCACTTTAACCATGAACCAAGGTTGGTGGCTTTGTATCCAAGATCTGCTCAGACTCACATTTGTCCATTTTTGGACTTTACATTTGTGTTATTTCTTTTTTCCACAGTCATGGAACTTAAAAAAGGGCATTAATATTTTTCATTGCTGCTTGGTGGTCAATATGGAACTGTCAGAAAGGTGTCTAGCAAGATGTGTCTTTGAATTCTCCAGAGTGTTTGACGTGTTGCACTTAGACTAACACAACAGTGCTTTGTCCTATACATGAGAACGTTCCCGTTATCTTAGGAATGGAGAGATGCTGAGAAAGAACCTGAAAGGGCAAAGAGCACATGGATGTGTGCATGAATAGCTCACATATCCTCAGCAATGAATGTCTGCTCCTCCTTGGCAGTTTTCTGGTCTTCAAAGTCTTCTCACTGGGTTCCCCACTGATCCTGTTGCGTTTTACCAGGCATTGCCAGTTGGTAGTTTTTCAGGGAGGATACTCTAATTGCCTGGGGAATGTGAGTGTCCTCACTAGCCTCTTGCACAGCGTAACTCAACAGAGTTGTTACTGGTTGTATCTGATCTAGTGCCATTAGACCAAAATTCTCAACATATTATTAGTAGATCATTTCAAAATGCTCAGCACTTCTGAGAAGCCCTTTCAAAGAGGTCTTTCCTTTTACATGCCCCACATGTTTACAGGAAAGGAGAGAGGCCAGTACCTGCCAGCACCTGCTGAAACCTCAGGGCAATGGGATACTGCTGTAGGAGTAAGGAACTGTTTGCATATATTCCTCCCTTTGCTCATTTATCTTCTTTATTTACTGCTTAAATATGAATTGATAGGTTGATTGTGTACAGTACTTCTTTGGAGGGCTGCCAATGCAGTAATGAAATGGGTGTCCTGCCTAGCCAACCAACAATTATTGTCCCCTCTGTCTCCTGTCTTCATAGCCTGAGGCACAGTCTACGAGTCTCACAGAAATTGCTTGTCCAGCATGATGGCTTTGTTCCTCCCTCTGTGACCTGTAGCACAGCTGTACAGTCACTGGAGAGTCAGGTTTGCCCAGCACTGTTTTGGATAGTGGATTTCCTGCCGATGAAAAACTCAAACCACACAAACAACAAAAAAAGCTCAAAGACCAGGTGGCTGGAGAAGGCAGAAGGGCAGGTGGACTCGAAATTTGCAGCTGAGCAGTTTGCCAGCTGCTGTGCACAGACCCAGCGGGACAGGCAGCACCTGCACACCACGTTGGCTTCACCAGCAAGCGCGGCAGAGCGGAGGGAGGCAGAAAACACAAGCCAGAGCGAAGAGCTGAAAATCCAGCCAGGGAAAGAGAAAGTGGAGTAGATGGGAGAGCTGTGGCACCCCAGTGTTCCCAGCAAAGCCATCAGAGTTTGCAGCCTGCCAGAGGTTCACAGTGTGTGTACTCCAGGCTGGCCACGTGTTTGCAATTAGCACAGAACTGAACCTCATCGTCATAGGCAATTGGGACTAAGTATGTAGGATAATGCGGATATCCAGCTCCTAGGTGGCCCAGAGGGTCCAGCTCAATCTCTGGGTAAGATTGTGAAAGGTCATGTAGACCTAACTTTTATATCATGGCAGGATTATATGATTTAGAATATGCAGTAGAAAAGCATGCAAAAAACTATGCACAGGTTAGATCAGCCAGTAAAGTCTCTGACTGCACCTCAGAGGACACCGGCTCTGAGAACAAATGAGCCCTCACAACTGGCCAGGCTTTGCCAGCCCTCTTCTCCAAATGGAAAGGCAGCAGTGTCTTCTTCCCTCTGTTTCCTTTCTTTGCATGTTTCTACCTTTCAGATGCAACTGGCACATCAGAGAAGCTGAATAGATACTCAGTTTTACTCTAGAGCACAGCCTGGAGAAAAACTGGTGTTACATCAGAATTAATCTAGAGTACTACAGTGAAGAGAGGCCTGCAATTTTCAGGTCTCATCAAAACATGCTTTTTTAAAGAAATTTGCATGCCACTTTTCTAGTTATTTTGGAAACCTCCAGGCAATCACTGCCTATTCTCAGTGTCAGAAAGGGTTAAAATTATTTCAGTAAAATGAGAAATCTCCTAAAATTTTTACCATGCCTTGAAATGATATAAACTCTGATAAATGCTGAAAAAGTTTTATTCCTTTCCCATCACTTTTCATTTTTATGCACTTCCCATTTCAAGTGGCCCAAGGAAGAAAGTTGTGAAGTTATACCTCAAGGTGCTTTCAGCAAGTCTGAAATGGAAATCCTGAGGCAAAGGTTGTGCCTGAAGTATGTCCAACTAGGAAGATTTTAGCTGAACAGTGAGATTATTTTAAAGTGCTTATCCAAATTGAATCTGAAAACTTTTAGGTAGTTTTAGCACATTCTTGAAGCCTCGCATTACAATGACACAAACATGACACAGTGCATCCTGTTGCTATATTCCTGCTTGATTGATGATTAAAAAAAGAGTCAAAGCTCTGTGACAGGTTTTGAATATTGATTTTTGTAGGAACTTTAAAAGAAAATTCAAAGTTTGTGTGGAAAAAAAAACAAACTTGAAAAAGCCTGTTCATTGTGATGTTTTTTTAAATAGAATAGCGGTCTGTTTTTCCCCCAAGAATGACCGCAGTGAATGCAGCACGTGCGGACTAGTACGGTGAAGGTGGAGAATTGCTATTTTAGGTGTTCACATAGGAGCTAATCCCTGTCCTGCTGCAATCAGCAGCTCTGTTGAAGTTGATTGCCTCAAAAATTAAATTTAAGCCAAGGAACTCTGAGAACGTGTGTTCCATGTCTTATCTGGGAGAAAATGTCAAAAAGTGGGTGGACAAGGAGCAGGCGTTTTGCGTTCTAATAAACAATAGCTAAATGAGAACATCTGTGGGCACCACGGGCGCAGGGACGATGCGGTGGCACAGGGCAAGTGGCTGCTGGATGTCACTGGGACCCTGGAGGGCTTCTGGGCCAGGTCTGTACAGGTGGATGGGGCAGAGGAGGAGAAGTCAGCATGACTTAGTCTCCATCGCTCTGTTATTCCCTATCTCGTTTTTTGTTATTGGTTTGTGTCATTTCTATGTTCTTTTGTCCTCCATGTTAATTTGTTATTCTATTATCTGTGGAGGTGGCTTCACAACACAATTAAGGAAGAGAAATCAGCATTCCCAACCTGCTGGGTTGTACTTGCTCTGTTAACTGTCTTTTGAAATCTGTGTTTAATTAATAGAGAACATTAGGATTCCATTTTGGAAGATTGCGAGACTGCTCTGTCTCAGATCCACTAAACTGTTTATTGATCTTTTAAGATTGCCTGCATTTGTAGTAATTTTTGATGCATTATGTTTTGTATTTATGTCAAAACCAAAATAACAACGAAAGGACAAAAGGAGAAAAAGAATCCCAGATTTTCTTTTTCTCTGAAAAGTAACAGATATTTACAAACTACATGCTTTTTATTTTTATCAGAATAAGAGAGGAAATTTCCTGGACACAAATAACAATAGACTGACCTTTGAATATTTCTTTGTCCTAGGGATTAATTTGTTCTGTTTAATAATGGGATTACTATTCTTTACTGAGATAATGCTATCTTTTTTTCTTTTCAGACATGCTTTCATGCTATGGAAATGACTGATTGAACTGATTCCCTCTGTACCAAATAAATGCGACTCCCACTCCTCGGGCACTATTTGTGCTGGAAATACTTGTTGGAAATTAGTGAAAAGCCGTATTGAAACTAGGACCCATACTGAACTATTTGAGAATGTAAATCCAAGATCTTAAACTAATGCATGAAAAGGCACCAACCCAAGGTTTTCTTTCCCTTTTTTTCACAGCCACTGAGCAGACAGCCTTGCAGTACATAAAAATACCTACTTTGGGCTTAGGGGAGGACTTTATAGTAGTTCGTCCATTTACCGGTGTCTCTAGGATTGGCGCCAAATTGCTGCTCCTCCTGCCCGTGCGACAGTTCAGGCTTCCCCACACCGACTCACTGCTGTGTTTCACATGGGAACCCAGAGGGGAATCTTTAACTGAGACGTGACCACAGGGACCAGCCAGGTGATGAGCTTTGATCACTGCCTTGCCAGCCTGAGGGCAAACCCATGACCTGAGAGTGAGACTCTTCACTTTTTCGTCAATCACTCTTGTGTTTTTAATAGCCATCCTCAAAGCAGATTTCATAGGAAGTCAGGGCATCAAGCCAACACTATTAAGAATGTAAATACAGTAGTGTTTCTTTTCCACTGCTTTCTAATTGCCTTTGCCCTCTGAGAAGACAGCTGATGTGAAGAGGGACCCATTACTATGAAACCAGCTGGGTCTAAATCTAGGCTAATAAACCTTTTCAGAGACCCCATTTCATAACACAATTATGCAAAAAGAGTTCATCCAAGAGTTAGGAGCTTAGCTAATACTTCTCCTTCCTGGAAATGATCATACTGGGTTACATTCTGCTCCCACATAGGTTTTAATTAAGAGTAACAACATCAGAGGGAAAAATCTACATATTTACTGGGATAAATCTATAGCGGGGAAAGATTCTGGCCTCCAGTGCGGCTATTCAGTGATTAAATGTACAGCTTTGGGAACCAGGAGAGGTCTTTGTGGCTCTTCAGCAGTGGGTTTCTTCCTACCACCTGGTGAGTCCTGCTGAAGTGGGACATAGGTGTCTGGACAGATGTCCTCAGCAAATCCTGCTCCCATTGCCAAAGATCTGCCTAAATTGCTTACTGAATAAGAAAGCCAAGTGAGAAGACTTGTGCTTTGAACCCCAAGAAACAAATGAAGACCCTGAATCTGCAACTCTTTATGTGCAGGAACAGTAACTATCAAAAGAAGAAGGCTCTCTGAGCTCAGGTGTTCCTTACACGACTCTCTGCTCCACCAAGGACACAGTATAAGTAGTGAAATATCCAACTTGAGGAGTAGAGAAGTTTCCAATAAACAACTTCAGGGTCGTTTATTTCTCTGTAAATCTAAGCTTTTAAATAAATAAAATAAATCACTGCTGCAATATACACTTACCAGCTATAAAAATAAATAAACAGCCAGGGGCATGGAGGAGCCCTGCTCTCTGACATTCTGTCGCTCCTCAGTGGTACTTGCTCCTTCACCTTCAGACCTCCTTTTCCTCTTTGGCTCCTGCTTGATTTTCTCTGCAAAATGTATTTGACATTTTGCATGACGGACATATTATGAAAAAAACATTTCATTGTCCTAAAATATTCTAGAAAGCCTGTTCCAGTTCTTTTTTAATTCATATGTACCTGCAGTTGTATGGTGAGTAAAGGTTTCCTCTAGGTAGGTCTGAAGACTCTTAAAATTCATGAGCCTTTTTCTGAGGCAAGACTCAGGTGCACATCCATCACTATTTCAATATTTTATGGCTTCCCCCCCACACCATGTTTTTTTGCTTCTGAGTTGCTGTTTGCTCTTGAAATCACTGAATTGTCAACCCGATACTGCTAAATGAGCTGTTCACCTGAATCAAAATTGTTGACCATCTGGAATCCCGTTTGAAAAAAGAACCCAGGTTAGGTGTATATGAATAACAATCCTGATTCCCCACCCCGGCCTCCAATGAGGCAGAAAAAGATACACTGTCAGGGAGATGACTGAGAAAGGTTGTTATCTGCATTAGTGATGGGCTGTGATTATCACGTCCTCCGAGCTGCCTTCCCTTTTCCGATTAGCAGATGCCTTTCTGTGTGAACGCACCAGCCTCTGTCTTCAGCTCCTTGAAGACAGCTGCAGCTCCCCGGGGCAGAAGGACCAAGAGAGCTGCAGCTGCTTTACCCCTCACCAGTAACCCTAGTGCTCACCTAGCAGAGGCATCAACAGCATCTGTAAGACTGATGTTTGCATTGGCTATACATTATGCTCACTGGCACAGGAAATGCACAAAGCAGTTCTCACCCAAGCAAGTCCTTTGCCGAATCCTTTCTTTGCTCCTGAAGCTTTTCATAATAAACACTCTTTCAAGGCCACTCTGAATTTGCTAAAGCAAAACCTTTTCATTAGAGAGCTGGGCTGAAGGTCTGAGATAATAATAATTGGAGGATGAGAAGGAGTGGTATAGTCTTGTCATCTCCAGTATGTACTTCGTTGCTTCTCACCAGAACACAGCTAATGGATAAAAAAATTGGCATTTTCATGCAAGTGTATATTTTATGTTGCACTGCAACCAGTACAAACATTTTCCCACAGTGAAAACAATTCTTGATTTTCCCTTTAATACTCAGAATTGAAGGGGAAGGAGAACTGCTTGGGAAACTCAGCCTGAGATTTCTAGTCAAAAGATACTAGAATAACCTTTGTCCCTTACACTTTGAAATTAAGGAGACCATCCTCTGGTTAATTTTTGGCCATGTAAAAAGCTATCAGAAGTGCAGACAGACAGAAAAAATAGATAAAGCTCAAAGAATTCCCATACTTGTTGGTAAAGACACACTCCCAAAAGTTGCTTGTTTCTCAGCATAAATCAACAAAATGTTTACACACACACTTAAACGCTTGTTACATTAAGACCTGTTGTGGTTATTTCCTCCAGCATTACCTGGTGGATATAACGAGTTAAGAAAGCATTTGTGTGAATACTGGAAATGGCCATCCGTCACAGTGATTATATTGTTTTGAATAAGCACTTTCGAATCCAGCTCTGGAGAACTACAGACAACAGCGAGGACAGCCCAACACACAAAGCAAGGGCACAAATGGCCTCTCTTTTTTCCCCTCTCTGGCTGATGTGAAATGCATCTCTCTGTATACGATCTGATGGGGCTGCACTTAAACACACACAGCTCTCAAAATCTGTGTGTCCAGAAAGTCCCTGGAGCCACTCCTAAAACATGTCAGAAGCATCTTCTCATTAATCTGAAATTCTGTATCCATAAAAAAGTCGCTGTCTCATTCAGATAAACCAGTCTGAGCACTTTGCTTCCTGTTCTTGTTCCCTATTTATTTTTCAGGTAACAAGATGCAGCACAAAAATTCTTGCTTTAACAGAGTCTTCTGAGACAGCTGCTGAAACAGAGCTGAAATATTTGGATAGTATTTCTGGAGGTCTCTTTCTTTTCCTTGTTGCTGTAATTTCTGTCCATCTCCCCCCTCCCCGCCACCAGTTCTCTCGCTGTCTGTGCAACACACTCCAACCAAGTGCCCTCTTGGCTGAGTCTGCTGCCAGAACAGTTCTTGTCTGGAACTAGAACTCAGTCTCCAGCAGAAAAGTAATAGAAAATGGGAGAGGCAGGAGTGAGAGACAAAGATGGAATACTGCTATGAATTTTTTCCTTCTGTCTGTACAAAAATTCAAGGTGTAACACATCCTCCTGACTGGCCTGGCAATGAAATGAAAGAGCATAAAGCAGTTCCTCTCTCTTTGCTGGGTTAATTGTGGAGTCCATCATTTCTTTTATTCATGGGATAGGATGTTCATCTGCAAAACTGCTGCTTCCTATGCCTTTAAGCTGGATAGGCAAGGAGAAGGCAAGGTATGGTGTAGGTAAGGCGCGGAGTCCCTACCTACACATCCACCAGTGCAGCAAAGCCAGTGCGCAGGGAGAAGGGCAGTGCTGCAGGAGGGAGCTGGCAGCTGCTCACTGCTAGCAGGCAGAAAGCAAGAACTGACTCAGTTATGCATTGCCCCGTGCTCGGAGGGAAGTGCACGGTGGTCCAAGGTGGTCCAAGACCAGAGGGAGCAGTGCCACCCGGCTCTGCTACAGCACCCCAGGTTCACTCTTCTGAAGGAAATGAACCTGTTTATCGTACCTTGCAAAACGTCACAGATCACAGATAGATAAAATTTAATTCTCCGTTGTCCCTTAGGTACTACCATAAATGAAGAGAGGAACCTTGCCCCTGTCCAAACCCTTAAAGTGACATCCCCCATCCTGTTGCACAAAATACAGGGGAATTTGCAGTGTTAAGGTCACCCTCCGTCTCCCTCTTCCAATTATTTCTCTGAAAGAGACAAATTTTGTTCCAAAGAAGTAACTTACAGCAGCAGGCAGTGCAAAGGACACTTGACTAAGTGTCAAGCATACTGCACAGAAAGGCTTCAAAATGCATTAATAAAAGAGAACTGCAGCGAGATATATTTTGCTCAGTGAAAAGAAACAATCTATGCAGTGACTTTTGGGTGAGTTTGAGGCTTTGTGTGATAGGGGACCTGCTTCTGATAATGCCCTCCTGATGCTACTTAGCTGTAAGAAACCAGTATAAGGCTGATCAGGACAAAGAGAAGATGAGGCTGTTGTAGAGAATACTGCAGCATTTCCTTTTCCTTTCAGTTATTAAACAGTCCATAATAGTGAGTGGATGTCAAGGGCCAAGAGGTGAAAATATTGTCAATATGATATACAATTTCAATCCAGGGACAGTTGGCAGTTTCCTTTAAATTTTTGTGTGTGTGTGTGAGTGGGGAGGAAAATTGTGGCTTAATGGAGAAAGGAAAGGGATCTGTTTCTACATACTGTTGCTTGTCACACCATGCACTGGAGATATGGAGAGTTTCCCTCAGTTATTTCACTTTCACACTGCTTGTGACTATTCTGACTGGGTGATGTCAATACTATCCCAAATTTCCTTCGTTAAATGTCCAAATGGATATCCTCTTAGCATGGAAAAGACAGTGCACATCCTTCCTGTCTTGGATCCTTGGTCCCCTTGGGGGTCTTGGGAGAAGGGGTGCTGCAGAGGTGTGCTTGCCATGTGCCAGCCATGTGCCTTTGCGCAGGCAGTCTCAGATGAGGTTGAGGTCATGTTGGGTGCTTAGCCCTTACCTCAACTTGGTGACCAAGATGAGTTATAGAGGTAGGTACAGTATTTTTTCACACAGTTGTACTAGCAGCTTAAGTATAGGTGCAGGTTGTGACAGTACCTTAGCTGTGTCAGAAAACTCTGGGCAGAAAAAAATGCAGCCGTTACACCCTAGCAATGCGGTAACTTCATTTTTTTTAATATCCTAGCAATAGGAACCCATCAGGTGTTAAAGTTAGAATGCCACTGAACTTGTCACTGATACTATGGAGAGCACCAGCAGCTGGGGGGCATATGGGGTCTCTCTGCTCTGAAAGGGGAAATAAAAAATTGGAGGCAGTGTTCATAATTTCTTGGCCTGCATTTATCTGCCCTCTAGTGCTATCCCCTGTGCGGCAGCGATCTGGGAAGTTCTGCTACATCCCTGTAGTGCACGCATTTTCTTTTCCCAATACCATCTGCTATACTGATTTGTAAAAAGGAAAATCAAATCTCTAATCCACCGCCACCGTGTGAATAGAATCCCGCTCAGGGCATTAGCTCTGTCTTGTCAAGGAACACAATGTGCCATTAAAACAAAAAGATCCCTCCAGCGTTGGGGCAAAGCAGCAATGAAAACTGAACGCCACCCGCTTGTGCTAAGCCAGGGGACAGGCCCAGGGGAGTGGATGTAACTGAAATGTCACCCTCCGGTGTGTGCCAGTCTGGGAGAGGATATAGTCATAAAAAAGTAATACTTCAAAACCTCCTTTGTTTAATTCCAAATCTTTTCTTTTTTTTTTTTTTTTTTTTTAAGCACAAGCAGTTCCGCAGTAGCTCAGAAGAAAGAAATCCTAACCTGCCCCTTACTGTGAACCTCCTGTGCACCTCTTTGCAACAGGGCTGTGTGTGTTTGTGAAGACATATGTACGCCACATCTTCACCACTAATTTGCGTGTGTGTTGCATGTGTGTGTGTGTCCCTCCATTCTGTCAGTGCCTACAGCTAGGGAAAATAAAGCAAAACTGCATAAAATCAGAATTCCCAGCTCTTGTGGTATTTAAAGTTCTTCCCAAAGCCTGAACTCTTAGAGTCCAGTGAAACAATAAGATTCCCATTGTATTTCTTTCATGAATTTCCAGAACCAGTGACTTTAGATGTACCCATGGAAAAAACTAATTTGGGAACATTTGGGTGGGAAGAGATGGAATACTTGCACTGGGAAGAAGATGAATAATAACACAGTTTCCTCCAGTGGCTTAAGGGTTTTCTCTTATTTTCTTCTGAAGGAGCTTTGTTGATCTTGCAGCTGCTGGATGGCAGATGTCGAGTCACTGGGGCACGCCCCCCCCTTCCCCTCCTGAGTCCATGCTAGCTGCAGTGGCTGAACAGATTTCCCTTTAAATACGTGGCTGCATATATGTCATGGACGATGCCCGCTTGTTTGCTGGCAGCCCTGTCTGCAGATGCAGTAATTAATCATCGAGTGACAGGGTGGCAGTGCCCCTCATTCACTTCGGGGTGATTAAGAAGGGCTCACTTTCTCCCTGCCTGAAAAAGAAAAGCAGTGAGCTGAGAAGGACTGCTCACTTTAGAAATGCTGCTTTGGAACTGCTGCAAAATCCTGCATTTGCAATGACTCAAATTTCCTTTTCCACGCAGAAGTATCACCAAGTACTTTGCAAACCAGCAAGCCGGGACTCAAGGAATGTGCAAACTCCATTCTTCTTCAACTTTCCCATTTGCCACCCCCTTGAAGCTCTGTCCCGGGCAGTGGCTCAAGCAAACAGCAAGCCCAGCGTGTTGTATGGCTACTAGACACCAAGTCACTGGAGAAGCTATGTGGTACAGCAGAAGACTTTTCTGGAGCAAAAGCTTTTATTGTTCTGGGCCAGATTAGTTGCAGCTCCCTGAGGTATAAAATATAGTTGCCACTATTGAATTTTGGTATTTCTAAGTGCTAATCTAGTGCTGGAGGCGAAGAGGAACAGGAAACTGTTTTCCGTGGCATGCATTTAAAATTGGTTCCTGAACGTCTGAGTTTGGGCAGATCTCCCACCCAGCTAAACGAGAGATTTTTCTGGATAAGAATGTTGGCATTTGGCTATAAGCTGCTATTAAGAAGCAAAGCAGTTTTCACTCATGAATATGCATGTGGCTATATTGAAATGTGTATACTATCAGCAAACAACTTTGCAAATCCCTTCTTTCAGTTTATACTGGGGAAACGAGGCAGCTGGTCATTAGTTCATCTACCATCACCCACATTTACCCAGTGATTTACAGAAGGCAGTAGTTGTGTCAGCCTACCTGTGCCAGCTGCTATTATTCCTCTTCTATTTCATACATGAAAGAAGCATTTCTCATCCTAGCAGTCACTTTCACATACTTGCATGGGAAATGGCATTTTCATTTTCTGCTCTTTTAAAGATCTTGGTATAATTATTATTAATATTATTATTATTATTACTCAAATGGGTAAAAAGAAAATCAATTATTAGACAGATTCCACTGAGAATGATTAAACACAATCATAGCAAAGCAACTAACCTGCAGATTAAGTATATGGTGGAAAGCATCATTCTCTGTCTGCCCTCCCTTTACGTACCTGTTGTGAAGATAGGCTTTTAGAGGTCATCTACTGGGCGGAGAGCTGTCTAACAGTCCTTGTGTGTGGAGGAGGTAGATGCTGGAATCAGGCTGTCAGGAGTCATGGACCACTTCTGTTCATTTAGCTCTTTGTCATGCTCAGCCTTTGTTTGTTGCTAAATCAAAACTAAGTATTGCCTAAAATGAGTTTGGTACCATACAGACCAGGGGAGTGGGGAGAAATTAAAAAGCGAGTAAGCTCCCACGGTGTGGCAGATGGGGCTGTACAATGGCATGAACCACCTGCTGCCCACACCAGAAGTCGGTGTCAGCCATGTGGCCACAGCAGTGGCAATCACACATTCAGGCAATGGCATATAAAAATACAGATTCGAAGGTCTTCAGCCAGTCAATGACCGTAGGAAGGATACATGATAGGATTTGTGGTGTTTGGAGGACTTGCAAACAGTTGTATTTATTTAGTTTTAACCTCTTGTCTGATTAATCCATTTCAGCTTGTTCTTTAACCTTCACCTATTTTCTCTTTGATTTATTCCTTAAGTCTGATTTCATCTGGTGTCCTTAACTCTTGACCTAAGTTGTGGGGGGTTTTTAAAGGTGTATTTCTTTCTTATTTTTAGCTTTGCTTTACTAGTGTCAATGGAAACCTCCCTTGCAAAGCTGCTGTTGGAAGTATAATCCATTTGGGATCTTTTAATTTGCCATTAGATATTAAACAAATGCCATGCAGGTCACACTCTCAGTCTTTCCTATGAGATTGGGAGAGCTTGGAAAAGACTTTCGAAGGAACAAGCCGAGATTCTTACGTGACCGTGTGCTTCAAGAAAGTGAAGTTTTACAGTATGTAGTAAGCTGGGTAGGAATCATCATAAAACTCCGAGACTGGTAACACTGAATTTGCAAACATTCATATAAAGAGCTCAACAGATATTTAATTTTTGTGGTTTGCTGGAGGAAAAAGTCAAAATCCAAAACAAAGGAAAAAAAGCCCCAACACTGGAGTCAATTTGTGCTTTTTATCTATTTCTCTTGGAAAAAAACATTGGGGGCAAACCATGGGGGTGTTTTCCTTCATTTGATGCAAAATGAAACATGTCATTTTCAGGTACAGATAACCCTCCTTTCAGAAGACATGACATTACTTTTCAGTCTGAAACATTGCTTGGAAATGAAACTTCTGAATGTTCCGCTTGAAGAAGAGCAAAATTCAATGCTTTGTATTTCTATGTTTTCCAAGTGAAATTATTTGCAAATTTTGATCCAGTGTTGCTAAGACAGTCCCAAGACTGCAGATAGATTTAGAGAATATGAAGTGTATTTGGAGTGGGAAGGAAACTGCTTCAGCTTTTTTGGGACCATTGGGTCCTACTGAGCATCTTTAAGGACCTTTCTCCAGATTGCACAATCAGCCATGCAAGAAGGCAGGGGCTTTGTGTCAAGGCTGCGAATGAGAAACAGGAGCCAGATTTCCATCTCTGGGACTATCACTCTCGGGGATGCCAGACTGCTCTACAGAGAGAAGCATCCAGCTTTGAAGAGAACCAAGTGTAACAAGGAGAAAGGCCACAAATGAGATTGAACATAGTGGAGTGAAAGGAAAAAAATAGAGAAATGTTGTGTGGGACGTTGTCATGATTAATATTAGATGAGGAAGAACTGTGTCCAATTTATTAATAACCTAATTATCTAACAAATTGACCAGCTATCTGTGTCTGCTCTCAGAAAGCAGAGATTTCCATGTCTGGATGTTTTATCAGGACAAGGAAGAAATTCAAGTTGTTTTATCTAGTCATTTCAAGAAGTCAACTGGTTGCTAGAAAGGGAAGGTTAATTCCATTAAACTGATGGAAATTACAAAAAAAATACATTCAAAGAAACTTATCTCACCAGTAGTATATACACACATGTGCGTAGATAGATAGAGAAATATTTCTGCCTAATCTGTCACATTTCACAAATATTTTGTGTGTACACCACTTCTCGGTGCAGTTTATCCTTTCCCTTTCACCTACCTCACCAACTTCTTATCTCTGAGTTACGTCTTGACTTTTAGGCTACAGAAAATTTCAGGAATAAATTGCTGATGTTGGGCATCAATTTTTCCCCATCCTCATGCACTCATTGTGCTTGTTACACTGAGGTTGGCTCAAGCATGGGAGACAGCAAGGTGAGGGAAGGAACATAAATCCACTCAACATTGTTACAACCCTAAAATTTCATGTGGAATTACTCCCCAAATGAGGTTTTTCTAAAAATTATGACCATATTTAATATTTTTAAACAATGTTTGCTGTCTTTTTGCAGACTTTTACAGTTTGTTATATCAAGTATTTCTATATAAATATGAAACTTAGAAATTAAATGAAATTAAATAAAATAAATATGAAAGCTGAAATAAAATAAAATAAATAAAATAAATAAAAACAGGACTCTGGAAGATGAGTCTTACAGAAAAGCAAACCAAAACAAACCCAAAGTAAACTCAGTAAATACAGCAAGATTTTTCTTAAAGTTCATAAGAGCAACATTGCATATAAGAGCTGTAATAATGGACACAGCTCAATGTATTCGCCTTTCTACTGGTGTTCACAGACACAGGTTGGTGAAATGGCTCTGTACCATACCAGCTGAAGTCTTGATTTCAGCATCACTGCTCAAGGAATGAAAAACTGTATCAAGACTGAAGCCTGCTCTGACAAAGCAACTAACTTTTCAAATAATTTCATTTTTAATTGCTTCAGTCAAAGAGGTTACTTTTAATAATTGAAACAGAGATTGTTCCAGGAGGATTAGAGCAAGTGTTTAGAAGATATGAATTCTTTCATAAAGCAAAAATAAAAAAACATTCCTGACAAGTCGAGTGGTACTGTAACATACTACCACATTACCACATGGGGAATAAAGACTGTGGGATGAAAGAAAAACTGAGCACTCTGTGATAGAAAAGATCTTAATCACCTCATATTACAAGAAGGACCAAATCACTGCAGGATTTGTTAGTATCTGAAAATATTAAGTGAAAAAATAAAAGCTCAGTAATGCTTTACAGAGATGTCTCTCTTTCTAGTGGGGAAAGCAGGCAATGTTGTACCTTACATCTGTGATGCCCATGGGCTCACCTGATGCTGTGTCTTTTTCCTAGATGCAGGCTTGAGTAGGAAGGTGTCCAGTCTTGTAGTTGGGGAGCAAATTTCCAAGTCTTGCTCCTGCATGAGTAGCAAGGGTGACAGCTGGCATTCATCTAGAGCTTCAGAAAGCCATTGGGTTCAGATCATTGTCCTCAAGACAGGCCCATGTGATGCCTGGGAGTATCAATTGCTTGTGCTATGCAAGTACTGATGATGTCCTGAGCTTCCTAGAGCTATGTGGACAGTCAGCAAAGGTTTTCCAATCCATTAAGCCATGAATGTTCAGGTGTCTGGGTATCAGTCCTGTTCAGAGCCATCCTTGCCATCTCAACAGCCCAGAAGGAGGTGGTTCTCCCCACACCTCCTGCCCTGCAAGTCCTTTTCCTTGTCCCCACACCGACCCACCAGTGAGGCAACTGGCAACTGCTCCCAGGCTCTGACACTCTGCCAAAGGCTTTTCTTTGCTCCATGCCTTTCTTCCTTGCACAGGTCCCCATTTCCCACTCTCCTGACATCTCTGTGAAGGAGAAGTAAACATTCATACCTCCTTAGAAACTGGCCATCAGTTTCTAAATGTCTTTCTTACCTCCATTTAAACTGCTTGATTAACTTAAACTGGTTGATCAGGTTTTCCAAACTGGATCTTTGAAACTGATTTCTCTCAGCTCAAGTTGAATGCAGGGTATTGCAGAGTGAATTTCTCATGCGATGTTGTCCTGCTGTGAAATGCATGCTGCAGGCTTGAGATAGCACTTCCTGAAAAAGGAGGAACCAGCTCCTGATATGTTGAAACAGTGGCAGGTGACTCTGATGCTGTTTAAAAAAAAAGGTCTTATATCTATATTCTGATTCAGCAAGTACATATCTCAGTACTCCAATGAAGGCAGAGCAGCCAGGTGGAATTTTGTTTTTTCTTGTTTGTTTGATTGCTTGATTGCTTTTTAAAATTTGATAATGAAAAACAAAACTTGTAAAAATGAAGTGTGCATATTTTTTCTTCCTCTGCAAATCTTTCATTCTGGTAAGACAGGCTGCCCTTATTGCAAGTCTACTTGAGTCTATTGCATGCCAAAAAGCCTTTCTCATCTTATTACACTAGTTTTGGACTCAGCAGGTTCCTTCCCTCATCTGGGTGTGAAGATAACCATAAACCTTTGCACCATTGTAGCTCTGCTGGTGGATGTGGGACAGTGGGTCATCCTATGCAGTAACTGACCCCTGGGAAGTCCTGTTCATTTCTTTCTGAATCTCTTTATGTTTTTCCTAAGGTTCTTATTTCTTTGTGTAGAATTGCTTTTCTCTTTGTTGCCCACATTTCCTTCTTCTTGCACTCACTTTGTCCCCCTTTTCCTGCCTTTCCCCAAAAGTGCCTGATGCTGCTGCAGTGGAGGTGGCACAAAGTCCAGCTGCCTCTTCCCACATCAGGATGTGCAACTCCTCTGAACAAGGGGGATGTTTCCAAAGGCAAGTTCGTGCCTTCTCACGATGCTTGTCTCTGCCTCAGGGTGAAGCTCTGTTCACTGTTGCCACGTATCAGATGAAGTTCTCACCTGGGGCTCTCCCAGTTAATCTGTCGCTGAGATTCCCACTTTACTTGAATACCCCAGCACAGCACAGCAAAAACCAGGGTTTTAGCAGAGGGAATGCAAATCATGGCTCTGCCAGCCTAACATGTGTCTTGGCAAGCTTTTCAAGGTCCCTTTGACCTCAACCCTGTACTTGTCTTTGCAGGAATCCAAACTCTTCATATCTAAAATATGCCTATGACAACTCCTTGCCACCTGCATTGACATGTGTGGTCTGTTGTCAGCATCTGAGAAAGGAAAAATGAAACCCTCTGATTACACCCAAGAATGGCACGAGCAGGGAGAACAAGCCACAAAGAGAAAGCACGCACACCTTCTCTTCCCATGTGAGGTTTCAAAAGGTTTTCCCTTAGGAGCTTCCTCTTTGTCCCTCAAATCTAATATTTGCTGTAATAAACCACTAGTTTGATTCTCAGCTGCTATGTCCAGGAGCAACTAAACATATTACCTTATAATAGTAAAAGGAAGATATTGCTGCATGTGGATCAAAATCTTCAGTACTTTCTTAGTTCTATCATCTGGAGCAAAATAGGTAATTTTCAGGTTTTCTGATTGGCTTCTATAGACAGTAAAACTGACCTTCAATTTCATCCTTCAGAGATATCTAAAAGAGATTCTTGAGAGTATAAACTCAGGTTAAAAAGTGCTATTAGCTCATATAAATTAGACCAGGTCCTCAAGCAAAATAACAAAATCTGGAAGAAGTATATTCCCCCTCTGGCAGTGGCATATCTCCAGTAAGGTTTTTCCTAAAATGCAAATGTCATTTAAAAAAAGAAAAGCCCGCCCCTCCTTGTTTATTTTTTTTTTTAAAGCAGCAAAAAATTGGAAGACTAAATCTGATCTCACAGTGCTTTAGTGTTTTGCATCTTTATCTCATATAATTGCTCAGATAGTGGGTTCTCAGTGACACTTGAGAAAATGTGACCTTTGGATTTTCTGTTGTGACTTTTTTAATCAATCAGCTGGGGAAACCTTAAAAGAGAAGTTGTCTGAGATTTTTTTTTTTTTAGGGCCCTCCTGCGGATTGGAAATTATCAGCATCCTCCAAATGATATGCCATAGTTTTGAAAATATTCTTTCTTAGGCAATTGCATCTGAACTTTTGGGGCTGTGCTGATGAAAGGATGACTCATTTATAAGCATTTTACAGGATAGCAGCAGTTCTGTTCTTAATCAGTTTTGAGCAAGGAGAGCCAGGGAAATTTTAAATACTGTGTTTTCATTATAGTGTTAGGTTTTATTCATGAGATTCTCATTGACCTTTTAAGTAAGCTACACAGACACCGTGCCAGAATTTCCAACAAACTGCAGAAGTTTTACTAAAACTTTCATAACTCTTTTTCCCAAAAAAATCCTCTTTGGTTTCAACTGGGTTGGGAATTAACTGTGAGTGCTTTTTATTCCCTATGTGTCCTGGCCTCTGCTCAAACAAAGCAGTATTTAGGTATTTAGGTAATATTTCTACTTATGATTCCTATGATCTTCCTTCTCTTAGAGTCTGGGGCACAGACACATTCCTCCATTTAACAGACAAACTGAGAAATGTGTCTGTGGTGCTTCAGTCTGGGAATGACCAGAGGCCTCTTGACAGCTGGGCAGAATTTGTGCTTTCTGATGCAGCACATGTTTAGCAAACGTCTAGAGTTCTCCACCTGCACGGTGGGACCCACACAAGGTGGTCTGATTCCCATTGCTCACATACTCTGTCAGTATAAATGGTGTCTTAATCTGATTTAACACATCCTTGAGGGATTCTGGAAGGATCAGCTGCTTCTGACAATTGGGGAAAAAAAAAAAAAAAATCCAAAACTAAGTATCCCAGACTAATACTCTTTTTAGGCTGATCTTAACAGGCTTTTTTTTTTTTTTTTTTTTTTTCTTCCCTGCAGGGGAATTTAAAGGATCAGGGTGGTAGTAAGTGTCATTGAAAGTGACAACTGATCTCTCGATGATCAGGAAATGTCCTGCTAATACTAATTTGTGTCCTGCTAATTTTATAGGTACTGTGTCAAAGTCACAGACTAGATTGACAGCCACTCACTGGGAGTTTGCTGGAAATATTACAAATATAAAAGATAGAGTATGAAAGAATATTTCCAAATTAAAATCAAATTGTTACCTATATAAGCTGTATGGAATAGTCCCCCTTTAAAAGAAAAACTTAGCTGTTTAAGATAACACTAGTATTAGTAGTGTCGCAAAACACAGCCCTTCTTACCCACCTAATGAATTCTATTTATCTAAGGAATACTAGGAAATGCTGTCACGGTGCCTGCTTTGTGTGACCATGTGTATTGGCAATGCACGTAAGATAGCAGTCCAGCTTCAGCAGCGAGCACCTACTCTGTCCTTGTCTGTGACAGAAATTCTGCCTCATGATTTCATTTGATGCTCCCAAGTTCCTTTCTCAGGGGAAGAGAGAATAATCATTCCTTATTCACCTTTTCCTGCCAGCCACTATTTTATTTAGCTCTATCACTTCTTCCAGTCACCTCTTTTCAGAGTTGAAGACTTCTAGTCTATTTAATCTCTTCTAGTGTTGAAACCATCCCATGTCTTTGATTGTCTTTGTTGCCCTTCTCTGTATCTTCACTAGTTTTTTTTCTATTTCATTTTGAGACACGGTGACCTGCAATGCATGCAGTATTCGAGATGTGGGCAAATCTTGGGCTTATTCAGTGGCACAGTGCTGCTTTCCCTGCTGCTCGCGGTTGCTTTAATACCTTACATTCTATTTACCTTTTCAGACTGCCGCAGGGCAATGAACAGATGTTTTTGTTGAGCAATCTGCAGTGACTCTATGATCTCTTTGCAGAACGATAATAGCTAATTTAGAGCTTATCATTGTATATGTGTATTTAGTGTTGTTTTCCCCATGTGCATTACTTTGCATTTATCAACACTGAATTTAATCTGCCAGTTTATTGCTCCCTCAGAACCCTAAGATCGGTTTTGGTTTTCACTACCCTGAATAATTTTATACCATCAGCAAAACTCAAGATCATCCTTAGGGCTAATCTTATTTAATATTTTCATTAATATCTGCAAACAAAAAAAGTTTCAGTGTGCAAATTTAATTTGCTAATAGCACAAAGTTGAGAAACCATCTTCATTGCGGAAGATGCTCAGCATATTACAGATTAAGAACTAGATGACTTTGGGCACTGGAATAATGGAAATGAAAATAAATGCAATAGTGTAAACTGCAAAGTCATTCTATTCGTTACAATATATTAACACTGTAAAACCATTATGCACATTTAAGAGTATATAACAAGAGTTCCTGCTGGGTTGCCAGAGTTTAGCAGAGGAAAAAAAACAACCTAACACATTAATCAAACTGCAAGTGGACTCTAAGCCACTAGTGTTATGCAGCTATAAAAGTCAAACCTAATCTCTGGAGATAGCAGAACATGTATACCCTGCAGAGATAAAGAAGGATCAGTATTATTGTGTGAGGTGCTGGATTACTAGGTGTACCTCTGCTCACTCATGTTCGATGAAGATTCATTCAAGTTGGAGATGTGCAGGTCAGATAACTTGTGGACTGATAAATTTGTCTACAAGAAGCATTTCAAAGAGGGAAACTGATTTCCCTTTATAAATGAACTGAGGAAAAGAACTCTGCAAGCTAATGGTGCCACTGGCACAGGAGCAAAGAGGCATAAATTGATCATGAATAGATTTAAGCTGGAAATTAACTGAGGCTTTTTAACTATCAAATGGGTGAGAAGCAATTTTAAAATGGAGCTTAAGGTCTTTGTGAAGGAGTTAGATGACATGATTATCTGCCTCAACAGCAGGCTGGCTCTGCTGGCTGAGAAGCCATCTTCCCAGCAGGAGTGGATTCCTCTCCTTTGGCATCATGCCAGCCGTGTTTCATCCCCTCATCACTTCTGGAGGATGATTCAAAAGGTGTCTCCTTGCTGCTGTAAACTCCACAGACTCTAGCAAGCAGCTGGGGACATGCCCTACTCTCAAGGAAACACTGGATAATGCTGCTGTGAAGCTCCTGGCCATGATGTCAAGAGCTGGCAACTAATCAAGCTCAGATGATTTTCAAGAAGCTGTTTCTCATTAACATTTCTACATATGGATTAAAAATACTTGAACAGCAGCACTGAATGCTGGAGTCCTCTTCCTGTAAGACAGCCCATGAAATAAACATGAATAGTTTCCTTACTGGCTATTAGCAGGTCTTGAATGGTTTACCGTGTGAGACCATTTCAAGCTCTGTACAAATTTTTACGTCTGTTTTTGGCTATTCCCCCCAACAATAGCAATCAATTTATGCCAGTCATAGAACTAAGGGGTTTGTATTGTGGATACATGAAAGTCAGGAACTAAAGAAGTCAAATATTTTGTTTTCAAAGCAAATATTCCTTGAACTCTTCAGCCCAGAGTTGTTGTCTCGATTTTGAGAAGGAGACTTAACGTTATGAAGAACAAAATCAGTGCTGCTTGATCTCACTGTTGTGTTTTTTTGTTGGTTTGGTTTGTTTTTTTTAACATTGAGCTCCTTTACTTACACTGACAAATTTCTTGCCTTTGCATGTGGCACTTTGCAAAAGCAGAGTAAATATAAAAAGAATACTAGTATAACGACAAATGCCATGGAGAGCTCTGAAAAGAAAACACTCCAGGGAAAAACATGCTTGGAAGAAGAGTGTTTACAATGCAGTGACCATAATATATTCAAACCAAAGTGCATCGTGCATTTTTCTTCTTTTATCCTTTGTTGGAGTGAAGGGTTCAGTGTGCTTTCTACCAGCTGACATGAAGAGGACAAAGGTTACTTGAAATCACACTTTTACTAAAAAAATGTTTGGGTCTTCTTTCCTTAGATGTGACCTTTCGGACAATTCTAGTTCAAATAGGCTAGACTGAAAAGTAAAGTAGAAAGTACTAGAGGGGATTTCTGTTGGGGTTTTGTCTCTCTCTCTCTGTTTCACAGCATGGTGAGAATAGGGTCTTCACTGGAGCCTTCCAGCCCCAGGGCTTACTAAGATAACATCACTTTCTCGTCTAGCTAGGCATGTAAACCACTCACGTGCTGGGTTCATGTGCTCTGCTGAGAGTACGGATAATAATAAATAGGTGCTGTTTCAATGGACTTTATGTACAACCTGAGGCAGAGATTAGAGTTGGGCGTTTTTTGTCCTTTTAGTGTAAACCTTATTGAGAAACTTCCTGTCACACTTCATATTCCATTTATTTTCTTAACGGTTCATAAAAGATTACTAAGTGAATAATACATGTTCCAATTAAACACACAGATTTTTATCTAGGTCAATTAATTGCTTTGTAACTTTGGTAATGTCTGCTGGTGATGTAACAATTTTGGAACAAACATTATATATGCTTTTAATATATATTACTGTTTATTAGCTCTCTATTAACCATTTTCAGATAAATTGCTGCTAACATAAAATGTGGTAAGAATTCATTCGATTGAGAATGCCTGATATCGGTAACATCATTTTGCACTACAGAACTCTGCAAGTAAATCAGAAAGAAAATGACCATGGAGTATCTTAGACAAGTAGGAGAGAAATAAACATTTATATTAATCTAACAAAATTTTATGGAGTTAAGGTGGGATATAGAGCTTGTTCCATTACCAGTGGAGAGGATAAGCACAAGCAGAGAACCATTCATCACACCTATCTTACCACAGGATTAATTTTCTTCTGTACTGAATATAAATTGCTCTGAAAAAAATAATTTTGACAGAACTGGATATGAGCACCATATCTGGCCAGAAAATTGGCTGACTGATGGTAAACAACGGGTAACGATAGATTTTTGAAACACCAAATTGTCAGATGTAGCTAAAAAAGATAGCAGAGGAATCTGTCTTAAGATTGTTCTTATTTAACATCACCTTTAGTGATCAGGAAGAAGGCATGAGAAGCATATTAGTTAAATAGGCAGATGGTGCTGCCTTGGAAGCCAATCAAACTTTAGAGATGACAGAAATATTGCAAAAGATCCGTAGAAGTCAGGAAAAGGGATGAGGGACAAAAACTGCAACATTTTGAATTAGTGGAGATTAAAGTGTTGAGGGGAAAATGTCCCAAAGCACTGACAATGTAATGGACACACTGATGGAGAAGGAGCAGTGACAGCAAGAAGAGGTGGCTTCAAAACAGTACAGCTTTTTGGAGCTAATGATGCTGAGGTATCTGTGATCATGAAAAATGTAAGTAATATCCTCTGTTATGTACATTTTTCCTACAAAATGTCATTGCCATCATCATCTTCTGAGTGCATTTTGTACCTCTCTCAGCCTTAGATGAAGAGCTAAGGCTGGCTGTTGTATTTGCTGCCAAAATGGTCAGTCAGGGCCAGCCTGAAGCCCCACTAATTAGCATTTCTAATTATAGGGTAGATTGGCACACTTCCAGCTCTACCCCTGCTCGGTAAAAACAATGCGTTACTCTGAGGTCAGATGTTTGGTCAGGCCCATGCGGACTGCAGCAGCCCTTGCGCTGTACTGAACACAGCTCACCAGAGATGTTGGTGGATAAACAAAATCCTTTCTTTAAGTGCAGAGATCTAAAATCCCAATAGCCGAAAGGAATGCTAATTAATTCACTGAATTCCTTGCAGCTACAGCCATGGAAGTAGCTGATGGACATCCCGACAATCTCTGCTCCTATCGTTATTCTAATCATACCAGTCTATTTATGTATATGAGCCACACATACACTGCAGAGCATATGTGCTTTCTTCTCAGCTAGTCTGGATTAGGATGAGGGTCTTTATGAGGCATCACCATGATGCAGTGTTGCTCCTGCAGTCTCTTTATCAGGAGCAGTTTCCTGCCCATGCTGCCCATGGCACTGCAGCCAAATCTGGTAGCTCCACCCTGGTAGGGTGCCCTCAACAGCTCCATTTTCCTTACGAAATATGAAGATTTGGGGAATCGATAGACATATTATACATTTGAATTAATATATTGATGTTGTTGTGGTGAAATTTATGGGGCTACTAATGTTTCTAACCTGACTGATAAGGCATTTAGGATGCACATGGAAATGCAACAAGGGCATAGTAAAGGGGATGATAACCTTGGATGCCCATCCCATAGGAGACCATGTAGAAGTAAATGCACAGGGTCCTTGTGATGTCCAGGGCAAGGGAACTTTAAAATGCAGAGGCTCAAGGCAAGGGAACCTGAACAAGAAATCAGATACTTGTTCAGATGGGGTAGTTCTAATGGCTTTGTGACACAAAGACTACATTGACCAGTTAACCGTTCACTCAGCGTTACTCTTTTGCAGATTAAAAAGGTTGGCAGTAAAAAAGAGATATTTTAACTCAGCCTCATGATCTTTGCAGTTAACAGCTAACAAAGCAATTGAAGGACTATACAAGGAATGAGTAATAGATGGATGTAACAGTGGGACAACATTGTGAATGGAAAAATACCAAAGGTTGCAGAAGTGCTGGAAAGCCTCCTCTGTGTTCCTTTAAACACATATATTGCCTGGATCCAAAATCTTTTCGTGCCTGAGAATGAATGCAGTGATTTTTATCTGAGGCAGCACTCAAAATCACACTCCAATTCCCAATCGAAAAATGAAAGGTTCTGATATTTCCCATTAATGGCATCTACCCAAGACAACAATGAAAGAAGGTTTGTTCGTGTGAAGCCTCCCAATGGAGTGTGAATTGCATTTAGTTATGGAAAAGCTAAATAAAACACATATCAAATACAAATAAATACAAATCAAGTTCTTAATCAGGGAGTTGATACAGCAGTTTCCATCCCCTGCAATCAGCTCAGTAATTGCCTCACCTGGAGCTGAAATGTCATCTCTCCAGAGAGGAGGAGGACTGTTGTCTTTTCAAAAGATGATAATGCATTTGATAGAATATGATTCAGAAAGGCATGGTGGATTTTTTAGTTTTCATGCATGGCATACTAGAGAAATTTTAGTGAGATAAGTGAATCCCTTATAACTGTCTTTGAATGCAGAAAAAAAAGTGAGAAATGAATTGAGAGCCAACTACAAATGTTCTTTATTATCATGACAAGAGCAATGTCCTGTTCTGCTGGAACATGCCTAAACTACCACCTGTCATCCTAACCCTGTACGTCAGAGAGTAAATTGTATATTGCTATAGAAGATATGTGGTTCTAGCTGCTATGAGAGAAGGACCCCCTCGGGAGAGACATTCAGTCATGGCCTCGGTGGCAAGAATGTCATCTATTTTATGGTATTTCCCAGGGGAGAATCGACTCCTGCCTATCTCACTTATGTGATAGTAACTAGAAGAGGAAGCAAGGGTCTCCTGAGTCTTTTTCTTCTGTCATCATCTATTATGAAGTTAATTTCATAAAGTCTTTTAGGACTGAGCTTGTTAATTGTAAACAGAGTTGTTCATCATCCTCTCACATCTTGCAGGTTCCCTGCTTTGAGAGGGCAAAGCAATTACTTAAATTGTGAAAACATCTTCCTGGAGGAGATATACTTCCACCACCCAAACATCCTATGAATCTCTGTTATATATCAAGTGTATTTACTGATGTATGCATTTAGGATATGGCATGCATGTCTTTGCAAATGGAAATCTTAGAATATTTTCCATTATCTGTGATACATACTTCTATGGTCTGAGTGAAATCCCACTGCCTGAATAGGTATTTATTTTAGTTTCACTGCTGTCATCAGTGTCCTACATATGACGCATGTCATGCTGATCAGGACAGACAGAGTTCTCAAAGAAGGTAGTACAGAGATCTTCCCCAGCGACTCTGGCAAGAAAACAATGAAGCACGGCAAGAGGAGAAGCTCTAGCATAAGGCAGGATCTCAAATCTTTCCCAAATTGCACTGCCGAGAGGGAATACCAAGTCCCCATGCATAGGGACATCAGTCATTTTATCTTGGCAGAGTGAATAGATTGTGTAGCAGGACTCTGCTTCTGACAGCTCCTCAGTGCAGATAAACCCAATAATTGCTCTGATAACAGATTCACTAAGATGGAAAGGTGTGTGTGGGGAAAAGCCATGCACATTTTTTGAGACGCACGGCCAATTTAGTAACTTTCAAACTGTTTGACTAAATGTAAATAGCATTCCTGATGTCAAATGCAGCTCACTAATACTAAACAATATGGTCATCGAGCGTGGAAAATCAAGTTAAATAAATGGTAAGACTCTCTATTTGGGAAGCTTTTGCTTGTAGCTTAATATTTAGTAGCAAAACTAATATTTTTCAATTTTTACCTATGCCTCTTCCAAAAGGAATGTACAAATTATCTACTAGCAGATTACATAGATACTTATACACACTCCTAATTTCATATAGAAGGAGTGTCTCTTGAGGGACACATATGTGGACTCACATGCATGTCTGCACATCTGCAAAGTTATAACTTAAAATGTTAAAAAGAAAATGGCAAATTCAAACAAACAAACAAAATGTTTCCCCAATGAGTCAAACTGCTTTAAGTGTAAGTCTGTGGTTAGTATCCACAGGTAAAATAGAGAATAAGTAATTACAAGCTTTAGATGGACCCAGCTACTTGCAGGAATACAGGAAGCAAAAAAAATTGAATATTTAAGTCATTGTTTAGCAATACACCAAAATAGTCTGTCTAAAGGTGTTTAGTATGATAGAAATAAGCAACCTGGATGTGCACTCTGTTTCCTAATGAGAAATTCAGTGGGGCTATTATATTTTGTTACAGCAGACTTGGAAAAAACAACTCTACAGTAGGAAGCAGTGCCATTTGACCTGCTCCTTATGGTCCCAGGGTAGTGGCGGTGATGATAAGAGCCAAGCCACAACCCCAAGCACGCAGGACTCGCAGAGAAGGAGTCAGCTACCATTGCCCTTGCTCACAGCCTGTGCAGCATGCAACAATGGCTGCAGGAAGCTCCCAGAATTGATCTGTTTTCCTTCTTTGTGCCCCTTGTGACCTTCCGTTTTAAGCTAGCTATTTGGTTCACAATTTTCTATCAGATCATCCTCAGTTAGCAAAGGCAATACTTCTTTATTCAAAGATGAATTAGAAGAGCTACATAATCTAAGTGAAGCAATGCAGGAAGCCTGGTTTGTTATGGACATGTGTCTTCTAGATTCTCTGATGTCTAACAAGATGTAAATGCCAAATTAAACTCTTCCCAACATTGTTGTTTTTTGTAGATTGTTCAATGTCTGGTAGGAGTTGAAGCAGCAGCTTCTGTATGCTTATAGCATCTCTACTCTCTCTGACAACTTACATTCAAAAGACTTGTAAGAATTTGATATATTTAAGAATTTTCCCAGCTGTCAAATTTGCTTTAAGTTGGACAGCAAGATCAAAAGTCATTAAGGGAGGACAGTCAGAGAAATAAACAGGCATATGCGTACATCTACAAACCACTATGCAGGTTAAAATTCATGGAGCCTCTGTTGAAACAAAAATACTTTGGCATGTTTCAGATGACTGAAGGTTTATCAGTCTGAATGAGGAATAAGGAACAGGAACAGATGAATACTACATAAATAAAGATCCTATTCTACATTTATGAAGATCAAAGGAGGAAAAAAATGAATTAAGTGACATAATTGTCTTGAGAGAATTTAATGATTATAGAATTGTCTCAGAAGGTAACAAGAAAATGTACACAGATAAGTCACTAATCTGAATCTAAATCCTCACACTGTCAGATATCAGTTAAAGCTTGTATAGGACTCCACCTCCTCTGACGATCATTTTGGTAGCAGATTTTGCTAGCAATGTCTTATGAGGAAGGGTTATTGGCTGATAGACAAATCATCAAAATGGATGAGAGGAAGGTATTTTTTTCTGTTTTTCTTTAAATTTGTGAGTGAAACCAGGCATCAAGTTATCCATCAGCAGAATGGTGCATTAGCATATGCATATTTTCTCATATTATGATGCATCAATTAGAAAAAGAAGGCACATGTGAAGAAGAGGCCCTTTCTATAACTGGCCACTACGTTGTACTCCTACATTGCATATGATTTTACAAGGTGGAAACAGCTGGTGTCTGGAACTAAGAACATGATCCAGACCTTCACTTGCCTACAGAGAGGAGGCTATTGCTGATAATTGCTAATTGCAGCTCAGTAAACCTAATGGATAGTCAATCATTCTGCTGCAAGATGGAAAAGTGCATTCTGCATTAATAAAGTAACTTAATTTCACCATTCTGCATTTGCCACGCTGCTTGCTTTGATCTCCAGTAAATTGGATCATTACCTTGTTAAACTGAAACCAACTAATTTTCCCAATTGTCTTTTATGAACAGAAAGAAATCATCCTGCTGCCATGGAGAACTATGAACATGATAAACATGAAAAATTAAAATCCAGCTTTTCTTAATGCCCTTGTGCCCTGCCATTTGTGAATGCGTACTGCAACGACTGATTAATGACATGCCAAAGATGGATGACCAGAACAATCAACCTGACAAATGCCTCTCAAGAAGGCAAACTGGGGAGAGATGGGAATGTGCTTTTCTCATCAGACCCCTGCTTTTACTGGAAGGAGTGTGCAACACGTCGTCCTCATGGAAGTATGCAAGAATAGGATTATGCCATTATTTGACCAGGGGGTGGTGTGTACTAAAACCCCATCAGAATACCTTGCTTCAGGCAGGCTTCTTCATAGCAGGGACCTGAAGGAGATATACCCCCTGGATTCCTGAATACCCCCTGGGTCCTGTATCCTAGGAGGGCTGTAGGTTCCATCACCTGAGTTTTGGACAGAAGCAATGTGGGAGGAAAAGTTCTTGTTCCCGGAAAGTAAATGGGATCTAGCAGGATTTTGAGTCAGAAAAGTTCTTATCTGCCATTTAAAACCAACATCCAAATGGTGTGAGACCAGATCAAGCAGAGGCCATCTTCTCTAATTTAAACAGTGAAAAGGAAATCAATTTCCCTGCCTCTGCCCACAGGGCTTGTGCTCTCACCTCTGAAGAACTTGGCTGAGTCTTCACCCTAGGGGGAAGCAGGACTTGTTTTACTGTATTTACTCACACCCATGTTGAGCCAACCGTTTAGCAACACCATGCCTCATTGCCTGGATGTGTCCTTCCTTTTGAATAATAAGCCTCCGTTGGAAAAAGCTGGGCTTGTGTGATTTATTTCAGATTACTGGCGCTTGTTGGACAGCAGCTTGCTGACTAGTGTTCCCCAGAGTTCGAGGGCGTCTCAGAATTTCTGTCTTCAATCCCGTACCGGCTGGCTGGGAAACGTTAGATGCTCCACTAAGTATGACAGCAGGTCTCCACAGAGCTGCTGGGGAGAGGCTGGGCGGTCGACAGCAGAACTGCTCTGCCCGCTGCGCTGCCTTCAGAGGCTTTGCAAACAGCAGGGGAGAACAGCCCATGTCTTCTGCTCACTGCCTGGAACAGATTAATTCACAAAATTTCTCCAGGCTTGCACTTTACCTACATAGCCACTGCTGTGAACCTAAAATTGCCAGGATTCAGCACGTAGAAGCATTCCTTGTGGGTAGTAGGAACCACAGTGATTGATTGTGGTGGAGGGGCCTTGCGTCTGGCTCCTTGAGACAGAGCAGTTACAAACCAGTTGCCAGATTTAAGAGAGCTTTTTCAGTCAGGGGTCAGTGTACCAGACCACGTGCCACCCTAGAGACTCCAGGAGAACACTTTTACCTCTGTAACCCTGCCAGATCTTTAACAAGCATGGAGGAACCCCTTTACCAGAGCACGCTAGCTTTCTGTAACCATCCACACCTTGAAGTCATTATCTTAGGGTGCAGAAATGTGTGTAGCACAGGTGTTGGGGCACAGTGTCCAGTAACACTATGACAGGGCACAGCGGGGGCAAAGATTCTGCCTCCGATACATGGAGAAAAATTTGCTGTGGGCAATAAATCTGGACAACTGAGCATTCTGGCCCTAGCTCAAAACACAGATGAAGGCAGGATATTACTATACCCTTAATATGCAGCTCCACAGAAGCTTGAGCAAGGACTGGATGCACTGTTTGATTCCTGTGTCCCTGCAGTTTGATGCCACATCTCTATCTGAAGGGTTGTCAACTCTTGATTTTGTGTGTTTGTCTGCAAGGAATCAGATATGAGTTAGAGCTGGAGTCAGACTTGCAGGGATACCAGGAGCTCTGGCCTCTAGCTAATTTGGCTCTCTCTGGGGGAAAAAACAGCCTCTCCAAGTGGCCATTTCCATGCCATGAGGGTAAGCAACCAGTCAAGGCTACTCAGGAGATAAACTGAGCTCTCAGCAAGTTTTACATCCAGGAATGCCCTGTGCCTTTTGCCTTTTACATCCCTTCCTCCGTAGAGATGCATAGTGACATCTCCACTTCGTTGTTAATTGGCCTCAGGTCATCTGTGTGCCTGTCAAATATGACCAAGACAAATTGAGGATAAATCAGTGGAGCCAAGAAAATATATGGCCTTCCAGATTTCTCCACTCTCCATCTGTGAGGTTGATGATATCGGAGCTCACTGGTCCTCACTGCTAGGACTTCTCTAACCATTTTCCAAGAGCTCTGGGACATCCATTTTTGTTTACTCCTTGAGTCACTGTGGTAGGATGAAGCCAGAGTCCCCAACATTGTCTTTGCTAACCTAGCTTTACAGGAGTCATTAAGAATGAACAGCAAAGGCAAAGATTTTTTCTCTGCTGAGACGCACTCGTGCAACTCACAGTGGTAGAGATTACTCAAAGCACAGAGCCAGTTGCTTAACTCTGTACATAGATTCACTCTGTGGTTGGGCAGAGACTTTCACTGCCTGTTTTGGTTCGGTGCATTCAAAGCATACCCTTCCAAGAGGACTAAGCGGATCCTGTGTATTTACTTCAGATTCAATAGAGGTAACTTAAGCAACTATCTCCATTGCATTGTGATATACAAGGTAATAAACAGCTGAAACAATTGATTAAATGCCATAGCAAAGCCACTTACACAATGCATACCACAAAGCAGCAGAGACACATCCTATTACCAAACATGCTCTACAAGTGGCTTCTTTTCAAAGCTTTCTCCAAACACAAGAGGACAGTCAGTTGAAAGAAATGCCCCTCTCTGCTTAGAGGGAAGGCTTTGGAAGCTGGCTCTGCTGGAAAGCAATCAGAGGAACACCACAGGGCTTTCAGAAGAATGAAAGAGAAAGAAGCTTCCTCCTGGGAGGCTTTTGAGCTTTGTAAAGCTACTTCTGAATAGCATCACAGTGGGTGCCTGGCCTAAATGTCCCAGAAAAGACTTCAGGACAGGGGGAGGAGCACAGATCTACCAACTGGATTGTGACTCTGGATATTCTTCTCTTTGAGGTCAAATCCACAAGCACCTGAAAAAATGTTGGTTCTCTTGGTTTGTTCTTAGCTTTTTATTCCTGCTATGCCACTGAAACTTCATGAAGACTTCAGAGGACAAAGCCCTGCAGCCAAGGGTGACTTCAGCCAATACAGGGATCCAATGACAGTTTGGAGATAAGGCTTTAAATTAGCCATTAAAAAAGTGAACTTGCCTTCTCCAGCTTCAAAGAACTCATCCAGCTCCCATGCCCTAACCTTCCCCACCTTCTTTTCATATTAACCCAGTCCGGGGACACTTCAACTATTACACCTTGGATTTCATATTTGTAGAAAAAAATCAGAGTTTCTGGGGGCCATAGTGGCAAGAACACACAGCTCCATGGCTGTTACCACCTTCCTTTTCTAAGAGCACGTGCCCCATGCTGGTAGCACACAAGGAGATGACTACAGCCCCCTCAGACTCGTTAATCTCCACCTTCTCATTCTGCCTGAGCTCAGGCAACGTGTTGTCCTTCCCTGCTTTAGCAGTTCAACATTGCATAATAATTCCCTTTGCCCATCTCTGTGGATACGAGGAAGCATTCCTGCTTCAGGGGAACAGGAGCCTGTCGGCTAAGAGACAGAGATATTGAGTTCTGTTTTTATTAGCAATAGAGTGGGTGAGCTTGTGGGTGGATAAGAGATTGGGTATAAATGATGGAGAAAGCTGAAAACAAACTAGTTTGGACTGCTTCTCAGAGTTTCCTGATCTGAAAGGTCAAAGGCTGAAAATTGTTTTGTGGCAGGTTAAAAACACCAAGATTGTTTTCCTCTGTCAATAGTTTCTTCTATTTATTAAAATTATTTTTCATCTGCTGAGTGGCCTGCCCAAAACCAACATGCATTCTTTAGCTGCAGTAGTATTAGCCTGGCAGGCAAAACAGAGCCAAAAAGACTCATTGCAATTTAGGGGAAACAAGATTTATAATAATAATTCAGGGGTTTATTTTGCAAAATTTTATTTTGGAAAGAAGGAAGGACCAAAATAGTAAACTAAAAAAACCACCCCTGGTTTTGGTATTTCCTCCTTTCAACCCCTCTTATTTAGTTAAATTAAAAAAAAAAAAAAAAAAAAAAAAAAAAAAAAAGGAGAGATGGAGACATAAGGTGGAAAACAGGGAGAATCTCACACCTCCAGATGTCCATAAAAACACTAATAAAAGTGTTAGGCAAATGAAAGCACATTCTTTTTTTTAAAGCTGCAAAACAAAAAAACCCCGAGCTGCTCTTTTTGGAGAGAGGATGGAATTTTGCTTTTTTCAGGTTCAGCCTTGACAAAATAATTAATCAGCAAATAAAAAATAGAAGTGAAATACATCCAGTTCTTAAATGTTCTTTCTTGAGGCATGGTCAGTCCCTTGGTAGCTCAGGCCAAAAGAATCTGCTGCATCAATCTATAGGCACCCATCCCAGTATTTCTCCAATAGTGAACAGCACTGTGAAAGGCTAAAAATATAGTTTCACCTTGTTTTGGTTTAGGAGCAATTAAAGCCCTAATTCTGCATGGTGCCAACTGATTTCCTATTGCAAGCACCCTTTTGGGAAATCAATACCTGTTTTGTAGGTTATTTTGTTCATTCTGAGATGCTTGACATATCTTCAGCAAAATTCTCACATGGTATAAATTTATACAAGAACATACTAGACATAGATTGGTCTGTTACACATAGGAACTATTGACTTCAAGTCTGCATATCATTCTGGAAAGTGGCAGAGACTTTCTTGCTAGTGGATGAAACTGCATTCTCATGGCTGCCTTTGCCTAATCTGTCTTCCTAGTGAAAATGGGAGATGGAAAGAGTTGAAATTTTTGGTATTGTGAAAGATCTTTTCTTGTTTTATTTGGAGTGGTTTTCTTGTACTCGAGAAAAAAATGGTTGAAATTAATGACGGTTTGGCTCAAATCCAAACACTCAACCATTTTGAAATTCCTTTCCTCAAAGAGGTGTTTTTTCTGAGAGAACCAGTGAAATGCATAATATTTAACTTTTTTTCAATGAAGATTGTCCTTGTGAATTTGCAGCTGTTACCTTAGCTAATTTTGTCGCTTCCTCTACCTTCCTGATTTTGTGGGTTTGCAAATGATAGCAAATATTATTCAGCAGTGCTTTGCGTAAGGTGCTAAAGCTCAGAGCATTAGGCAACTTACTGTGAAGATCCAAAGACTAGACATGTCACTCCCCCTTGTGAGTTATGGCCTGGCAAAAAGATTCCTTAATAGCCAGGCATTTATGTACATGAGACCCTTCCCTTCAGGAGAAGCACTAAAGGCTGTGAGCAATGTTTTGTTCGCATTTGTGATCTAATCGGAATCCTATCCATTATCAGATAAAAGGCCTATTCAGTAATGTATTTTGGGGGTTATTTTGAAGTAAAAAGAACAGAGTGAATCATCTCATGAACTTAAAGTCCAAAAGGCGGGGAAATGTCACTTTCTGCATTAGGACCAAAACCACAAAGAAGAGAAAATGAGGTTAGCCCTGGGGGACATTTCCTCCTCCCAGGCTGGCTCTGCTGGCAGGCAGCTCTGGCCAACGCGGTGTTCTTCAGGGAACACCATGTGCCAGTCACATTTTGTCACCGGCAGGTTCAATGCCACAGTCCCTCCAGTGGTTTAAGGCACCTCAGTTCCACTTTAGTTCAAAAGAGTACGTACTTCGCTGTCCCTGTGAGACTCTGTAGTCCAAGGTCACCTCACTGTGATCTTAAAATACTCAAATGTGTTAAATTGTCTTAGTCTCTCTAGTCCAAAGACTCTTGAATTCTCCTTTGCACAATACCAAACTTCACCAGCAGAGACCAAGTGTCTGCTTGCCCCACTGCACACCCATCTGCTTTCCTATTTCCCCAGCCCGGAACAAGTCAGGGGCACTTCCCGGGGCACTGGAAAGCACTAGATCAGAGGAAACAGGCAATGTAACCCAGATTTCCTGCTTTCTGAATGAATACACTGACTCTTGGGTTACAATTTTAGCAGGACAGTCACATCTCCTGCGCTGTGAAGAGCAGGTCGTGACCCAGGACACTTCAGCTCCAGAGAATGTCAGGATTCAATGTGTCTCCTCTCCGTCCCCTCCACACAACACCCCGCTCAGCGCTACTAGTTCTTTAAGGTCCTTACTCTCTCTAGACCATATATCAAGTGTACAGGCTCACACTGGGAGCGAGACATTTTCCTTGGAGGCACTGAAATCCTTCTAGACCTTGGGGATCTTGGTGCCACTGCTGAGGTGGGCTGTGGGAGGATGTCTACAGCCCAAGACAGATAGGCACGGGTAATCTGTAAGAGCATTTGCAAGTGTTGTGTCAGGTGCAGCCCAATGGTGAATTGAACAAGCGGGATTTGGATGAACATAATGAGATGCTTGACAGGTAATTTTTGTTCTGTGTTGTGCTATTTCTGCAGTGGCAACTGTCACTGTGAAAACTACCAAGTTTGTTACCATGACATTTGTAATAATTACATCCCACTCTCTGCAGTGAAATGGGGCAGAAATATCGATTGAAATTCTCAGCTTTCATGGGGCTTGGGCCAGTGACAACTCATTTTTAATTTTCAGAGCCTTGGGAGGGAAAAATGCCTAAATACCTCAAGTCTCCTTTGTCTGAGCCTCGACTGAGATCCAGTAAAAAAAAAGACCTGGCACAGACACAGAAAAGAAGGATTAGACCTAATTTAACTAGGTGGAGAACAACTCATTTGTTAACAGCTGCAACATTATAGCTCACCAGCAGGCAAATGTATAGCCCCACTGATTTTCCAGCTCCACATGGAACAAGCTTCCATGATAAGAAAGGTGGAAGCACAAAGGTGCCATGCCAAGCTTCGGCGTTCATTAACCATCATTAAAATCTGAGATTTTGTCTTCACAACTGCACAATTTCTGGTTCCCTCCCTCCCCAAGGTTGCATTAGCATCTGCGATAACATAATTGCTCTGCAGACATTCCTTAGCAATGGGTAGGCGATTCTAAGGGAATTACAAATACAGTACAAATATGCCTTTAATAAAATGAGTTCAGATAATAGGATCTGAGGTCTCCTTCTCTATGCCTCTTCATTTCTAGTGCAGTTCTCTTCATTTCCAGGATTGTCCATTTGTCTCTCTGGCCTTACAGTGTTAAGTAGAACTAATTGCGTGGGTGAGAAGAGGAGGATTTGTACCTAAATACTTGAGAGACATAGGCTCATACTATGCTTTTAATTATAGAAGTCATTAACGCTGCACAAATATAGCCCAGAAGAGAATTTGGCCCTGTCGGTCCTTTTAATACCATTAGTCTATGCCCCCAAAGCATTACAATTTTGGTACAAAAGCATTAATAGTAGAAATATTAAAGAATTATTCTGGCTTTATAAATACACAGAAAACTCAAGATCTCTAAAGTCCTGCTTCGCACTGTTAGTACACAGCTGAACTCATTTAACTCCACAGTTTGTTATTTTTCACTGCGCTATCCTGTGCTGTTACCTCACTGAATTGTAAATTCCTGGTGGACATAATAGATACCTCTGCTCTCCATGGCCAATGGACACGGTCACTCTTGTGACTCAAAATCTGCTACCACGTTAATGGCAGAGCGTTGCTGGGCTGCTGGCAGAAAGCTGCTGTCCTGTCCTGGCAACCTCTGCTGACTATTTGGTGGATTTAGTAGTGATTGTGCATCTGATGTGCAGCATCCAAAAAAGCAGAGAAGCTGCGGGACCATGCTCCCAGGGGATGGGCTGCAGGCACGGGGCAGCACGGGGGGAGGGCTGGAGGAAGGGAATAGTTTGAGGCCAACCGATGCGGAGACTGGTGTAGAGCAAGTGTAAATCTTAGAAACCACACATGCATGTATGTGTGCCAGGATTGTGTAAGTAAGCGTATACTATGCTACACTTGCAACTCAAAGTGACAAGTAATCTTATGTAAGTTTCTTGCTGTCGTGCCATGGTTAGGTTTTGAATACGGTTAACAGCTTCTGTTAATACCAGATGTCCTACTATTGTCAGGCTCCAATAAAATTGTGGTGATATTTCCTGTTCATTATCAACAGCAAAACTGCTGAGAGAAGGAGTCTTCCTTGCTGTAGGACAGGTGGAAAGGAAATCCTGCCAATCTGCCACTGGGGGAAAAAATATAGAAGAACTAATTTTTTTTTTTTTTTTTTCAAACAGCTTGTCAATAAAATTCCAGAATTCTAGACATTTAACACAACCTGGAGACCAGATCAAGTTTTTCCCTAATTTACGAAGAGAAGATGTCCTAAGACAGCAACCTACAAGAAGTAAAAAAAAGTTGTTGACACTAAGAGGGAAAAACAGTGAAGAGGTAAATGGCTGAAAATACCACATGGCACTTCATCAGTCAGCACTGTCTTACGCTGTTATAAACAGATGTAACTGAATGATGCTTTTTTTACAGCTGAATAAAACTGGGGTATTGCTGCCAGTGAATAGCTATTTAAATGATATACTTCGACGTGACTTCCAGACTTGTTCCAGGAGGGAGAAAGCCGTCTGTTCACATTTGCCATGTGACACTTGACAAACCTGCTTAGATGACAAGATATTACAAATGTCTCTCCTGTAAACACACTCTTGAAGTCAGTCATTATTTGGAAATATCTCCTTTTGAGAAAACTTGCTGGAATGAGTCAGCAGGGCGGTGGAGGAGATGAGAAGAGGGCAAGGGGGGGCTGGCCAGGGCGAGTCCTCCCTCCCGGTGCTTTCAGAGGAGGGATGCCCTGGCTGCGGATGGGGCTGCCCGGGGAGCTTCAAAGGCAGCCGGGGAGGAGAGCTGCCTCTCTTTTACTCATAGACAAGCTGTTGATTTTCAGAGGAACTCCCAACAGGGGATACGCACACTTACCCCTTTGAAAAAATCAGGTCAAATTGTCTTCTTCTTTATTACAAATTAAAATAAAAAAAGAGATCTGTTTTATTTCAAAGGAGTTTGGGTCACTACAGCTAATTTGGCCTAGAAACCTAGAGATGAAAGACTTTGCATGCTATTACTGACTCCCAGGAGCCTCTCCATCCCCACCCTCCTTCCTCTTTTCCTAATAGTGGAGTTTTGTTAAATCCTGACTCGCACCAACCACTCCACCCAGAAACTGGGGTGGGAGATGAGAGGGACGGCTGTAGTGAGAAGGGGCATGAACAACTAGGGGATGGAGCAAGACAAAAGCAGCAGGCTTTGCAGTCTGCACGGCTTTAAAGACAAATTATTTTTTGAGGATTATATTTAGTGCCTGCCTCTTGATGAAGTTAACAACAGCACCGGAACAGAAAGGTCTTGTGTAAGAAAGCAACAGGCAGAAATCGTGCTTAATTACATTTTCTACAGACCGGTAAGTGCCTATGAAAGTGCCAGATGTGTAAAGAATTACTTCTTTTTAACAACATATGGTGAATTATTATAAACTGTACTCACAGCTGTAGACCAGAAAGAATGGTGCTCTCTAATTGGCCCTGGACAGCGCCCTGAACATCCAAAATCGCTTTTCTTGTATTTTGGTATGTAAATCGCATTTTATAGTAGCGAGTAGACTCTGCACCAGGCACCGCAAAATAATTATCGTCTCTCTCAGGCACTTAAAAGAACACAGTGCTGAGTCTTATAACAACCCCCGAGGGACTCGCCCACAGCCGTACAGCCTGTCACGTCCCATTGCACGTGCCCTGTATTTGTAGGGTTCTCCCAGGTAGGTGGTGCTGGCAGGATTTGAGCCGAGATAAAAATCAGCACTGCTAGGACCTTTCAGCAAGAATTGTCACTCTTAAAATGGGGTGCGTGCTGGTAGCTTGTTTCCAAAATAATTATTATAGTTTACTGCAGTGTGGAGTCCTGATGGATCCTCCCTTCCCAGTTCCAGGAAGGAAAGTTTCCATTTCCTTTTGCTTTGTCTCTCTGGCTCCACTCCTGCTTTGAGACTGTGCAGGTGGCAAAGAAAATGTGTGTGACTGCCTCTGAGTCTGCTCCGCATCAGGAATTAGGAGTCTTTAGAGACAAGAATCAAAGTAGGCAGTCTGTTTAAAGCCATGATGGAAGTGGGTCTCACCTCTGAAGTCATGTAAAGATCCAATACATTTTTGTTGTGTGTGAGTTATAAAAACAAGGAGAAAAAAAGACTAACCCCGTGTCTTCCTCTCCACCTGCTGAAAATCTAGCATGCAGCATCTATGCGATTCCTGCAAGCATCATGGACTTTTTCTCCGCTCTGTTAACAGAGTAGATAACAGAATAAGCAATGGCAATAGGCTGCCATCCTCTGTGTATGCCAGCACTGCAGGGTGATGACACAGCTTTCCAGATATCTTAGGTTTTCACTGACAGCACAAACTGCACTACAGGCACAGGAGGTCAAAATCCTTTTCTTCTGCTTCCTGTGTGCAGACCGCAATGCAACCGAAACATGGAAAACACTGTTCAGCCCCTCTGCACCTGGAGACCAGGGACCCTCTTTACTCTCCCAGCAATGGTACTTCACCCATTTAAATCAAGCACATTCCCTGTCTTGGCCCCTTTTGGAGCAGGCGTTCAGTGCCAGCGGTAGTGGTGCATGATGGAGTCCATCCCCATTCCTTTGTTTGGCTGCTCGGGGCAGTGGTGTTTCACGTCACTGACAGCTCCATCTGCACAAACACCAGCTCATGGAAAAGCCTGCAGCGATGCTCCATGCCTGAGGGTACAACCCTGAAGGGACCATGGCCATAGGTGATGTGTGCTGAGGCAGGGACACCCAAGAGATCATGGCCATGGACAACCCATGCCAACACTGTGGCCATGGATGAACCATGACAGAGCGGAGACAGTAAGAAGCACTCTTACACACAGCCGCGATTTACCACCCATTGCCTCACCAAAGGTTTGGGACAGACTGAGTGTAGCCTGGAGTGGAAAAATGAAAAATTCAGACTGGGAAGGAGAGAGGATAGGCATTTGACTTAATTTGAGGCTATGGAGGAAAGGTGTTTGCTTATGTGCTTTTTTAATTGTTTATGCTTTCTTTTTCTCAATACGCAAATCACTAATGAGGCATTTGTGTTGCTTTGCAATAAAGTAATTTAAGTAAAAATTCCCCAAATTGCAGCTGTTTTTCCCATGACACACTGAGCAAAGGGAATGATCTTTTGACTCCTCATCAACTCTGAAGAACATGACTGGCTGGTTAGGACAAACCCTTCAGCAAATTTAGTTGCCAGATTCTAGCAGTTCTGTTAATAGATTTTTTTTTTTACAGCTGAGGTTCACATTTTCTTATGTTCCTGTTTTGTCTTGTTGGGTTTTTTTTTTTAGGAATAATGGCAGGGCGATGACTCCTCCCTCTTACCTTCTCCCTGGTATGTGTCAAGTCCTTGCTTTTGAATTTGGAAGCAAATAAGGATTTTTTTAACAATGTACTTTTTCTCTTATCTCGTTCTCAGACTGAGTTTTACACCAATTTAACAGATGCTTCTCTAGAAACACCAAATTCATTCAAAAAGCCTGCAATTCAAATTCCTAAAACTTCTCCAAGTTGTAAATAGCTCAAAGCAGATTTGATAATAGGAAGTTCTGAGCTGCTCTAAGCAGGGACACTGGCTCCAGCTATAATTACTAAATTAAAATTCAGGTTCCTCTGTAGACATTAAAGCTTCCCTGAATCCTGAAGCTTGAGTAGTTCAGCTTTGGAGATGTTTACAAATATTGAAAATTGTCTAAAGCCTTTGGCTCTGGCTCCTATTTTTTTACTAGTAACAGAAACAAGGTCAGCGTTTAACTTTTTCAGAGTTTGGTCACAACAGCAGCAGTCAAAGCCCGTGATAGGTAATTCATTTTCAAATGTAATTCAGAGGCTTATTCACAGGCAGGACAAAACCAGCAATTCAGTTCAGGGTGCATGTACTTGAGTTGTCTGGGGAAACAGCTGCTGGAAAAAGATATTTGTCATTAAACCTAGGGTTCACCAGGAGTCGTCCTGCAGCTAATAGAGAGCAGACTTCCAGTAATGCAGCCTATCTGCACTGCCATTACCTGCCTCCATTTATCATAGCTCTACCGGCTGAAAATTCCTAAGTGTGCAGAGCCCTTACAGCCTAAGGGACAAACGGATTCAGATAGGGGTTGGGAGCTTATCTGGCCATGGAAAATTAATTAGCAGTATGGTTTAGCTGCTATTGTTCCCTTTGGTCAGCAGAAGACCTTTTCTATAATGAGCTTCACAGCGCACAACTTCACTGAACAACAGAAAGGAACTTTCTTTATCTGCAAGAAGGACCCTGCTGGCAGTTGGCTGGGGGAAGAGCTTGCTCTTAAACGAGATGGGCTAATTAGGTGCAGTGAGATGTACATATTGCCTGAGGATCCAGTGTAGCCCTTAGAGCTGGAACGCGGAGCTGTCCCTGGGCTGTACGGTCTAGTTGATTTTTGTACAGGAATCTGCTAAGGTTCAGAGCTGTTCTTAATTCCACAGCTTTCCCACGATGTAACCCTAGGCTGATTGCTTCATCCTGCCGTGTCCTTCAAATCCCGCTCTTCCTGGCTTTTCTACTTGACCACTCGGAACAACTTTGGTGTCCATGTTACAGGAAATAGAGAACTAATGGGAAAAGGGAAAAGCTCAGTGCATCCACATCTCTGCTGACACATAGCCTGTCGAATTGCTTCTGCAAAGAGATAAAATCTGTGCATAGTTCCAACATCACTCTATGAACAGCCCTTCACAGCTCTGAGCACAAAAAAGAAAGAAAAGAAATGGATCTTTGGTAGCTGTGGAAAACATTCATCCTTTTTAACTTTATTCAGCCATCCAGAGTATTGTCATCCATGTACCTGAACAGAGCCCACTCTGCCAGAGGATCATCCTTACCTCGCAAAGTCTAGGTCTGAATAGAAGTCTGAAGTATCTCCAGGGAAGGATATCCCTTGATGACAGTAAACTATCTGCTAGAGCACTGAAGTCTGGAGTATAGATACATTTTTCTGCAGTCCTTTTAGAGTAAACTCACTCAAATTTGGGGAAGTGTTTTGTAAAGGAATAAAATGAATGGCGTGTTATAGGAGAGCCATCACATCATCGTTCACATTTTGTAAGATTAATTAAAAACTTACTAAAAGTAAGAAATAAAAAGTCAGAGCCAAGATTTCTGTAGAATTCTGAATCTACAAAAGTAGAATAACACGTTGTTCATTTAGCCAGTCAACGTTGCTTAAACATTGTTCTTACGCTTGTCACCAAAATACCCTTCTCTGCCTCTTGCTGGAGCCTAAGGGAGAGATCTACAGACCTGACAGTAATACACATTTTCAAGAGATCTCAACAGAGATTTTTACTCATGGCTATTCCTTTCTTTTTGCTAAAAGCCTGATTTTAGCCCATCTGTCACATCTGAAATACTGCTGTTTGACTGACCTACCTTGGAATATACTTTTTTTTTTTCCCCCCCAGCTAGTGCTGTACAAGTATCTTACTGTGCCACCAAGAAATATTATTGCTAATATGAGGAGGGGTTAACTGGGAAAGGAGCACCAAAGGGTAGTCACGATCCCCCCCAGCTTCTTCTGTTCTTTGGTAAAGGCTGGCTCCTTTGCATGAGCCGGCGGCTGCAGAACAGCTGCACTGTCCTGATACCGCGTACTGCTGAAGGTGACTGGAAAAAGGCATTTCTGCCTCAGCAAGAGAAAGAAACCTTGCAGTTGGCATTTTATTTTGTTCCGGTTTGGGACAAAATAGTTCTGTGAAAAGAGCTAGTGGCACAGAAATTGGGAAAGGAATTAGGTGTGGAAACAGAAACCTTTTCTTTGAATTATTTCAGCACATTTGCAGTTAAAACTGTGATAATGAAACAAGATAGGATGATAATTTTTGCAAATATATGCTGTCCTCATAAACTCAAAACTTTTAATTTGCTTTGACAGAACTTGGGTGTCCAGTCTGGCAATTATGATCCTTAACTCAAGGTTTGAGGTTAAGGAATGGAAGAGATGGTGGTGAGAATACCATATCTTTTTCCACACCCAGAAAATTAATTGCAATTTAAGTATTGGTAATGCTCATTCTGTGACTAAAACACAAAGAAAATTTTGCTATTCTACAGTATTTGGATTTAGAGGGAAAGGGGGACAGAAGATAACAGCTCTTTACATGTTCCCTCTCCTGATTCCAATCTCAGCACTGCAGCCCTGCTTGTTCTGTGGCTACATCTCCATAGGCAGACACACACTCTGTGTCTTTTAATCTGTCTTATAGTTACTACTGTTCTGATTTAGCCTTACTCCTCCTCATCTCAGCAAGCTTAAACTGTCAAAGATGGCCAGCATGGTCTATCAGCGCAGAAGCAGATATGCTGGTAAACATTGGGGTTTCAGTGTGAATCTGGTGTTCACACACCAGCCTGCAGGTTGGCAGGAGCTGGAAGTGTTCCCATTACATGTGTAGCTTATAGGTCACGTAACAGTCACAACTTCTACTAGGTGGTACAACTTCTCACTATATAAAAGCCATATAAACACATGATATCTCACCGGCGTCCCAAGGAGACAGATTAAATAAGATGGCTCAAAAATGCAGTGCTCTACACTTTATCTTACTGGGTTTGCCCTGTTCTTCCTGTGGCCAGATACCAAAGCAACATGTGAATGATAAAAGACCACAAAGAAAACCACACAGTACCTTGGGTGACCTCCAAGCTTGCTATATCAAAGTGAATTCCTACCCAGATTCTGCCTTCATTTGAGCTGGAGGTGGTTGCCATCCTTATCTTCCATCTATTGCATGAGGTACCAAGTTGCTACTCTCCCTCCTCCCACTCTATTTTTTTATTGTAGGAAACTTGAATTAGATGAGATGCAAAAATCAGTGTGATTGATATCTGCAGTCTGAAGGGTTGTCCATCCCAGCTCTCCCCTCTACCACCACAAACAGAAGCCACAGGCTAGCTAGCCAGGAGAAATCAGCAAGCCATTTGCTGCTTCCAAACAGCCTCTCACAATGAAAACCACTGGAGTAACCTAACTGCTCCATTATCCTCCTGACTACCTGCCTAATGTGCTCTGTCTGGGAGAAGCAGATTTCCTGAGAGCTAGTGAGAGATGGGCGTCAGTGAATCTCGTCTGCTGGACGATCCCACTAGCTTCAGACGAGATTCACAGAAATAAATTACAGTAATTTCTAGATAGAAACTGCAAGGCAAATGCATAGATAGCATCATCATTATGGTAAACCAAGCGGTCCACTGGGCATCGTTCCTTAGAAGTCTCATCCCTCTGTACTCAACATGATTATCATGCTGTTCTCTGCATTCCTCACTTACATTTTCTCTGGTTCCAGAGGTTGCTGCTGTTTGATGTGTTTTGTCTCAGACGTATTTTTGATGTATTTTAGAAGCAAACAGAAGTACAGAAGTGGCCAGAGGAGGACTAGGACTGGGCAAACACAGAGGAACTTGGATATATTTGATAACCACTCAAATTATTTATTTTGGGTTCAAAAAATGAGATTGAGTTCATAGACCTTTCCCCTGGAATTAAACCAGGATTTTTTTTCTTCCAAAGAAGATTCAATTTTTCCTTTTGTCATTGAAGAAATGTGTTATCATAGCTAAAAGGAGGCTTGCAGGCTGACACTAAAAGGCGTGTTCTCTGTAAAATATAGACTTTTTTTTCCTTTCCCTTTCTATATTAAGTCTTCCTGCTGAAACATTCTCCTTGGATTTTTCCACTCTCTCTAGTTAATTTCTTCCTTTTTCCTTCCCCTTTCTATTCCCCCTCCCTTCACACACACGCCAAGCAATGTGCAAACTCTTTAATGAGCATGAGCAGACTTTCCACTCTAGGATGCTTGACTGGGTTTGTGGTTATGCAAAAAGAATTTCTCTTTTCCTCCTAGCAAAATATAGAGGCCACATTTTCATCACTATCAGGAAAAACACAAGACATGATCACTTTTACAAATGATACTTGGAGGGTAAAAATAGGTACTTTTTTTTCTTTTAAAATATTTACTTTCTGGTAGCTTAAGCACAAAGCCGTTTCAGAGAGTTTAGAGCTCCCCTTTATTAATTTACCTAATTGGAGAGTTAGGGCAATCCAATACAGCAAGGAAAAGAGGGGGAAAAAAAAAAAAAAGTTCCTTTTTTTAAGGGAAAGAAAATGACCAACTGATCAGACTAGAGAGAAATACACTTTTGGATCTTGAACTTAGAGATCCGTGGGATCCAGCACATGTGAGAAGACTCTGCACCATCTGCTTTTCCAGCCCCATTTGCTATTATGCTGGCAGGCAACCCAACCCTTCTCTCTTCCCCATGCCGCAAAGGAATGGGGCAAGGACAACTTGCACACCGAAGAACATAATTCCTAGATGATTACTCCAACAGAGGCATAGAGCATCTGATGTAGCCATAAATTCAGAGCAGATTTTCATGATTTTTTGGGTACATAACATCTGTTCATCCCAGTGCAACAGGTATGTATCCGTCAGCTGGGGATGAGCAAGAAATCTCTGGCAGCTAAGAGCATCCAATCCAAAAACTGTGCACAAGGACACCTAAGCAAGTTAAGATGGATTACATGAAGGTTTGAAGTGAAAGTATATTAGTTAAACTGCATTAAACTCCTGTGAAGATGCTCTTACTCAAGGCACCTTTTCTGCCTCCTGTAATCAGTCTAGATGATATATTAAGAAGCATTGCTACTAAATACTTTGAAAATTATGTGACCTGGAAATCAAAGCCACTTCATGTTCTTAGCTGTGAAGATATTCCTCTGAATTTAATTAATTTATTTATTTTAAAGCTTTCATTTATTCCTATTTCAGTGTTGCTGCTTCGAAGCTGAAGCTGTATCTCTGAAGTGTGATGCATCCAAATGATTTCATGGTGCTCCTTCACTTTGGTTATTGGAACAAGACTAAGGAGAAGGGAGAAGAAAATAGAGGCGAGAGATGTGTTCAGCAGCAGACAGTCAAAAAGTTGCCCATTCAAAGACAGTTGGAAATACCCGAGTGTAACGGACAAAGTGCCCACATAAATTATTGGACCACATATATTTATTTGAAACCACTGTGGTTCCTTGGATGAAGTGGGTTTATTCCACTGCTTATCTACCATATGGGAAGAGTTGATAACTCTGGCACAAGGCATGGTTGAAAGCAGTTGCTGTGCAAATTTCCGCTTGTTCTTCCACTAATGAGTCATGGTTGTGACCAGCAGAAGCCCTAGTCACTCCACTCCAGGGCTTGAACATGAGCCTTGTGAATGAACTGTAACACTTCTGGGTATTCCACATGTGGGAACTCTTCAGCTCTGCCAGACCACGCAGACTTTCACTGGAGACAACAGAAAACTCAACGCCAGGCTGCAAAGGTATTTTCCCCTGTATTCCTGTATTAACCAGAATCGAGATCAAGAACATGTGGAGACAGACATCAAAATCAGACCTGTGTTTACAGAGCTCCAGCCAAAATCAGGGAGTAACTTCTGAGTACCTGGAGACTTTTTTCCATTACCTAGATACAGCGTATGTTTTGCTGAAGGACTCCACAGTGTTGTAGCAAATGGCCATGTATAGCTTGTCGGTGTAGACAGACTTCTGGCTTGACACAGAAAACACCCACTGATGGCTCCTACCACAAGACATTCTATAAATTATGAGTGGAAGAGCTAATGGGTATGGATGGAGTTGTAATGACATTTTAAACTGGCATCTGACAACCTCATGTAGAACATCTCACGGAAACGTGCACATTAAGGATGAGAATTGCCCTTAGAGATTCCTGTTATCCTCCTGTTTGTCCTCAGCAGTTTAAGAAGGTGCCAAATCTATATCTTTCATAATGTTTTTAAAATCAAACTGGGTGAATAATGGAAAACTTCAGCAACTATTTGCTTGAATATTTAAATGAGTTCAGTCCAGCTATATCCATCCTCTCAGCTGTTAGCCCTCTGCAAACACTCTAACAATTGAGTTTTTTGGGCAGGAATGTTTGTAGAGAGCTAATTTCAAAGTGGCATGCATATTTGCAAATACCCACTTTCAGGTTTGCTTATGCATGTATCTGTCATGGAAATATTTGCATATTCATCCAGATAAAGAGATGGGAAAATACTATGATGTGACTTGTCTGTCCAGCCAAAACTAATGAACCTGAGGCTCAATGTTAATAATAAAGGATTTTAATATCATATAGATGTCTGTGATGAATAAGGATGTATATGGTTCATTTTAAGCATGTTAAGCGTACTGTTGAATTGGAGTTTGCAGGGAAGAGTCACTCAGTGGTTGGAGGCTGTTCCCTCCAGTGAGATGCCTGGAGCACTGGGGACATTCAGGTCTGTTGTCAGTTGTTCTGCAAGCCGCAAGGCTGAACACCGGACAAATTGTTGTTTGTGAACTATTCCCCTAACGCTTCTTATAAATGAATAATTTTAACAGATGTAAAAAGGGGACGGGAGGGGGAGAAATGACTAATAAATTGAATGAAATAGATTGTCAATATTTATTTGCATGAGAGATTGAACATGGAAATCTGCCAAAATCTCTGATGATGCTAATGCTGTGGCACTGCAAAGCAGAGCTATCCATAAAACTCCACATTTAATGAGCATGAAGCATCCATCGTTCTGATTAATTGTGATGAGAAAGAGAGGTATGAAAGTCAATGGAAGTATCTGCTAAACACAATAGCCAGGGTGCCAGAATTAGAAAGTTCATGGTCTTCTAATTGCCAGAAGGGGGGAAAAGTGCAAAGTGAAACATCTTTCTTTCCCCTTTTCTTAGATTCTTTTTGTCGACATTTCCTGCTGGCCTTGTGGGAGATCGATGACACAGCTGGAGGAACCTCCTCTCTGGTCCTGTTTGTAAATACAGGATTTAAATACTTCCATTACACTAAAAGAATAGCAGTATTCAATTGAATTACTTATTTAGTCAACAAATCAATAATTAAGGTAATCTTGTTACCCAGACGGTGAATGTCAAATAAGCTTAAATATTTCTTCTTTTTTTAGCAGAACATATTTCTGTTAGAAAATTCTGTTTTAATGAAATTGTTCATTTGTATGTAATTGTGTTGATTTTTATTAGATTTTCCTGAGGAAAAATATAGAACTTAAGCATTTTGACAGTGTCAAAATATTCCATTTTGATTTTATATGAACATTTTGATTTTTGGGGGTTTGAAATGACATTTCATTTTGCAAATATATTGTATATTATCAATCAGGAGATAATTATAACACTAAAATTAAATAAAAATCTAAGTGACAGTTTGATTTTTATTGCAGTAGAACATTTTGATAGCTCCACAGCAATATTTTTCCCAATTTCAAGGAAATTTCTAAAGTTTTCTTTTCCCTCAGATTCACCCAGCATGTGGCCCATGTGGCCCCTTGCTCATTTTGTACAGCGTCATGTTATCCTTCCTAGCTAGAGGCTTCAATCATTTCCTGAGGTTTTGATAGTACATATTATTTATACTGATTTCCTTCCTTTTCATAAACCTTCAGCACATTGTTCCTCCACAAAACAATTCTGAGGGGGCAGCCTTATTCATGCCAAAGGTCTGTTGAGCTGGTGCAATGCTCTTCAGAGATACCCAACTTATTTCATCCACATGATGCAGCTCTGGAGCAAAACAAGCCAGGTTAGCATCGCAGTCTGCTGTGAGCACAAAGCATCCATGACAAAGAGCAACAGCCCCAGCTTCTGTCTCAGGCCTTGGGTTTTGAAAGGCTGGAGATGTTTTTAGCGATTCCCAGAAGAATACCCAAATTTGATTGCAGACCTGCTGAGGTGCAACTATGACTATACTTACTCAGAGGAAGAGACTCTGGAGTCTCTAGCTCCCCAGACTTCTCTTCCCATCCTTCCTACTTCTGCCTTTGAGACTTTTCCACTGATACACTCGCAGAGAGCAGCAGCCCATGGGTCTCTGCAGACCGTGCTGGTTTCACAGCAATCAGTCTCTGCAACGTGCTGTGGCTGAAACTCAACTTCTTTGGAATAGACACATTTCATTTATTGCATGGATTTCTGCTTGAAGCGCAGAGTTTATTCAAAGAAGGGAGCACTCGGCATATGCCCTGGGATTGTTAAATCCATGGCCTGGTTCTGCTCTACAGGGTGGGAGTCACTGCTCTGAACATATCACTGCACTAAGCTAGAGTCGCAACTTGAGTATTTGTTCCTGCATCTATTCTTAAATAAATCTTCACGTTGTGGCAGAGTATGCCAGCCAGTTAAATTCATTATTTTAGCATTTGAAAAAAGCACAAGATTAAAAGGGAATGAAGCCAAAATGACCTTATTTTAAAATTCAAATTAATTTTGCAAATAATTTGCAGTCTTCTTTTACTCAGTACTGGTTTGATGTACATAAATGGGGGGTGTTTATACATAAATCTCAGCTAGAAATTGGAAAAGAACCAGCAATAGCATTTTCCTTGTAACCCACCCAGAATTTTAAAGCTCTTAAACATTAGCCCAATGTCTATTCCGAATAGGAATGGTAACATCTAAATCTGAATGCTGATCCTCAGCCGTGTACCTGGGAATATCCTGACTGCAGGAGGCAGGGGTGAGTTAAGGATGAACAAAATGGACCCTTTCCAGTTCTCTCTGTCTGCTTTATTTACCCTTAAACGACCTGATGTTTGTCTCCAAAGCCAAAATTTCAGACCAGGCAATGATCATTGCAAAAAACCTCTGGAGTTCAAACTGTGTGGGAGCATATGTATGTGTGCATGTGAATAGATGACAGAACGTACAAAATTCACCAGATTCAGCAATCTCTAGTGTTAACCATGTCTAATTGGAAACATTTCATTCATCTTTGATCTTAATAGCTTTTTGAAAGTGGCAGCCCAAATGCCTACTGTCAGAGCACGGGCTTTAGAGTTCAGGATTGAGTAGGATAAATCTATGTCTCAGCTGCCTTTGATTTTTAATATCTCTGACTTAATAACAGCACCCCCATCCACCCACTTTCTTGTTCCGCTCTAGCCCCAGTGTCCCTCTTGAATCCCAGCAACTTAAGAAGGGTGGAAGTTGCAAAGAAGAGGGGATGGAGGATGTATATTTTTAATTTTAAAAAGTGTTCATAAGCATTTAAAATTTTCATTTAAAAAAAAATAATAAAGTCCCAGAGCTATAATTCTAAGATCAGAGTAGTCAGGGAAATGCAAAATCTCAAACATTAAAATATTCTCTTCCCATTTTCCTCCTTCTAATAATAGTCAAATGTGCTCAACTCTCCAGGGATGTCCATCTGTAAGAAGAATTATGCAGCCTCTCTGTGGAAACATTATTTTCAAAATTTGGATTCAACTGCTCATCTGTTTTCTTAGACAATATTACAAGTAACTCAGCTGGATTCGTCACTGGGTTGGAAGTGATGGGATGTGCCTGACTGCAGCATCTTCCATGTGGGACTGGAAGTTTAGGTTCAGCTTACCCACCTGTAGAGAATTTCTTTTTTCTTGCTGCAAGATACATCAAAAATGATTTGTAAAACAAACACAAAACAGCAACAACAATCATCAAATCCCTCTGAAATCAGACACTTTGATCTGAGTGCCTAGACTGTTAAGGAGATGATCTCCCAGAACAAAAGGCACAAAAGAAATCTTTATGAAATGAAACGCTTTTTTTCCAAAAATGACAAAGGGAGGTAAGGTTGTTCTTCCAGCTACTAGCAAGGACATCCTTACTTTTAGGATAATATAAACTGTCCTAAGGGCTTCTGTAAATCTTTACACACAGTTTTCTGTTCAGAAAGCTTGATTAAGTAGCTAACCCATGTCTCCGTAAATCTGGGTTCTATCCCAAGTTTATTACAGAGATCTCATGACTTCGGCAGGTTCTGACTTTTCATTGTTTCAATTCCATCGACATTGGCAGACTCTAGCTCCCTTGGGGCAAAACATCCACCTATTTCTAAGCAGCTCATATTCTGCATATTGAAATGGTATACTTCAATGGGGTTTAATCTCTCCTCAGATATCTAGATGTCACCCTAACATGTCTTCCTTAAGCTGTTTGTTTATCACATTATCCTGTCAATAGTTGTTACCATTTCTGATGGGCAGTGTAACAGTAATCATTCCAAATTATTATGTTGGGGTTAAAAATGGAAAACCCGGGTTTGTGAATTTCTTGGGAAAAGACAACGTCAGAATTTGTAGCTGGTGGTAAAGAAATGTCTGCTGAGAAATGGGAAAATAAAATCTGAGCCTTTCTTCAGGGTAAGGAGACTGATTGTTTTACTGAGTTTAATATTATTTTATCCAAGCAGTGGAGTGATGAATGAGGAATGCATTGGTCCAATCTCTGCCCTTTCATTTCAAACTCCTTACTTAGTACTTTTGACAGGGATAAAGTCTGGTGCACTGAAAGGATGTTAGTTGTAGCACCTACTAATATTCAGTCTTTACTACCTAAAATGGACACCTGGGAGCCTGGAGCACAGGAGTAGGAATGCATTTCATGAAACACACATAGGTGCCTTAAACCAGGCTAAAAAGGGAAGTTGCTGACAGCAATAGAAAATATAATAGAATTCAGTTTAATATACCACCTTTCAAATTCCAGGTATCCCAAAGAGCTTTACAAATAAGTTAGGAAGGTAGCAGTGGCATAGCAACTCCATAAATAAATACTGTGGCTATTATTCAGTGTAGCGATAACTCATGCTGTTTAGACATTAAGGGCTGGATTTAGCCGAGTTTTCCACCAGCCAACATCCAGGCCTGGGGTCTCTCAGGGAGAATTTCAAGCCACAAAAGACAGATGCACTGAATAAAGAAATCACATTTTCCAAAAAGAATATGATCCAAAGAGTTACTGGAGTTGGTGAAAGAATGAGTGTCTCATGTTTTCATATCTGAACCAACTCACGGTTTTGAGAAACAAATGAGATCTCAGAGGATAATTGGAACTGAAAGATTATGTGTGCCTTATGAGCAGACAGCACCCATGGAAGCAGTTACCTCACTGGTTCTTAAAGGACCCCTATTCCAAGAGGTAATGGAAACACTCTGTTAGCTTTCATATCCATGAATAATAATTCTAAATTTAGTCTTGACTATGTGAGGGCTTGTGGAGTTAATAAATTGCTTGTCAAATCTCTCATGAAAATGAAAGACAGACAGGAGGGGAGCAAGGACTGAACGTGGTCTGTGCCTTCTGCATGGGCCATGTTAGAGCCCTGATGCAGAGCCCGTGCCTCTATTTCATGGCACATAAACATGGGTCTCACTTTCCTGTACAGGAACAAAGACAATCAAATGACGTTGTGCCAGTTCTGGGTGGGAAGGGATACATACGATACAGTCTTCCTTACGTCCAAGCCACTCATGGCTCACCTGTCTATGAACATGTGCAAATCCTTTAGCTTGTCTGAGTGTATCAATCCATCCAGGATATTGCCACAAAGCAGAGAGGACTTCCCTGAAAGGCATATGCTGCATCAGTCCTGCCTTTCTCCTTTAAGCTGTGCTTAATGATACATCAAGTTTGTGTCATCATCCACACCATGTCAATTTACTTCCCACAGAGCGTAAATTCTCTTCCCTGGAGAGGGATGGCTGTAGGCTTTGCTCTGAGAACAAGAACCATCTGCAGTTCTTCTCCCTCCCCCTTCCCTGTGTGATCAGGCATTTGTCTGTACTTCCAGCTCTCCCCACAGGCTGAGGGAATTACCCCCCTTGGCTTCTCCAAGGATGATCCTCTAACTTGGTGGCATATGGTGAAGCATGACACTGCCAACTATGCAGGAAAGCAAGATTCCATGAGATTTTCTCCATGAACGGAGAAGGAAGCTGCACATTAGGCACTATTAGAACAGAGGTTCCTGCATTGCTTTAGGGACTAAAATCTAAATAAAAGATAAAGAAACTGCAGAGCTTCTTGTGCACAAAGGAGCTGTGTGTGAAGAGGTTGGGCCCATAGGTTTGTGGGTGCACCTGTGTGTCTCACAGAACCCTGTTTCTCAGACATGTCCACTATACAGCCATGCATGGAGCAGAGGCCAGGGTGGTCTCTGTGGGCAACTTGCAGGGCTGGGAGAGGATTTGCCCAAGGCCAGCTGAGCATATTGGTGGGGCTCTTGGAAGGTCTCACTAGCAGAAGTAGCAGTGATGGTGGTTGCGATCCTGAGCTGGAGAGCTGGACTCAAAGTCCTTGGAGAGCAGGAAGAGGAACAGAAGAGCAGAGGGAATGAGGACATGAAGGTGACTGTCGCTGGTTTTGGTTACATCTAGAGACGAAAATGAAAATGCATCTCAATCATTAGAGCCTCAGAATACCAGCCCTTGTGTTCAACCCTACTGCAATATTGCAGTGTGCCTCCAAGTGACTCATTTTGAACGTCTGGGGGTTTGAGAAGCATCTAGAAATCCTGGGATTTCCTGAGGCAGCAGAAGATGCCCAGGGCCCCATCATTCATCTCCTCCCCCTAATTAGTTCCTCTGTCAGCTTAGCTTCCTCTGTTTTCCAAATCCCCTTCACAATCCCAAGATCACCGGCAAGCTAGGAGCATTGTGGAAGGTTTGTTTGTCCCCTTAATTCATGTAAAACCAAATTGTTGCTTCTCTGCAACATGATAAGGGACCTAAGACGCAAGAGGTTAGAAACAAATTGAGGACACCCCCTGCCTTTTCCAGTCTGCTGCACTAAAGAGTTGGAATCCATTACCCAGTACGCCTACAATATCTCACATTCCCACACAGATTAATTTTAGGTTGGTCGGCTTATTGCTTTTACACCTTGTGTGCAGGTGTAAAACTTGATCTACAGTCTTTAAATTTAAACAGTCTGCATTGCCAGTTTCTACAATGGTGCTGGTAGGCACAAAGGATTGTCAACAAATAGTCACATTGCTTTTATTTCCAATCCAAACACAGCATCCTTCCTGATTCCCTCCTCTTAAGCAATTCAAACAAAACCCCTTAAAAGTTATTTTTTCAAATGGCAGGCTGCCAATATTGTGTGGGGATTTGATTTCTATTTCAGACTCCAAAAGGGAATTCCTGACATACTGGAGAGGAGGATGAATAAAAAACCCACAGGTGTAGGATGAGGTATATTGAGTTGGCTGGAGGATGATTCTATCTCATGACAAATCTGGAGGTTTTGTTTGGCTCTAGAATAAATATCAAAGACCTTTTGAATGTAAAACCTAAACTGAACGGAGCCAGTGTGGGTATGTTTTAACTGGAGGACACGTGCTGGCTGCCCCATCCAGAAAAAGGATGCATCAGCCCAGACAGCTCTAAACCAGCAACTACAACTTCTGTAATCGCAGACCTGAGCCTGAACCACAGCTCTCTGTATACAAGCTACTTGGAATCCAGGCTCTTCCCTTTGGGGGAAGGGGTTAACTGGAAGCCAATGGTAGCACCAGGAAGGCATGGCCAGCTGGCCCATAGCTGCAGCGGGGCACTAATGTGTGCCGGGCTTAAAAGCAGAGTGTGGCTGTGGCTGTGTCCTGGAAGCTGGACATATCTAGAAGTACTTTATTTTTTACTAGATTACATGTGAACACTGAGCTGTTTGGAGGCTTTTATCCATTTTGATTTTTTTTTCCTGTCTGAGTTGAAATCAGCTTAAAGCCCCAAAGAAGCATGTACCACAGCTTAGGAAAAACAGTTCCCTGTTTCTTGTGCTTTGCCCTGCACTTTACCAGACTTCAGCATGGAGCGTTACAAAGCAATGCAGAACATGCAAGTCTCAGTCCCATCATGATGGTGCAGAGCATCAATGAAGCAAAAATAAATAGTTTCTTCTTGGTTCATCCAGCTGCAAGGCAGATTGTGACTTCTGTCCTGGGGGTGTTTCATGGCAGAATCATCCATAAGCTGCTTGAAATGCAAATCCCAGCTGCACCTCTGTCTTTGTCTTCCTGTGGACCTGGAAGTCCCGCCGAATCATGTGGGAAGGTCTCCTGGGTCTAAGTGTTGCGAGATAAGGAGCATGCAGGTCTATTCACACTGCTGTCACAGCAACTTACTGCAGGCATATCTAAGTTAGTTTTCAACTAACTGGTCTGGGATTTAGTAGGAGAGAGCAATTAAGGCAGGATGGAGTTTAGCAGAGTAAATGATCCCTCTCTACTGCTGTGACCTGATGTTACCCCTACCAATGGTTTTAAAAACCCAGCAACCCTTAGGACTCCTCCAGGCCTTTGCAGACACCTGCAGTACATCTGTTGCTTAAATTTAGGAATGCCTACAATAAAAAGAACTCTGGTTCTCAAACAGAAGCAGCACAGACAAACGCAGCATCCATCCAGCTTGCTGTGCACAAAGGAGGGCAACAGACTTTATTTCCTGTGCAAGTTTTCCATCATCTTTCCTTCCCCACCCCTGCTGCCATGCCTGCTAATGCCTGTGATCATTAACCATGAAAATGGCACCCATTTGTCTCCTTCTCCACAGTGCCCAAAGTATATTTGGACTCTGGCCAATGGGACTAGCAATTCAACAGACACGCGACACTGCCTTGAGTGTGTATTCATGAGTGCATGTTAATGCAATTACAAGCCCAAATGAAACTCTTTTCCCCTTCATAAAGAGCTTCAGCCCTGCAATCCTAAATCAGGAATCCAGTACATTTGGACAAAACAAAGGGCTTCTTTAGTAGGAAGATGCAGCTTGCTTTTTTTTTTATATATTCTTCTGTTTCTTCAACTGTGTGTGATGCTAAATGACTTTAAACAGCCATTTAGCCACCCACAGAGAGAAACTAGGTTTACAAATTTTCTTGTTGCATAGTTTTGCTATGTGTGCTCCCCCGAGTATTGGCATTTTGTTTGTTTTCCTGCTTAGAGAAACGGATGGATCCAATTTGCAACCCCAACAAAACTGAATAGAAGTTACTTTCTCCCCTTCCCCCTGTTTTTTAAGTCTGGTTTGGTGGAGATAAAAAAAATATAAAAAAATCGATGACGGTCAGAAGATACAATGTACAGAAAACAAACGCCAGAGGAGCCCTTTTATTGCAAGAGTAAACCTGGAAAGGAGGATACATTTCTTGCGAGTAAAGGAAAATAAATGAGCGATGAAAGGTCTAAGCAACATGACCCTAAGGAAAGACTGGATGAGCTGAGGTTTTTAGCCTGAAGAAGGAAGACAGAGAGGCACATCACAACAGCAGCTGTCCTTTAAAGAGGCAGGGAGCCGTCCCCTCGCAATACCCACACCGGACACAACTGGAAGTAGTGGGCTTACACTGTGGCAAGGGAGATTTAAGACAGAGATTAGGCAAAAGGAGACTGAAGATAGCAGTGACAGAAACCTGGGGACCTCCTTGGAGAAGGCAAGACCCCACCGCAGCCACCCTAGACAAGTTCACACAGATGCCAGGCATAGGAATGATCCCACGCTGGGCTGGGGGAAGCTCCTAACATTGTCCTCCTGCTTTGGTAGGAATCTCTTACAGAAATGATTTGGTTTTTGTCTCCTTGGGGGAAGGAAGCACCTGGGAGCCTGCCTGTGCTCAGTAGATGCAGCTTCACTCTCCTTCACAGATATCTTCCCATGCAGCAACTCCTTCTTTCTCTGCCTGTACCCTGACACTTTCTGTCTCTGCCATTCATCATCCAGAGTTAAAAATTCAAGGGCTGGTTTTGATTATCTTATTACCATGGTGACCAGGATGACTTTCATGTCCATCTGCGCACGGCAAGATGCGCAAACCTTTACTTCACTGCAAACCAGGAGAATTGTTATCGATGTTTTTCTCCTCATAACTTAGTGCATAAAGCTGTTATCTATTAAGCACCAGGTTTTTAGGGAGCACCAGCCAGCCAGGATCTGCATGGATGCCTTTTGTTTACCAGAGCAAGATTTCAGTTTGAACTAATGATGTTCCCTAAAAGCCCAAATGGTGCCAAACCCAGAGGATGAAAATATCTTTGTATTAGGGTCCTGCAAAGGAGAATAGGTTGTCATGTAAAGAAGCATGTAAACTCCATGTAAAGAGGTATGTGAACTCAAATACGGCTAAGAGTTTTGTTAAAGAACAGCAGAAATAAAAAAGATAACTATGAAAAAAAGGGATGCAGAAATATTAAAGAAAAAACAATCAGGACTGGCGTAAGATCTGGGAGATGGGTAGGACTTGGGAAACAGCTTCCAAACAGAGCTTAGAGCAAAGGCTTTAAGATCTGGTTATCTCCATTTCATTATTGTTAATGGAATCTCCCATGTCCAAATGAAAGACTAATTTAAGTCTTGCTTAAATATGCCTTGAGTCATTTCTGTGCATTTAAGTCTTAATTAATCTTCCTTAACAATTTTTGTCACTTCCTTTGAAAGGAAGATGAATTTAATTAAAGGAACTGTCAACTTCATTTTAGTCTTAAGAAATTTTTGTGGTAACTTTGAAAGGTTTGGTCATTATTGCTGTCTAAGATCTAGTAGATTAAATGTTCCAGTATCTTAAGGACATGTCAGTCCACCACTTGGAATACTTTCATTGTCCTTAATTGCAACATTTGGACTGACTTCAAGGCTTTGTTATGAAAAAAAAACACTAAGATTTTAATTAAAGCTGCATTCAGGAAAGATCTTTCATTTAACACATGCTGGTTTTTAGTCTTCCAGACCAAGCCATGGAGTATAGACACTTACTTCAGATGGGTTCGACTTGGATAACATGAGCCCCTTCTCCAAAGAACCAGTATAGGTGTGCTTGACCTCATGTGGACAGGGATGCACACAGGAGCATCCTCCTTTTCTGGAGTAACACCACTGAGTTTTACGCTGCTTATGCCATAGGCAAATTCATCCAATCAACTGGCTGTGGGAATGATTCAGCAGGTGAGAGTAGCCTGCAGGTATGCAATAATCCATCCCCAAACAGGGGTGTGGAGCCTGACAAGGAAGCACAGCACCGTGCTGCATCTGCCACGACAGTTTTGATGCTGTGGGAGGTGTCAAGGTCTGGGTCTTCAACCCTCCTCACCCCTCACATCAGAAAACTGCCAGATGACTTGAAATTGTGGTTTTACCAGTGCACTCTGGAAAGTTGCTGGCTCTGCTGCATTGTCTGCAGTCTCATCATGCCACACAGACCTGAAAGGGCAAAAGTGTAGTACCGTAGAGGAGGGGATATATATTTTCATGGCCAAGTAGGTGCCTGTCTGAGCAAGACGCTTCAAGAGCTGCAGCTGGAAAAAGAAAACTGCTTTTTACAGCAGCAGCTTGTTTCACCTCCCAGCTGTGAGGGAGAATTTCAGCAGGAGAGAGGAACCAGGCTGTCTCAGGGACAAAGTCATGGAGATCTGTGCAAAAGGCACAGATGAGAAGTGTTTGATGTTACTGACCATCTGATTGGGATTTTGCTTCCATCAACTGGCTTCAAAGCCTGGCAAGTGCCCATACCCGTGGTCCTGGGTCCCTCATGTCCTGCTTGCAGAGGAAACGGTGGATAAATCCCCAGCTCGGCAGGACTGCCCCTTCATTTCTTGTGGGCGCATTTCTGCCTCCATCAGCTGGAAACATTTGTCATTTCCAGCTTTAGCCAAGCAAATTCCAATCCACTCTTGTTTACTTTTGATTGCTTTGTCCTTAATGTAGCATACAAGGATTTTATGTGCTTCTGTTTCATCAATGTAATTCTTTTGTTGCTATGGCAATCAGCTTCAATTTTCTTTCGTTCTGGCAATTGTATTTTTATAGTCTCCTGCTCTCAAAGAGATAAGCTGCCTTGTATATCACACAGACACTAAGTATTGCCTCTATACAGACACAGCCAACCTTTGCTTCAAGACTTCGTTGCTGTTATTTGCAACAGTAGTTTACTGTTGCTGATGTCATTTTTATTCCTTTCTGTGGGCTCTGTTTCAAATAAGCCGTTTGCTCAAATTTACTCATCTGTGCTACTGCTGAGGAAATGCAGCAGTGTAAGAGTTGCACTCCCACTGGCACTCGGAGGCTGTGGAGAGCACACATTCAGGCCCTGGGCTTGACAATAGACATGAGCACAGTGGTTTCAGCAGAGCAAGAATAACCTCAAATTAGAGCAGCCTTTCATTTAATATGCCAAGAATAATGGTAGAAAAAATTAAGTGTTGCAGAAAATAATTCCTTAAATTTACCAATGCATCTGAAAGTTGAATTTTCCAAAATGTTAAAAGAGCAGATTTATGGGCACTCTACCACCTTGGGTCACAGAAAGAAACAGTGCATCAGAGGTTCAAGGCTATACCTTGCAATGGATACTAGGCTGTGATGACAGGAGGGCTGCTGGGCAAACCTTGCCTTGGGAGGGAGCCAGCCCCCAGGCCAGAAAAGTCGAGCACCACTGGATGGTCCTGGTCCCCTCCAAGATGTTAGATAACCTGCTTTCATTAACACTAGATGTCTGAGAAGGCTTCCATCTTGAAACATTATCTGAGTTTTCTGAAGTTTCTACATTTCTAACACAGGTCTTATGCAGTAGTAGTCAAAGAAAAGGAAAAGACATAGAAAGAGTAACAAGGTCTCCAATGAGGAAATACCGGTAATCATAACAGGCCCAGGATTTCACACTATTGTGAAATACTCTCAGCTCTTCTCTGTATAAACACATGTGTACCAAGACCCCAGTTCTTATCCTATGGAGAAAGTGGGAGAATCCAGGCACAGAGAGATTAAGTGGCATGCCAAGGTCACACAGGGAAAATGTTGGAGGGATAGAAACTAAATTGAGATCTCCCAAGTCCCAACTGTCCCGACTCAAATATAAAAATGGCTAATCAGCACATTTTTGCAACCTGCTGATGCATTTGAAAATCTGTGCCTATTTTTTTCTCCCCTTAGAAAGCTTGTGCCATTCATTGTTAAGCTCTGGAAATGCTCCATTCTAAAGTTATCAAGTCTGTCATCTCTTCAGCATGGTAAAACCAGCCTCCTCGCTATCCTCTCCACCAGGCAGAGGGTGGAATAGGAGACAGAATTAACAAGGAGTCATTCTGCCAATATGCCGAACTACGTATTACATTTGTTAGGCCATATGGCTCTCTGATCGTCCCTAATGAACATTAGGTAGCACTTAAAATTGGATAGCATATTAAGCATCAGACTCAGAAATCACACCCACTTGTCTCTGCAGCTTCCCTGTGGCACGTTAAGGCTCTTCCCCACTGACAGCCGTGACTCCTACACACACACAAACCACTGAAAATTTCATGGCATGACAAAGTGGACATAGGAATCGACATTGGCTGGATTGGTCCCATTCCCAGCAATTTAGAGTGACAGGATTTTATTATTTGATAAGCCGCGGTCATATTATGCCAGAAGATGGCCATTTATTGGAGTGAGATCCATTATAAATGACACTGAAGCATTTTTTTTTTCCCCTACAAAATATCTTGCAACTCAAATGCAGGGAATAAATCCTGCAGTCCCTGGGGAGGCGATTTGCCTCAAACAATCAGGCTCCCTAGGATCGCCAGTCAGAAGCGGTTAGCATACGAGTAGCACTGCTGTGTGTGCCTGCTCCAGAATATTCCCCATTGCTTTGGGAGAGAAGGGGCTGCACCAGATGGCAATTAATTAGAAATGGAGTGCTGAGAAGCTGATTGAAGACCTGATGAGTGGGAAATATTTTATTGATTTGACTGATTTAATTTTTTTAAATATACATTTCTGTGCTCTGCAAAGTAGCTGCATTCTTCAACACCCAGGGACAGTGGAAGTGTAGTCCGCTTTCTCAAGACTTTTTCAAGACTTGAAATACCTGATATTAGTTAATAGCCAAGAGAACTGGACACTTTCAGACCAAGAGTTTGAGACCCCACTCTAAGACAGGGACCTGAACCCGATACTTCCAGATCTCAAGTGGATTCATGTAGCTGCTGATGTGTTCCAAAACCAGAAACACACTTTCTGTGCTGAGCATACAAAGGTGTTCAGGGTCCCATTGCTGAAGGTTCCCTATGTTAGGAACACTTAGAGAAATCTCTATTTGAGAGCCCTCACCCTGTGGAGTTACGTAGGTGTAGCATTTAAAGAAAGACTTTCTACGTGCACAACCTGTGGTGGCAATTTAGATGCCAAGGGAATTTAAGTGTTTCTGGATACTGGATGGCTCCTGAATGCATCCCAAATGGAACTGGGGACTCAGCTCCCTGACCATGAATGCATGTGATGTGAGAATACAACCTGCAGTGACTGGAGTTATTGGGAAACGCTGCTTTTGTTCCTTTTCAGGAAAGCCACATCCATCACTAACCATTGCTAATTTTCTTCACTTGGAATTGAGCAAACGACTGACCACCATTTCAGTGATGTCCGTTCATTTTAATGACTTAATCACAAGTGGCTGAGCTTCTATCTGTTCAAGCGAGATAATGACAGAAGTCTGAGATATAAACTCCCTTCCTACTCCTCCCCCCCCAAATTATTCCTATAAGTGGCTCAGTGCTTCAGAAAAGGAAGCATTTATCTTCATTAGTATTTATTTTCAGCATAATACAAATTCATGAAAAAAAATGGGAAGACTCACTAACCTGTACATTGTGCCTGCCTGTGTTGGGATGATGATTAACTCACTCTGAAAACGCAGGTAAACCTCACTGCTCACTGGATAACGTTTGTGCCTTAGTTCAACATAGCACCAGCTTCTGAGCCTGGCAGGAGCTTTAATGACTATTTTTGAATCTTGTTTGAAAGATTGCTTTGTTTCTCTTTTCTTCATTGTTCCCTTCCCAAATAGGAATTGTCAGGTTTTTTCGTTGACAAAGAGACAAAGTTACTGATGAAGAAAAAATCTTCATGAAAGTTTTAGTGGAAAAATAGTTCTCAAAACCTCTTGATATCTCCCATCTCAAGACTTTTCACCTACACCTCTCCATTGTATTGGAAAAGAGAAGGCCAAATTTGAAGTTTCACTCACTACTGTGCAATTATATTACCCAGAGTTTGGTTCCAAATGTGAACACTGTCATTTCTCTTTTATGATTTACTGCCAGGCTCTTTGCTTGGTTTTTTTGTTGGTTTTTTTTTTAAGGTGGCTTAGGAGATTTTTGTAGTGATAATTACTCAATGTCATGTTAAGCTTTCATCCAATCACATTTGTAATGTTTTAAGCTTGGTTCATCTTCCCAGTTATTGCACTACATTGATCTGTGCAAGCCAAGTACATTGCTTTAGTATTTTTGTCTCTCAATTCCCTATAGAAAAGCCTCACAATTTAAAACCATTTCCTGTGGCCTCAGGGAAGTAATGGATTTATAATAGTCTGAGTACAAATGCACACAATCATTTAATAAGTGTATAAGTATAGGCACAACTCATGCAGACTGTGGGTGCTGAAGGTACACCCTGATGTGTAGCTACCTGCAATAGATAGAATAAGGCGAGAGCGGCAACCACAGACAGCTCTTGCAGCAAATGCCAGCCTTTTCTCCAACCATGAACTGCTGTCAGATGGATGCTGATCTGTCCTGCGGCTCTTTGCTGCATGGAACTGTTCCCATCCCCATTTTTAAAGCAAAACAACCATTATCCACAGAACTCTACAATGACCATATGCACAGTCCCAAGAGCCCCTGAACTGGGCTGCTGAATGGAGACTGTGACACCGGGTCCCTTTCTCCTCCCACATTCCCTCTCTAGATGCAAATGGCTTGGTTGAAGCTCTCTGCTCTGATGCTATCTCTCCCTGCTGCCTTTGCTGTCTGCATCCCTCCCAAGCACCACTTTGTATCTAAGGAAGCATCTAAATCAGGAGGCAGGTCAGCTAAGGGCACTTCAGGTTCATACTCTGGTGATACCCCACTCACCTCATTGCCTATAAAAGGCCAATTATGCTCCTTCCTCAGGTGCCTCAGTAACTGCTTACAGTGGTGTAGAGCTAGCTATTTGGGAGTGAGGGCACAATCCAGTTAACCATTTTGTCCCAAAATCTATGTCAGTGCTCAGCACCTTACTGAGCTCCAGTCTAAAAGAGGGTCACTGTCGGGTTTGTGCTCCAGCACCAGGAACCACGTGTCAATAGTCACCAAGGGAGCCCGCTGGAAACTGCAGGCAGATCTAGACCATTCAGGCAAGACAAGCTCCCTGTCCTGCAGTCGCTAAGAGACAGATTTGACAGAGCTTCAGGTGTAAAGTTCAGAAGAAATCTCCCAAAGCAGATGGATGGACAACTGTCAAAAAGTCCCATGGAAAATGTTATAAACTTGAAATGTTATAAAATATGAAAATTTTTCTTTGAAATGTTTTCTAGCTCTGCCTGCTTTCTGCAACCCATTTTTTTAACGTTTTCCAAGTAGAATAGGCAAATCTCCAAAGTGAGTGTTTCTTCATTCAAATTTCCTTGGAGCAAAGGAATCGTGAGACTCTTTCTTGACAAGAAATCGAGCTCCTTCAGTGGTATCAATTCTTCTGCACGTCTTGGTTTGAGATCCAACTGAAATATGTTAAGTGTAATAGCACTAAACTTCAAGGATTAGCTCTCAGTTGGCAGTGAAGCATTATGATCCTTGGTTAATTCATTCGTAACATCAGTATGTCTGAAACAAGAACAGAGAGAAGCATAATTACTTATGGCAATATTTGGTTGAAGTGAGACTCATTTGTGCTGCACAGATTTTTTTCTCTTTCTTTTGCAGTAGAACTTACATTGTAGTAGAAGGAAGAAAGAAGGAAGAAAGCAAAAGAGAGAAGAAAGGCTTTTTTGATTTATGCTGATTGAAATATTTTCCAGAGAAAAGTAGTCAAAAATGCTTTTAAGTAGTTCTTGAAAGAGCAGCAGCTGTATCAGATATCCTATCTCTTAGAAATGACCAAGATTTTTTTTGTTGTTGTCGTTGGTTTTTTACCTGTCTCCTACTGAATTGGAATTTTCCTGTAATTGCTTTAGCCATCCAGTCTGCAACTCTGCCAAGGTTTATATTAAAAATTAGGAGAGGAAGTGCTGCTCTGCTCCCTCAGGATTTGATGGAAATTTTGGTTTTGAACCAAACACACTCAGCAAAAAGCTTTAGATGGTTTTCTAGTTTCATCATTAAAAGCTTTGTAATTCTTCCATTGTAAACTGATTTTTACCCAGATGTAGCACTTCCTCCTCTGACGCTGCACTGACATTAGAGCACTCTATTGAAGCAGTGAAACAATGATGTGTTCCTGTGTGGGTGATGACAGCGGAGGGATTCAGTGATTACAAGGAAACACCCATCCTGGCTTGCTTTCTTGGGTCTACCACTTGCCTTGGAAAAGGAGGAAAATAGGGAGATTTGCTTTAGGGGTGAGGTTATCATCAAATGAAATGCAGCTGCAAAGCATGCCCAAGTGCAACAATGTTTTTCAGTACTGAGTTTGTTGGGTTTTCTCACACACTAAAAAAAAAGTAAATCTCTGCTCAGGTGCTTTTCTGGACTAATGCTGTATCAAACATTAACACTGGCCACGACAGCTCTGTCAATCAGCAACTCATGTGTTTTTCACCTCTCTGTGCTTATTTCACTGTTTACTCTGTCACATATCCGTCCATCCCCTCTCCTTCCCCCCCACCAAAAAAAAAAAAAGACAAGGAAAGTTGACTATTTCCATATACATAAATGTCTCCTAGTCCACACGTGGTAAGGAATATGCTGCTAATAAGGAACTTGCAAATTTACCCACTGTGCTGATACCCATCTCTGGCATCTCTGCCTGTGCGGCTGGACCCTGTCTCTCATGAGCAGCATTGCCGTGGGGGCCGCTGAATTTGGGTTGCAGCCTGGGAAAGCTTTGTTCTGACGAGAGGTGGCTGGAGACTCCTGAAGCCTCTACCTAGTGTCCGGGTTTGGAAGGAGCTTTAGCACTTGTTGCATACTCCAAAATGTCTCCCAGCACCCAATCCTTTCATCTTGCTCTGCATCGGTTAGTAGCTGGAAAGAGAAGATGGAGATTTTGCCATGGCAGCCGAAGCAGAGAGGGGATTCTGAGCAGCCAGAAGGGGGGATGTTATCTGTGCAAGAGCTCTGCTTCCTCATTCCTTAGCACTTATTTGCAGCTCCCTGGTATCCAATAATTATTGTCCTGGAACATTTCCAAGATCACTTTGCTGTGTGTGAAATTCAGCTAGACACATTCTGGATGGCACAGTCTCCTGGCTGGATGAATATCACTCGTCGCATCAGGACTCTGGCAGAAATTCTGAACACTGAATTCCTGTTTCTAACAAATCCTCTGCAACTTTGGCTTGAGATTTGCCATTCCACTGAACTTTTCTGCAGGGCAGCTCATTTGCAAGAATATGCAAGAATGTAAATTGAGAAAGAAAGAAAAGTGTATTCACCTAGGCCCTGATTTCAAAAAGCTAAGCATCACCTTAGAGTTTTCAGGAGGATTTAAATGTGTCTTCAATGATGTCCTGCGTAAGAACTATCTTATTGCAAAAACTTGTTCTTGAAACCTTTACGGTAGCATTTCTACAGCCCTTATTGCTCTTCATAATTGCAAGGAAAAGAAAGGAGGGTGAGGGAGAGTGAGCATTGGGACATGCAATTTTATAGTGAAAATATAAATAAATTATATCATCCTGTACAATTAAAAAATGCTATTGCTAAATAATAAATAAATACTAAATAATACATTATTTTTTTTTAAAAGGTTAACAGCTGATTTCTGTAGGGAAGCCATGAATTAAACATCATGCAAAACAATTAAACTCTGGGAAATAGGATTTCTGATATAGTGGTCAACAATTAAAAATGAATGTGTTACTCCACTCCAGGGAAAAGCAGTAAGATGTCATGCTTTCATGCTATGGGGAACAAACATACCGTGCAACTCCAGCTGGAAAGTTCTGCAAAATATAAAGCAAATACACAATGAGTGGCAGAGACTTAATCTGAGACGCTGCTACACAAAAACTGCAGGCTGCAGTCGTTATTTCTGAAGGAGAGACACCACTGAGAGACACTCACTCCTCCCAGCAGCAACCTTCTAAATTCTCCACCTGCACTTACTTGCAAATACAATTCTTAACAGCATGGGCATCTTTACACGCAAATCCTGATTCAGGTCCACCAACTGTGACAGGTTTGTCTAGAAATCAGTTGCTGGGAGTGTAACCAAATCGCAGCCGCCCTTCATAGACAAAGTCTATAGCTAGAAGGCTACAGTAAGGGGCAGGTTTAGCTACACACATGTAAGAGTTGGTATGTTTCCTTGCAGCTGTCTCTGAGCAAAGTTTATCAAACACACTACTAAAAGCTGCTCGCCCTAACGTGACATTACAGCTCCCAAAATGAAATTCATTTCCATGCAACTATCTCCTTTCCTTTTTTTTCGGTGCTATACTTCCCCAGAAAGATGTGGTGGTGCACCACACATATTAGAACAAACAAAAATGCTATTGTTTAAGTCAAAGCCAATATCTTCTGATGTGATCATTAATACTTTCATAACTTCATTTCTGCTGGAAGCACCCTGGAGAGATGTTCTGTTCCTGAGTTCACTTCAGTGCCAACAACCCACCTGAATGTGTTGTCTTCTGCCTGCACCTGAGCTGCGTGAAGAGACAGCGTCTATTATTGGTTGCCTCCCCATGCCCGTTGCTTAGGGAATTATCTGAATTGTTTACCGTGGCCAATGTGCATTTGAACAGATGGTAAATATCTCCATTCCTGCCAACAAGAGTCAAGAAATGCCACTAAAATCCATTTAGAACCAGGGGGAAAAAAATAAATAAATAAACCTAGTTGAGAGTTTACTCAGGTCTGTTGCAGGTGAAATCTGTCAGCTAATGGGTAGTTTCAAAGTGCTTGTACTGAATGGTTCATTAGAAAACTTATCTCTGCCTCGAGTGCTGATAGGAAGAACCCCAGACGGGCACTTTTCTTCACTGATAAACAGGTTCTAGTTATATCCTGAAAGGAATTTGATGTGTTGTAGGTGCAAGTTGAAAAGAAATGCTGCAATTTCTATCTGTTTCATATGAGCAATGCACACTATTATGGAAATTATTTTAGACTTGGCAGAGTTTTCCAGAGAGAAGCAATCAAGATATAAAACCTCACAATGGTTTGGTTCACACAGCCATTTCTTTCAGCTCAGGCAACCTCATTTCTTTTTCCTCTCTACTCTGTAAGGCTTCATGGTTATCAAATACAAACCAGTGACTGAAAAATGGGTCATTGCTTTGCAACATATCCATTGGAGATGCCAAGAAACTTTTCCAAGATCTTTCACATAGCCATTGCTTGTGGCTTGATTATAGTGAATCGCAGAGTTGTACAGAGCTGGCACCCCCAAGACATTAAACTTTCATATGAGGCAGTGTGAATAGTATATTCAAACACATTTGTTCTCTATAGGATAATCTGAAACACTTTAGCTCTCATCTCCCTTCAGTCCTCGCTGCTGCATTGTTTCCACCTAGCTGGTTGTAAAATGGCTGTGGGGAACATGCCTCCTCCTCTTCTGTCATGTTATAGTGCTCATCTTTTGTTTCCCGAGACAGCAATATAGGGTTGGCATATGCAGCTTTACATCAGTGACCAATTCTTGCCTCTGGTGTTGTGACACCACACCCATCTACAACGTCACTTCTCAAACTGCTTTCTGGCTCCATGTCCCATGACTGATGTGATGTCACCTGAAGCCATCTACTAGCCCTAGTTAGGAAGACACTGCTCCCCTCTCTGTCCTCTTTTCCATGGTCATGCCAGGACTCCAAAGATGATTTTAAAGACTGAATCTTTTGCTTTGGGGTAAACATGGGGTACCACGTTCCCTTAGGTAACCAAGGGTGAAAGACTAATAAAACACCCAGGAATGAAAGTTCTCCAAGAGCTGGAGTTGAACCCATCTCAGTTAGCGAAAAGATAAAACAACACTGAAATGAAATTATTCAACTAATTCCTCTTTTTTTTTTTTTTTTTTTTTTTTTTTCAGTCAAGGGAGCCTTGCTCTCCTAATTGGAGTTTTAATCATTTTTTCACCAGGATCTTGATTGCTGATATAGATATATAGATACGGTTTGCTGTACGTGGGGCTGAGGAACCTATTTACAAAAGACTGGTGAGACAACAAAGGCTTTGTGAAAGGAACTGTCCCCTTGACATGATGATCTATGTCCTTCAAATGCCATTGAAGATTTGGACCATGCCTTTATGCTATGGAGTATGATTCTGGAGCAAACTGAAACCAATGAGTTCTGCAGTACTTCTGTCTCCATTAAAAAGCTGATGGATTTCACTACATCCTGGCAGTGATGAAAACAGCACTAGAGGTCCCATATTTTGCATCAGTGAATAATTTGCCACAAGGCAGCTGCCATGTGGAAATAGCTCTTGTATGTTCTCATCCTTGGATAAACACAAGGCAACCTTTCCATTGGCCCAAATCCTCTAAGAAGGCTCAGACATGGTCTAAATTTTTATTCCAACCTTCAATACTCCACTTACCATAATAGGCCATATTTCTTAACTCATTATATTAAAGAAAGGATACTCATCCCTTTATTGGAAAAATGTTTGAGTAGATTTTGATCCCAGACTGGTAGATATTTATTCCAATTTTTAGGACTAGATTTACTGTCTTGACAGGGAGTAGGCGTAACATTTTTGTCTACTCATTCAGTTTCCTGTTTTCTCCTCGATAGAATCTAGTGTTTTATGTACTCATCCTGTGACTAACTGTGAGAGCTTGGCCAAATTTTCCATCAATTGTCCAATTCTGAATTCATACCTCTTTACTGTACAGTGTAGGTACACCTGTTACTACACTAAGCAGAACTTAGGTCTGGGACAGGCACTGGGGTCATTAGCATTTTCAATTCATGCCTAAGTGGGACAGGAAAAAGGAGCTTCCCTTGAGGCCAGAAGTTGGGCCAACAGTACTCTGTAGTCAAGTGGAGCTGCCTGGAAGTGGGTTTGAACAGCCAGCTCTCAAAGCTGTGGTTTTAACAAGCTGAACCAGACCAATCCACCTCCAGAACGATCTCCTTTCCAGTTTTCTTTCAAAACAGGAAGTGATTTTGTAATTTAGATGAGATTAGGAAACTGCTGTCATGGTATCATGGGAATTTATGATGGGATTGTCTGCTCTAAAATGCACAGACTTCGCAATGAGCTTGTACAGCATAGAGGGGCACGATGCAGTTCAGATGGGTTAAGGGGGAGTGTATGTGTGTGTCTCTGTGTATGTTCATGTGTGTGGAGTTCAAGGACATCAGTAAACCTTGCAAAAATTCAAAAGATGGGTGACACAAGCAAGTAACACTTGGTGGGAAGTGAAGTGCATGTGGTCTTCATATTTATTTCCCTTAACGCAGGCATTTGGAATCATATCAAAGTGAGTTCAGCAAACAGCACTTCTCTCGGCAACCGTGTGTGCTGCCTTTCACCAGACGAGCTGTGCTTTTCCCTCTGGCTCTTCTGAACACTTTCCAGTACTCCCTTCAAAGCCATTTCCAAGCACTGCTAGAGTGTCCTTCCCTGCATAGCAGGAATGGGATTGAACAAAAGGATACCTCATCTCTTCTTTGCAGCCAGCCGAAGTCTCAGACGAGCACAACATGATTATAATGTCTAAACCTTCCAGAAAAAAAAAAAAAAATCCACAGCCTTTTCAATGCTTTTATCCTATCCCAAACACTAGTGCTCAAAGTCACAGAATTTCTAATACTGACATCTACAAAGCTGCTCTTGGCCAATCTAGCTCTCAGATAAGATGGCCCAGAAACATTTCAGGTTTTATTGTGCAGTGCTCAAATTAAGCAGCTCAAAACATACAGAGCTTTTGTGTGAAAGGAACCTAATCATTCAATAGAGTGTTATACTGTATTTGCAGAAATGTCCATCAATTCATTGAATTACCACAGTTTTTGGTAATGGGAATCCCGTATACATTCCAGATCATCAACATATACAAAGCTGTTACAGAGAACAGCAATATCCTCAGTGTTGAGGTAGTAAAATCAGATAAGCTTTATTTGTCATTTGGTAAACTTCAGGTAGTTTTTCAGGTCACACAGACAGAAGCTCAAACTCTTGGATGGCTGAAGTCAAAGGAATGAACACTACCTTTAAAGTTTGATCAACCCTTGCACTGTTACAGTAGGAAAACAACGTTATGCCATGTGGCAGTAAGGGTTTAAAGCTGGAGAAATGGAGTCATCAGCTGGATCTACTGGCACAGTTGCTAAAAGCAAAGAGTTAGGCAGAACAACTCTTCACCGGCCATCTACAAACACACACACACCACAACTGTTATATATCCCCCTCCTCATTTATCCTCATAAATACTGCAGGCATCTCAGATGTCCAATCTGCCTGACAGTTTGCGAACATTTCAACTCACTACTCCAATTAATGCCAGTAACACTAATAGAATAAGCCTAATTCTCTCAGGATAAATACCTGATGCCCAAGTCTATAAGACTATGCTTTCAAAGTCAAAGTGTCCATATGCTGGTTTTAGCTCTAAATGTCATAATTACACAGTTCCATAACAATTTCAAACCATTTGCTAAGCATGGCTGAGTTTATCATCTTTGGTTACCTCCCCCATTGCTAGGGCGCCTTTACAATCAAAAGACAGGAATCTCTTATTTGCAGCTCTTTTCTAGCCAGTAGTTTAAAAAGGACCACAGGTGGCTCATTCCTGAACTCAGCTGTCTAGACGTCTTTATGCTCTCTTTTTTCCTACCTGAAAAATATATAAATATCTATTTACTTAATTTAGATAAATGAGTTCATATATAGGTTAATATGAATATTTTGCTGGATATGAATATTGTATGAACCTATGTGTTGGGTTTGTGTGGCAAGGTTTTGGTAGCGGGTGGGGGCATAGGTTATAGGGGTGGCTCCTGTGAGGAGCTTCTAGAAGCTTCCACAGTGTCTGATAGAGCCAATGCCAGCCAGCCCCAAGACGGACCCGCCCCTGGCCAAGGCCAAGCCAATCAGCGCCTCTGTGATAACATATTTAAGAAGGGGGGAAGTTTTTTTTACGGCTGGAGGGGGAAGTGCGGAGAGGTAATATCAAGGTCAGTGCAGGAGGAGGGGGAGGAGGTGCTCCAGACACCGGAGCAGAGATCCCCCTGCAGCCCGTGGTGAAAACCATGGTGAAGCAGGCTGTCCCCCTGCAGCCCATGGAGGAAGGATGAGGGGGTGTAGAGATTCCACCTGCAGCCCGTGGAGGACCCCATGCCGGAGCAGGTGGAGGTACCCGAGGGAGGCTGTGGCCTGTGGGAAGCCCGGGCTGAAGCAAGTCCCTGGCCAGGCCGGTAGACCCGTGGAGAGGGGAGCCCACGCCAGGGCAGGTTTTGCTGGCAGGACTTGTGACCCCGTGGGAGGCCCACGCTGCAACAGTTTTCTCCTAAAGGTCTGCACCCCATGGAAGAGACCACGCCGGAGCAGTTCGGGAAGGACTGTAGCCCGTGGGAGAGACTCCATTTTGGAGCAGGGGAGCGGTGAGAGGAGTCCTCCCCCCGAGGACAACGAAGCGGCAGAAACAACGTGCGCTGCACTGACCGCAACCCCCATCCCCCTCCCCCCCCCCCCCCCCCCCGCCGCTGAGGGGGGGAGGAGGTTTGAAGCCGGGAGTGAGGTTGAGCCTGGGAAGGGGGGAGGGGTGGGGGGAGGTGTTTTAAGGCTTGATGTTATTTGTTTTTTTTTTCATTGCTCTATTCTGTTTAGTAATAAATTAGATGAATCCCTTTTTCTAAGTTCAGTTTGTTTTGCTCGTGATGATAATTAGCTCTCCCTGTCCTTATCTCGACCCGAGCCTTTTAACTTCTCCACATCATGCTGGGGAAGGAGTGAGTGAGCGGCCGCGTGGTGCTCAGCTGCCGGCTGGGCCTAAACCATGACAACCTATTTACCCTTCTCTCAGTCTCCACTATATGTAAGAGGTGGGGTAGGAGCTTTGAGAATAAATACAAGATTAATAGAAGTGGTTAAAAAAGAGATAGAATGAGAAAAAGTTATTTTCTCTCACATCCAACAGTTCTGTGAGAGTTTCTTAGCCCAAGTACAGAGAACACTTGGATATTCCTGACAGAGACTGCACTTGCATGTAAATCCAACTGCTGCTCTGCATGACTGTGTATAATGGATTTTTAGCAGCACTGTAACAATTTCCTTACGTTTACTAGCCTGTGACCCAGGCTCATTTGGAGCCCTATCCTGCCTGCTTTTCTTTTGGTTTAAGCCTGCAACAGGCTTCTGTAACAGCCCTGATTTGTGCCAGATTAAACAAAAGCTGGCTGAGTAGCAGCCTCCTGCGAATGCTGTGCCCGTGAGGTGCCTGAAAGCTAAAACCAGCCCTGTGGTTTCATGCACAGCTATTGCTGTGGACAAGTCCCATCCCAGGGAGCCATGGAGAAAAAGTACTGGAAATAACCTTCCAAATGCCTGAAGGGCAACATCTCACCCACCACCTGTATTTCCCCCTCATCTGGATTGTGACCCTATTCGTGCTGGGTTTCCTGACTCCTGCCTGGGAAACCATGGATTATGTTGCAGATAATTGGACCAACTAATCAAAAGACCATTACTGAGAATAGTCGATGGAAGCTATTGTTTATCAAAAAGCAATAAAAGTAAGATGCAAAGAAAAGCATCTTTACAATTAGAAAAGCAGAGTATAAAAAGACAATTTTATACTTAAAAATGAATGTTCCCAAGTTGACACCTGATTTGTTGTGATGTAAGCTACCTGAGTGATGCTGATACAGAAGCTATTGAGGTAATTAAAGATGCTTTCCATCACCCTGCCCATGTGTTCATTTCCCTTGAAGGTGCATGTATTCTCAGAGCTCTGATTAATTCAGCTTTTTAAAAATACTTGAGAATCTTTTAATAAAATAGATTTTTGTAAGTGCTTTGCAACACTTTCTGTCAGGGACATAAATAGGCAAAGCAAAGGTGATGGAGTAGGAAACACTGGTCACAATGTCAGCCATCCCTCCTCCTTTTGTACTCGCTACAGATTTTAAAGGTCAGAAAGACATGGAACAATGCCCGTGTCCTAAGAAGAGTATGTAAAGAAAAGTTTTGTTGCCAATGAACTTCAGGAATTTTCTTCCTTTTGCTTCACAAAGCACTGAGCTGTCTGGGTTACGTGGGACTGAGTACTTTATGGTTAACATTTGCTGCGATTGGTTGAGCCACTGTATAAAACCAAAAGAAAAGTTCACCCTTAAGACATATATTTTTAGCAACTGACCCATATGGTACAAACTGCTGTCCAAAATGTACTTTTGTGGCAAGAGGCTTTAAAGGAAAGCTTTTCTTTGTTTAAAAAAAAAAAAAAAAAAATCACTTTAAATGATAGGCAACATTTTCCAAGTGCTGGGCAACACCACTATTCTCATTTCCTGGGTGGAGGAAATCTTCAAGTCAGAGAAATGCCTTTTCCTTCTGTCTTATCCCCGTACATATTTACTCTGCATTGTCAAATTTATTCCCGTTTCTCTGTTCTTCATAGAAGAAATCTTCTGACATGTCAAACAGTTACATTTTAAAGAGAGTTGGGGTTTTTTAATGGAAAAAAATCTTCAGTCCAGTGACATTGATAATAAAGGTTTCTATTTCCACAAATCTGAATATGGAATAAAACTATTGAACAATGGACTTATGTATCTTCACAACAGCAAAGACAATGAGACTCTGAACAGATTTGTGGTTGTCCCTTAATCAAAAAAAACCAACAATGCCAATAATAACTGAGGAAGACGTACTACTCGCTTGCTGGTACTGCCTGGGCACAAGCCAAGTGAACCATGCTGCAAACCCCAGGGAGCTGAAGTGACAGGAAGCCCAGGAGCAGTTTGTATGCAGGAGATGACAACCTCCCAGGGGTTCGATGCTCACCCATGCATATCTCAGGGTCCAATAACCTACTGGCAACCTCCGCAGGCCATGGTGCCTACTTTCTTTCAGCTGGGAAGGACTCAGGTGTCTTGTAGCCCTGTCCCAGCACAGAAACATAAAGCCAGGAGGCATCTTGAAAATGTCACCCTGACCATGACTAAGGGAGAACTCAAGCTAACTCACCCTGAGAGATGTTCGTCCAACTGTTCTGGAGCCTCCCCAAACAATCCCACTGCTTCCCTTCAAACCTCAAAGACAGGGAAAACTGATTACTGCCTTGGTCCTCACAGCAGCTTCATATCACACCTCTCTGTTGTGGAAGCTGTGCTAAAACTGTTCAGAAGCTGTGTGTTGCTTAAGAGATGCATTTTGGCTGCCCCTTTTCTAGCATTTATATCTCTGTTACCCAGCAGGTGTAGTGTACTCAGGTCTGCATCAGTCCTCTGGTTTGCCTTCCTACCAAGCTATCAGCCCCAAACTGCAGCTGTACTACCTGTCTGGACTGAAATTAATCCAAATCTTCTGTGCGTCAGTGTGGGGGCAGAATTGCCTTTGCTCAGCAGGCTGCAAATGCACTCTTCAGTCATTCAAAGCTCTGCCTACAGCCAGCTCTAATTTTACTCTATTTTGTTTATGCTGGAGTGGCTGGGCTGGTATTTTTTCCCTCCCCTCCACTTAATCTACCTTTGTCTTTCTAATAACATCTTCTAATAATATCGTTCATCCTGATTTATTTATAGCTACTGCCCTTTCATTCAGGTATTGCTACTGAAAGTGATCTAAAATTGAGTCCAATTACTGTGGAGGTGCCAGGAGTAAGTCACCCATTTGTAGGTTAAGTTTTAGATTTGAAATACTATTGAGATAGATGGATTTTCTGTGTCGCTCCTGTTCCTAGTCACACTGCAGTCTAGATGGGAAGGGAATGCAGTGGGGGAGAGTAGCGTGGGTGTGTGCCAGCATTTCTTTCTGAAAGCTTACGATCTCAAAGGAAAAGTGACTGATAGATTATCTTTATTCGCCTGGCAGGTGGTACTTAGCATAGGGAAGTTGCATTGGACATGCTCAGTCCTTTCACGCTCCAATTGAAGGAAACAAATGGTCAACAAAAAGCACAGGGAGAAATCCATTCCAAAGATGCTTTAACATGCCATCTCGGTTTGCAAACACTGCTTGCTTATTTGTCTTTTTTTGAAACAACAAATCTCCTCGTGAGATGTTACAGCAATATGACAGAACAAAGAGGCATCCTGCAACTTGGCAAGCAGTATCTCTGGCAAAGCTCAGTGAAGGAGGTGATTCTGCAGCACACCACAGCAAGCTGTGCGATGAGAGGTGTGGATGCTCTGCATGCCTCAGTGCCAGGCTACCAGTGCTGGAGATGAGAGCAAGGAAGAGTTGTATCCTACGGACAGCTGAAGGACACCCCCATGCCTACAGCTCTGGTGAGATAGGAGGGGGAACTTACCTTGGTCTCGTATCCAGGTTTCTCCAGCTAGTTCCTCCTTCTCCTGCCATTGTACTCCATTTATCTTAGAGGTGTAAAAAAGTGGAGCATGAGGCCAGTAATTTCTCCCCCTGTCCCAACTCAAGTGGGGAAGTTGAGTTTCACTCAAGTGAAACTAAAATTAAACATTTGTTTAACCTGATTTTGAGAACTTCCAGAGGTCCGTCTTCAACACTTACTCCAAGCTCTGTCTTTGTCCTTCCCACTGGAATGCTTTTGTTTTTATTTTTCTTCTCTAATACCTAGCTCCTACTACTTGCCGTTATTGGATGTTATTCCCTAGGAAGTCAGCACCTGGTCCTTATGTAGGAAGAAAAATCGTCAGCAAAGCTGAGTGAAGGAAGTCATTTTGCTTCATCTGTTGAATTTCAGTATGAAACATTTGGCATGAAATTAAAGGTTTTTAATTTTTTTTTTTTTTTTTTACACATCAAATGTATGTGCAAGCTACTAGAAAAATTAGCTTACATCATACTTACATATAAAAATACTCTTAATTATTGCATAGCACCTTCAAGTCTGCCAGGGTCAGACATGAATGAGACAACATCTTTCTATAGAATTTTGGCAATGGAAGTAGCAAAAAGAGCCCAAAATTCCTATGTGGGGAATCTTAGGGTTTTGTTAACATGGGTGTTTAATTCCCTTTTCAAAACCAGTAACCAAAATAGTACTTGCAGTGGGTTATACCAAGATCATTCTGTGCATGTAAAGCATATAAGAAATTCAAATTTAAAAAAAAAAAAAAAATAAAACAGTAGTGCTATGGGTTCCTTATTTACACTAAAGAGAAAACAGCATGGGTGAAAAGCAGAGGAATAAGGAACCAGCAAGTTGGCAACATAAGGGAGGTCCCAGCACATGGAGAATACAGTGATAGGAAGGGTTTAACAGGAAAAACAAAAAACACAAAAAAACCCAACAAAACGAACAAAAAAAACCCTCCAAAACTTCAGGAATATGTTGGGCTGCCAAATGTCTAGTGAGTAGCAGAAACTGAATTCCAACTTTGCTGAAGAGTTTGGACTGATTTAGCAAGGAGTCCATCAAATAATTCCAGTGACTGCGAACAGATGTTGCGAGGCAGGAATTAGACATCTTCGACTCAGCTTCAAGGAGAGCAGAGCTCTTCTGGCAGTATTCATAAGAGAAGAGCAAAAGCAGGGAGAGACTTCTGTATGGGTTCTACTATGGCCAACCATGAGGAGTACCAGCAGACACTGTCAGGACATGACTGCTGCTACGACAAGAAATGCAGTGACCAGCTTGTACCGATTGATAGTTTATCCAGGGACCAATTCACCGCAAGATGGGTGGCTGGTGCTGGAACTCAGGATCAGCTCGTAGGCTGCCATAGATCTTCATTCCTCCTTTTCAGCACATTCCTCCCTGCAGGAGCCTACACCTCCAGGGCTCCATTTGGTCCATCAGTGACAGAGGAGGGCTGCCTGCTCCAGCGGTGTAGAGCAGAGATAGCTGAGGATGTCTCCTAGGATCCCTGCTTGCAATGGTGACAGCCATCATGCACCAACCAGCACTCTGTGTCTTTCTGTCCCCTCCTTTTCCCAGTCCCTATTCTCGTCCCCCATCCCTCCAAGTAACTGCCAATCACTTCCAGGCAATTGTTTTGTTTTCATTTACAACATGGATCCTTCTTTTCCCCATTTGTATGATTTTCAGTGTGATAAAATGACACTTCTGACAAGCAAGCCTTCCTCTTCCCCCACCTCCCCTCAGTCTGTGGATGTTTTCTTAGCCAATTAATCTAACATCGTGTACCATTTAGGTTTGAGAGCCTGGCATGACTCCTGAAGAAGACAGAATGTGCTGCTGGGAACGGAGGGGTGGGGGTGATGGAAAGGACCATGAGGAGGCTCCAAACTGCCTGAATTACTCATCAGGAGGGTGGCAGCATGGAAGCCTGGAATATCTTCCTTCTCCGTCTCCTTCCCGCAGACGTCTCTGACACATGGCTGTCCATACACCATGGAGCGTGTGTGTGTGTGTGTGATGGGGAGAGGGACCAAGGTCTGCTGAAATGCTATCAAGTAGGTATTATGGACGTGTCTCTGAAGATCCCTTCACATAATTAGCAGGTAGGAACAATGTAAAATACTAACTGGAGAGGGATCGCTCTTCCCCTCTGAACACACCTCTCTAAAAAGAATAGCCGAGTTTTTGAGATCAAAATAAATAACTGGGGGGGGGGGGGGGGGGGGGTCAACAAATCCAACATTTTTTCACATCCCCTCCTTCCAGTTATATTTTTCTGTCAATTTGAAAATCTTTGTCCTAGAAATGCTGCTGAGCCACATGGCATAGCATGCACAACCTACTAGAAATTGCAGCCAAATTTCAAAGCCAACTATTCTACCTGAGTTCCGAAGGAATTTGGTTAGTTTTCTTTGATTTTTTTTTCTCCAGACCTTAGTTCCATTCAGTTTTAGCTTATTCTGGGAAAAGCATCCTCAGCTTGCCCTTAAAACCTACTGCCCTATATATTGTTTTATTTTTAGGTTGTGTTCCTGGATTTCGAGTCTTTCAAATTCACAAGGGTGAGAAATGCTCTCCCCTTGCTTTATGTCAAATCTACTGGTCTACCATAACATTACAATTCTATAGCTTGATGCATTAAGTTGTATTAAATGTGATAAAATCATGGGGCTCATCAATGCAAACATGCAGGAAAAAAAGTCTCTGATTGCTTAGACCATATTTTCCCCTGAAAAAACCCCAACAAATCAGTATAGAACAGTGCTGGGTCATCACCTCCAAGAATTAAGCATAGGAAGAATAGTGGGATTTTAGCAGTGGTCTCTTGGATGTCACAGGTTGTTCAATGATCCCAATCTGATCACTTCATGGAAGTTTCCCTGTTAGCAATACTGCCTTTAACCCACCTGGCAGCTGCCCGAGTGCAGCCCTGTCTACGAGACTCTTCGCACTTCAGCTGCAGAGCTTCCCATTACTCTTTTTTCTCCCCAATTAGCTGACATGGACTACTGAGTGAAAATCCTGAAGGACTCTGTGCTATTGTGTGGGAAGGAGCTTTAAAAAAGCAAATGCTGGCATTTGAGAAGACTTCACAGGCTGTACTACAATGGCATCAGCCTGTTGCACTGCTACCAGTTCCTAATGTCAACTCATCAAATACTCGGCTGCTGTCTACTGTTTTGAAACAACAAAGGATTTTCTGCTTGGTGTGTGAACCTTGAGAGCAGTCTTGCTTCAAATGCAGCAGGAATGCCCTGGCCCCTTGCATTGGTACAAGCAAATGGAGTCAGGAAGGAGCTGTGTGTCTCTCTAGCTCTGAAATGAGAAGGATGCTGAGCAGGGATGTGTACATTTTAAGGAGGGAAAAAACAGTGAAGGAGAAAAGTGACACTTTTCTGACTGCTTCACAAAAGAGGAAGGACAAGAAGTTAATCTGCACTTGTGTGGCTTACTAGAGGTTTAGCTTCAGCCCAAGGCAGTTTGTTTCATTAAAAACAAAGAATACAATTAACAATCCTTGCCAAAACTTTGCTACAAAATCCAACAGAAGATTTTCCTCTTCTTGTCATGTCACATTCAATAAACAGACCAGAAAAAAAAATTAAGAAAGCTCTCCCCTTCTATATTATTTTTGGCTTTTCGAAGGGGATTTAAAGCCAATTTTTAAATATTATATACATATTTAAATATATATATTTAAATAATATATATATCAGCTTATTTTTGTGCACAACCATGGGAAGCTGTCAACAGGAATGAATGCCATGACCTTTGCTCCCAGGTCCTTGAAATAACGTTCCGTGAGACTATAGAAGACCCTGGGTGGTTCTGACACTTCTTTCATTACCCACTGCAAAAGAAAATAGATGTTTTGTAAACTAGAAGCTTGTGGGTGCTAATGGCAGATTTTCACATGGGATAAACATATGTTCGGTTTGCTCAGAGCAAGCGAATTTCCCATTTCACTATAAAAAAATAAAAGTCTTATTTTAACTGATGGAAATTTCACTCTAGAACACTCTGGTAATTACTTGCAAAATTCAGTTCTCTGTCCTTGGATGTTCAAGAGGGTGATGAGAAGAAAAGCATGAAATTCTGGCTACCTCCTAATACTACTATCAATCTTGAAAATACCTGAGCATCCAAGTTTTCTGCCTTTTGTGTATTAAGATTCAATCTCAAATTTGAAGATTGCTGAAAAATAAGACAAGAACAAAACTTGAAAGGACCAGTGCTCAGCTGGAGAACAGGCCAAAGGAAGTCTGGATGTGGATTCCATTTACTTTTGTGCCAGAACATAAAAACTAGTTCACAAATCTCAGGAGAACAAACCTCATTCCTTCTGTTGTTTCAAAGGTATCTTGATGTTTAACCTTCAAACTACATTACAACAACTCTTCTCCCATACCAGCATTTTGGTTCCTGCGTTTTGAGCAAACACAAAACTATACAAGTGAAAGGGGAAAACAAACAGAGTAGGAAAAATTATTCATTTTTTTGCTAACTTCTCCAGGGTTTGGTCTGTGCTGAAAATTATGCAGACCTTTGTTCCACAGAAAAGGGTGACAGTTTCTCTCTGGGTGCCTTACAAATTTTCAAATCATGTCCCAGTTATTCCCTGCATCCCCCTAGCTAGCCTGCTTTTAGAAAAAGATTGAAAAGCCTGCACAACTCGATGGTTATTTTTAAGAATAGAGTGAAAGTTGCTAAAGCTGCCATTCAGTGTTTCACCATGGGTCTGAGTCTGCTCATGTGAGTAAGGTAGCTCAAACCTTAAAATTATTGTTTCAGATTCTACAAACTCAGGCAGACAACATGGTCCAATGACTTCAATACCTCAAACCCTCAAGACTCCAGCCCTGAGATGAGCCTGGATCCACAAAGACCTTGCTACAAGTTTTAACAAACACTCCATAGTATCTTTTGTCCTAAACTTGACTTACAAATTCACATGTGCATAAAGCGAGAGCCATTTAAGCATAATATGCTGCAAAACCCAGAACTTTTCTATTCATATGGCAGCATTCAAAGCTTTTTTTATGTCTGTGCAATTGGAAGCAGTGGAAAATGAGACTCGGTCATAAATAAGGTGAAAGTAAGTGTACACTACAGGGATTTGATACTATACCTAAAGTAATGTTTCATTTCAGGGACTGACAGCCTGAAATTCTTATGCCAATTTTTTCCCCTCCATAATTTTTTTAATGTGGTTTGTCACCACAGGAGTTTTGTGACACACAGCAGAAACTGTGTGACTGCCAGATTCGGCATGACAGAAAACCAGCAGTGAATCAAACATCAACACATCCTTGCGCTCCTTCTCCCTGACTTGGCACATGGTCACACAGAAGGGCATCTCGCTTTGGCCACTTAGTGCTTTTGCTGCATTCATCATTTCTTGGCATCAATTCCACATTCAGATTTTCTCTCTCCCTCCATCCTCCCACAACATATCTATCTTCTTTGTGCACAGGCAGCTCTGAGTTTTGGCTACGTGCCTGTCTCCTCTAGTTCTCCCATCTTGGAGCATTAATGAATTGGAGGTATCGTTGACTATTGCTTTGCTGCTGGAAGAGGCATCAATGATGCAAAGAAGTAATTTGGGGGAAAATTTAGTTGGTTTTAAACCAACAAAAAAACTTGAAATGCACTTTAAATATTTTTAGACAAGTGTGGACACTTGGTAGTGATGTTAAAGCCTGGGGATAGGTAAAAGGTAGAACAGAATAGGAGTGGCACCTGAGTTGATGATAAAACTTATGTGAGGAATTACTTGAGTTGATAAAACATTGAAGAAGATGACAGAAACTGAGGAGCACCTCCTAGTTACCATTTTTATGATTTTCTTTTAGGAAGGAATACCTAGCTTTGCCATACTGTCAGCTCACGACACATGTCACCACAGATCTCCCACCATCTTTTCCCTCATGATACGCATTTGCTGGTTAAACAGTGCTTTCCTTCCTGCCAATATAAACCTGTTACCGAAGGAGTGGAGCAAGTTTGCAGGGCCAGTGATGAGTGAGAGTGGCATTAAAATAAAGGCTATATAGATAACTATGTGAAAATAAGACCCTTCAGTAGTAATTCCTAAATGATAGATCAAGGAGGAGAAAGACAGATATGGGAATAAGCTGCAAAGAAGTAAAACAAGGTTATATCAGAGCTGAATTGGGAAATAGCCCTAGAGGACAGCTAGGTGAAAGGGAAGAAGGTGGGATACTATATTTGAAGGACAAATCAGTGAGGACTGGATTCAATATTAGAGTTGAGCTCGTTTATGTTAGCCTGGCACAGCAAGAAGTTGGGTCTTGCAATGTGATTATTGATCTCTTCCTTTCATGCTGCTCAGTGCTAAAATGCCATGAATACAAATGGGGGCTTTTAATGGATTCCAGCTATTTTAAAAAAAAGCTTTAAATGTATTGTCACTTCTGAGCCACCCACATCCTCACCCTGTGAGACCAATACCTGCAGTCAAAAAAAAAAAAAAAAAGAAAAAAAAAGAGAAATGAAGGAAGAAAGACAGATTTCTGTGCTTAGCATTTGCTTTTATTCTGACAGTACCATGTGCCCATATCCCCAGATCCTGTTCATGAGTGATGGAAAAGAAAATGTGTGATGGACTTTGACATGGAGGGACCATCAGGGCAGGGTCTGAACTCAGAGTTGGAAAAGCCAAATGAGAAAGTGAAATTTAAATATGATGCACCCCTGCCACTGCCACACAGAGAGAATAACTTGCAAGGCAAAAGGCAGCGACAGCTCCAGCAAAGATGTTTGCAGAGCAAAATGCTGTGAGTAGCCAGTTGGGGAAAATTTGGGCTGAGGATGATCAAACCACTAGACGGGCAGAAACACAGCTTCAAGATGCTCCTCAGATCAAATATATGATTTTGAACATGTAATTTGTTATTATCATTCCATATGGATACTACAATAGTCCTGAGACACTCTCTGCACGGGGAGCTGCATGGATTTGTAAGGAAGCAATGCTCTCTGTTGCACCCAATTTAAGGATGCTGAAAAACAAAAAGGATATCAGTATAGCAAAACGGGACAGAAGTCCATGAAAGGTAAAATCCTCAGCCCCAGTCACTGATTAAATCACTAGAAATAAAACCAGATTCTTCTGAGTTGATCCAAAGGTTCCTCTTTATTTCAAAGTCATTTTGGTTACACCCTTGCTGAAACTAATATCCTCATCTTTCTCTCGCTGTCTGTGGTAATAGAAGCTCCGTTACACTGACGCATAGTTGGCATCATCATTTTTCTCTGGAAAGACTTAACAAAAACACTGATCCTTTGCTCTCCATTTCCTGCCTATAAAGTAGAGCTAGCACTGCTTGCCCTTCTGACTTCCTTTCTCATATCCATTTTCTCTTCAATTTTTCAGGGCAAAGATTCCCCTCCTCTGATGTCTTCTGCAGCATTAAAACATAAGCTAATAGCGACTCTTGGCAGAAAATGTGGCTTAAATGAAGAAAACAGTAGTTATTCTCTCTTTTGGAAAGTGGAGCCGTAGGGACTTTGCTATTTTGTGATGTTTCAATAAAAAGACTTGAGTACTAAATATAAACTTTCCAGGTCTTGAAGTGTCAGCCACTACCATTACACTTTCCAGACCAGGCTGGGAACACAAAGTTTTTTTGCAATCAGAGTCCTAACCTGGTATTCTTCCCCCCTTTCAAAAGCATTGTGCGTTTGCCATCCTCATGGAGAAACCAGTTTGTGACCTTGTTTCTTGCATTACACTTCTTAAACAGTTCAGAGAACAAATTTTGTTGGGTTTTTGGTTTTTTTGGGTTTTTTTTTTTTTTTTTTGGCATGATTTCTACTCCTTTGAGAAAGAAAATCTTGGACACTGCTTCAGTGCAGGCACTAATAATAGCCGAATGAGTGTCTGAGCACACACATGCATCATAACATAATGAAGAATTGGCTGCCACAAGATCATTTGGGGGAACTGTATACTTTAAGGCTTTAAAAAAGATTACCAGCTCTTAACAAGCTACAGCTTCCAAACTGGCCCATTTCCTGTCTTTTTCTTTAATATAGAATGGAAAAAAAACCCTGGAAATACAAGCTTTGTTTGCAGTAAGATCAGTCACACCATAAAATAAACTCATAAAAAGGAGTGACAAGAACAATAAATCTCAATTGCTTTATAGAAAATAAAGCAAAGCTGACCCAGACAAGGCAGTTATCACAGGGGGTGACATCACTGAGCACACAGGAAATGCAAAATCCTTTGCAGAAATACTGATTTCAGTAAATATTATAATCCTCTGCAGTTTAAAGTGTTTAGAAAACTTTTAGCCTAACTCAAACTCTGTGGCAGGAGAGGATAAATGAATAGGAAATTTATTTCTTTTTTTCCTTTTGGGTAGCAATTAAGAACCAGAGGACCAGGCTGAAACCATCTCTGAGGATTCATATCCCAGCTGAATGAGTACAACTTTTGGCCATAAAGTCAAAATCCCCAGCATTTGTCCATTATTCTTTCTTGCCACAGACAAATTATTTATATGGGGGATTTTTTTTAGCACATAAGAAGTTATCTCTCTCTCTCTTGCTAACTGTTCTGCTATTCACCCTTGATGAACACCCTCTGATATTTCTCTTTTTATTTGGCCTGCTGTTTATTTACAAATATAGATTTGCTTCTCCCTTTCTGAGTAACCTTCAGAGTAAAACTTTCAGTAAGAAAGGGATAGCCTCAGGTGACTGAGCATACAGTCTTTTCTTCTCTGCTTCTCTAGTTGGAAGGCTGCAAAGAGGAAAGAACAGAACAAAGTTCAACCGTGTTTACACAGCCCAAACCTGGTATTATTTATCAACATCTCTTCTGAAGTCATCCAGAAGCCTTCTTACGTCATGCCTACCTTTGGAATGAGGCTGCCAGAAGAATAGTAACACTGAAATGACAAGAATAAGAGGGAGAACAAGAAAAGCGAGAAGGTAATGACAGTAGAGGAATATAGAATGCAAAACTTTCATCAAAGGTTTAATTATTGATTTACAAGACAAAATACTTTTCTACCTGGAGACACAGAATGGCCACTGAGATAAGCAGATACCAAGACAGATAAAACTAACAAAGGTAAGTTATTTGGCCTCAGAATTTGCTACATATTCTCCTGTAAATCACAGGTTCTTTTTCAAACACTCTGACAGAGACAAGACAGCATGGAGCTATACATTTATTTTCTTGGAAATTCTGCAAGCATGTTGGAAAAGGTTGGAAGGAAAAATCATAGTGGTAACATGTTAAAGTGGATGAACAAAAAATCTAACTGTTGCTTTTGGTAAGAGTAGAACACATTTGTAAATCTAAAGAACAAGAAAGGGAGGAATTAACCAAGCCATAGATGAATTAATACACACACACACAGACATATTAGACCAACTCCTGGGAGAAATATCCAGAGATTACTAAGCATAAAGATACACTCATGGCTCATAATGACCCCAAGCTGTACATTTCTGGAAGCTAGGAGAAACACGGCTGTATGCTTGCCTTGGTCTTCCACTCTTTTCCTAGCAGGCTCCCTTGCTGCTGGACAGTATACTTGACTAGATGGAGCTTCAGTTTCACCCAGTTTTTACTCTATGTTTTGTTGTTAACTAGGGAAATAGAGAAGGGACTTCATAATACAGGTAAAGGTATAGCTTACATGAAAAAACTATAATAAAAAAAAGTCATTTCTAATACTTACTGAACTGTGAAATACATTCTCACTGGAATGTGTGCCACTGTACATGCCCAGTAGAGATTTGTCAGCACAGCTCCCTGAGCTGGAATCAAACACCAATATATCTACACTTCCACATTATACCCATTTCTGAAGAACATGTAGGTAAGCAAAAAAACCAATATTAATGTGATTGTTCTGGCTATCCCCCATTACTGTTGATAGAAGAATCCTAAATGCATGGAAGGAAGGAAAAATAAACCCTTTTGTTGATGGGTATTGGAGCTGAACAAATTATTTACAATGAATAATTTATCTGACTAAATTAGATGCTTTCTGCTTGCTGAAGACTAATGTTTCCTCTGATATATATGTATTTGAATATTTGAATGTCAGACAACTCCTCTGAGTGTACTGTACCCACGAGTTGGTGGTGAGCAGCTCTCTGACAGTAACAGGTTTCATCAGCTGAGCTCTGTATGAGGCCAACACAGCTTGGCTGAAGGATACAAGTCTTCCCATCCACACTCACAGGGGACTTCTTTGGGCCAGCAGGTAGGATGTGAGTGGGGAAGCGTTCTGCATGGCACTGTGTCTGTTCTGGCTGGCTGAGTCTTCAAAGCACTTCCAGCTTGCACATGTATAATTCAAGTCCTGTGAATACCAGCTGTGACAGTCTGGGTTACTATTTGCAAAGAATCATATTTTACTGAGAAATGATGAGCTATTTTGATCCATCTGTACATTTTGACATATTGCCAAATGAAGAATTGGGGCTGGTCAGAAACATAAATAAAAGGTCTGGGCCAAGACCCAATATTGGCATATATTTGAGACAGTTAAATTAACTAGATGATTGGCTCCAATGATAATGTCCAGAAGTGACCGAAGAACCAAACTCCAAGATGAGACTCTGTAACTCCTATCAGCACGCTAGCCTTTTCCCAGAAGATGTGGAAAGAGATAGTCTGTCCCTGAACGCAGCAGCAGAGCGATGGAGACGAAGGGCAAGGAGGTGTAAGGGTTGTAGGGAGCCTGCGGGTCACGTCAGCGCACTGGGACTGTCTAGCAGTTCAGGCATTTCATGCACACATCGGCTGAGAATTTCTCACCGGGGGAGGGAAGGAAGAGTGAGTGAGGGGTGTGATGAAGGACAGTGACTCAGGCTGCCATATTTGGGATGGAGGCAGAAACAAAGACATGAGTCACCCATCAAGCCAGGCAGGAAGGGCCAGCTTTCTATCCAGAAGATTAATTTGAGACTGGCTGATTTCCAAGAGGAAATCAGATGTAGGGATGCAAGACGCAGTGTTTCTAGAAAAGAGATGTTTCAGAGCATGTGAGAAGATTAACCAGAAGGGCCCAAGATAAATGAAGATAGAGATTATTTGGGAGAGGGAAGGGAAATGAGAAGGATGCACAGACCCTTTCACTCTTTCCCAGTAAAGCTACTTAGGGATTGGGAATTTAAATTCAGTTTGCTGTATTTCTAATTTCTTCTTCCCCAGTGAAACTATTTAAATTCCTCACATGATGGTGCTGAGGGACCTGTTTAATTACGTACTTTTATGAGCGTCCAAGAGAGAGAGACAAACTTGGAGGAAGATGTTCTGGTGCACTGACTTCACGCAGGGGTATAAAACATACTGCTATGACAGGATCAAACAAGGGAGCCAGACAGACTGTAAATGTGTTGCATGCTAAGGTGATCTATGCTGGTGGGCAATGCAGATGCCAAATGCGGGTATGAAACAGCCACTCACCAGCATGTTCCCAGCGCTGTGTCCCTCAGAAATGGGGCCACCAGCCTCGCCAGAGCTAGTGGCTCCTGCCACAGCACAGAAGGGAGATGCAAAGAGAAAGTTTAGAAGTAACCACGCTTAATGCTCTTTTTGTCTCTGTTAACTAGACTCTCATTTCATGAATGCTACACTGGACTGATTTATTCTAAGGTTATTCCAATGATCTCCCTCTTACAGGAGGCACAAAATATAAGGCAGAGGCTAAGCCTAGCGCTGGCTCCCATCTGAAGGCAAAGTAGGAGGTTCCACCAGCAACACTCTCACTATCATCAAGTTGCAGCAGGGAAAAGGTGGTGTAGTATGATTATGTTACGATGACCTAGATCCAGGGAGAGGAGCAAATAGGAGGAAATCTGCCACAACCTTGAGAAAGTCATTTATGCTGTCTGCAATGACATTTCCTCATCTACAAAAAAGGCATTTATGAATTTTCCCTACTTCATAAGGATATTCTGAAGGTGGAGTTCACCAAGACAGTGACTTGAAGAGGAGTGTGTTTTCACCCTGTCAAACATTACAACTTGCTATAAACTGCAGTTTTCAGAGTTTTAAAATTTTGCTCACAATACATTGACTGAAAATCTGATTAAGTATGCAGTGAAGAGTTCAGTGACTTCTGTTCAGAGCATGTTTTCATCGGAACATCAGAACTATTATAGCTGTCTAAATAATATACAGGCTTGACATATATGGTATCATTAAGGGTTTACATCTTGAGATAGTAATGGTTTGAGAGGATGTGCATTCTGGACTCTCCTGTCAATAACATTGCATTGAAAAAAATTGCCTAGTGACTTGTTTATATTTGTTAATACAGATTATTTTAAAGATCCTGAAGCACTGGCCAAAGTAATTTCATTGCTTGACATCAAGAGGTTGCCTCCATTTTTTTTAATATTCCAAATGGTATGATTTACTCATCAGGACAGAGGACTACAAAAATTCTCCCTACAGACAGATAAATATTTCTTTTAACCCGGTGATTTTGGGCTTTTATTTATTATCTGAAACAGGCCACAATGGAAGGCACAAGTACTGCAGAGTGAGTATGCCAAGCATTCATGACAAGCAGCCTTCAGCAGCTGTGACTAGTTGACGAGGTCTATGATATTTCCCCCAAAGCCCTGGGTCTGTAACTGGAGTCTGAGTCTAAGAAATGGAGCAGAGAGAAAGGGTTAAGATATTTCAGGGTGTTTAAAACTACTTCTGGATCCTATCCCTAGTTGAAATGCAGTCCAGCAGATGGATTTTCAACAAGAATTGACTGATGACCCCTGCCCAATTGACTATATATTATCAGTCTCTGACACAAGCAGATCACTTCACGAGACGTTTCCATCTTTCTCCATTCAGTTCTTGCTTTTCCTGTTATGCTGGCCTGCATAGTAGGTACTTCATTTGCAGCTCTCCAAACTGAGGTATCAAGACGTGCCAGCTAGCACCCTTTCGTCATGATGATGCCTGTTGCATCTTCTCTCCCTTGGGTCCCTGACCTCTGCCCCAGGTAGCTGAGCCCTCTGAGAATGACCACACCACACAGAAGGGATCTCTCATCTCGAGCCTCTTGCTGCTTTCAGTGATGCCCTGGAAAGGTGCCCTCTGGGACAAAGTGCTTGCAAACCAGCCCGTTTCTGACCCTCTCCTAGCAGCCACCCATGAGCAGGTTGTTGTAACACTTTGTTGATTGCACTCATGTAGGGCCCGAGGCTTTTTCCTACTCTAGGGAGCATCATTCAAGAGATTAATCTGTTGTGACACAGATTTTGTTCAATAATACCTATAAAAACATGGCAGGGAGTGGGAGAAAGAGAAGGAATAGCCTGACTTGTGGTCATTTTTCTTTTGAGGAATTTCTTAATTCCACTATAAGATACATTTTACATTGAGGGGTGATTTTGTTCCACTTCAACCTTCGGGTCTCTAAACACATAGCTAAGACAGGGAGCGTTTCTTTCTTCTCTTTCTCACTCCCACCTCTCCCCACTCCCTCTCACTGTATTTAAAGGGCCTAATATGGTTATAGTGGGGAAAAAATCATGGCATATGATATGAAGCTGCAAAACCATTCCATGAAACATATTTTATCCCATCTTCTTACACAGCAGCGATTTGGAAGCTAAATTGAACTGAAAGGCACAGCTACAAAACTATTTCTCTTTTTAAAGCTCCTCATCGCACTCTACGCTTGTCAGCACCTTGGGCTGGCACAGGTTGGGCAGTGCCAGAGGAGAAACAAACCCTGCTGGCAGGGGTCCCGGCTTGCCCCAAGGTGGGAGATCAACAGTCAGGAAATAAACGTACTCAGCTCTCATGGATTTCCAGAACCTGAGGTCAACTTTAATGCTCACTGCCACATGTAAGTAAAGATGAAGATTTAGAACAAGAGAAGAAGCAGGTGAAAGTCAGGGCTGCTGCGTGCACTTGCCTAGTTACATCTGGATGGTAACTAGCTTTTCTGGATCTAGGAGTGACATTCGTGCAAAGCATGGCTTTCTGCAGTATCCTCTGCTATTGCAGCTGCCCCAGACACAGAACATAAGCAGAAAAGCCGTAAGGAGACCTTTCCACCAGAGCTTCTAGGCTGTAGGACAACAAATATCCACATCCCAGTGCCTATACACCAGTAAAAGGTTTCCACACAGCTGGGCTGCAGCTGCCTTGCCTCTTGTCATTAGAACTAGGCGCCTGTTTGTCTGCAATATGCTACAGCTCACAAGCGAATTGAGGATGGGTCTGTTTGTCTCCAAAAAGGCACTAGGCTGACAGTAGACAACCAACAATACCAAGCTTTATCTGTCTTCTCTGCAAACAGTAGAGGCTGTTCCACTTCAGAGAGTCTCCCACCACCAATGCAGAACATGGAGCGAAGGTGGTTTACTCTTCTCAGTCTTGATCTGAACACACAGAGCTCGCCCCAGGCACAGGCAGGTTGTCAGTCTGATGGTCCCAACTCTACTTGGAATTAAGCTTTTCAGTGGGCAGACTGCCATAAACACAAACAGATCTACCCAGCTGTAGCTTTGCTGAGCGTGACCTGTGGAGCCATGTCTTACCATTGAGCTGGTAGGAATAGGTTTGCTTGCCAACAGTGACGTTGCATTAAAACCATCTGCAGGCTGGGTACAGGGGATGGGCTCACCAGTGCTTGGTGGGCCAGGTCAGGGGGTGAGTGAAATCATCTGGATCAAATCCGGCGGAACATGAACTTGCCACGAAAGCAATTGCCACCTTCCCCTCCATTTCTTCTGGTCACGCAGAAAGGAACAGGAATTCATGTGACAAGCAGTACTAAATTTAAGTGAATATACTATAACAAGCCCTTTAGTTCAGTCTGTTGATGATACTCAAACCAGAAGAAGAACTAAAGCTCCTTGTCACAGAGCAGGATAATCTCTGCAGGCCTAACAGAATAAAAATTCATTTCTGCCAGTAAACTGAGAATGACTCAGAATAAACATGGCAAGGAGATCTTAAAATAAAGAAGTGCCATAACTTCTTGCTTCAGGATAGGGAGGAGGGGAAGATTAAATACTTTCATTAAATTAACTCTCATCCGAATGAGGCTTTTGTTTCATTTCTAAAAGAAACCTATTTCTTTGTTGTCATTTTTTTCTTGAGTGGCAAATATAATGCAGAATTCCAGAAGCCTCATTTCTAAAGAAACAAATGTAATCAATTTCACAGAGCACTGAGACAAATCAATATGGAAGGAGTCAGAAAACCAAACAAAAGCAATGGGAGAAAAATATTACCCTATTTATATGGCCATAAGATATGGGAGAAAAAGATATTTAAAATTACAGAGCTAATTTCTAAAGCAGCAAACAACACTAGTCAGTAATAAAAAAGAACATTAAACTATTTCAGCTGAAAAATACCAAAAGTCTCTTATGATTATAATAATTCATATGATGGTCATTATTGTCTGCAGTATAGAAACATAAGATATTTTGGCTTCTTTTTGTTTTTCATTTGTCATTAACAGAGAGTAAGACACCAGAAAAGTAGTTATTGCCCAATTAACCCTTGTGATATCAAATGACATTTCAGCTTCATTTTCAGATTCAAAGTTGGATTTTATAGCCTGGTGACTCTTAAGAAGGGTAAGGATAATAAGACTTTACTGAAGACATGCAATATCTGACTTGACTGGAAGCTGCAAGATGCACAGAATCAACATTAAACTGGCTTCAGCATTTAGAAACATGTCCCAAAGTCTGACTACATCATAAGCGAGAAAAAATACTACATCATAAGAGGGGAAAAAAGTCTCAAAAATCTCATCTTTTTTTTTTTTTATTTTTTTTTTAAGACCTTTCCTGTCTCCACTCCAGGAAAAGTTATCTTTGCCTAGAAAGCACAAGCTGAGCAAGCAAGCTGAGAACACATGTGCTTTTCGATGTATTTTAGCAGGGTAGAAGGCGGCTCTGTGACCTGAGGAAGCTGTACCTTTTGCTGCTCTCTCTCATTAAACCCTATCTATCTCACTTTCCTTTTTCCATACCTTGAATAAAATTCATAGTGGATTATATTTCTCAGCTGTAAGTCAGGAAGCAATTTGGATGGAAAATAGGAAAAAAAAAAACCAACCAACAAACTCACAAACAGAACTGGGAATAGAACTCTGTTCTTTTGACATCATGTTCAATGAATCTGAACGTAAGGAAAGTAGTACATGTCCACTATCACAAAAGAAGAAAAATTACAATAGCTACCTACAATGTGTGATTGCTTTTGGTGTAGGAATATCCCTTCTGAGCCATTGGAAAATAGAAAAAACAAATCACCCTTAAAAAACCCCATAAAGTTGTATTTCAGCAAGGAATAGAAAGGCTACAGTTAAATTAAAACAAATGTTAATCAGAGCGCCCACTTTTCTTATTTCAGCACAAGTGAGCCAGAAGTAAATATCCAGGGAAAAAAGGTAATATTCATCTGGAGACATATTAAATGAAAATAATCACAAAGTCAACAAACTTAAGCCCATAGAAAGTTACAAGCACATTTTTATTCTGCTGTCAACTGTGCTTTACCTTTGGGCCATTTCATATCTGCTTGAGTTATAACTGGTGTAATAAATGGGTTCTTAGGCAGCATATTTCTATGCAAATTTACATTGCCAAATTACTATTCTTATTCCAACTCCATCATGGAGGAAAAAAAAATAGATTGAAGGACATTTTTTAAAAAAAATCCTTGTGATAAAAAAAATGAGGGTTTCAATAGACTTGTCATTTGAAATATTATTTTTCACTCTTATGGAATAGAAATGTATAAAATTTAATAGGAGTAGATCCAAAAAGCTTCTAGAGAAATTACACTAATGGACCCTGAAAAAGTAACCTAGTCTATAGAAGTTTTAGTCTGCTATAAAGAAAGTAAAAGAAATGCAGTCCCTGTGATTGGTTTTCATTGACTGGTTTTCAAAGGTGACCACTCCCATTCAGCTTTCCCTATACACTAAAATCACATGAATTGCATTAACTGCAAAACACATTATTTTCCTTTGGAAAATTATGACTTTCAAATTAAACTAAAGTTCAAGTGAGATGTGTGTAACTGCACTTTTAAAAAGAGAGTCACGGTGACTTCAAAGGGACCGCGTAGGTGCTTAAAGTTGTACGAGCACTGAAGGACTTTGCTGGATCAGAGCCCTGGAAAGCTGTGGAGGAGAAGCACAATGCAAGAGCTGAATATGGTAATTTTTCCTGTGTTTGCACCATTCTCTTACTTTTCAAAAAGAAGGAAAATTTCCATGTATTCTTTTTGCAGTTCATGATAGTATAAAAAAGCATTTGCAACATGTGCAGCCAGTTGGCTCACTGAACTGGGTGAGAAAACCTAGCCTTATAATTTCGCCTATAGTAAATGCTGACAGAAATTTCTCTGATACTGTTCCACTGCAGCTGCCTCATTGTTCTGTTTTAACGTAATCAGCACAGTGAAGAGGAAGAAAAGAGTGTTAATTTTGTATCAAATAAACTTTAATTGAGTCTTTCATACTTTAGTACTGTATTATAAATGCATATAATGGTCTCTGGAGTAGTTCTGGTTGTGATAACATGGTGTCTCAAAAACTTGTCTTGGGTACATTATGGTGCCATTCAGCTTTATGTCACTGTCTTGCAGCCTAAGCAAGAATGGTTCCTGAGACACCATCAAACACCGCTGGAGATGTCCCTGAAAAATTGTAGGTACATCTGTAACAAAAGAGGCTCCTAGGCAAGCGAGTGGCTCCTCAAAATAACCAAAAAGGTCAAGGTGGGCACTGCCAAACGAGAAGGATGATGCAGAAGGGAATATTCACTTGAGACTAGTAGTACATCTCAATGCATGGGAGTGAGCCGTGGCATGAATGACAACGACCTTTCAAAGCCACTGATGAAGTAGCCTGCAATCCATAGTGAGGAAAGTGTGGCAGATATCACCACCCAAAACCTTGTGGTTTTGTTTTCCAGGTCATGGATTACTGCAGTTCCTGGTATAGGAATGAGCATTGGCCATCTGTCTCCCCTTGCCTCTTTCTCTCATTACAGGTGAGATGCATTAACACAGAGGAATTTTGAGGCAGCTAAACTTGGCTTATAGTTAGAAAATATGAAACTTTGCTAAAACAGAAAAAGCTCTATTCAAAGCATGTGTACAAAGCAGTGCAGCTACCTCCTCCTCCCCCCAAACCCCCAAACACCCTGGGTTTTTTTATACCGATTTTAAGTAGGTGATGCTCAGATGACTTTCAAACCTTAGATATTATGGGCAAAAAGGAACATTCTCACTGTTTAAATTTTTACTTTCCCACACAACTTGTACCTGAATCACAGACATGGCAGTAACGTGGATAAAGGTCATGTTATCTCCCATGTCCCAGGATGGAGTATCTTAACGTCATGCCTAGACTGTTCTTAGAATACTCCAAGGGTGGAGACTTTAGATGATCCCCTCCAGATTTAATTAACCTTCTGGTTAGGTTACTTTTTTAGAACTTCTCAATGTTATTTTGTTCCATGGTAATTTGCCCTAGCCAAGCTAATATACAAAACAGTTAATCTTCCTACTTTTTTTTTTTTTTTTTTTTTTTTTTAAGCGTTGTGTATCCTCCCTTCTCTAGAGGTTGGGCAGCTGCAGTTCTCATCCTTCTGGTTGCTAATCTGTAATCACTTGACACTAGTTAATTCTCATTCTAAAACGTAGAAGTTCAAGACAGGAGATGGTACTACAACTTCCAAATCAAACTAGAATAAAAATACTGTGAGAATGCTACATTTTATGCTTTTGTTTGCTTAATCAAAGAGGAAGACTCATCAATGAAAGCATCAGCAAAATCAGCCAAAAGAAACCTGTCACTGGACAAAAGGAATAATTTATCTGCTTAGTTTCTTCTTCATCTGTTTAATTGAACTAATTCTTTGTAAAGAGTTCTCAGTTGTTAGTGTATTCCCAAGCACATTGTGGCAAGTATTAATTACTTCAAATTCAATGTGTTTTGCTTGTTTGACCAATGAGGTCACAGTGCACTGTGGTTTTGTGTTTGAAAGGAACAAAGAACCAGCTTTTTAAAGAAAAGCAAGTTTTCATTGCCCAAATATCCTGAAATCATCAAAACTTTATTCTTTCCAGAAATATGCCTACAAACAGTCTTTGCTAGAGTAATTACAGAAAATGGGCAGTGGAAAATCAAAAAAAGCAAAAAATATTCTCTTGCTTTCTTTCACTATTATATTGACCGATCCCCTGCCTGCCATCATGTTTCAAACCAATTGAGGATCTCACAGCACAGAAACAGGTACGTTTTGATGGGAAAATTATGAAGGCAAGGAGTAAAGTAGAACAAAGTAAACAGCTGTTGCCAGTCAAGGCTGGAGAAGAGAATCGGAATTAACATGGAATTTGTAAATTTAGCAAATCTATTCTGAGAATTCTGAATGATGAATCACTCCCCGCCTCTCTAACTTCCGATACGCCTTGAAAGAAAGTTCATTTAGCTTAACCCTGGCCCTCCATCATATTTTAGCAAAAATATCCCACAGGTGCTGTTTTTCCAAAGATGAGACCCTGGAGTACAGGTCTAAATACATATCATAGGCTCTTGCTTTTATCATTCAGGACATTTTATTAATTAGTCTATTTGACCTATACTGTAACTAGCTATGCATTTACCATGCAGTATTCCTGGCTACTCACTTTGTTTCTTTGATTGCCCTTAGAGATTTAACTTTCCAAGCCCTGGAAAAGACTTACCCGGAACACTCATCAGGAAAACTGGTAGGACCCGTGACTGGTCCAGCTGAGCAGCCCAGTGCACCCAACTGGTGCTAAGCAGGAGCCACCAGCAGTGTTGGAGAACACCAGCCCAATAGCGCAAGCAGAGAGTGATTTGAGATCTCACCACTGAGAAAAAGTGGTTTAGCTCCTGTTCTCTACTTTTTTTTTTTTTTTTTGCCCCATTTCTTACTTGACTTGCCGACCCTCTCCTTAGATTGATGGTTTCTTTCCTTTTGTTACCCTACCCACACATTTTTTCCAAGCATTCTTGGAGATGCCCTTTTCCTGCAAGCCTCATTCTCCTTAGTGTCTCCCCCTCTTCTATAGGTGCTCTTTTTAACCTTCTTTCTCCTCCTTTCTCCCTAACTCTTTTTTATCCTTTTGCCTTCTCTTATAGTACTCCTCTGACCTGTAACTTGCCACATTCTGCTCAAAAAGGAAACCATAAATCAATAGCATGCACTGTGGAATTGCTGGCTTTTTCATTTTATTTAAATTCTGCCCTCATAACAATCAATTAAAAACTCCGCTATCTCAGCTGGAAGGGAGAAAAAGTGCATGCAAGCATTTTCTTCACATACTGTTTGAGGGCAGTGGCACACACAGACCTTCGGTGCCAGTACACATCCAGACACACACACAGCCCAGTGGCACTTCGAAATACAGGTGGTGTGTCAGAAATCACACTGTCATCTCTCTTGAGGTTTTGGTTTCCTTTCACTGTCAAGGGAGCAAGAAGAAAGGAAAACTAAGCTTTTGCTGTTTCCATTTTACATTTTATGCTCATCAGAGATGCAATTTTTCCCCCAGAACACTGTGTCAGATGACAGAAATTATCATTTGTCACACAGCAATATTGATTTAAATTATTCCACAAAACTACTAAAAGGTCAGCCTCTGAACATATTACTCATATCCTCATCAGGAGACAGGTTTAGCCACAACAGTGCCAGATAGAGCTTTTATTTTGGCCAGAGAATGGATATTCTCCCTGTATGGACCCCCAGTCCTGCAGCAGCAGCTCAGCAATGGAGCCCACAGACCCAGGTACCAGCTGCGGGGTGGGCAGGAGCCAGCGCTGACCATCAGCTGGACGGGAGCCCCATCCTAGTCCTTGCAGCATGTCCCTGACTGCCACGTACTGTTGATTCAACCACCACTCGTAAAAGCAGCAAGAAATTTGACTAAAAAAGTCAATGCCTGTTATGGCAGTCAGGAATGAAGAGATTTACATTCATAATGCTTTAGGCCACCACTGAAGACATCTCCCCTATTTTTAGTGAATGAAGGAACCCACAATACCCTGGGTCTTAGCTGAGACTCCTCAGTTAAGTGCCAAAACTAGGTGGTGACTAATCCGGACCATTGTCTTTGAAACTGGTCAATGTGTAAGCAAAGGACAAGACTTGCTACGTTGGAGAAAACATTTTCCTTTTCAGGACAAATGAGTTTTTAAAAAACTCATGGTCTTACATTACAGTTTCCCATGACAGAAGTCTCTCTGATCCTGAAGTCCAGGTGCATCTTGCATAATTATTTAGTACATCCTATTAGAAAGGCATCCAGTTGCTGTTTGGTGCTCAGGCTAAATTCTAGTTGGTCCTTTGATGGCAAATGAGAAGCATAAATCAATGGCAATTGATCAGTAATTATACAAAATTACAGTATGCTTTTGTGGTGTTTTTAAAAGAAAGTGTCATTTTGCTACTCAGCCTGACTAATTTCTGGCTCAGATTGAATCATTGTGCCGTGTTTGCAGCTCATTAAAGCCACGCTCACAGATCTCTCACCACTTTGCCTTGGTTTTAGTAATGAAGAGGGAGAGAAATGATGCCTTCTCCAGGCTTCTGCACTACCTTCCGAATTGCCTTGAGGTGGCATGACTTTGTGAGAGTGAAGCCAGCCCTGCAGGTTGAGCTAACCACACAGCTCATATCCCACCATTGCAAGGGAAATGAGGTCTCTTACTCAGATCGCCATGCTGAGGGAAGGCTTGGGGAAAGGCACAAATGTTTTAAAGCATCATTCGGCTGTTCAGTCCCTGTCTTATTTCTTGTAGACCAACCGGACCCAAGGAGTTTGGAGCTCGAACACAAACACACATACATACACAAATCTAGGCACTCTACAAAACGCTCCTACAGCAGAAATCCATTTCAATATTTTCTGTTTGTTTGTTTGTTTGTTTTGTCAAACAGTCAGTGCTGAAATAAGGATTACTCAGAACACATCTATGCTTATTTCCTTTGAAAATACTTTGAAAGTACTTTGAAAAAATTTACTTCAGCCTGAATTTTTTCCCATTTATTTCTACTCTGTTTCAACATCCTGTGAAATTTTACTGGAGAAAAAGAAAAAAACCCCTGAAAATAACCAACCTTACGAAACAGTGTTATCTCTTCTGGAATATCAGATCAACACATAAAACAATGAGAGGATCCCTTTCTGTGTAGACCTAATGTTCCCCATGGCCTCTTTTATGCCAGCTCTGTGCATAGCTATAAATTATTATCAGCAAAAGTGGGTATTACAACAACCATTAGGCAGCATTTTCTGATCACACGGTCTTGCTCCATTAAGGCCAGGGTTAGACAGCAATGCATCTGAACACTGTTAGCATCACCAGCTGACTTCACGATATGATTCTGCTATACTAAAGACAGCCAAAAAAATTAGCCAGAATTACCTTGCTTTCCAGGCACTTCGAATAACCAACTGATATCACCCAAGCCCGATACCTTACGCTACTTCAAGTGTTCAGCACTATTCAACAGCTGTGATCACTCAGTCGCAAATGAATTTTGGGCAAGAACAGCAGTGCTAATTGCGCTGGAGGTAATGGGTGGAAGCAGTTGGTCTTTTGCACTTCTGCACTTCGAGTGTACAAATCTTTTCATCCTTCCCATACTTCCATGATTCATTGTTTATATTCCTGCCATGCCTGGGGGAATGAACTGGTTTAAATCGGTACTCTGTGGTATTGGCAGCCTCTGTTCACATAACAAGAGCAATCCTCCTTAGGAAGCTCAGAGAGAGCAGGAAAAGAGGGAAAGACTTGGTATTCCTGGAATCCAGATCAAAAGTCTTTGTCACAGAAAACCAAGGAAAACATTTCAGCAGAGGACGCGTTGTTTTTCCTCCTCCTCTGTTTCAGAAGAGTCCAACATTTATTTTTCAGAATGAAGCTTTAAAACTGAGTTAACATTTGGACTTACAAGCCTGTTTTATTTTCTCAAGTACCAAATGCCCAACTTTGGGTGAGATCATTGGCATCTTTGCTAAGCAGGATCATCAGGCCCCCCGAACGGATTTAGGATCTTAACTTCAGTTAATCTGCTTGACAACTTTGAAATCAATCTGCCATCTGGTACCCAAATATATCCAGAGAGTAAAAAACCCTTTGGCTGAGAGTAAAGAGAGAAACAATAGGTCTGTAACATTCCTCTTCCTTCCTCCTGCCACAAAAAAATGCAGAATCTTTTGTTATTGTTGTATTTTAATAGTGTTTTGAGGGACCAGAAACAGTAGGAGTCATATGTCACATTAAAAGGCTAAGAGAAATCTAGCAGAAGGAAATTAAAGCCTTTTTTTTTTTTTTTTTTAACTTTAATGAGAAAATTCAACAATCATGATTTTTTTTCTGCAGTTTTTTGTGTTTCATATCAATTTATTTAAGGAAAGGAATGTTAGGCTGTCTTCCTTCCAGCTTATATTTGGACACTTCCGAGCATGCTGGTGATTATTAACAACCTCTAACTTTAGGTAATTTAGCATCTAACTTGAATGACCAGTCTAGCTAGGATCCCTGCAGAGTTTAATGGGAAAAGAGTCATAATTCTTCAGATGACAATTCACTGAAAACATCTAACCTTTGTGTCCTTAATTCTCTCAGACAACTTTTTTTTTTTTCTCTGCTAACTGTTTTTGAAGGCTAGGATCTAACGCCTTCCCAAAAGCTCCCCTTTGACACCAGAATGATTAAAAAAAAGTTCTTGCATGGTTCATTGGGAAACAACCATGCAACAACAGAGACATGCAGTAAAAATACTCCCACTGCCCACATTACTTTGGTTTCCAGAGCACGTATTTAAATATAAACCAGCATTTCTGAAGTAACATTGTGGGTGCTGTCCCCAAGATATTCTTCCATCAATAAGGACACATGATCATAAATTAAATGAAGTACGCTCCATGGCAACCATAATGAACAACATCACTTCAAATGCTGCCAAAATGGCAACATCTCAAATTTAATATTGCAATACGTTATCTGTTAATTAAAGAGCAAGGGCTAGTTTCAAAGGGGAACTACTAAGGTTTTAAAAATATGCCAGAGATAATGTATTCCATGCATTGCTAATTATGTAGGCATCTTTTAAAACAAGCCAGAATTAATTATGTATCAGATCCACCCCCAGTATAAGGGAATAATTGAATTTCTTACAAAATTTCTGCACAATAAGAGGCATTGTATGGACTGCACATTCTGTGCTACATTACACACTGCGGTGGAAATGGGCTTCCATGCTGCAGTTGACTCAATGGGAAGGCTGCTGCCAATTAACACTGTTAATACATGTTAATTTAAGATTTCCCTTTTCCAACTAATTGATATCTGATTAAACCCAGAGTAGGTTTCTTTAAAGTGTTCATTAAATAGCTAAAATTTCCGCACAAGTTTTGTGTTTTATATAAGGCCACAATCACAAAATATGTAGCTCATGTAATTTCCAAATCATTATAGAGTAATTGGACTTATCAGTTACATGCTAATTAAACTTCAACTGAATGCTCTTTCTGCAATCAATTGACATCGGCTAGATGCACAGTACCCATCTCATTATGTTAAAATGGAATAGCTAAGGCATTTAAAACATAGTGTGGCAGATAGAGCGTAAAAGCATGTCTACTTGGTTATGTGGACAGCACCTGCAGCTCTTATAGCTACAACAGAGTGAAAAACCCAGCAAAGCACCCAGAACAACCAGACATCAGGGCAGGCTTCAAAACGGTTCCCAAAGTCTGGATTAACACAGGTATTTTGTCTGCACTGTGCTCTGTTCTTCCATTATTGTATTGTCACTAATAACGAACTTGACTGGGTTTATATCTACTTTAGCGTACCCACAATCCACCAAAGTTCACGGTGTCCCAAGAACATGATTTACATGCACTGCCAGATTGTACATACGTCAGAATATGGGACGATCTGGTTTTGGAGACCTACGAAACTAGCTGTTTGTCTGCACGCTGCTCCTGCCACGCAATAGTTAAGAACCTGTCATTTCCACAGGAAACAAATCTTCCATGAAGAAAAGAAACAAGGGAGGAAGCATTGATGCTTCCCAAATTTGGATGTGCTTTCCTTACCTGGTGACATATTTTGACAGTATGATAACGACAGGAAGATCTGGTGACATTACATGATGGGGAAGAAAAAAAGACTTATGGCCACTATGAGGTTCACTGGCTTTTGATCAGAACTAGCATGGCTGGATGAGGGAATTTTGGGGACACAAAGTAATTGCAATTGTTCCTCATAATTAATGAGGAGGAGATAAAAAATATGAGAAAACAGCAGCTGTTTTAATGACTTTTTCAAGCTTTCTGTCTGCTAGCACTTCTTTTCTCCAGGACTGTACTTAGTATTGTTTCTCTCTGCTGGATTTGGTTTTCATGGCTGGAGTCAAGAAAAATTCAAAGCAATTGTCTTTCAGGGAAAGAGGAGGGAAAAGAAAAAGAAATGTAAGCAAGTTTCCCTTTTGGTGCTCTCAGGGAGTCTGGTCTTTATTCCTCTCTCTTGAAGGAGAGAAAACCTGACGAGCATGGGAGGTTTGCCTGAATACAAATTGTGGGATTTGATCCTAAAGCTTATGAAATGGGCTGGAGTAGAGCTGTGCTGTGTTCCAGATGCACAGCTGCCAGGAACGCTGCCGCTGCCCCCAGCCCACGGATCAGGCAAAACCCCATCGGGGACCATCAGGGCAGCACGCAGCGTGCACCCGGAGCACATCCTCTGTGCCTCGCCGTGGGAGCCTGCACCAGAATAAGCAAATAAAACCTAGGGAAACATACAGATTTCTAACCCACGGGGACCAAGGCAGCACCCAAAGGGGTTTTCTTTGCTGTTTTGGTTTTTTTTTTTTTTTTGGTTGGTTTTTAAAGAACACCAATTTCTACAAATAAATACTCTGTAGATACTGATTTCTCAAGCTAATATTCCTATAGTGCTAATTTACAAGCATTTTCTCAGTTCAGAGTTGAAAGCCAAACTTGAGTTTTATTTTTTTAACGAAAGCCTGAGAATTAATAGGAAGATCTAGAAAAGATGTCACAGTCAATTACTAATGTGATGCTCTTAAAATACAATTAAACATGGATGAGTATTTGCACTCATTGCAAACAAGTCATCTTAAAATAGTTAATCTGTCTGTTGAAGAGAAGGCTCATTTCTATGACCTATGTGAATAAAATTCTTTAAAAAAGTAGTCTCTTCTTTTTAAAAAAAAAAAAAGAAAAATAATTCTAAACCATGCCTGCAGTTATCATCAACTTCCAGCACAAGGAAGATAATTATTTGCCTGAAAGCTAAAAAGCTAAGAGCTTTATGTTTCTTACTAATGCCATAAGACTAATTGTTGAGCCTTACAATGCTGTAACAGCGATTATCCTACCTCCCTTTGGGTTTAAAAAAAATTCTCCAGACTTTTTGCCTCCAGAACAGCATATCTAAACAAGTCCTCTAAAGTCAGCAAGGGTCCAGAGCAGTGGCATCTCTTTGAAAGAAACTACAAGTTTGCAGACTCTGGAGAAGCCGCTGGTGCTGCTTTGCCTCTCTGAGACCTTTGGATGTCGGTGGCTTGGGCAGTCCCCGCTCCCAGCTGTAATTCTTCATCTTCAAGGGTACAGAGGTCAGGTGGAAATCTGCTCCCACCCTTCCCCTTTCCTCACAGCACCAGTGGCAGAACCAGGGTTACAGAAATTAAGGGAGTCCCTGAGTTTTAAATTGCATCACGCCTCTTAAAATTAACATTCACCTCCCTGACATACACATCACGACAGCAGAAATTCCTTTCCATTTATTTATACGTTTAAGTGGAAAACAAGATTAGAGCTGACATATACCCTATTATATGATTACCTCTGATTTGGGTGGCAAATCTGCAAAGAGCTGAAAAAACAGATAGCATCTTATATCACTATTATTATACATGTTTGAGTTTTTTATTTCAAAATTACTCCCTTAATGGCACACTGATGTTATTTATATATTGAATTTGTTTTAATTGTCCCTTGTTTTAATCTTGCAGGAACTATAACCTTTTAAATCATTATATTTCACTGAGAAGCTCCAAGAATGTCATCTGCTTACAGGTATTGTATGCAATAAGATGTATTACTGCTATTATTGCCATTATTAGGGGTGTATGTTATGGTGTGAATGTCATTTGATGTGTCTTATGGGAACAAAAAAGCAAAATGAAACCAAGTCTTTTCCCTTTCTGGCACTGTGCCTTTTCACTGTTTCTTTTCATATAATTTTTCATTCTTTTCAATAATTGATTGATTTTATTTGGAGGAGGGGAAGATATCCCCAGTAACACTGTCACCTTGGACCATTTCCTCAGGAGGAATGTGACTCACTTCAAGCCAGCTGGGACCTGGCTAAGTGCAAAGTGGCAAATATTTTAATGTTGAACTGTATAAATCAGTATTTCCTTGGCCTTTTCTATATGTGTGGCATATGTACTTCCTCATGCAGCCCTTTGCATTTCCGTATTTGGCAATTAAACCCACCTACCACTGTCTTTAGCATAGGGGAATTTAGTAAAGCCCCATAAAGAGAAGGTTGACTGACATTTTTCCTGATAAAACTTCATTTTCAATGGTCAAAAAATGATTGGGACAGAAATTCTCTGCTACAGTTCAGCTTTCACAAAGTTTCAGCTCAGGCTGTTCACCACTTTCAGAAGTTAAAAAGAGGTAAAATATATTGTAGCAGTCAAGGTAAAATAAACTTTAGTACCATTTCATTGAATTTTTTTTCCTTTCTTTCCTCCTGAGGACCATTTTGCTGCTTTCTGTGAGTAACAGGATCCAATACAAATATATGTGTTAAGTACACCACTGCTTTATACAACTGCATGCTGTTTCCACTGTTATTTAATACATTGTCCTTTCTAATTTGAATTGCCCTGCATTCACCTAACTTCATTTTCACTTGCTACTGTGCTGCTCAGAAATCTGGTTTTGCTAGAATTTTCTAGTATGAATTTGGGATGAATTTAGGTAATTCTGAGTTATCCAGCTTTTTAAGGCAGCCCATATGGCCACAGGCAACAGCATGGATTCTCATTCCAGCACAGAACCGCTATTTATCTGTATTCCTACTGATGTGCTTCCTATGACAATTACAAGGTATTTCCTTTATCCTTCCCCTTTCCCCCACCAAGTATAACTTTTACTGCTACACAGTGTATAAAACTGACAAAATCATCACAGGATTTAAATTAAAGGTTGTTGCCAACGTTTCACCTTCAAATGAATGTAGCTTTTAATAAATTATATCAAGTCTAAGAGAGGTACCATCGTGATTCACTCTGGAACATCTTGAGTGCTGGGGTATGCCAACAGAAATAATTAACTTCAACAAGACTCTCTATTAAGATGCAGCATGCACAATTAAAGGAGTTGCAGTTTTGAACAAATAGTTCAACATGTTGGTGTCAAGCAGAAGTGTTCACCCTCCTCCACCGGCTTGGCAGCCGTTGGACTTCATTATGAAGAGCAAAACGTAAAAACATGCAGACAGGTGCACAGCAGCATTAAGGACTCCACAATAAGGCAGAGCAATAGCTTAGTTTTGCTGTTAACAGAACAGAGACAGAAAAAGACCATCCAGAGCCAGGAATATGATTCGGGGTGAGCATTAGTTAAAAAAAATAATAATAACAATAAATTTAATGAAAATACGAGCAATTCACAGTATGAGCACTGTCGCCAAAAATAAGGGAATTGCCAAAATATATGAAGTGATTTGTGTCTGTTGTCTCACGCAAGCCTGTGTGGATGTTTAAAAGGAAACTGTGTCTTGAATTGGCAAAGCAACAACTCTATTTCCCAGCTTAAAACAAAAATTAAGCATTTGGCTATTGATATCTACTCCTTAAAGACCAATTCCCTGATGCTAAATATGTATTCAGAGGCTTAATTCCCACTGAAATCAAATTACCAAAGTTCATCTCAAAGCATCTCCTTAACTTGCGGTTTCAGAAATGCAAAAAAACCCTCTGGAAATGTGTAGATGGACACTTAAAACACAAATCGCTTAGAAAAAATGCTTGACATCATTAACTGGAATTAGGCTTGTTCTTATAAATAAGATTCATCAGAGGGCTTAACACTATCTCACTTCAACAGTTAAGCAAGAGGGGACATGGAAGTATTTAGGATGTGTATTAATGATAAAGGTATTGCCTTGGTGTATATTGCCCAGTGTCTTGAGGAGCAGGCACCAAAGTGGCCTGAAGGACCCTGGCAATACTCCATGGGAGAGAGCCACACCGTAAGCGCACATGCGAGGCAGGATGGGAGAGCCTTCCTCCAAATCACCTATCCCAGCACGAGTCAAGACATCCGTTATTTGTATGCCCATCCTCGTGAGATGCATAAGACCTCCCCAGAGAGCCCAGAAAGTGGTATTATTAGAAAAGAAACACACCTCTCCAGTAACAGCTACATATAGTGAAGTCACACCTGGGTATTACAGGAACAGAGAGGAATCACGGTGATGTCATACTGGCAGTTGACAAACTTGAAACTCTTTGCACCAGGGCCCTAAGCCACATGTACCACTAACTGTACTGGACACATTTGGACAAAAAAGTTCTTCCTTTCAGGCTGTTCATGTGAGTACAAAACCATAGCATTTCGCTAAGGTTAGTGGGACACTATAAAGCCAACAATCAGCAGTTTTTCAGCTGAAATCTTTCCCCTACACACAAAGAAAAGTGAAATCAGGCAATTGTTCATGCAGGGCACAGGGACAAAGACCAAACCAGGATGCCTTCTACTGCTCAGGGGAACATGAATAATAAGATACTAATGATGTTAAGTGCCATGTTTATTTTCCCATTGCAAAGTGACACTTGCCCATGCCTTTCTTTAAATAAAGCACCTTTCAAACAAGTTCATTACAAAACCATCTGAGCGCTCCTGACAGTCAAGCTGGTGTGTGAGACAATGTCAAATTACTCATTGTGAATAAATTACCAGATGAATATAGTCTCCCTTTTCTCTCTCTTTTCCTTTTCTTTTTTTTTTTCCCCTCTTTTCTTTATCATTTGCTCAGGGGCTAAATGTAACTCCAGTGAATTTGCTGATTCTCATTGACTAAGTAACCCACATGAAATTTTTTTGGGAGGTGTATTACTGAAGTACTTTGAGGCTGTGTGTGGAACAAGGGCCTCAGCAAAGAACTGTATAAAAACAATGAATAGATAATGGTAACAAATCCCCAGCCCCACTAAACCTATAAACTAAATTTCCAAGACAAAAACTATGCCAGGAAAGGAATCGTAAGATGAGAAATAATTTTGGTTGAGTCAGTGACTAAATCAAAATTAGATTCAGGTCTTCTGTAAGCTACTAGACTAATAGTACAGCCCAGAAGCAAATTAAGGATGGTAAAAATCAAAGATGAGTAAAGAATGCATGGATGACTTATGCTAGTGTTTGAGGACTAGCAGTGAATAGAAAATCAGGTTGCAAATTCCAATGAGGTCTTGCTCACACGGTGTATGAGATTTTTCTGTTGCATCCTTTTTACTGAAATGTTCTAAATAAGAGAATGAAGAAAGGTGAAAAGCGCACAATTAGTGGATAACAAAGTAATAGCTTTGAAAATGATGGCCAATACGCCAGCCTTCAGTATTCACAAAAAAGCAGTAGCAAGAAAGATGTGAACAGCAGCAAATAAAAAAAAGGGGTTGCATATATGCCTCAAAGCTGGCTTTCAAGTAATTTTCACTATATCCTATTCACAGCACTTGGCTTTTTGGCTCTGAGTTTTTCTGTTTCTACTTGTTTTCTTTAAATGGGCAATTAATCAAATCTGAGTTAATGAAGCTTGCTTAGTCATCCAAGGTCTGTAAAACTTTGCCAGGAGTCAGCATCTTTGCAACCTTTGAGATTGAGGGAGTCTGGCATGACAGGCTTTGCTGACTGGCTTCTCCAATCATCTGAAATCCCATTTATCAGCTCATTTCAGGCTTCTTTTGAAAGGCAGGAGAGATGAAGAGGGAAGACATTGTCCTGTCAGGGTAGTTCATGCCAGTTCCTTCAGACTAAAGATTGAGAGACTTTATCATCTCTATTTGAGATGACAGTGAAATATCATACTCTCAAATCAATAATGATCAGGGGGGATGGATTAAGAGTATGTCTGAGAAAGGGTTGTTGCTCTCTATCACTCTTTATAAGGCAATTTGGAATTAGGGTTAAGTCCACAGGGAATTATCACACAACTGGGATAAAAACTGAAAGTGCTGCTCTGATCAATAGGAGTTTGATGGCCTGGGAACACTTTCAGGGCAAACACCCCCCTTTTTCCTACTACTACCCCCAGCTGCAGAATGTCTGACGCACGCTGGAGAGGGCACGTTTTGAAATGAAATTGCAAATGTGGTGTCCTGCTCACAACAGCTATTGCCAGTGTTCAGCATGTAAAAGGAATTTCCCAGAGAGAGAAGGGAAACCACACCTATTAGACTTCACAGACCTGCAGCAATCAGTTCATCAGCAGAACTTCACTTCAATGATAGACTTATTACAAAAACAGCGCAGAAGCATCTTTTGATAGACGCACTCTCAAATAAAGCAAAGGCTTATGTCTGCCTTGATATCAAAACCAAAGTTAGCATTAAACATTTTAAGTAATATTTTCATTCATATTAAAAAAACCCTAACCCCCCCAAAACCAAACCAAACCAACAAATCCTCTCTTGGAGGAAAACAGGAAAAAGGAGAATGAAAAAATTCCTACAACCTCTATGAGTCTGTCTCCTCTCAGATGCTGGTAACATGAAGCAGCTGACATTTCATTTGCCAAATGTGGCTGAACGATCAGTCCCCAGAACTGAATGCATGGACCTCTACATAGGATTTAAGGACTAAACTCTCAAACCGAAGGCTATAGCAGACTCCTATTTTTAGTGCATTATTCATGGAGATGTACAACCAAGACACGTGGATTATAGGATTACATGCTCACATCCTCTCTCCTGGGGAGACAGAATCTGAACTAATGTCCATATAATGTGCCGTCTCCTTACCATTCCACTCTTCAGTCTCTCCATGTTGCCATCTGTTTCAAGGCCATATATTAAGTCACCTTTTGTAGTGCCTCCTCTTGCATAAATCCTTTCAAAAGCTGAAATGTATCTTAAGGAATCAATTAGCTCAAGCAAATTAACCATGTGGCCTTACACCTACCTTCTGCATTTACTCCTACCTTCTCCATTTATCTCCTAACTTCTCACGGGGCCAGTGTCTCTTTCCTGCGGTGCAACCATGTTAGAAATCCTGTTATCACAGGCCAGGATGATGCAGAACACAGTGAGGGACTCAAATCCTTTTCAATTCTGTGAGAACGATAGCCTTTCTACTTTGGAGGCCTAAACAGATGTGGGGTCTATCCTCAGTGCCCGGCAGTTCAAATACCTCCATCACACAGGTTAGCACTTAACCTGTCTTGGGGCCAGATTCCAAAACAGTACCAAGTACTAAATTAACAAGGAAATCAGTTCACTTGCTAATTCTGGGGGTTTTTTTTCCATGTCAAGAAAGAGTTAAATACTTTTGTGTTCAATGTCCTAAGGGCTAGACAATTTGTACAGGAATAAAGTTCTTCCTTCTCATTTCTCCTTTTAGATGTACAATGCTACAGCAGCTCCCTTCTAGGATTCTCTCCCTGACTGGGATCATCTGTGCTGGACACTATCTAAAGAAGCAAGATTTTGATGTAAAAAGCATGCCTTTTACCGCTTTTTGTTAACCAGACGATGATGATTACAGATGAATCATTGGTTATTAAATATACCAATTAATACCTGTAATGAATGGACAATCAATGTGCAATCTGCATTTTCAAGAAGCACAAGAGTCATTGTCAGCCCTGTGGTAATTCACAGTAGAGGTCTACTTTTCTTTTTTTTTTTTTCTTTTTTTTTTTGCCCCTCCATGTTTCGTCAGGGACTAGAAAGAAAACAAGCACAGCTTTATACTCAGAACAGTGCATTTTCAATCTCTCCTTTTTTACAGTTATCTGAGCCTAAGAGTTTAGCAAGGTCTTACCTCCTACCAACACACTCTTTTCTATTATTTTGCAAAATAAAGTCTAAAATCTGCAGACCTCAATTTGCAGCAACAAATGTGCTCAATTGTAGGTTCAGATATCTAAAAGATATTTATCTAAGACTGTCAAACAACTATTCTCACAGCAGCTAATTTATTGGCTATGTGTCATCCTTATGGGCTATGCCATCCACAAATATATCTCGGAGGGTAAGCTGAATTTAACTTGATTTCATATACAAGGAGATATTTGCTGAAGAGGGATATGGCCCCTAATCCACTGGCTTTAGCTGTATACAGCTAGCAACTCTTTACATTACAGTTTTTTGGCAAGCCTTCACTGTGTGAGCCATTTCTAGAAACCCAGAGCATTTCTTGTAGAAGCTGCTCTCTAAAAGCTGCGAGGGCCAAGGGATGATGAGGTACTACAGCCATTGTAAGGGACCTTTGGGAAAACTCACATCAAGCCTTTCTTCAGTCACCAGACACACATATAACCATAAAACTGAAAAAACATTGTAAAATGTTACCCCGTCAACAGCGAACACAAAGTTAGAAGAGTTCTTTCAGAAGTCAGCTCCTTCAGATTCACTGGTTTTTACTTTTATTTATTTCTTTGTTTGTCATCCTGTCGCAGCTGGACACAAACCTCATAGTTAAAACATTCTCTGGGGCAATGGTACCAAAAATAATTAACCGAGCAAAGCTGCTATCCAGTGGAGAGGAGATGGATAGCAATGTGTTCTGCTTGTCTGCTAAGCACCTTCTGAGGCCGGGATAACAGCAGCAGGACTAAACCGGCCTATTCTCCAGCAGCAGGTGTTTGCAGAGCTTTTGAGAGGTTTGGGAAATGAAATGTGTTTTCTGAGAGCTCACAATGAAATCATACAAAGAAGGGCTCTTCTTATACTGTCATCCTATATCACACCAGGTTTGGAAACGGAGCACTTCTCCTGTGCCTCCAGAACAACAATATTTTTCTGATGCATCTTATATTTTAAAGTGCCCTCCCTAATCAGAGCTTCACATAAGAAGTAAATCTCCAAAATTCATACATAGTGCAATTTGAAAGTGTCAAGCCAATAGCACCCAAAATTCTGATATAAACAGACTGTAGAGCTGGCTAATGAATAGCTCTACCCTCTCATCATGCCACAGTAAACTTGGCTGTCATGCAACTGAAATGCAGGTGAACATGTTTCTGTTTTTCTCCCATTTCACAGGACGCTCCAGCCCACTCCCAAAAAAACCCCAAATGAACAGTTAAGGCGGAACACAGGGCAGGCTCCCAGACCCCAGACTAAGAGCAGCAAAAGGAGCCGGCTGCAGACCTGGTGTAGTTGCCCTGGTAGATCCAATCTGGACTACAGGATTGGGACCTCTTTGTTAAAAATCTGCTTGCAGAAGCTGGAAGCAAAGATGCTTTGAAAAAGATAATGGTGTTTCTTTTTCTAAGACCTGGTCCCAGATCTCCTGGGTTTTTTTGTTCTATCCAAATAAAAAGTCATTGCTGATATACCACGAAATGCAGATGAATGATACAGGTTTGCTCATAATTCCTAATAAGGTTAAGTTACTTTCTGGCATTAACTGATATTACACTAAACCATAAAAGCTTTAGCCCCTATTTTCTCAGTACATTACCTTTGATTATTTCATTTTCACTTCTGATTCACAAGTCTAAAGGAATTACCATCCCAGCAGAGTGCTGGGCTTTAATCCAGCGTCTCATTTCCAGCAGCAGCAAGAAACAGAGGAAGATGCAAAATCTCTGCCACAAGCTCTTCTGAGCTCTTCCTCCAGAGGTTTCCACTGAGCCCTCAAAGCTATGGAGGGGTCTGCCTGAAGCCCAGTAATTTATAATCCTGCCTACACACCGTTTTTATTATGATATCTTGACTATTTTTATTCATTTCTATTCACTGTTCATGTCAAAAGTTCTTAAGTTCTTCCTTGTTTGAGATTTGTGGTGAGGACTTCTGAATATCAAAAGGCTCAGAAATTTAAAAAACACTTCTGGCAATCTTGGCAGGCCCAGTAAATTTGAGAAAGAAAATTAGAGTTTTATACTTCCATTTTCCTTTCCCTCCTCTTTACTGGGGAAGAAGAAAAAAGGATGAAGGATAAAGATTTCTTCTTGTTGGAGCTTTCTTTGAGGGAGCTAATTCATGCATTTGCAGGAAAATTGAAAAGTTTACTTTAAACAGTTTGCTACAGCAACCCTTTGCTGCCCTTCTCTTCCCTCAAGTAGGAATTCTGGAAATACAAACAGAAAATGCTTTAATGAAGCTTTCAAAAGGTAGAAGGGGTCTTGTGGTGAGAAACAAACAGTTTATAACACTGTTTGAAGTCTCACTGGAAAGCACTCCTGCCTTTTGGGCCGATAAAGCTTTTAAAATGCCTGTATTAGCATGGCAGCTAGAGCCTCGTATAAAAAACAACCATGTATTTTCATGAGCATATCTGCTTCTTGCACAGAGAGGAAATAAAATAGAGGGACACTAAGCCACTGCAGAGTGTAAGACAGTTAAGGAAGGTTGTTCTAATGAGAAAGCATGCATGAACATATCATTGAAATGATCGAACATCTGTAACCTTCCGTACTTCCACCTTCCATAACAGCTAAACATGCCAGCATCCACAATGTGCATATCCTCACTACACCCTGGAAACTGCTATTGACACTGGACAAATGAGAAATCCAAGCCTACATATGCTGAGGGCTAGCTTTTTCAAAAGGGTAAAAAAACACAGCAGGGAACTGAAGACAGTCCCTTGAATCCTAAGCTTATTTTTTTCTCCTGTACCAGTCAGTCATTTTGTGAGCTCCGATTTATTCCTATTAGAAAAACAAAATGCAGCAAAAGGGAGCCCAAACCAAGCATTCATCTCGTATTGATCCAAATTCTTTCACTTCTCATAATTTCACTCCTTCAGAGAAAATGCATTTCTGTCCAGGCTTCAGCTAAAATGCTCTAAGAGATGTAATCTAAACATATATGCTAAAATTTGTCACATGGCTCCGCCTTTTCTGTTTGGATCAAATGGAAGAAAAAAAAAATCTAATGGAAGAGGAGTTGAGTATTTCAGAAATCTGTATTCTGCTTCTGCAAACCCAAGGGAATTCAACAATTCAGTTAAAATTGGGTAGTATTTGGTTTTGGTGTTCTTCATTTGCAAAGCTTTGGAATATTTTGAGCTTTAAGCATATCACTAAAAGGAGACATTGTCTGCACTGTGATTCACTGGATCACAAGGGCATTGTCTACACTTGGACAAAAGCTTTTCATGATGGAAGTCTCTAACCAGTATCATCACCTAAAATCTGCACGTGCTCTTAGGTGAGCGGAGCACAACAAACTATTATAGTCACCATGATTTCAGGTTAGGATATCAGTTAATCGCCACACATATTATTTCACTTCCTACATTATGTCAGGGAAGTATAACAGAAAAGTGTTATCAACATCTGGGACTGTATTAGTAGACTTAAAGGCTGGGGGGAGGCAGAGCCTCCAACATCATTAATGGAATTTTAAAAGCAACCCATGTAGTATGTGTCTTCAGTGTGCTAAAGTGGATCAAGATTAAAAATCTTCTATGTTGGAATTTTCCTCCTTTTTTTAATTTTTTTTTTTTGACATTACTCAAATGCCCAAGTAATTTCTTCACTGAAATTTCAATTTCATGGATAACTCAAATGTGTACACATTGATTGTAAATAAAGACATGTTCAGCATGGAAAAGGATAGAGAATGGGAAAAATGAGAACTCGAAGTTATTAATTCTTAAAAGAAAGCACTGAATAAAGAGTTATGGGTTCCAAAAAGATAAAGCAAAAATCCCCTGTGGAGTCCTCCAAGCTCTGGTGGAGTCCTTGAAAAACAAGATAACAGACACAGACAAAGAATAGTCCCAATCTTTGGATTATGTTGACTAAATCATGATTCCCTGTTTGAATCTGAAAATTTATGTGAAATGGAACATTAATTTCGCTAATGAAATAATGGAAAGAAACTGACATAATATGAGAGTTAATGACATTTTCTCCTGGCCACACAGGTACATTTCCTGGTTTTCTTTTCTTCCCATTCTTATAAAGCTTTCTGCAAAGTAAATCAAAGCTGCAAGTTCCTTTGAGCGATTGGGAAGAGAGGGTACAATGGGGAGAAGAAGAATATCCTTACAGTCCTGTATTCAACATTCAATCCAAAATTTACTGGAAGAGGATTTCCAGTGCTCCACACTTACAGGAACTATTCTAAGTAAAAAGAATTTAGGGTGAGCAAGTTGATTTTATTGGAGTCTCTTCCAGTGCATTACACTGTAATAGAATGCCCATTCATTTACAGGGAAACGCGTTTCCTGGGCTCAGTTTCAAAGGGGATCGTGCTTCCAATAATTAAATTGTGTACAGAAGGCAGTCACTTAAATTCCACACTGCTAAATTTATGCAAAACAGAACCCTATTGATTTCCTGCACTTTCCCAGCCTTCAGCTGAAGTTACATGCATCCCATCAAGAGCATGAAACAGATTTTTCCATTAACTGGAAGTCTAAAGAATGGTGTATGATATTTGAGCCTATGATAAAACCATGTATTAGAAGGAGCAGAGAGAAAACAGGAATGGGGCAGTTTACTGCACATCTTATGCTTCCAGCCATAAAGCTTATTCAGTAATCTGCTTGGGAATTCACCCTGGCATGTTTCTTATTACTCAGTCTATGCAATTCCCCCAAAGTGTTCAGCGATTCTAACATTGCCAAATATAAGTCTTCATTCTTTTTTTTCTTCCATGGAAATTTTAATGAGCTCTAGAGCTGTTTCTTCTAACTCATCTCTCTCTCTCGATAATATGTTGTCACTACCACCAGAATGAAGTGCCACTACACAAATGGCCAGCCAAAGAATGTACAAGATGTTACTTGATTAGAAGAAACGAGCACGCTGGCTGCAGCAGTCTCCCAGGTCTTCAGGACTGCAGACCCTGTTGTGACCTGGGCTCTGTACCCTGTTCTGTGACCTGCCAAGGCAATGCAAAAAAAACCATAATGCAAGAAAACCAGATTACTCTGCCTGCCCCTGCGGAGTTCAGCAGTAATAGTTCCTGGATGATTAGGATGGAGCTTGTTTGCACAGTAAAGTCCACTCAAGTCAAGGGAAATATTTCAATTATTTGAAGTGGGTTGTAGATTGGAGTTGTAATTGAAGCTTCCTTTCTCAGTGTTATTGCTACATGAATGCTGACCCATTGCAGCAATCAGCAGTGCCCTTACTAAGCTGCAATTACTTAAAACTATTGAAATGTATCACCCCACGGAAGTAATTTCTCTTCTCTTTTAGGGCGTCATTTATTTGTAAATCGTTCAGGGTGGGTCTCTGTTGCAGATATCACAAATTAGTTCTGTTTCTCATAATACAGTCATCTGATAGCTGTTCAAAATGGAAAATAAAAATTTAAGGTTAGAAGAACTATTGTAATTCTCCCTTTCCTCTCCCCAAACTCAAACAAATGTGAGCAATAAAGAATACTATAATAAATTTTTTAAAACACATCTTTTCCTCTTAAGAAAAGCACAAGGTATTTGTTCAGTTATACACAAATTTAATGAGAGGTTACACATCCTTCACAAGTTATTACCTTTGAAGCCAGAGCTGCAATGCCACAAATTTTCTAAGTCAGATTTCAGGCATTTCAAATGGAAAACCTTGAGAGACTGTCCAACTTCTGTAGCAATTCAGAAATGATGTCATGAACAGATCAACCTTCTAATGTAGAAGACAAGGACCTATGCCATATATACATGCACAAATCCGAAAGTGTCTTAAGTCACATGCTCCTTTACAGGTACGTTTAAGAATGAAGACAGTGCATCTGCCATGAAATAATCTGTCAGCTGAGTTTGGTGGGACATGTCATCAGGGTCAAGTAAAAGCAATTTTTCCCCAATCTCAGGTTAAAACACAAGAAGCAGAGTTTTCGTTTTTGGCTTTGGGTTTAGTTTTTTGTTTGGGGTTTGTTGGGTTTTTTTAAGGGCAGCTATAAAAAGCCTAGACAAATGTTTTCTCCCTGGAATATCTGATGATATAGCAAGGACTGGATGTGCGATCCTATGTTTGACTCTGGAAAAAAAAAAGTTCTTTTTTCTTCCTCATAGGCTGATTAGAGTAATACCATTATACTTCAAATCCCATCTGTATGATCAGCGTCAGCAAAAAGACTTAACTTATCAAAATCTATTTAGGCTGCCCAGAAGTGACTTGACTACAATGCATAAATACGTACAGAGGCAGAAGATGAAGTGGTAAATGACTATTCAATATATCATAAAGGCACAGTGACAACCACTGAATGAAAGATAAAGCCTGACTCATTCAAATTAAAGGTACTAATTATTTAATGACTACAAGGAGAACTGTTGGCATAGGCTGGCCAAGGAGTTTGAAGCCATCACCTTTGTGGAGCTTAAAAAGGACTGATTGGACCAACATCCAGCAGCAATTTCTTAGGAGGAGCTGTTTCTGTCTCGGAGCAGGAAGGTGGGCTTGTATTACCTTCCTGACATCCCTTCCAGCCCTTCTTTCTGTTGTGAAATCAGCAGAGAAAGCTGTAGGACTCCCAGTAACGGTAATGGCCAGCAGTATGCAGAAGCTTGGAGCAGCGTGCCTACTCACCTCAAAATCCACTAAATTTGGGTAACTGGAATCAGATCAGTGCTAGCCCTTTTGAACTCTATAGCCAGCAGGGTTTGATAAATAACAGGAAAAAGATTAAAAAATAGGAAGAGTGTTTTCCCAGACACTGCGAGATGTTTTTAGCTAGCAGCAACTGTAAGACAAGGATGGAGAATCAGCACCCTTGGATTTCATCTATTGCCGGACCTGGGGGAGCACCTCTAGAAAGCTGAATATCAGGAACTGAGTTTGAACTTAGAGCTCCTGTTCATTTCTGTGAACAAAAATCAGGATGGTGAATGGGAAGTGGGTACTCTCACTTTGACACACCGTGCTCGAAGCACACCCTGCTGTAGTGAAAGTGCTGGAACTGATGTTCAGTTTGTACACAAAACTTGCATCTTCTGTCCAAAGAGAGCAGACTCTGAGGACGCTATTGCTCATGACCTCTGTGAAAGGTACCTGGCTTCTATGTAAAATGGCAATTCAGTCATAAAGGCAAGTTTCAGTAGTCCCAAATATACATTCTACTTCCTCAACTGTTTGTGACCAGAAAATAATACCACAGGTGACTGCACTCCTCCACTATCCACCTTTACCTCCATTTGACATGCCCAGCCATTTACAGATTCTTTCACATCAGTCACTATAAATCCATTCCCTTGGGAAAACGAGGAATAAATCATGTAACTTCATCTCTTCCCATTCAAATATTCATTCCTATTATTTACAGATAATGAGATATCGGAGACTTCTTGCCTCCTCTCATTGTGTATGCTGTCCTGTCAAAATTGGGGCTGCTCTAGCTAGTGCTCTTCATTTATTGCACAGGAACTGAAGATCAGCATTTCTCCTTTTAGTCTACATTCTCTAGAGTGAAGACTTGAATATGGGAAAGGAAAGAACCACTAGTCATAACCTTAAAAAGGGATTAATTTCATCTGTAAAGTACTGAGAAATCTTTTGCAATGCTGGGAGTGAAATTACTGATCCTGATGAAACAGTGGACAAAAGCCCAGCTCAAAAATGCTCAGTCTGCTTCAGTGTCATGGGGCTGCAAGCTTTGCTGTGCTTTGCAAGCTCTTGGCTAAGCTGAAGTTAAAAAAAAACAAAACAAAACAAAAACACCAACAAAAAACCCACACACAAAACCAAACCACTGTGCTTTGCAAACCCACAGAACAGCATTGCGAGCATTACTGAAAAAAGGGTAGAATCACAAAAAAAGGCTGCTGATACTCCAGATACTAGAACAGATTTTCTGAGCATGGGGTGTATGTGGAGTTCTGAGCTCCATTGAAAATCTAGTCCGTGTTTGTCCCTGTTTACTGGAATCTCATTGTCCAGTTAAGCACCTGCATTATTTCTTTAAACATCAGGTCACTTTTTTTATATAGGGAAGCAGTATCTAATTTGATCCATGGACAGCAGAACTACAGCTAGGTTCATAGATTTCAAAGTTCAAGGCAGAGTCAAGAACTGAACCATAGTGTATCACAAGTGAGCTCATGGCCAATCACTAGTACGATCTTGGCACCTTTGGGGACTAATAAATTTTGAGCTCTTCAAAATATTTGACCCTAGAAGAACTGTAAGTCCAACCCTGAACTCTGAAGAAAAAAAAACAAACCTAGCACTGATATGTGAGGTTATTTACCAAGTCTCTTCCTTCAGGGAAAAAGACACAGAGCAAGTACAGCTGGTCAGATACTGCAAACCTAGAAACTGAGATAGAAAACACAAAGCTGTCTGTGACCCACAGCTTGTGTACAGTCTATTCAGATTCAGTCATGTAGTAGCAGGCAGCTTGCCTGATTAGCACCTGATACTGCCAATTTTAATGCTCACTCCCCCCTCCATGTTCTTAAAAGCACTTTTTTCAATCTCTTTCATAATGTGCCACTCTCATCTTATCCTAGATATTTCAAAGTCTTACCTAGCTTCCAGCAACGATACAGAACTAGTAATAGTGAGAGGTGGGCGAAACTCCTTTCTAGTATCATTACTCATGCATAACAATTTAAACCGTGTTTTCAAAAACTGTGTATGGTGGTAAAAACTCAAGTCACAGGAGTACAAGCCAAGAGGAAGCTGAAATGGGATGCTCAGGTGCGGAACTAAATTAATTTTAAAAAGGCTGAGCAAGTAGTTTAGGGAATAGTTTTATGAATTTACCCAGACTCCACAAAGACTTGGAAGATTTGCACTAGAATTTAGTTTGAAAATAATGAACTGAAATACCAGCCCTGCCTAAAGTGTTCTCCAAAAGCCCCTTATCCAACAGCTTCTTCCAGGCTTCTCACTTATCTCCCAATAGCTGCAGAAAACATTGCGTATAAAAAGCACATAAATGGCCAGAATCCATGACTTGCAGAGATTAGGAATTACTTTTTTAAAGCCTTGCCACCCTCCACATTCATTGCAAAGTATATGAAAAAAATAACATTCCTTGCAATGACTCTGCTACCGCTCATGAAAAACATCTTTCCTGATCACTGACATGGCAGATATGCAGCTGACATCTGCTCAGCAGTTTAAGATTGCTTTGCTGACACATAAAATTGAGTTTCACTGTGAAATCAAGATGATATCATTTGCTATTATAATAAGTTGTTAAAGCCCATGGTAATACTTTTCCGCCTTTTTCAATCAAGTGGTTATCTTTTTGCTCTCCTCTCTCCCTCCCAGTCACTAGTTGTGAGTTTATCTTCTCAACAAAACACTCACAGAAAAAGTATTTTGTTGTGTTTTTAAACCGCTGTTGTTTTCAATAAAACTAATTAACATCTTGCAGTAAACCAGTTCCCTGGGTCTCCTTAGATTTCAAATGAAGCTGACCTATGCACAACAGGGTCTTCACTTTAGATTGAACGTGCTCATTAGTGTCTTCTAATAAATGAGACTACTGGGTGATGCTGTTCATTCCACCTCCCAGAAGGTGCTGCAGAGGAGGAAAGTGCAATTGGGACAACTATTTGATTTAAGCATGCCCCATACCTGTGCTCTTTTTCCCCATTCAGCAACAATTAAAAGCTGAGAAAGACTGAGGAAAAAAAAAATTGAGAGACTTAGAGTTCTGGGACATTCCTGTTCAAAAATTGGGCTGAACTCCAGAGGCACTGGTGAGCAGTATGAAGTCCCCCAGCATCCCCCTACCCAGGCACACATGTGCCTTGAGGATGATGGTTTTCACACTGAACTCTGTAGTGTCACGGCCAACATGCTCTCATAGAGGGGAGAAACAACTGAGAGTTGTTCTTACACTACACCTACTCAAGGCTATACGTAGCCCATCATTACATCGAAATTCAGATGAAGGGGAACCAATTAAGCTGCCTGTCAGTTAATACAATCAGAGTTCAAACCACTTTAGCCCTCCTGAAGGAGAGGAGAAGTTGATGAGGCAAGATTTCTCATACTTAATTGCTCTTCAGCATAGTCAATACAGTCAGATTCCTGAGTAAAGAAAACACCCACACATAGCATTTCCAAAGGTGCTAATCTTCTGCCTCTACAGATAACCCAGGTTACCTGAGAAATTAATGAGGCATTATTAACACCAGAAACACCCAAAGCATTTTCAGATGAGGCAAGAGCATGGAGACCCCTCAAACTTCAGCAACAAGGGTCATTCAATGGGCTTTTCCATGGAAAAGCAAAGGTCAGAGCCAGGGCAACAGTATACCTGAGGAAGACCAGCTACATTCTAATCACTTACCTTTTCTGCAAGACATTTGTGTAAGTCCAGGGAAAGCATTTGTAAATCTAACACTTTGGAAGAGGGCCAGAGAACATTTCTGAATAGCTTAAAAAGTAAAGGAAAAAAATTTTATAAATATATATAAGCCCCTAATGAAATAGCTCACTAGCTCTAAGTGTTATCTGTTTATTCCTTGCTAGCCTTTGTGCTACTCCCTCTATTTGGGCCAAAAGCTGTTCATAGCTGCATTTCTTGCTTCTACAGACTGTCCAGCTCAAAGAAGACCTCTAACAAAAGATCCCATCTATAAACTCTCATCTGATGAAAACGAATATCCATCTTTCTAACCTAAATGCCAGCAGCAGCACTTCTTTCTCCTGAGAGCTCCCCATGCAATCCCTATTAAATTAAACCAGAAAAATGCTCACTCATTCCTTTTTAAAGTAGCAGATTACCCATAATCCCCTCCCCAGGAATTCAAATTTTCTTTCCCTTAGAAAAGGGCTCAGTCAAGTCATATCTAAAAAGAGACCACTTAGAGACCTGCCATGCAGGATTAAAAAGGAAATAAAAGTGAACCCCTAGTAAAAATCTCTCCTTTATTTTCCTCAGTGATGAAACAAGGTCTGCAACAAGATGGGCACCCAGTTACTAAACTGCATTTCCCAAGAGGCCACAGGTCTCAGCTCAAATTTCACACCTAATTTCCTGCTATAAAAGGCTTTGTGGCCAGCTAAAGCTTTTTTTACAGATGATTCAGGAGGGTGGTGATGTTATTCTGTAGGTTGCTATTATTACTCAGGTGAGTAAAAGATAGTAGCTTCTAAAAACTAGCTTGCTTGTTTGGGGTTTTGAGAGGCCTATAACCTTATTTAGTGTTCTTGCTTTCTTTGGAGTTGATAATTTAGCCTTTTATTTTAAAAAGTTTTTTTATTCTTATTTTCAACAAGATAATTTTAAGCTAAATCTTTACATTAGCATGACTAAAACTTTCTGTTGTTTGCCCTTTAGTAATATAGGGTTTGAATTGTACTGAGATGCACGGTTATGCTCTGCTATGAAGGAGTCGAGCAGCAAAACGTGCATTCCAAAAAGAAAAATTTCCAAGCTATTTACAAACAAGTTTGTGTGCTTCTCTTGCCGCAGGCTGCTGATCAAATTATGGTCTGGGTTAGCTGAGGATTCGGAGGCTCATGTATTTGTCAGAGTCTACTTATAAATATAGTTAGCATCTGCATTTGAAAAACTCTAGCAGATTCATTAAATGTTCTAATAAAAGGAGGAAGAAAAGTGAAGCTAAATAGAAAAGCTTTTAATTAACATTAGAGTATTATCTCTGCCATAAGGTTTGTGTAAGGAGCTTGTTTTGTTTTAATGTTCCAGTAATGTTTAGGTTATGTCCATTACATCTGTTGTTTAGTTTGTTTGGGGTTTTTTTCTGGAGAGCAAAGATAGGGATTTCTTTCTAAATAATGGCTAGTTTCTCTGCATTTGAATTTGGTGTATGGAAGAAAAAAGAAAGGTATTTAAAATCTTTGGGTCTAGGCTTATGTTCTCAAAGATACTTTGGTGCTCACAGAATCAAATATTAATAGTCTGAGCTTTTAGGCCCTAAATACTAAGGCAGATGATATCATGAAATCACACTACTTAGCTTCCTAGCTTGAAGTGCAGAAGTCTCTTTTTGTACCATAGAGAGATTTACTATTACAACTGATAAAGAAATGCAAGCACACAATTAGAGTTAGATTTCACCAAAGGCTTCGTAACAGCAATCTACCTCCTATGTTCCTTATTGTTTAACAAGGCACCTGCTGGGAGTTTTTATGTGTGGAGGTTAGGTATATTTAGAAGTATAGTCTGATTTAAATACATGTTGTTTTGATGTGATCTACTCAATTATAAATGCAGAACTCTGATATAAAAACACAGTTCCTCCTAAAGAACTAATATCTAGGCTTTAATTTCACTATTAAGCACTTCCAAATATACGTGCTTAATTAAAGCATCAGGGAAACCTCTTGTAGACTGCAAACAAGGATCCTCTGCATTTTTTCCCCCAGATGCCCTTTCCTGCCTTTGAAACTTGTTTCCCTGTATAAGGCGGCAAGCATTTTAGTGCTGCTGGCTTAACCAGTCCAAGGGGAACTAACGACCAAGATGTTTTACTCCTCCTCTGCAAAGATGGGGGATGCTGCTGTTTCTAACATCGATGCTAACGTAGCTTTGAAGAATTGGGGGGGGATCAGAGAGGGACTCCAAGAAGTGGCAGCTACCTCTGCTGCTGGCAAGCCCTGCTGTGCCCTGAGCGAGCAGGTCGGGCTGGGGGAGACACGCTCACGTGAGCCAGAGCAGTGCACGGGCATATGTTGTCGGAAATGAATGCTAATGGCCCTGGCATCGACAGCCCAATAAAGCTGATTGGTTTTTAATTTCTTGGCACTGGGGGTCCAGCAGCGTGCTGCACAAATTGAGCAGCGTTACCCAGGTATCGCTCAGGCTGTTTAGTGATGCCGGTGGCTCTGCTGCGCTGGGAGATTTGCACCGGTGCTGCCCAGGTTGCTCCTTTCTACATCATTACCTCCCTGCCAGCACCCGGCCATCCTGGCACACTGGTGATTTCTCAGGAGCTGGCAGTTATTTTTCCAGAGAGTTGGATTTTTTTTTGTGTAGAACAGCACAGCAAATCAGACCTCACTTATTCTTTTCTGCTGCTTTGGGGCTTTGCTCATCCCTTCAGCTTATGGCACTTCCAGCCAAGTGTTTGTTGCAGGAATTGGTGGATAAAGGAAATGCTATTTAGGGAACCGGGGGGAGAAAGGCAAGTTTGGGGAAGACTAGCTGCTACTCACTGTTACAGTTATAGTAAGAGCAGGGAAATATTCAGGAGATGGAGCTCACAACACACAGCCAGTAGTAAGAGAGGATGGGAAGCTGCAATATTGCCTTTATCAGTGAGATAAATAATGATACAGGCAAGTTGTCCTTCCCGTCTGTCTTCTGCCTGGTTTGTTAAAACATCGCAGATGAGCAGAACGTAACACCCTGTCTGCACAGCACCTTGCCCTGGGTTAGCACAATGCAAATTATTTTATGCAAAGTTGATAGAGAAATACAGCTGCACGTCTACAATGAACACCTCCTTGGAGGTTAGCTTAATTCTATGTTAAGATAAACTCTACTTACTCTTAGCTCAGTTAACTGTGGAGAAAGAGTTATAGAGTACTTTCAGGCCTTTGGAAATGTTTGCAGGAAACTAAAAGTCACTTCTGTGCTGCACATTGAAACCTCAACGGGTGTTGTAGAAAATAAAACACCATTTATTAAGTGTGGGTTTTCTTTCTTTCTGCTTTCCTTTATCCATTCTGCTGGCTAAGCAGCTCATGCCATTTACATTTCTCAGCTGGAGAAATAGGAATTAAGATTATTTGTATTGTTTGAACACAGTTTAAACCCCAGGATCAATTGTAGGAGTGGGTAGCTGGATATACAGCTAGGAGAAAGGGCCTGGAGCTGGCATGACAAGGTAGGACCACTAGCCGAGCAGGTCTGGCTCTGCCAGTTCCAAGTGTTTTACTAACCTGTCTAAACCAGGAACATGGATTTTACTTTTTCTTGAGATGCAGTTCAGCTCAGTGATGTTGCGTCGCATAAATTTGTCAGATGTTTTAAATTAGTGATCTTCAACTTTTGCTGATTTAACTTACAGACTACTGAAAGCTTCCTGAAGAAGGCATGAACTGCTCCATTGTGACTCAAGGCCTGATGGACAATAGATATGTTGCGGCTGACTTAGTGCTTGCATACCCTCTGAATTAGGGCAGGGATTTCAAAGAGTCTCAAGAGTATAGGTAAAAACACGGTCCCTAATAGTGTAGGAGAGGTATTTAGAGTAATCAGCATTTTGTAGGCATCAGCAACTACAAAACCAAGTCATATAAGAAATGTGGGATCTTGTGAACCTGTTTTGGTCATTTCCAGGCGACCATTTGAACTTTCCAACGACTGCCTATATCTCAAGTTTTTAAAGTTCCAAGTTTAAAATCTAGAAAACTTTGTCTGAATTTTCTTAATCTCTTGAGTTTTTGATGCCTGTGGAGATGACAAAGATGTCTACACAGCTTTTGTTCAGACTTATCGCATGTGGCCATGAGATAATCCTTCTGAGCTAAAATACTTGCAGTGCTGCTGTGCATTTTTAACATTGCTATGACTTCATTTTTAGAGCATTTCCATAACAATCTTTCTAGAAGTAGGGCTGAGGAAGAAGGAAAAAAGATCATAGCATAATGCAAGTTGAAAGGGACCTTGGGAGGTCTCTAGTCCAACCTCCTCCAAATAGGATCAGCTGTGGGAACAGATGAGGTTGCTCAGGGCTTTACCCACCTGGGTCTTTAAACACCCAAGGATGGTTGCTACACAAACTCTCTGGGCATCCCATTCCATGGCTTGACCATCCTCAAAGTGAAGGAGGTTTTCTTTCCATTCAGTTTGAACCACTTTTGTTTCAATTTATGTTCATTGTCTCAGCCTTTCTCCAATTTTGGGGGACCTCCCTGATCTCCACGACCTTTCAAAAATGGCTGTGGCTGCCTGGTGTGTCCCTGCTGTGCAGCAAGGCAAGGCTGCAGCACAGCCACAGTCTTGCACATGTCACGCAAGCTGCGTGGTGCTGGAGAGGACGTGCCCTGTGCTCCCCCTGCCCTCCCTGGGATGCCCTGTGCAGGGCAGCACCCAAGCATGGAGAGACTGCCCTGTACCCCAGAGAATCTCCTAGGGCAGCTGCACCTTGGCAGGGCCACCACTGGCATTGCTGCAAAAACAAAGCTCCTGCCTTGAGTGCCATTTCTCCTGCCATGACCCAGCTCTGAACACCAAGCAAGGCAGCATGGCCCCAACTTCTGCTCCATCCTTATAGGGGTCTTTCCACTCCTGGTCTGGGGCCAACAGGGCACTCCTGGGACCAGTAGCTGGAATGCAGGAGCCCAGCCTGCCCAGGGTGCTGAAGGGCACCAGGGGGCCCCAAAACACCAGCCCCAGAAAGGGGGACCACTGGAGGACACGGGCTGCAGCCTGCCTTCCGTTCTCCATGGCTTTGCTCACTGCCTGGAGATGGTGCCCCACTCTGTGGGTTTGGAGGACCAATAAGTGACGTTTCCCCTAGAAGCAGGTTGCCTTTCATGGAAAGTTGGAGATCTACCATGATAACCGGAAAGCAAGTTCTGCTGAGGCAAAACCCAAAGAAATTTTAGGCTAGGCTGACTGCATGTGTGATTTTGTGTATCCTAAGTGAAAAGTCAAATGCTTTTCTGGACCAGAACAGATTTTCTGACCCACTGTAAACTGAATTGCCTATGCATTGCAGGAATATTTGAAAACTGTGTATGAATGGCAGCGAGGTGATGCTACAGCAGCTGTAAAAAGTCTATTTTGGCATTTGGCCATCTCCCAAACATAAGTAGCAAAATAACTCATCCATCAGGGTCAGGAATGGCTGTGCTGGTTACCCTCAACTTAAACCTTGTGAGTTTTATTTGGCTTTATAGCCAAATACAACCAGGCTGAGGTCAGCCAAGGCACTGGCTGGTTATGCAGGCAGGCTGTATTTTTTTTCTTTATAAAGCTCACTGGAATCCATTTGCAATGACAGATGCCATGGAGTGCATCTGCCTGGTTGTTCACCACTGATAATACAGCTGAGTCTCTTTCCATGTTCTTTTATAGTCTTAAACATTCTCATTGCCTTTCTGTTGGAAATCATACTGTATTTTTTGTTTCTGTTTTGCTGGTTTTTGAACACTGCCATTTTTAAGGGGTTATTATTTTTCCCCTTTGCTAAGTTCAGCTCATTACTCCTTAGCAAAGAAAGTATAACTAAATTTATAAATTAAAAACATTTTTTACCTTGTCATTCATATGACTTGGGAAAGTGGTAAGTTACAGATAACCTTTGGGGTTTGTGTGTGTGAACCTGCAATCAAAATCAACCACTTTCCTGTACTTGAATTTTTAGGGGTTTTTTTTTGCATTGCTTGCTTACTCAGAAAAAGACACTTAAACATTTGGAGTCAATAAATGCTGTAAAGCAGATAGCTAGCTGTGCAGTGATTTTCCCCACTTTTCATATTTTTATATTTGCCCATTATTGAAAAGGGCATTCTTTTCTTCTTACAGAAAGTATTAAATTGGGATATATCTTTTGCCTCTGAACTCCCATTCCTAACCATATAAATTTTGGATAGTTCCTTATGTTCACCAGATATTGGTGCTCTATCTTTATGTCACCACTAACTTTGGCCCATCTGACAAACTTATCTTCAGAGAAGCTGAGAAATAAGATTACATGGGCTTGATTCAATTTGGCAAGCAGCAGCAGATTTGCATTTGCTTTGCATTGGTGTTGGCTTTCCATGCTCAGTGGTGTAGCCACTCCTTGTGCAAACCTCCCCCTGCTTTCATTCAGAGTCTGAGATAAACAGATGTTTGGCAAGATGTTTAGCATATGAAATGATTAGTCTGCTCAGATTCTTGCTCATACGTTATACTGCATGGGTGTTTTGGTTTGGGTGTTATTCAGTTGTGTTATGAAGAGAACGACTTCAGTGTCCCATTGTGAGTTTCTCACTATTCAAGCTGACAGTTTATACACAACAATAGGGTAGTGAACAATGGTCCATCAGAGCTACCAAGAACAGGAAGCAATTTGAGATGTATTGGGTAATGAAGAGCAAATGTACTCTCCTTACCACAACTCCATGGAAGCTGCTCTAAAATTTTATGACAAATCTTCTGCAACAGTCCAGCTGCAAAAGAAATATCTTGGAAGAGCAGAAATAGGAAGCTTTCATTCATCAGCAGTGTCTCTTTGATGGCCTTTTTCATTTTTTCAGATTTAGTCAGATAAATGAATACAGTCCACATGCCAAGGTCAATGGTACACTTCTTCCCTGTAGTAGCTACACAGGAATCATTGTGTTTGTGTGGGTAAGCATTGGTCTCTGTCACACCAAACAGAAAGAACACAGGATTTTTTCTTAGATCTCTATATTAGATATACATTTGGTAAAGTGTATTTGTAAGAGTGAACAGTGTTTCTGGCTCAAAGATGCTCAGGTTGTAGAGGAAGCTCTCCCTTCTTCCTTTGACTTTGCATGAGGCCCTGTATGCTGAAGTAGATCTGTAATTTATTAAAGATAACACACACTATTAATGTTTAGGGCCAGAGAAAGACCACAATTATTAGGTCTGTAGGCTAAATCAATGCCTTGCAGGCTTGAAGAACAGTGAGTCTCACTATTCTAATTACACATCTAAAGCGTTGGGGTGTTTAAAATTGCATAAGTTTGAAAGCAAACCATGGTGCAGGATCTCTTTGGTTTGTGAAAGGACTGAAAAAAGGACAATAGAGATGAATACATGCAGATTGGAAGATATTGGATAAAATAGTGTAGTGATGTTTGGGGCTTATGTGTGTAGCTGGCATATATAATGAATTCAGATACATTTCATACATAAATGATAGAATCAGACATCCAAGAAACTGATTATATGCCTACGAAAGAACTGATGACTTAAGTTGTTTGGACCTGATTGCTGGATGTTTTGTTATGTTTTGAAGTAATTCACTAACGAATAACTGACCTTGTTACTCATTGAACTAATTCACCTGAGTGGTGAATTTGGACTTGAAAGGTGGCTGTTGGTGGGAACAGACCAGGATGACCAAGGACTGATGGCTGCGGTGCTGTGGGGTACTTTACATTAATACTGGCTAATGGGTAAAGACCTCATTATGGAAAAATGAAGAGTGAGGCACGGTGCTTGTAGTAAAGGCTGAGGGGTGGGTGGGTGAGAACCCTCCTGTGGAAGGAGCCACTGCAAAGCAAATTTGACCTAATCTTGGGGTGTTCTGCTGTGTGCCTTACTAGTACAGGAGGAGTCATGCTTGGAGTACATCTGGGAAATTTATGTTTACTTGGCAACTGCAGAGGTATGATAGTTGAGGAATATGAAGATGCAGTTATTTTAATTAAAGAATTAATAAGGCTGCTAGAATATCACACAGTGTATTTTTCTGGGGGCAGGGGACAGAAAAAGAATCTATATAATCTTCCATTACAGTTTCTGATAGAAAGGTGTCTCTCAGCATAGACAGAGAGGATAATCACTCTTTGGTTTTTGGTAACAAGCCAATAACAGCCCTTTCTACTGCAAACATCTCTGGTTTGAGGGAGAAATGTTTTCTAGAATGAATGTAACAATGCTGGATTGAAAAGTACGTTATAAGCTACGATAGCTTTCCCACTGCATTCTGTTTTGTCTCTCCTATTGTATTTTAATGTTTCTCTGATATGAGCAAGCTGTATCTTTTCCTTGTTTCAGTGTACAAACAAGTATATTGTGTCAGGTCACTAAATACAGCAACCATTATTAGCAAATCAGATAAAATGTGCCACGATGCTTCGATTCTTGGTTTAATCAAGCACTTCAGATATTTTTTGAAAAGCAGGAATAGATCTCAATTATGTAACTATTGTATTCTTCCCTAGAATTTTAAGGAAAAGCTGGGGGTTTTGGGTGACTTTTTTTTCCAAATCGTTGTAGGAAGAAATAGGAATATTGTTCAGAGCTTCTGTGCAAGCTCTTTCTTGTTGATCCTCGCTGTCACTTCCGTATGGTTCATACATTTTAAGTAGTAGAATAAGAATGTAAATCTCTGGATGTATGCTTTATTAGCATAGCCAAATAAATAAATGAATTGCCCTAAAAACTGAAAATGCCCCTTGAGATTCACTGAGCCATTCACAACCTAAGTTTGACAGGCAATGATTTTGCCAAACCATCTATAACTTTTATTTGAAAAACAAGGACAATTAAAAATAGGATGAGGCATTTTGGTCATGAATTATTCTGATCAGGAATGTAACTAGATTTTTATTCCAATGTCTAAATGAAATATCTCCCTGTATATCCAGTGAGTTTCATTACAGCTTCAGTTTTATTACCTCACTTTGAGAGATTTAATCCTTTTCTTGGAAATGCATTACTCTTCAGAAAGTACAAATAAAAATGAAATATAATAATAATTTTTGGGGGGTGGGGGGTGAATAACAGGAGAGAAGGAATCAACTTTTATATTTAAGATGACTAAACCTTTATGTTATTATTTCATTGAGATGCTCTTAGCATTGTAGCAGCCTTTTTGAAAACTCAAGAAAGGCAAAGCTCAGAGGCTACACACATGCCGTAGCTTTGTGCCACGGTACCCCCTTCCCACCTCATCGGCATTGCTAGCACGGCAGTTGCTACGGTGGGTTCCTTGTTCTGGTAGGTCACCTGGACCCTCCAGTTGCTGCCTGGGACAGTGAGGAGGCAGGCTCTCAGTAACCCCAGAGGACCTGTAGAAACAGCTTTGGCCTTGTATGCCAGTGGAGGTCCGGGCATTGTTAGAGCAGCTTGCTTGGCTGGACCGAGCAGAGAAAGTGTCAGCATGAAGCAGGTAGCCTCTCCTCTCAACTGCATCCAAGAACCACATATGGTTCTACATCCCATCCTGGATGCATGGTAGAGGACTTTTCTGTTACCAAAAGAAAAGAGATGGACTGAATTCCTTCTCCTTTCCACCCACGACCCAGCACCTAACCTCAGCGATTCACCTCTGTGCTTTGAAGCCTCTTGGGATAAAGACCAACATCTCCTGGGACGAGTGAAAAGAAGCAGAGCTGCAACAGGCCAAGTGTCTTCTACTTACTCTTCAGCAGCAGACATAAAACAAGCGATTCCTCTTTTATCCTCGCGCTGCTATGAACGAGCTGAGCCCCACGGCTGGCACAGGGAGGAGAGCACTGGCACTCAGGCCCCAGGGGAGGGGGGCTTTGATTATGTCTCCAGTGTGATGGAGATGGAAATGTGCTACCTAGGAAGAGAAGTCTTGCTGCAGCAGAGTATTAATAGGTCCAGCATGTTTCTTTCCCATGAAAGCCACCTTCTAAAAAACTGAAGAATAATTTTTGATTTTTGGGTAACCTGGAAAAGGTTGGTCTTCACCCTTCCTTCCCTTTTTTGCTCCAATTTTCATCAGTGTCTGACATATATAAATCCAGGCTATTTTGCGCATGAAGGGTAAAGATTAATGCTTCAGAATAGGTTTATCATTTTAACAGTGCTGTCAAAGGTTGAAGCATGTTACCCATAGTTAAAAAAAATTGCATCATAGATATTTTCTGTCTGAAAACAAATTTTCTCTGTTGAAATGTGGATAGAAATAAAATTAGCGTGTTAGTAGGCAAAGGTATTTTTTTTTAACCTGTTTTGTTGCATTTGTGCAGGCAAATGCAGCATGAGGCTTAATCTTACTCAAGAAAGCTAAAAAGGGAAAAGGAAAAACAAAGCAAGCTAAGGATTGAGATGTAAAGACAACAAAACAGAACAGTGAAAAATGCCTGCAGTGAAACCTGACAGTAGAGTTTAGATGCAAAAGACACAGGGTCAGACTTCAAAAATTACTGGCACCCAGCTGCCATGTGTGTTTTTTCTTTTTGAAGTCTAACAATTGACATGGAAAATAACAGGGGAAAAGTAAACTGATCATTTTGCACACTATAACTCATATGACATACCCCTTTGAAAGAATAAAAAAAGAAAATTCCAAATATGAAGTAATAGAAAACCTTTTCTGGAATTAGTACCTATGGAAAATTATAGGAATGGAATAGAGTATAACATCTTATGTACATGCTAAATGTTTGATTGAATTTGAGGTTTCAGTATCTGCTAGGAAGATAGGTTTTTCACCTACTAATTGTTTTTATTTAAATAATAAAAGATCTAGAGGGGAATATAAAGTCTCAATCTACAAAGAAATTTCCAAGACAGATTACTTTGTAGTTAAACTCACAGGAAATGAAAAGTCAGTGGAAATTGGACCTGAAGCACATGAACAGAAAAAGATGGGGAAAGACTAAGTAAAGGAAATTAAATGACACTAAAGGAAACAGTGCCACCTTGCATGAAGATACCTCATCCCTGTGTATTTTGTAAACAGAGTGCCTGCAGAAATTTCTTCAACCGCCACACAGACAGAAGTTCTTTTGACAGTATTATCCTAAGCACTGACTGCACAGTGTCCCAGAGCTGATTGCAGTGTGCTGGGCATATGCACTAGCCAACATTACTGAGTGCCTGTTATTTTCACAAGTGTATGCTATGGGTTATGTGCATGGGTCTGTAAGACAAGGGTGGATTTATTCCAGAAACCTTTAGCTATCAACGCTCTGCTTCTTATTTTCTGCAATGGCTCCTACTTCCCAAGAGCTCCTTCCCTTTTTTTTTCCCTTTTTTTTTTTTTTTTCCCCCCCCTGTGGGCTATATGAATGCTTTCATGTAATAGAGCTTTTCAGGGCAGTTGGTTATGAGGCACTAACAGTATGTGTGAAAATATGATGCCTAGCTCGGGGAGCAAAGTCAGTCAAGCTTCAGCAGCATGAAACCCAGCACGCAGCTCATTTACCCTGCCTCGTCAGTGAGTTTGGCAGCCTGCTCTAATCTCTGTGCTGCTGCGTCTAGTCTGCTGGTACCCAAACTCGTTAGTTTGAGGTTTGCGTGGTTGTTTCTGCGCTACGCAGCCGATCTTCAGCACACCTTGACCTTCCCTGTTACGCTTTTAACTCATCTAAATACTTCTGAAATTTGTTCATCATGGCCTCCCTGGAAGGAACGGTGCTCAAACACAAGGATAAGGTGCTACTTGCCAAAGCTCAGGTTGAGACAAACTGAAAGTACCAAGAGACCTTGTTCTGTTTTGTTTCTTTTAAAGGCTTTGTCAAAAAGCTGGAGACCAGCACACCCCAGGGAACTCCTGTCTTCCTGAAAGGTTTGAGTCAGGCTGGCCATGAGTCAAACTGGTGGGTGCAGAATGAGTAGTGCTTTCAAGCCTGATGCTGTCATTAAGCAATGTCTTCTGATTTAAAAGGTTAGCAAGCAAACAGAAATAAATAAGAGGCTTACTTTCACCTGCTGAGAACTCACACAGTACAGCCTCTGACAGAGCTGTACGTGTGTGTGCACATACAGGCACATGCAAAAAGAATGCAAATGTCCATCACAGCTGAAAAATTAGGCTTAAACCAGACCTCATTACATGATCACCGACAGGAACAAAATAGAGACTTCCCAAGAGCCAAATAACTGCAGAAAACATTGTCGGTGAAAAAGAAATGCAATGTCTTCTGGTCACAAGGGAAAACCATTTCACTCTAATTTTAAGATGAGCAGCTTTGCAGCTATATAATTGTTTCTTGCTCTTATGCAGATACTGCTCTATGCCTGATCTTATTAATACTGACAGTAGAAATTTTAAGCATATGTTTCTTATCTTGGACTTTCTTTTCCTTGTGGGATGGGAGGTCACCCCAGCAATAAAGCCTTTAGTTGTAAAATTGTTTAACACATTGTCATAAGTCCATAAGCAGCTTTTTTTTTTTTTTTGGTATTGAGTTCTAAGGTGCTAATTGATTTTTTACAGACTAGTAACGGATCTCATGTTAGAGTGAGGTGAACATCATGTAAAGTCAACCCTGTTCCACAGAGAGAAGAGCAAGGTTTTAGAAGGTTTACATGGAAGATGCTAACTCCAGGCTACTGTTTTGGAGATGCTTTGGGAAAACCTTTGCTAAGGCTCTCCTTAGTGTGAGCAACAGGGATTGTAACCAATGCTCCAAATCCCCCTTTGAATTGGTGCATGTAGAAACTGAAACCTGTTGTCTTGAGCTTGACCTTTGGAAGAATGTCTAAACAGGACTTAAAGGCTTTCCCCAGTCCAAGGTCTGTTATGGACGTCTTATTTTGGAAGAATTACGCTTAAATTTCTAAAAGGTGTCACCCAAACCAGGGGCTATTTAGCAATAATATCTTCTTACTGTACACAGAGCTGCTTCGCCACTCACTCTTCTGCTCAACTGCCTGGTCTCAGTTACGGCTGTCTTGGCCCAGATGGCTTCCTGAAATATTGATCTAAGCCTTTCTTCAGTTATCTTACTCACTTTAACTCCCTTTTGCCCCCAGATATTCTCAAACAGACAGTGAGCGCTGACAGCAGGTCTGTACTAGCATTGTGTTTCAGTAGCAGTATAGAAACCAAACATGCCGTCCCTCCACATCCTAATTGCAGCTGGGACCACAGGTAGGGCCAGCAGCTGGTATGCCATGTAGAGAAAACCTCACATATGGCCTGGGCTCCAGATGCAGGCTTCATTTCTATTCCATTTTTGCTCCTTAGTAGGAATTCTGGGCTGATGCCAAGCCCACAAGCCAGTTCAAGATTGCCCCCGTATCGTGTGATGCAGGGGTAAATAAGATTTGTCAAAAATCCAAGCGTAGGAGGTTTCGGACAGCTCCTGGAAGCAGCAGCTCAGGTTTACACAGACAAAGCTTGGGATGACAGCCAGCCACGCCATCTGCACTGGGATGGTGCATGGCCAGCAGTTGTGCCCGTGCTCTGCTGAGAAGCCCCTTCTCGCAGCACCCGCCCCTGCCCACAGCCTCGGGCAGCTGCCTGCAGCCTGGCACCAGTAAACACAAGTGCTGGGAAACTACTGCCTGCTAGCTCTGATGGTCTTAACATATGTAGCGTGGAAAGGTCTCCTGTGGCTATGTACTTAAGGTCTGCAGAAAGCTTTGACGTGTCAAAAGCAGCATAAATGCTAAGCATTTTTATTATTGTGCATACGAGGCCAAGCTGATAGTCACTTAAGAGATTTCATTCTGCTTTTTAAAGCACACTTGGTGACAAAAAGCGTAATAAAATACTAAAGTCCTAGTATAATATCTAACACTGCCACTAAACAGATTTTTTTTGTTGTTGTTGTTAAAAAGGATAAGAAAGACCTTCATCTGCTTGAAATGCAGAGCACAGTCAGCTGCTAATTGTAGAAATAAATAACAGATGCATGCAATCTCCCTCTATCTCTTTCCTTTTTATTTTCAAAACGAATATATTTTTTCTTTCTCTTATGCAATCCATTCTGCTGACCTGCTCAGGCACAGGTCTCTGCTTGCAAAGCAAGCCCGATTGACAGCAAACCTTCTGCTTCCAGATCTATAAATCTCCCATAAGTGCTTGGATATTAGTTCAGAAAGCAGGCAATGAAATAAAAATAACAGCAGAAAAGTGTCTTGAGTGGTTTGAAGAAAATCTTCCACTGAATGCAAAACAATAACAGGAAGAAAAATAAACTGAACAAAAATAAAGGTATTGAAAATTAATTCTCCTTTTCCTCTCAGCTCCAACTCTGGGAATGTATTTTTCAGTTCTATCATGCAAGCATTTACTCTATGGAGAAGTCCAAAAAGATTTCAAGTGGAGAATTAAATAGTTTTCTACATGCTGCTAGAATCTACTACAAAATTATATCCTTTCTGTAGGAAGGTGTTTTTTTTGTTTGGTTGTTTGTGGGGGTTTTTTGGTGGGTTTTTTGGTTTGGTTTTTTTTTTTTTTTTATTTTCTTACCAAGCCAGAGCTAAAGCTGAAACTGCACTTCCAAATGGGATTTGGGGTTCCTCCTGCTCTCTCCCCTTTCTTTAAATAGCGCTCGTAGCCGAGGAGCAATTAGGACGGTGAGGTTGGCTGCTGCTTCCCACCACCCCCGGTGGGGCTGCAGCCGCAGGTGCGTCGGGCACCGCAGCGGCTCGGGGAGCGCTGGATTTGTCACCTACGAGCCGGGAGCTGTTCTGTGTGTTCCCGAGCGCCACCTCCTGCCACTTTTTAAATTACAACCCTGAGCTGCGATTCCTGGGGAGCACAGGAGCGCTTTCTTCACCACCACCACCCCACACACACACACACACGCACTTTCCCCGCCCGGGTTTGCGGGCAGCCGGCCCGGCAGTGGCACAGCAGGGTCCGACCTCGCAGCCCTGGCTTCTGGGGCAACCCATGGCCTTGAATTTATCAGCATTGCACTAACACGTGGACACCTATGTTTTTTCCAGGCGCAGGCACAATGCAGAACGTCGTAGCCGTAGCGCAAGCAGCAAAGGGCCACGCGCAGGTATTAAATACCCGCCGCTCTGCATCATGCTCCCTGCTGGGAGCTGTTTGTAGGAAGCAAATAGAAATGGAAACGTTTACTTCTTTATTCACTTAAATTAGAAACCTAGGAGACTTAGAAAGAGGGCAGCGCTCACGTAGCTTGAGAAAGCTACAGAGCAAATAATTGGAAAACACAGAACATTATTTATGTTGGAGATTCTCAGCTAGATAGGTACCCGAAATACCTATCTGTCTGTCACCATTGTACCCTGGGAAGATACAGTCAACAACAGAACGACTTATCATGCCTTCTCTCATCTTGTAATAATCTCAGTAATTTACTGGGGCTGTATATTAAAACATCTTTTCCTACCGCTAGGCATTTGCATACATCCATCAGCCAGCTTGTATACGTGGGATGGTAGATGATTTAATACTGCCAAGAAGGCTTAAGATGTGGATAAATGTTTTTGTAAGGATTGTTAATACTGTCATGCCAAGAGTAAGGAGGCCAAAGACTTGTCCTAAACATAATGACTGACTGAAGCAATCCTGGAAACATCATTGTCTGGGGGAGGGGAATATCATATTAAGGAGAGTTTAGGAAAACAAATATCTAATCACGTAGAATAGAATTTCACTCTAATCATTTTTAATCCATATACAAAATCAAGTTTCTCGAGTGATTTTCCCAATATATCTGCAGTTTGAGCCTTCAAATAATACAAAGCTGACTGGATGTCTAATCTGCCTGGACACTGGCCCAAATGAGAGATGTGCATGCCCTGGAGGAGCTGTTCTGCATACAGGATGGCAACAGCGGATACCAGGAATGGGAGTAGGAGAGTACATACCTGTGGCTGGGACAGAAATAAGTTCAATAAGCATGGATGGTCTGTGGAGGTGAAAAGCAAGGAGATGAATATTAAATACTTGTAATGATTTAAATTTTGTGAAGACATTCCCTTGGCTGATATGAAGTTTCTCAACTACAGTTTGAGTACAGATCTCTTTTGGGGAAAAAAAGAAGTAAAATCTTAGGAGATGAAAAAATGTCATTAACTTACAGCTATACCCAGTCAAGCACATTTCTATTGATACAAGCCCTGAATATTTGGGAAATCAACAGAAAGCCAAAATCACACCACTGGAATTGTGTGCTTTGCAATCCCTGTGTGTACCCTTCTTCCTGACATCCCACATCTGCTTGATCCCCTTTCTGGTCCACCTCACAGCCAGGCACAAGCTATAAACCCAAATCCAACTGAACCCAAATACATAAACTTAGCTCAGATCTCAGATGTTTTCCTGGAGTAAAGTGGTGTCAGTGCTTCAAGGCTTTGAGACAGGCAGCATCTTTTACTCCATGTCTGTGGTGCATTTATTATAGAGATTTTTTATGTTTCGAGAATGCAAACAAGTAGTAGTGATTGGAGAGATGTATGTCTGTTGCTAATGTGCTTTACCTAAATCAGAGTTCCAGTTGTTTGGCTGAGTGGGATCCGCAGCAGTTTCCTGTGTTAATTAATTCAATATTATAAGATAGAACAGAGAAATATATACAATTCTCTACTTCACAAGAATTTCCCAGAAGAAATACCTACTGGTTTTACTAAACTGATTCTTACCTTAGTAACGAACAGAAAGAATTTAAAGGAATCTGAGTCTCCTTATCGATGAATTTAACATTACAAGCAACTACTTTTTTCAATAAAATATTTACTTTTCCTACCTCGGCACTGAGAGAGATTTTTGAATTACAATAAGAGCCTGGTGCTTACACCCACCTCTGCAGTTTCATTTGCGGCACAAGACGTGTGCGAGTGACTCGCCTGCAGACACACTGTGAGTTGGGAGCTGGGGGGACCCCCATTCTTTGCTCTGTCTTTTTAATCAGTCGGCCTTCTGTTCTCCAGGGCATTGCCCAAACATGTCAGGATTTAATTCCTTTAGAAAGAGGAGTAATTTAGATTGTTTCACTCACAGAAGTGTGGAAACCAAATTCTTGCTGTGGAAGTGAGAGTTTCTGTTGGGATTGAAGGAGCTTGACCAATTCACCCCTAAAGATCTAACCTACTGCCTCTTGCTGCTGTATTATTTTTGTCACAGAAAATTCATGTTTCCAATTGGCTTTGGCTTAGTGGATGGCTGTTGAACTAAAAGCATTTTTTAACATGTCACTTTGCTCTTCCCTATCCACAGCCCAATGTGTCTCAATTTCCATTTCAAATACAGCTCAGATCTGTCTAATCTTTTGCTTCTTCAACATTTTCAAGGAACTGTAAATTCCACAATTTAATTAATGGGTCAAAGAGGCTGAGCCTTTTTCATGCAAAATAGAACCTTACAGTGATTAATTAAAATTGCTATCACTGTTCCAACTTGCTAGATAGACTTGAGCATGGCATATTGTGCTAAGGACATTGCAGAGTGCAAAACGAAGTATGCTAAACTTAGAGAAGCAAAGGGAAATATGATTATTACAAATGGGGGAACATTTTTTCCAGTATGCAGAGACCAATTTTTAAAGGATACTGTCATGAGTTATGGTGCACTTAAATTTGATCAGCCTTAATATGCTGTGCTGGCAGATGTCTCTGAGGTTCAGATAGCATTTAACCACACACCATTTTACCTTTAAAAATGGAAGAGGAAGAAAAGTAATATTTATGTAAACTCTGCAAAGTGCATCATGCAGTCTCCACTGGCTCTTGTAGAAGCAGCTAAGTAATGAGAACTAATTTCCAGAATTATATTGACATGTTTTGGGTGTGCAGAAGGCAGCAAACAAATGAAACAGTATTAATTTGAGATGCCATCAGACATATTACAGAGATATCTTCTAGTGTGTTGGAGAGACAACAGTCTTTCATTTGTCACTTACTTCAGACCTTATTTATGAAGTTCTGAGATGCTGCATGACCGAAATAAGTAAAATATTGAAAAGAACCTGAATCTGAGGAAGAACAAGTTGGTTTCTCCTAGCCTGTTTGCTTGGTTATTTAGGAGGACAGGTATTATGTGCTCGGTTCTATTTAATACAAACTTCAGCTTTTGTGGAGTGATAGCATTGTCATTACCATCAGGGTTTGGCTAATCTGTATTTAAAGAACTTTGGGGTTTGCCTCGATTCTCTGTATATGTCATAGCCACAATATCCCCGTGCCTGAAGAAGGGTAAATCTGAAAGCATCATCAGTTTTCCTATCAAGTTGAATTATCTGTTTTCCTATCAAGGACATGTTCAGTTTGCAACTAGGGACCTAAGGCCAAAACCTCAACATATGCTTACATGGAGAAATGAAGCTAGAATATTGTCCTAATGATGTAGCTCTGGAGGTGACCTCAGGTCAGGGACTCCCTCGCTGGGGATATTGCATCACTCTGCTCCCAGTGGCTCAGCACTGCCCCAGCTCACTCTGGTTCTGCACTGGAGTCACAAGTGCTCTGAGCTGATCGTGAGCCTGTAGCAACTCTGTCTTTTCAGGATGATCCTTAAGCAGCCCTTGAAGCGGACTCTATGCTGTAAATCTGAAAGTGCCACTTTGTGACCAGAGTGGTTTTCAGCACACATGGGACTCACTCTGCCAGGACTAAGGTTGCACTCGATTTGTTAACGCGTTAATATGGAACATTGGCATCATGGCCAGTGTGTTGGAAGAGGAGTGGGAGGAAGAGCACATCTACTCCATGGGCTGCTCTTCCCACCTAGTATAGAAGGCATGCCTAGAAAAACCTAATCTTAATTAACCTCTTGGGTCAAATTGCGTGTTTAGGGGAGCTTCTACTTATGTTCAGGGCAGCAAGTGCAGAAATACTCATGCCAGGGATGGTGTGATAGGATGCACAAGATCCTGAAGCAGTAAGGCTCACCAATACAGTACTTCATTTCTAGATGCCCCGTGCAGCTTGTCATTTGTGACTGCAGTCAACAAGAAGTATCAAAGACTTTCTCCCATTCGCTATATGGGAAGTTAGGATGTTTCCACCGCGTACAATGAAGGAAGCCCTGCTGAGAAATCTTAGAATGCACTTGGGGATGTGATAGCTCCAGGTTGGTGTGGGAATGCCAGGGAAGCAGCTAGGAACGAGGGGAGCCAATGGAAGATTTGGAGTTATTCTCAATTGAACAGCTCTGTCATTTACTGTGTGATTTAGTCTCTTGTGCCTTTCTCTCTAGAAAATACAGTCATTTCATTCTTCAAAAACCTTCTCTCGAGCTCCCAACGAGAGGATTCCCTGGGAGAAACAGCAGGTGAAGTTCCGACAGTGGATAAAAGAAGTCGTTTCCCTTTGTGCATTTTAGAAACCTCAACTTAACCTGTTTTCCTTCTTTCATCCGTGCGCACATGTCCTATTGCTAGCAGATCCGCCCTTCAGTTGAAAGTTTAAATGGTGATCAGCATGAGCTGACTTTAATCACCAGGTAAAGGCCACTGACAAACAGCTGTCCCAGTATGGATCCTGTACATACTTTTCCCTTTACCACACTGCATTTACATTTGGAATTAAGCCCCCGAGCCCCCCACTAGCATGAGATCCAAACCGCACTAGCGCTGCCATCTGCTAAATCATTTAACAGTGCACCCCAAGTCACCGACCAACAGCGGAAGGTGCCATCAGATTTGTGACTCAAATCCTCCTCCAGGCCATGGCCTCCCCATGTTATATTTATTCCCCTTCGCTGCTTGATGCCAACTCCTAGCGAGCGCTCGGGCTCGGCAGCCCGCGAGCGCAGGGATGCTGGGGGAGCGGCGGTGGGTGGCTGCCCTCGGCACGGCACAGACAAAGTGCGGAGGCCGGTTCCCTGCAGCAGCCGGCAGCAATTGCCATGACAACCAGCAAGCTGATTACTCAATTACAGCGTTCCTTTTAAAAAGTGACATAAAGCCAAGGGACAACACATCCTCGGCTTCCTGTGGTGCTTGATTTTCAAAGCGCCGAGCTATGTTTAACTTTTTAATATACCTTGTGATTATGTTTGCCAACCTAGTTCTGGATCTCTTTTTTTATTGTTATTATCATCATTATTATTTTATCCCCATGTTCTTTGTAACTCTGAGAATGTGAAAAGCTACTTGAACCATACAGTTTTTCTTGTTGCAGGGAAACATGCAGGTGCAATCAACACCCAGTGTAAAAGCCTCACTGGCATGGGAGGACTGTGACAGATGCACATTCGGGAGAGTGCTGGAGCCATGACCGCTTTCGCAGAATGTGCCAAACCTGCTCCAAGAAACCTCAGCGGAGCTACTCATGCTGCAGTCTCTGAAACTGAGTTGTCTCTTTGTGCTGTGCATCCTTTTCATGCCTAACGTGCTCCTGTAGGTACCACCATGCTCTGATGCATTTTTCATCCTTTTGTGCGAGTGTAGATTACTGGATATTTTTCTACAAGATAAGAAGGGGAAAAGCTGAGTTTTCTTTAGATCAGTTCAGATTTGTAACACCAGCTGTGCACAAACTGAGGAATTCCTTTGTTTTTCATAGGGTTATAACTGCTGTTATAGCACCTTGAGGTTCTGGTCAAGGTCTTCATCAGGTTGGACATGATAGAGGTGGACAGTGAGAGACATCCTGTACCAAGAAAAACAGACCAGCCAGGCTAATGCCAGGGAGGAAAATAGAAGCACAGAAATAGAAAGTGGCATTGCTGCTGACCTTGCCTGGATTCATAAGATCATAGAATAATTTAGGTTGAAAAGGACAATCCTACAGGTCATCTGATCAAACCCTCACTCAAAGCAGGGCCAAATTCAAGGTTAGATCTACTTCCAAAGTTAGTAGGCCTTTTCCAGCCAGAGAAAAGGACAGCTCAGGGTCTCTTCCAGCCAAGTCTGGAGTATCTCCAGATAGTATCTCAGAAGTTCCTGCCGACTGGAAGACGGGGAACAAAACCCCCATTTTTAAGAAGGGTAAAAAGGAAGACCCAGGGAACTACAGGCTGGTCAGTCTCACCTCCGTGCCTGCAAGATTATGGAGCAGACCCTCTGGAGACTATGCTCAGGCACATGGAAGATAAGAAGGTGATTGGTGACAGCAAACACAGCTTACTAAGGGCAAATCGTGCCTGACAAACTTGGTGGCCTTCCATGATGGGGTTACAGCATCGGTGGATAAGGGAAGGGCAACTGACATCATCTACCTGGACTTGTGCAAGGCATTTGACACTGTCCCGTATGACATCCTTGTCTCTAAATTGGAGAGACATGGATTCGATGGATGGACCACTCGGTGGATAAGGAATTGGCTGGATGGTCGCACTCAGAGTTGTGGTCAACGGCTCAATGTCCAAGTGGAGAACGGTGATGAGTGGTGTCCCTCAGGGGTCGGTACTGGGACCGGCACTGTTCAACATCTTTGTTGGCGACATGGACAGCGGGATCGAGTGCACCCTCAGCAAGTTTGCCGACAACACCAAGCTGTGTGGTGTGGTCGACACGCTGGAGGAACCTTGACAGGCTGGAGAGGTGGGCCTGTGCAAACCGCATGAAGTTCAACAAGGCCAAGTGCAAGGTCTGGCACATGGGTCAGCACAAACCCAAGCATGACTATAGGTTGGGCGAGGAATGGATTGAAAGCAGCCCTGAGGAGAAGGACTTGGGGGTATTGATTGATGAGAAGCTCAACGTGAGTCGGCAGTGTGCGCTTGCAGCCCAGAAAGGCAACCGTGTCCTGGGCTGCATCAAAAGCGGCGTGACCAGCAGGCTGAGGGAGGTGATCCTGCCCTTCTACTCTGGTCTTGTGAGACCCCACCTGCAGTACTGTGTCCAGCTCTGGGGGCCCCAGTACAGGAGAGACATGGAGCTGTTGGAGCGAGTCCAGAGGAGGCCCATGAAGCTGACGGGAGGGATGGAGCACTTCACCTGTGAGGACAGGCTGAGAGAGTTGGGGTTGTTCAGCCTGGAGAAAAGACAGCTCCAGGGAGATCTATTTGCGGCTTACCAGTACCTGAAGGGGCCTACAGGAAAGATGGAGAGGGACTGTTTATCAGGGAGTGTAGTGACAGGACAAGGGGGAATGGGTTCAAGCTGAAGGAGGGGAGATTTAGATTAGATGTTAGGAAGAAATTCTTTACTGTTAGAGTGGTGAGGCCCTGGCACAGGTTGCCCAGAGAAGCTGTGGATGCCCCATCCCTGGAAGTGTTTAAGACCAGGTTGGATGAGGCTTTGGGCAACGTGGTCTAGTGGGGGGTGTCCCTGCCTGCAGCAGGGAGGTTGGAACTAGATGATCTTTAAGGTCCCTTCCAACCCAAACCATTCTATGATTCTGTGATTCTATGATCTCCATGGGCAGAAATGCCACAGGCTCTCTGGGCCCCTGTTCCAGGGTTTAACCACCCTCACTGCTCTCAGTCTGCTCTCTGTCTAGCATCTTTCCTGCAGAGCGATGCTCTGCTGTAGGTCTGCTTTAGCAGATCATGGGAACATCTCTACATGACTTCTTATGGCAATGTTCCAGAATGAAATTGTTTTTACATCTTCTGCCTCCCAAATTGGGTAGCCAGCTTGAAACAGCTCATGGATTCTGGAGGAAGCTGTCCCAAAACGGGAGTGTTATTTACAGTGCTCACTAATGATTCGGATAAAGAGCAAGACATAGGATTTTAAACCCATAACTTGTAAAGGACTGGATGCTACATGTTCTGTTCTGAGGTAATGCCTGGGTTTGTTAGAAAAGTTTTTACAAGCGGTTTTTACTTCTCTCTGAAGCTGCTGAGAGGTTCAGGTTGTAAGTAGACTCTGTGACTCTGCAGACAGATCAACAGGATTACTGTCACCATTCCAACAATTTCTTGACAATATTTTCTTCCCCACTTCCCTTCTCCTCTCTGAGTTTGGGTGATCTCCCCAGACAGGAGACCAACCACTGCAGTCCTCATGACCGAGGACTGAGGATTCACTTACTATATCCTAAGGAGGAACCTCCTCATAGTCACATTTTCAATATCAATGCTGTAGGAGAAGAAAGACCTGAAGATGTATTTGCTGAACACTGGTATGCCATGGCATCCCAAGATATTGATTTCTTACCATATTCAGTCTCTCAATATACTTGATTAAACTTACGAGGGATTCATTTTTCAAAACCATGTCACTTTCATCAGTAAGGGGAGACAAAAACCCTTCTTTCAATAACGTTTGGATTGGTTTCTCATGCACAGATTTCCTTGCATGGGGAAGGAGTTAGACTGGCCCAAAAAGTTCAAGCTACGGGTGGCAATTCACTTCCAGGAAAGAAGTTCCTCCCCAGCCACTTCTTTTCCACTTTGGTCACTTTGGGGTAAGGCCACCTCTCCCCAAGCTGCTTCTGAAGAAGAGGCATTGTTTAAATATCAGCCATCTGGATTTCATAGCAAACTTCAAAGATCTTCCCAGTATTGCTTAACCTTCAGTGTTCTAGATCCATGGGATCCAGCTGAAAGTATAGCATCTAAATTTAGCACTGGCTCCTACCAGACTGAAGGGAGAAATGCAGAGTTAATGACTGGTGAGTCATCTGCTGAGGTTTTACCTGAGAGGCCGAGGGGGAGCTGCTGAGACAAATTCAGAGCATGGCTGCTCTAAAAAAGATCAAGGCTTGTTCTTGTGAGCTCTGGCTCAGTACAAGGCCATAGCGGCTCTCCTCTTCCCACCCAAATGCACACACACTGAATGCACAGGTCTTTAACCATGTCTTGCTTGAGTGCTGGTCTTGGGAAGGAAGATCAGCCAGGCTGGAGAATTTAGTGTTCCTTTGATGACATCTAGACTATGATCTGGGTCCACTCTCAAGCACTAGAAGTTCCTAAATCACAGATTGTGAGGAGCTGGGAGAGTTTACCAAGGAAAATACCACTCCATCTTGTCTTCCTTCCACTAAGCACTCACTACTGACCACTGTTAGACAGGGGGTAGGACTAGCCTATTTACCCAGGATATTATGGGGGAGAGCAGAGCAGCAGGGACTCTGCAGGGGAAAACTGAGAGCTCCTTTAGTCTATCAGAGTGGAAGAAGCTTTCCCACCCACCCCCCCACCCACCCCCCAAGGAGCAGAGCTATAACCCGAGGTCCAACCCATTCAATGAATGCTGCGGAAGACCGATGGGTATATGACCCTTTCCGATTCCCCCAGATCCTCTTAAATTGATTTGTGTGGTGTGTAAACAGCAACGACATGCTGAGGAGAACAGGAAACCACAACAAATGAGCTGTTCCTATGCATGTATTTGCTCATGCCATGTCCCTCTTCAATATTTTTAAGCTAAACTGCAGTCCTCCTCAGTGAAATGATTGGTTAAAAAGTGCACGATTATTTCAGTGTTATTTGCTTTGCAAGCTGCATGTGGTATTTTATTTCAAAGCTATGAAAATACAATCTGATTCTCCAACCGGTGGGAAAGAGTAGCTGAAGTATGGTTTTCCAGTCATCTGATTTCAGGATGTGATAGAGTTGTCAACCTGGTGCTGTGCAGACGGGGGAGCTGGCCTGCAAGCCATCTGTGTGAGGTGGCGCAACGTGTGACTTGCACAGGTGTTTGTCAAGAAGGTAGGGACAAGTTCAGAACACCAAATTGCTGCTTTCCACTCCTCATTTAATGAGTCAGTTTCCCAGCCAAACACGCTCTAGAAAGCGGAGGTAGAAGGAATCGGCAGGAATATTATCTGAGCTGTGCTATAATACATTTCCTGCGCCAACTCGTTACAAAGGAGCAGAGGTGTCCTGGTCACATATGGACATATGCTAGTGCGTGAATAGAGTAGGATGGAGGTATAAGACATCTAACCCTCAATTAGCATTTCTGCCCTTAGCCCTGACCACATGAATCTATTGTTTGTTCCTTCAGAATATACATTATATCGTGCACAAGCACATATGCTGTGCTTGCAAAGATTACTTCAGCAATAGGACCCATCTTTTTCATGAACTTTGCATTCCCAAGCATGGAATGTTATCCCATGCCAGTGCCCTACTACAAAGATGAGAGAGTAAGTGACAATGTGGGTGCCCTGATCCTGAATCTAGATTTCTGTTTCCACCTTCTTACTGCTGCTTTTCTTTTATTTCACTGTAAAGCCAGAAAGTTTGGGACCTAACCCAAACTGACCTAATCTAACCTGCTGTAACTTTGAAGTTGGGTTTAGCCTTAAATTTGGCCCTTTGAGAAGGAGTTGGACCAGGTAGCTTCCAGAGGTCTGGTCCAGCCTCAGTGGTTCTGGACTTCTGCGGCTTCTGCCGAGGAGAGGTAACAAAGCAGCCGTGGCTCCAGTGAGATTCACGCAGCGTTTTTCATTTATGCACTTCAATATGGAGAAAGGCAGAAAATGCCATTAACCCAGACTCTTTTTTAACACGGGGAGCTGTGAGGGCAGAGTCACAGGAGTTGAGGTGAGTAGCCATAATGCACATAAGTCAGTGGTCAGCCAGGACTATATTGAAGGTAACTAACTCTGCCAGATGGTTCTTCATAGCCTTAGCATCCAGCTGCTATTCTGCTTTTCTGGGCACCCAAACACACAGAGCAAAGCTTATCCAGGGATTTGTGCCACAGACCCAACCTCATTTCTGTGCACGCACTTGATGTCTCTAAATAAATCTACTCTGAAGTCAGTAGAGACAAATGGGAATCTCAAAAAGGTGACAGATCTACAGTGAGGTGAAGGAACTTCACTGACTTTTGGGCCTTGTAGGATGCACAGGTACGTGAGCTGGGTGTTTAAGGTATGATGGGATAAATGCAGGCAAAAATAATCTTGCTGTTTAAGACACCTATGCATAGCTGTACCTTGTCCCTTTGCTGTCTTTTCCTTAAAAAGTCACTGAGAAACAGAGCTGGGAAACCAAGTTCTCACTAATAACGGGCAAGTACGTATATGCTCCAAAAGGCAGGTATCTAATATATACGATCTGCAGTGTAAAGTATATGATCCACAGTGTTTGAAATGGGTTGTGTATGACAGGCTGCTATCCTGTCTCCTCTCAGAGCCTCGGGCGCAGAGAAGGGCATTTTTCAAAGCACTGGCAGCAAGCTAAAGAAGATTCAGGCTGGGATAGCTAAACTTCATTTGGTGTATGTTTACATCATTATACATTGGGAGCGCACTTTCTTTCAATCGGTTAGTTGAACAAGAGCAGTCCTCAGATGTGATACATCTCTTGTGAGGACACTAAGCTGTTTCCTCTCTCCTCCTGCCTTTATCCTTTCCCTTCACCTTCAGTGGTAGCTTCTCTTTGCTATATAAAGACACCAAATTAAACAGAGCCATCCCTTCCCTTTCTGCTACCTCTATTTATTTTGCAAATGGTAATGATAAATCACTTAGGGGATCCATTTTGTCCGGAACAGGGCTGTGCAGTTGCAAGTTTTCTCAGCGCATCATTATTTTCTCTCATGGTCATAAAGCCATGCTTCTGAAGACATCTCCTGGGAATGATAAACCATGATGCTGGATGAGATGAGCAGAGGCCTCAATTTTCATTTATTCTCTCTGGTTTTTATTTTATTTATATATTTTTCAGAAACTGGAGTTTAGACAGTTTAATAGACTGGAAAAATAATTGAGAGAAAGATCCAAATATCTTTCCCCCCTATAGGGACACACAAGCCATTTCATTAGAGACATACGTGGTAAGGAATTTTGCATTTTATCATTAGTCCTTTTGCTTTGTGATAACCATTGTAACAGCAGAATTCAAAGAGGAGAAGTGACACCTACTTTCACCTGTGATAGCCTTGGAGTGAAATGGGACTGCTGTCAGGTAACACAAGCAGGAACCCAGGAGGCTGAACTACTCGTGCAAGTCATGCTACAGAGAAACTGCCAATGCAGCTTGCAGTGGATGAGCACTTGCATCCCCCAAGCACGAGGTGTGGCTGCATGGAGTTGGTCAGGAGCAAGGAGCAATGGCAGCAGCAGAGGGACCACAAACATGGATCAGCAGACTCAAACACAGCGTAGCACAGAGCTTCACCAGACCTCAAAACAGTTGAGAGATACCTCAGTTGTCTTCTACTTGGTTTTACCTTTCCATCCTCCTTCAAATCCCAACTCCCATTTCTTCATCTGTGAGCTCCAACACATCCACAAGTCATTAAAATCCTCTCCTTAGTCTACAACAAGTACACAGTTTTTCAGTCAGTTTCTACTCCTCGTAATGGCCATTATGAATTGGGACCTGGAGTCAGGCTTGACTCTTCTGGATTATTAAATGAACCAGTCATCTACCTTTCTATCAGCAGGTGCTGAATTTCAATCCAATGTCTAGTCCATTGGGTGATGAAAGACCCAATTCTTTGGTCTTTTTATTGAAATATGTTCAGTGAACTTTCATACCCTCACTGAAATTGAGATTTGTCTTCACCATATAGTTTATGATCAAGGGAACAGAGCCAATGACTGATTTCTTTTACTAAATAAGTCTTTAGTATTTTTATATATCCATGTTTAATTACTGTAATATATATTGATCTTGTGTGTATGTAATATATGTTATTATTATTTCCATTAAAAAGGGTGTGATTACTATATAGTGCTTTCCACCATTTATATCATCCTTGTCCTTCTCCAGGTGAAGACACCACAGAGCATCTGCTTCCAAAATTCCTGCAGTCCTGACTTCCCATCATTTTCCCTAATTCATGTGCTATCAAAACAAAGTACAATCAGATCCCTGAAAATGGGAAGTCAAAAAATACAACCGAGCTCGAGGATGTTGAGTTTTGTTTTACAGCCTCATTACAGCTATTGCCCTGTATATTAATTTGTGCTGTGTTGGGACATTTCCTCTGCTCTTGTTAAATCATTATTAGCAGAAAATGCCCTCTATAAACCTGGCACAACAATCCTGTCAAAGACAACAGATATTAGCAAATACCAATGCTCTGACCTGTGTAATGTTCTGTGGTTCAGTTCCCAAAACTGGGCAAATCAACTGTCCCTCATATGCTCTTCATTAGAGCTTCAGTAATTTCTGAAGCAAATGAAGAACCAACAACAGCCACTCCTAATTAGCAGACTTTTCTCCTAGGTTGTCATAGAACAAGGGTAGGGAAAAGGAAGAGGAATTATCTTCATCTGTTCAGCAGGAGCCTCACACAAGTATCTATTGACTTAGAAGACCTACACATGAACCCACTCCTACTGTGCCAGGTGCTGCACAAACACACCACTCTATCAGTGGAGTAATTTAGACCTCAAGAGTGCAGCAGCAGACAGTTACTTAAATACATGCAAACCCCTAGCACTGGACAGATCTACAGCTACCAAAAGAAGACCCTGCCTCCAGTGAGCCTAAGAGTATTGATATTAGTCTTGTCTTTCCAGTTGTTTTATTCCATTTTTGTCAAATCATGACAATACAAATAAAGATGGAGCAAAGGTGAGAGTTCTGCTTCTCCATCCAATACAGTTTTTAATATATAAAGTTGAACAGGAACACTTAATCAAAATGCTTCATCTGTGTCAACACTTCTGATGGCTGGAGATGGCACCACTAATGCATGGACATATATCATACGTCTGTAACAGCAAGATACCCCAAGGAATAATTTAGGGACCTTCTCCCAGGAATATTGCTCTGTGTAAAGTCAGTATTTTATCCACTTGCCCAATGGGAATATTGCTTATGACAGTTTTATACAGCTGCGATATTACTGCTATTTATCTTCAAACCCCTCTGATGATGCTGTGTCCTCATGTTGCCCTATATGCATAAGCGATCTTGGCCTCTACTTCCATTCCTTAGAATAGAAAAGGAGGAGAAGGTCAAATCTGTGATCCTGGGGAGATTGTCTCTGCAATCAACTTTAAGAAACTGAGACGAGACACTTTGGAAGATGCCTTTGCTACCTTGTACATATTTCCACAGCACCAGTTCAGCTGCAATGGAGTGATCTAGATCCCAGACAGGCTAGTATCTTGCTGAGACTGGGAGCTGAGTTCCTTTGGCAGGACCTTTCAGTTTACGTCATCAGTTATTCAAGTCTCTGTGCACATAACTATTAAAGCTGGATTTTTTCCCATTGTAGAAGTAGTCTGAGTTTGTGAAGATATAAGTGTAGAGTTTGCTAAACCTCTTTAACTGATGTCAGTGTTTGGGAAGGGTATTCAGCATCTACTGTAAAGCAAGCTCTTTGAGTCTACCAATGCTTTGGGAACAATGGGGGGGTTTATTCCTTTTGTTATGTTTAGATTAGCCTTTGCAACTATTTACACAAATATGAGAGTCCTTATACAATGCTAAAATGTGGTCTCCATGTTTTAGAAAATGTGTTTTCTTGCTGTTTCTAGATTATCAATCTCAAATTAAGGCTGATCTTCCAGTGAATCATTTCCAGCTTTTGACAGTCAGAATTACTTTGGAGAGAGCAGGGAAAACACAATTTTTAATGAAATAAATATGCAATACTTAAATAAGTGAGAACAACAGACTTTACAGCTATGCCCCCTGCCTTCAACTGGGAATGCGATCCTCTGATAACATGGCAGTAAGATACAGAAGTTGAGATCTACCTTTGCAAAACTATGAGGAATTATGTTGCTCCAGGAATCCTCTGGTCTTGACAGACTGACATGAGATTCCTTCCTTGTGGGTTCTTTTTGCAAGTAACTTCACCACAGATTCTTCTTAGTGGGTTCTACTAGAAAGAGAAATGCCAATACTTTGCAGTTTGAGGGGTTGTAAGATGGTTGTAAGGAGGAGGAGGGAGGGAATAAGGAAACATTTCCTCTTCTTTAATGATAACTTCATTATATCTTCTTATTACGGTAATTTCAGGTTTAACTAAAGATTTTCCCATTGTGCAAGCTCTGGAGAGGCTGGGAATTTAATAAACAGTTAGAATACCACCAAATGATGGAGACAAAAGGTGAAATTACTGCTTGGATACATTTCTTTCAGCTAAACTGTGCAGGATCAAGGGGTCATTCAGCAGAGATAATTGCTAATTAAGCTCAAAGGGGCAGGCAAGCAGGCAGGCAAACATCCTGTGTTACATTGGGTTGCCAATTGATTATAACTTCAGCCCTTGATTAAACTTCAGAAATGATTAATTGATTAATATTCGCACACTTGTCAGAATGAACAAGAAGGAGAGGATACCGAAGTGAGGCCATTGCTTTCACCTCCAGGTGATCTTCAAAGCATGAAAACTTTGCAGTTTTGTCATGGTCCCATTTATGGTTATTTCATTAATGTCAGTACAGGAGCAGGATGAGCTCATGGCCCAGGTACTGAAAAGGGAATCAAATAATGTGCCTTCAGCGCTGTCTCTGCGAAAGATTTGCTCTCACTAGAAGGCACTTAATCTCTCTCTTCTTTCATTCATCATCTGTAAAGTGACAATGAAAGATTGTTTTCTACAAATACCCCTGAGCAGGGTTTCTTGCAGCACAGATCCATACACATGACAGATTTGAGGCTGAGGGGGACCTTTTGAAACTTTCAAATTCAGCAATCGATGAACATGCAACTGTTGTTAGGATGTGAAGACATGGAGATATATTGTAACAGTATTGATTTACAGATTTTAAGACCAGGGAGTACGATCAAGTCTGAAACTGCCTGAAAACATAGACCAAATTTATTTTCAGCAACAAACTGGCTGGTAAGAAAGATGTGATTACCAAACAATTTATTTAAACCAGAAACATTTCATACCTTTTTTTTTTTTTTTTTTCTTAAATCTGGTGCTTTTGAGGGATTCCTGCAAGTATGAATGCAAGCTAAGATAGACCATCATTCAGAACAAACATTCCATTACTTTTCACTTGCTTCCCTCTATAAATATCATTACTTAGTATTTATTTACTTATTTATGTGAGATTTGTTAGTAATGACCATTTGAAGTCTTAAGAACCTCTTCAGCTTTTTTAAATTATTGAAAACAGGAACGTCCATCACAATATCTCTCAAAGCCATAGTTAGAGCACTTTTTGTCCCAAACACACCTACCTCCAAATTGTTATGTCTCATCACAATCAAAGCCTAGTAATGAACAGCATACATTATTCCTCTTTCTGAACTTGCATAAGGCACCATCGCTATCTTACATAAATTATAGTCTTCTGCTATTAAAAAGCAATGTCCTGAGGTTAAAATATTGCTCCCCCAGCTAGAAAAGTGCACTTACTTCAGAATGGGTTAATGTGTGCTTACAATTAAATACTGAAACATTCATGAGTATGTTCTAGATAGCAGATAATTCTGCCTAGTCATGTTCAAAGAGCATCACTATGTTCAAAGAGCATCACTGTTATTAAGTAGACAGATGCAGGTGGCAGTCCTGTGGAGGGAGAGTTAAAATGGGACCCCTGATTAAAGTGTGACTCACAAGAAACCCTTGGGGAGAATGCCTGAAGGTGATATCACCACCATAGATAGTTGGGGTGTATAACAATAAGGTAGACACAAAGCATCATCCTCCCCAATGAAAGCTGTATTCAAGGTGAAGCTTCTGCTTGTAGACTGGATCCCAGCTGCAAAGCAGCATAAGCATTTTGACAGATGGTTAGCTGGATAACACAGAATGATGAAAATCTTTTAAACTCATCTTACGTATATACCTTTTCATTTATTTCTGAACCTGCATTGTCTATATTGGCCTGCCAGTAAGGTGGTTTCAGGGCAAATGGCAAGTAATAAGGTGTTTGTATACTAAAACATGATTTATTACTGGTCTTTTGATGTATAGTGGGACTATGTGTGGGAATGCAAGAACATCCCAGGGAGCTGGTAACTATTTCTAAGCAATGCAGAGCTCCAGATCCCCTGATAAGGAGGAAAACATCTGAGTGTGATAACACATGCCTCTCTCACCATCAGTATCCTTCAGTCCAAGGACAGGGGAAAGGAACTATCCAGGGATTAAGTGTGGTTCAGTCCTTCAAATGCTGGTGTGGCTGGACTGTGAGGGCAGATTGGAAGGGGACATCTCACAGTAATGTGTCATCTCTCTCCTGTTTAAAACAAGAGCTCTTTGCTCCAGGACCGCTGACCAGGGCAGTCTCCTTCTTTCCAACTCATCAAGGTTTAGTCTGAGAGTTTGTGCTGCTGGGTTTGCCTGCATTCCTCACCTGCAGGTTTTCCAGCTTCTGCTGCTCTAACTCCAACTCAAATCCCCTCTTCAGTTGAGGCTTTTAGTTGTAAGGACTTCACAGTGATTTTGTAGCATAAAAAGTCAAGAAGATTAACATCTCTAGAAAATCATCACCTAAAGTTGAATGGGTTTTACAGCCACGTCCCTAGGGCAGGGATTACCCAGTAATGTCTTCAGCTAGACAGTTTCTTGGACTATGGGTAAAATGTCCTTTTTTGGTGCAGTATGTGTTAAAGGACTCTGAAAACAATCTCTTTCTTCTGAGCAGAACTACAGGTATACATGTAGTAGAAACCAACACTGTGAACTTTGAATCAAAGATTTTCTTTCAGGGAGACTGATGTCCTTATTTAAGAAAACTGTGTAGAAAATTAAAGCAAAAGTAATTTTCAACAGAGGGTAGGAAACAGTAAGGAATAAATCCAATTTGGTGGCAATTGGTCGTTCAGTACCTGAATAAGATCAGAGCAGGTCTGTATTATATGGCGCTCTGGAAAGCTACTCAACCCAGTACAAACCACTCTGAATCAGGAATAATTCCCTTCCCATCTCCATGTAAGAAGAGCATACAAACTGGATCTTTCTCTCTTTAAACACGAGAATTTGCTCTTGTGCCATGCTGGCTGCAGGAGGCATTTACAGCATTGCACATGTGTTTCTGGAAAAATGCAAGGAGCAGAGCCCATGGCAACAGAAAGGCAAAAGGTCTCCCCACCACAGGCTGAGTGCAGAAGACAGGAAAATATTTTACCATGAGGGCATGGTGCAGAGAAGCCAGTTTCCAATGTTCAGTCTAGCTCTGGAAGCAACACAGACTGTGCATCCTTGATTTTTCAGGACTAGAATAGGTATGTCTTTGTGGTGGTGTACTGGTTGGTACACCCACACCAGCCTTCTCACACCTGACTCAGGGGAATTTATAATGAAAAAAAAAATTGTCCTGACATTCCAATACACATCTCTAACTTTCAGCAGCAAGATCCTTTAGGTGAGTTTGGGGAAACGTGTCTCAGTGTTAACCCCAGGAGGAGCCGTTCAGCCCCCTTGTTTCTTTCCCTCTTAGTGAAAGCTGCAGACAAGCGCTCAGCAATTTAGTGTGATTTTGCGCCCTAATTACACTGTATTATTCTTTATTATTATCTTTATGAAAAATAGACCTACTGCAAGTCTAGAATCAGTATTCCTCCTACACTTCTCCTTAAGCTACTTTCCCTGCAGGCACACTATCTCTTTCTCTTTCCCTCGCTCTCTTTTGCTCTCTGCTTTGCTAGTAGCTTTGTTTTAGACAGGATTTTTTTTTCTCCCAGCCAATACTGAATGAAACCCTCTGCTTTTCGTGTCCTGTACTGAAAAGGAGAAATCTTCAGCAAAACTGGAGAGCAGCTGAGTGTGAGAGGTCAGGTGCAAACACTCCTGACAAGGCTGTGGAATAAAAGGAGGAGGGGAGAAGCTTTGCTACTTAACAAAGGATGCTCTTTGGAGAAGACTCTGCATGTGAACTGTGCTCCATGAATGTGGGTGTGAAAGAGTGTTAGTGTGGGAGAGACAGAGGCAAAGGGAGCTGTGCATCGGTGTGTAGAGTCTATGGGGACAGGGGGGAATTTCTGAATTCTGGAGTTAGGAGACTAACTGGGCCTTAAACCTTAAAAAGTGCAAAGGAACAGAGGTGCGTCCACTTGATTCATGTCCTCTTGTATAGAGCTGCTCACATGCAGTGGATCTCATGGAAAGCTCTCGCCTACAATAGGCATGTAGTGCAGCTGATCCCTCCATGTGCCATAAACCCAACAAGACCAGGAGGTTTCAGGCTTGCTGTCCATTTCCCACAGCACATGCAGTGACCCCAGCCAGGAATGTCTGATATCCCTCTTCTGTGTTTGAGCTACTGCACAAAAGTAAAAAAATCCTCTAATTTTGACAGGAGGTAGTTTCTAAGTGGAAAGAAAATAAAAATGTCTGGAAAATTCAGACACTGTTGCCATACCAGGTCTGGGATCTCTGCCTGGCAGACTGGCTGTACCTGGCTTTTTGGACCAGCAGTAAATCTGGTGATCTACTATGTTATTGGCTCTCTTCTAAGATTCAAAATTCTCTGGGTAGTAATAATTGAGGATTCGCAATTGGATACAATTGTTAGTTGTATAAGACATTATTTTCTTGCACTTTCTAGCTCCTGTTGTCACCTTTCCATATTTGAGGGGTGCTACCTGTCTGTCTGGACCTCTGAGACCCCCATGCTGCCCCTGTCACACACATACGAGCTATCCCTCTATCCCTCTCACTGAGACTCTGCAAGCATCAAACACAACTGAATTACTCAGAGCAATTGCTCTTGCCCTTATCTTGAAGTGTGCTTTGATCTTGCAGAAGGGTTTGTGAATTCAGTGTCTTGTCCATTATTTTCCACCTATATTAACTGATGCAATGACAGATAAACAGTTGCGCTTTTTTTTTTTTTTTTTTTTTTTTTTTTCCCCCAGAATAGAAGAGTTCAGGGAGAGTGACCATTTTTTCTGTGTCTGGGGCGTAGTACTATCGGCTCCAGTTCACTGCAGAGCTCCAATGAGCTACTGGAATGGAAAGGATAGACCAATAATAACTTCAGCCAGCAGGAAAAGCTGAGCCATAAGACAATATATTCTTTTTTTTGTAAAGAAGGATTTGCTTCTACAGCCAGGCTGTCACTAGTAGCTGAGCTATAAAGCTAATCTGTAAAGCTAATTTAGGTACATCTGGATGAGCTGGTCGCCAATTGTTGCATCTGCAAGATAGTGCAGAGCTGCTGTTTTTAAAGGAATGCAGCCAAGAGGTTGGGAAGATTTTGCTGTTTTATCAGCCAAAATTCTGGCATAACAATAGCCCTGCGCCTTTGTAAAACATACATTAAGAAAGTTAGCAGCATCACTTTCATATTTCTCCCTTGCAATTAATTTCCTCTATGCAAGTATAACTATGAGGAGAGAAAAAAAAAAAGAAAAAAAAAAAGCCTTTCCTAAAGGGATATCTGGGTGCTTTTCAAATACTATCCCAGAGGGAAGCTGAGCAGCAAATATCGTATTTTCTTTTTCAGACTTCAAATGCCCATCGACCCTTAGAAAAATATCTTATTTAGCTCATTATTAATAATCTGGCTGTTAGCTTGGATTGGTAAATGGATCTGCAGAAAAATAATGTGTGTACTCCACTTCTTCGATGTTTAGATTCATCCAAGCATTTAAGAACTGTCAAACAAAATACACTGTATTCAAGGGAATATATTCATTGAAAGATTAAATTAGGTACCGCAATAAAGCCCCCCATTGCAGTGGAGAGGCATTTCATGCTAACAAATAACTACAGCACTATTATAGCGAGACCTAGAGGCATGTGATTTCAACTGACTGCACATCTCTGCTCTGTGAGTGTCCGTGTTTTTTTTTCCCAGGCTGATGAAAGAGCAAATAGTGGTTGGTATGGAACAGAGTTGTTCTCTTAAACATTTTTGAAAGATTTTTGTGTTGTTTCCCCTCACAGCAGTCACTCTGACCTATAACTTTGGATTACTTTCCATCTACTTCTTTTGAAGCACTGAGAAGCTGAAATGTCTCTGCATCTCCAAAGTTTTGTGCCCAAGAAATGCTATCTCTCTGTGCTTCCTGACATGCTCCCCAGTTTTCACTTAGCTTTCTCATGTCTTTATTTTCTTTTGCCAGCAGGCAGCAAAGCCTAGATAACCTGTGCCATCAGCTATACTCTTTAACTCTGATTTCTTAAGGTAAAAGCCTGTTTCTTACCTCTTGTGAGACTCAGACAGAAACCCTGCTTGTTTTTCCATTATAAGATGGGATATAATTATTCTTTACCCTTTAAAATGCTATGTCTTTAAAGGTATAGGACATCCTATTTTACTTGTGTTTCAGACCATAAACCAAAGTTCACAGGAAAGCCAAAAGGAAGAAAAGTCAGATTTATGGCCAGCTGCAGCTGTGCTATCCAAGACGTGAATCTAACGTGGCACTGTTCACACTTGCTTAAGATCCAGGGGTTAGTTTCTCCAGCTATGGCTGAGCCCAGCACAATTACCCCTTCGTTAATATGTGAGGAACAAGCAATAAACTTAAATGCTACCGTAGAGCAGGAGACAGCTTGTAAGATATCCAGGATCCAGAATGTGGTACATTCAACAATACAACCACTGAGCACCAGCAAAACAACTATTCATGTGGAAGTAAAAGCTTTCTGACGCGGAGTTGCATACTTCTGCCATCCCAAATACACTACAAATGTCTCAGTGGAAAGTATCAAAGATGCGTTATAGTACAAGACAGGTTATGAAGATGATTCTTTACCCAGTTGGATACAGTGACTTACATGTAAATGGAGAAGGTTGAATAACAATCACTAAAAAATTTATTCAAGGAATCTCTCAACTTTTTTTCTGCAGCCCTTACTTGATGAATGTCTGTACACACAGGGACTCCTTTGTGCCTGGTGGTTGTGATGCAGTGAGGATCCAATGATGACATTTTGGACGTCAATCGCTATTGATTTCAGGTCATTTATGTCACCAGAAAACTTCCACTTCCCCTCTGCAAAGTTGAGACCAAAGAGATGCTTTTCAAGATGTGCCCCATGTGCAGAATGTGTGCGTGTCTGTATATATCACATGGTTGAAACTGGATTTACAAAGCATCAATATAAACAGAAGTGCCGGTGGAGACTCAGTCATTGTTCTGGGCCATATCCTAGCTGTAGAAAATGCTAGGTTTCCTTCTGGCAGAGCCAATACAGCACCCAGACATGCTGTATGTGCATCTGTTTTGTGGACAAGACCATCGCCTTGTAGGACTGTACAGGTGAGAGAAGGTCTCAGCAGGCTGAGGCTGGATTCCATGCATCGAATCCAAGTAAGTATGGGTGGTGTAGTCCTTTCCTGGCAGGGGGTCTGAGTGTGTGCAGCAGCTATATGTGCCTTAGTGTTTGTCCACACCTAGCTCTGATAAAGCAGCATAGGAAAGGAAACTGCAAAGGGCACCTATTATAAAGGGTAAGAGGTTACCAAAAGTGGACCCTGGTATTCAGTATTTCCAATCCTCCTCCTCAGAATATTGTCTAATGGCAAATCTCCACTGTTCGAGTTTGCTTCTGGATTTATTTTTCCTTGTGCAACCAGTTTGGATGATTTTAGCCTTTGTAGGATTTTTAGGCACCTTTTGTTTTTCCTTTTTTTTCGATGTCCATTCTGACTGCATCCCTCAGGGCTATCTGGCAAGACCTGGGGTGGGCTAAATACATTTATGGAAACACAGGACAGAGGCTTAGATCTGGAAATAAATGTAGTTCTAGCCTTATTTTTCTCTCGATGGGGATTGTTAGGTCTTCCTTGATGTCCCTAAGGATACAATCTCTTTTTATCCAAGAGAATTTCCCCTCTCCAAGGTTTTTCATGCTGCAGCTTTTCCTCTTTCAGCTGGGAAGAGACAAAATAAAGTTCCATTCCACCTACGCCAACAGCTGCCTTTATTATTTTAGGGACTCCTCTCTCTCTGGGATGAACAGGATTATATTTAATAAATCAAGGCTTGGTTATCAAGTGAAATGCTCTTGTCTAATCACATGATGCTGAGCCTGTCAGGCTGTGACCAAACTGGTACACAAATAATGCCAGAGCAGCTGAGCTGCCGCAATTCCTGATGGTGGAGGAGAGTCTGGCCCCTGAGGCTGGTTGACCACCACAGCATGTTTAGGCTGTGCTCTGGCATGCATTTGGAAAGGCTGACCGTGTTTACCCTTCTGCTGCAGTGGCCTTAGCATCTCTGATACAAGCCACCTCGATCTGCAGCTCAGTTCTTTGCAGCATCCCCAAAGCTTTTCTGTAACGTTAAAACAAACCAAGATGAACCAGCCACAGTCTGTAGCCACTTAATTGAAAGTTTCTGCATCTGGCAGGCTCTGTTATCCCAAATCTCTGGTGGAAACAGTATATTCCAAGCTTCCCCCAATTATAGCTACCAGCAGCACAAGCAGCAGCTCCTGCACTCGGGCTTGGTCCTCCCACACACCCGTTCCTCTCTGTTTTGTTGCCTCAGGATGGAGTTGCCTGGCAACAGGACTCTGCAGCTTTGGGAGACAAAAGCTATTATTTCTGTCACACAGATGTGCTAATGTGATTATTGACTGGGGGGGGCGCGGGGGGGGGGGGGGGCACCCGACAGGTCAGATTTCAGATACTTGGCAATTCCCAGGCAAGTGGGTTTTAATGGAGAAAGGCAGAGAACCTGGAAGCAAAGGCAGCCGAGGTGGAGGGAGGAGGCAGGTTGCTGCCAGGTACAGTGCGGGGCAAGTTAAACGTGCTTATAGATTTTCCCAGAAAACAATGTCATCAAAAAAATAACAATAAAAAGACCGCTTTGGTGTGGTTTAGCTGATGAACTTTTACAGAGTTCCTCCTGGATTCCTGCAGATGGTCTGGATGCAGGCGGCTGCACGTAGCTGACCCCAATACTCGGTCACATCTCATGGAAGAACTGTCCTGGAACAGAGCCTGTCACTCTGGAAAATGCTGGGGATCGAACAACTGGGCGAACAGAAGTTCCCAAGACCTTGCAGATGCTCCGCAAGTACCAACCTCCCTGGCTAATCACTTTTATGATGCTGACAAAGATGTTCATTTCACCAGCTTTATGCTAATTTGGATCAAGACCAAATGGCAAAAGGAAAAAGAAACTTTTTTTTCCCCTGCCACCTGTCTTTCAATGCTCACATGTATTTTTGTGTGTTGAGTGGAGAGCAGATAAGGCTACAACTGAGCGATGACCATTTACTGTTTCTAGTTTATTGAGAGTTTGCAGGATTACACTGACTAATTTGGATTTTGAGGTAGTTTTCCATTTATAAGTGGCTTTTTAGCCAAAACCAAACAAAAAGAAAAACCTTTCCATTCCTCTGGGTTTCTACTAAGCCGGCTTGTGTAACGCTTTTCTCTGGCTGTGCAAGTCTGTGGGAAGAGCTCTGGCTTCTCCTTCCAGGAGGTACCAGATGCTGGATGCAGTCTCTGTGCCTGGCTGCAACATTGCAGCTCCGTAAAACTATGTAGCCTGTTGTACTGAGCAAAGCTGCCTTGGTTTTGCAGGACTATTTGATCACTCTCAAGGACTCTTCATACCTGCTGTGCCTGTGCCTTCTTTGTTACTGTGGGGAGCTATAATGTAAAGGCATTTTCATCTGGGCACAAGTCTGGGAATGAGCTGTTTTTCATGGATTTGCATGTATTTGCATTCAAATAGCTTATATGAGGGCAAGGATTTTTTATCCTATAAACTAGTGGCCTGGGACTGCGGCCAGTGCATCAAATGTAGGATTTTAGTTGAATTTCTACATGGATCGGTTTTGTTTTTCTAAATTAAAGCCTTTCAACAAAAATCCACGAAGCAAAATGCATGTATTTGCTTGATGCAGAAGTCCCAATCCTGTAGCTGCATGTTCACACTGAATTGTACAGTCAACTGTCTAGCAAGGACTCGGTTCTAGGCTGTGCACAACTGAGGCTCACTCTGGTCATTGCCTGGATTTTTCTCCATCATTACTACTTCTTAAACAAATAGGTAATGAATAATGCAACTAAAGTACCCAAGCAAATATCAATAACAATGTGCAGGGCTGGGTAAAACTAAAAGAAACTCATTATTCACATTGTGTTTGTGCTATTTAGGTGAGTGCATAGAGCTAGGATTCTTGCAGTGACACTAGCAGTTTTGTTGGAGTTTTTTCTGCTTTCTATTTTTCTAGCATAAGGTGTGCTGTTCAGTGTAATGAGGCATGACAGGCGCCAAAGAAAAAGCCCACTCAGGGAAAAGGATGGCCCAGTACTATTTCCCCAGAAAAATGGAATTCTAATGGCTAGAGCATGAAATGCACTTTTCTGCTCTCTTAAGATGTGAATTAACAGGAGGGAGGTCAAGGCAGTAGTACCAACTGTCCCCTGATCCATACTGGAAACTTAACTCATGCCTAGAGCACAATGCCAATCGAGTGTGTAAAGTGCATGTGTGGTTACTGAGGGCCATTATTTATTTCCACTTTTTCTAGAGAAATTATCTCAAATGTGTAAGAAATAGAAATAGGTGAAAAAGTCTTTTGGGGACTGAGGAGGGGGAAAGGAAATTCCAGTATTTGTCTCCATTCCAGAACAGAATGAAGACTAGACCTTTAAAGGAGCCTGTGAAAAAACAAAGTAAGAGGAGCACAACATAGCAGATTGCTGGGGTATTCTTTTTGGCTTGTGTTTTGTTTTGGCTTCCCTTTCAATTTGGAGTGACTTGAAAAGATGAAAATCTTTTCACTTAGTTGGAAAAAAAATAGATACAAACCACTTTGCCTTGTCTTGAACTGAGATATTTTTCTCCTGAATTTGCAGGCGGACCATCAAACCAAATCAAAATGGAAGAGTAACCATATAGTTTATCCAGCCTGCGAGGTAAGTTTAAAAGACCTCCTGAGCTCTGCATGTATATGACATATGAATAAAAGTACAGCAGTTGAATGGAAATGAGGTATCTTTAAGTGCTACATACTGTAAAGTACCCTGTATGGATGTCTCCAAATCTCAGAGAAACATAAAAAAGGATCCCTGCAGAAACTAAGCTTCCATCCAGAAGAGGGATTGAGGTTTCATTTTTGCTTTTCCCACATAGCTGTAAGTGTGGCTTGCGTGCTAGGATCTGAAGTAACCTTCAGATCGGTTATTGGGGTTTACAGTATTGTGGTATGTCTCTGGGAGTTGATAGATGAAATGGAAAACAATAGAAGAGCTCAATTAAAAATAAAAGAAGATGGATTTTGAGTAAGTTAGAAATTGAAAGTTGGAGCCCTAAGATGGGAGTAGGAAACATGCCTGCCCTTAATGAAATATTTAAATAGAAGAATTGAACTCAAGACCTGCTTCTATCCAGCAGTGAAAGAAGCTGAGAATCCCTGCTGAAGGGCTGCATCTGTTATGAAAATCATCTTCCAGCCATGGCTTCAGTTTCTTTTGCAAGAAATCAATTCCTTGGTGAAGCTACTTCTCACTTACAGTGTAAGATACAATAATAGACTAGGAGAAAAATGCATTTTTGGCACCTTTTGGCTTAACCTACTTGAAAATGAACTTCTCCAGCTTCCAAAATGAGCAAACTTCTCTGCAAGAAGGGTTGCAAGGGGAAGCCAATCTGTTTGTAGAGCAGTGAAGTGTGATAAATTCAGATCTCAAAATCTTCAGTTTATTACATGGTTGCCACTCAGGCAAACTTCTCATTCTCTTTAATAACCGTCGTGCCTTGACAGGAATCGAGTACAGGCCTTAGGATTTGTCCATATAGCCTAACAAATCCTAGCAAATATTGATTAAAACTGAAATGAAGCTAACAGGAACAGTAAAAGCTGACTGCCTAATGCAAGTGATTTATTACACAACACTATGTTTTTCCTTTGGCTGGTGTGCATGTAAGCTCTGAATACTAGCCCTGAATTACAGGAATTATTCTATTCAGCCACTGAACAAATTCTGGCTGATGCAAATACTTCTTACTGAAGGAACTGAGTCACAATTTCACAAATAAACCTTTTTCCAGCTCTAATTGCCTAAAAAAAAAAAAGGAACATTTGAACATTATTTCTACTAGCGCCATCTGGTGATTTCCCGGCAAGGGCTCACGCTCCCCAGCCGAATCACAAAGCCAGCCAGCAGTTCATCCACAACGTGTTCTCGTACGCGCTCCCCCAGAAGTTTGTGCAAGTATAAAATACGGGGTGATAATTTAAGCTTGATAAGTATCCACTTACTGCAGAGAAATACGAAGGGAATTTGGTTCTGTATGTTATTAGTGCTTTCACTGTCTTACTTATCTCAAGATCATAGTGCCTTTTCCTACATCTAATGCAGAAGTATTAACACATCCTTCTCTGAGGGGCTGTTAACATTCTTGGCAGTATAAGCTGGGAAACAGAGGTGGAGAGGAATAATCCATTCCAGTCCATACAGCAAAGCAGAGCCCAGCTCCCAGTTTTCCAGACCTGTGCTCTTATCACCACAGCATATTTGCTCTAGTAATCTAATCTCTCCCGCTGTTAATTCTGCACTAGTTTCTCTGTTTTGTTAATAAAATCAAATGTCAGCCTTGCCGTGAGGAGAATGTGTTGAAAGATATCCTGCTATAAAGCAGCCAGCCATGTTGTAGCTTTTATCTCATAGGAGTACCAGACACCGTACCTCCTGGCTTCCCTCTGCTCTGTGCAGATAGTTCCCCCACTTCCCAGAGAAGTTTACAGGGAAGAAAACAGAGAAGTTTACAACTTTTCTGGGTGTGCAGGTAAGGGAGAGAGGCAAAAACAGCACTGACAGGATAGAGGAGGCTGTTTTACATCCCCTGCAAACTCAGAGACATCGGGAAGGTTATGCAAAAGGCGAGGATGCACAGAACTTGCTGCTAGGCGTTATATCCATACGGTGTCTTATACGGGAAGAGTTCAGCCTCCTCCATGAATATCAGTGAAAAAGACACATTTGTCCAAAGTCAAGCAAAGATACCCCAACCAATGGTGACTTCATTGCCTCTTGAAATAAAAAAATCTTCCCTGCATGGACCAATGTAACATCCTACAGTGAAAAAGGTGGGAGATGGTGTAGACACATTAGTGTAGCTTTTCTTTTCAGTTCCCTGCTAGGAGAAAATCCCCATCAGATAGGCTGTATGGCGTCTCCACAGCGGACCAAGGCTAACTACTCTATTGTCGAGGTTCTAGGAGTTGGGATGTCTTGTGTACATCGCATGCCCCAGCGTGCCCCATACCATCTTCCTCTCTAGCTTAATCATAGAAAGCGAGTTAGAGGAAGGCAATTTTCAACAAGCACATCAGCATAAAGAGATGTAATGTCTAGACGCCTACCTAGGATCGGTACAAAATTCAGGATAAGAAATTCAAGGAGAACTCAGCTTATAATAGAAATGTGGAGTAGCAGAAGTTCTGCGTGGATTTCAAGTGTAATTCAGCACATTTTGCCCTGCTGTGGCAGACACATTTTTTTTGCAAGTGTGTAACTCGCATCCTCCCTGTTCTTTTGCCATAAGCCTCACTCCTACAAATTTTCTTCTTTTTTATTCCACTATTCAGCAAAGCAAAGACATAAAGCATTGCCAGGGATGGTTTTGCAATCCCAAGGCCACTGTTACAAGATAAGATCAGCTGTTCCAGGCAGTTCCAACATCACATGTATTTATTTATTTTTTAAATAAACACAACGTATTTGTATTGAACGCTGAAGCCTAGATTGTTCCAACCCTTGTATAGAAGGCTTTGACAACAGTAAATCATTATATCATTGCATGGGTGATGGTGGAGCTCCAGTAACCTTTTACAACAGACTATCGACTGTCAAAATTATATCATCCCAGCCAGTTTCCAGAGGCAGAGCTTGCAAATGGCAATGCACCTAGCTTACCTCAAGATCTCTGTGAATCACAAAACCAAATGTCCTTCTCTCCCTCCCTTAAAATCTTTCACTATAAGAGAAATCAGTTTTTCTTACCCATCATGATATTTTCTTACTTTTTCAAATTTTGAATGTGTCCCAAGAGGTTTTTTTATTTATTTACATTAGAAATTTTAAATGGAAAAAAAAAAATTGTATCATCTAGGAAAAGTGGCAGTGTTTTTAAAAGAGCATGGTGAGTTCCTTTTGGATGCAGCATGTTCATAGCCAATGGAAAAGATTCATGTTAGTTCTTTCTCTTTTTTATTTTAATTACATGCAAATCATGGTTCCATTTTAGATACATGGAAATAAGTTCTCCAAGTGCTTGATTATGTTTAATAGGGGTATGCAAGTCCTATCCGGAGGCTGGAATGCAAGCCATAATACACAGAAGTAATGGAAGGACTGATATAGAAGCAGAAATTAAGATCTTCTTTAGTGTTTCTGCTTTCTTTGATTTATTTAACCCTATTTATACAAAATGCAGTGCAGTTGGGAAACTTGTTTCTAGATAAGAAACCCTTTTTTCTCTTCAGCAGGACAATTCATCTTAAGTTGTTTCAACACATTTTGAAAAATGCAGCAATTTTCACACACATACACAAAAAGAAGGAAATGGAAAAGTTTAACATTATTTACCACTGTAAAAATCATTATTAAATATACAGTTAATGTTTCTCCTCTGAACACATCCATGAGTTTAGGTTGTGGATCCCAAGTGTGCATGTACATGTACAGTCATGTGCACTTAAGCTCTATGAAACTCTGACAAGCATTGTCCAGCCTAGGGACCCTTGCAATACTGCATTTCCATGATGCTGATCATCATCATCATCACAAAAAGGATATCATTGTTCCTAATTCACAAAAATGTGTGTTCTTACACATTGGTTTGGTTAAGCAAGTGGGATTTTCAAGGCCAGTCTGATCAGGCCTTACCAGACAGGATCCCATGGCAAAGGTCATTAACGTAAGCATTTAATTATGCTTATGTGAATGGTCATCTCTCTGGTGGGTTTTGTCTCCATGCCACAAACCAGCTTTGCCACTCTGAGCCTTCTGCTGCTATAGCTGAACCCTTGCTCACACATCAGTATTTCTGCCACCACCCAGCTCCAAATCAGCAGTGATGGTATTGTGTTTTGTTCCACATCAAAAGAAATCCAAATGACAGAATGCTGACATCCTTTGCACAACGGAATCTTGGTTTTTAGCCAGCCTTCTCTGGGAGATCAGGATGATCCACTACAGCACAACTTGCCCATTACATGGGTGACATGCCTCTCAAGCCTTCTTTTATGCATTGCAGAACTTTAAAAAGTGACAATACAAATCTTTAACATGTCCCTGATGCAGCATCACTCCAAGGCAAAAGTATTCCTTCAGCTGTTGTTCCAAGTGATCTGCCAGGCTGCCATTTAGGAAGGCATCTCACTGGTGAGTGCAGCTCCATGTAAGCTCAAGTCATGCAGTGCTTAAGTATTAAAAAGCAAAAGCCTTCCTCAGTCCAATTGCATTTTGTGGTTTATGCCCGTTTTTAGCGGTAGTCTCCAAACATTAATTCAAGAGAATGGTCCTTCCCCAAAGGGTGTAGGAAGGCCATGAATAAATACCCACTTGCTGTTTGCAATGCTAAGTGATATTTCCCAAGGAGACCATTCCTAGCAGCACAGGGACTCAGTTAATTGCCCCTGTCTTCTGTAATGAAGCGACTCTCCTAACCTGGTGAGAAGCTCTCCGGCCCACAGGAGTGTCCATTCACGTTGGTCATTACTGGGTGGAAGAGGGAGGCCAGCCTAACTGTTCAGCTGTGCCATGTGAAGGCCCCATCCAATTTCAAATAATAGCAGCCTGTAGAATCTGAACAAGTGAATGCTGGAGAAGCTCATTTACATTTTAAATGAACCTGCTGATGCCTTTGGGCAATCTTGATGGTTAATAGCTGTATCAGTAAAACATACCATTCTTTTCTCCCCTCTAAAATAAACAAACAAATACATCTAAGGCATCAAAGCACCTGTTCTCTGGGTAGATGCTTTATCTCTAGTATGAGGTCTGCATTTTAAAGGCATTCCTAGTGCTTTTAAGCACTTTTAAAGTCCCTAATATAGACAGTGACACTGGATTTTTTTCTTTCCTCATTAAAAAACTAAAGCAAAACAGCATCACACACACAGAAAAAAGCCCTTCACAAACATCACAGACTCCTTGTCATGATCTCCATAGAGGACAACTACACACCGACAGACTCTTGCAAAGGAAATACAGTTCAATGTCACAGCACTTTCCTTAATACCTCAGTAATCCCTAGAGCTACTTAAGGAAGTAAATTCCACCAGTAATGGGGAGATGAACTGACTGTTTAGCACGTTTCCCTCCGTGCAACTTGGTTTCTAAACAGGATCATTGTGAAGGGGATTTGACTACAAACACCCATCAGCTACATTAGCTGAGATGAGCAATCGGAGCTTTGTGTGATTAAACCTTCTCTCCGAGATGCCTTAGTCAATTTACAGTGATTGCCCAGACAGTTCACTGAAGGTATTTTTCTTTGCTGTTCATCCTCATGCTGCAGTTACCTTTGTAGGTTGTACTCCTCCATCTTCCACCAGCCAAATTTTCAGCATAGAGCCTCTCTCCACATCCTGTATCCTATTTCCAACTTGGTGTCATTCCCTTCAAGGGCATCTGTGTTGCAGAGAAGTCGTAGGGCAAATAAGCATCAAACTACCTTCTGCTTCCTAACATAGTCCTTGGCCATGACCAGGAGGGATTGTGGAACTGCTGAGTGAAGATAATGGAAAACTTCACACTTTGCTGTTAGTCTGACACTCATAGCAAGCTAGAGAGGAATACTTTTGTAAATGAACAATTATAGATACAGCTATGGCTTCTCGCAGATACAGATATGGCTATAACTAGTCAGATGATGGTAGCTATCTATCTTACAAAATCACCACTGCCTCCAACTCCCTCAGGAAAGGTGTAGACTTAGGCAATATAACGCAGATCACCTATAGGCAGAGTGAACGGTACCAGAGGATGGAGAGGGAATTAAAGGAAATTGTGATGTTTCCTCTGGGGACAACAAGAGCAACAGAGTATATCAAAACTGAACAGAGCAAGTTGCACAGCTCTCCAGACAAGTAGATGCTAAAAAGTAGGAAAAGGGGATGCTGGCTTGACAGCCAGGTTAAATGGTTCCTTTGAAGGACCCCCTCAGGGCTGGTCCCATCCATTGTGCCAGCTCTCTGAAAACCTGCTGGCATAAATGTTGCCCTCCCAGTATCTGATGGTGAAGAAAGCATTCTGAAAGATGTTGCTCTGAATTTCTTGTGTTGCAGTCAAATGATTTTTCTAGCATTTAGCACTCTGAAAGGCAAATGTCAGCACAGCGTCTTATCCAACAGTCACTGCAGAAGACTGAACCGACATTCTTTTAAGTGTGTCCAAAGACTACATACAAGCAAGTGTTCTGCCTTATGGTAGAGACACACCATTGCTGTGTGTTGCTGAAGTGAGAGGCTTTGGTCAGGCTGCATGACAGGAAACCGAGTGGGAAAATATTGGCTCCAGTTTCACTTGAACCTCCTACAGCAGATGGGTCGAACATTTTAATAAGTCTTCTGAGCAGATGAGCTAAATGTTTTAGACCACATAAGTGCTGATTAGGGAGGCCTTGTGTGTGTCCCCATGCTAACATGTCAACTTTGCCAAAGCAAGAAATACAAGGTTGCTGTAGTAACAGAATTAAAATGGCAAGAGAGAAATTAGTGGAGGGTAAGGAAAAACTTTGAAAGAAGAACGCTCAAGCCCTTCTCTTGGTTTCTAGTTTTCTATTGAGATAAGCTGAAATAGAATGCGAGCTCAGATGCAGATTTAAGAGGCTAAAATTGATTGTACAGCAAATGAGCAAATGATAGGTTGCTGAGAGGGAAGGACTGATGGATGCTAGATGTGTGACCTAGAAGGAGAGGGGTTTACAAGAGACCTGTCTCCAGACAGTCTTGCAACTTATTTTCCCCCAAAATATATTATGTAGTGGAGATGCCATTTGGGAACATCACTGGGAGCCCAGAATGTGTTAGCCTTGAAAACCAGCTTTAGCAAGGGGAGAAATTGTCTGTTTGTTTACTGGAAAGCTCTCCTAGGGCAGCAACACTCTGCAATATTTATTAGAAATAGAGGGAACATATAAAATGAGTATTAATTTGTAAGATGAAGTTTAAATGATTTGCAAAAGTATCGTGTGACACAGTTACCTATAGCTGGCACTCTGTGACTTAGGAGTTCCTTCTTTGTCCCTCTGGATCATCTGCAGCATCATCTCTCCAGGCTTCTAGCACTCTGCTAGCAGGGACTGACCCAGGCAAGACCACAAATTTGGGTTTTTTTCCCAATTACTACTGATCTGTAGAAGCTCTAGCAAACCCACCCACGGTCTTGAGGATGGTATGGCACTGGGATCTAGGCAGGAGTATTTGTGGGGGCGGATGATGAGAGGACAGAGAACAACCTATTACTCACACACAAACTAGAGCCTTTGATAGGGTGTGATCTGTGAAAACAAAATCCTTGAGGAAGTGAAGGAATACAAAAATTGAACATTGAAAAGAAAGGAAGTAAACATTTTTTCTTTGCTGGTTTTTTCCACCATGGGAAAGAAATAAATGAGGGACCAAAGTCCCCCCCCACCAGAGTTATCAGTTAAAGCCAGAAGAAACATATGAGAATGGAATTAGACCTCAGGGACCAAACTCAGCATTCAATGAAGAACTGTAAACTATTCAACTACTGACAACGTTCGCTCGTGGGATCTGAGTCCTCACTGAGGCAAGGAACTAAAGACACATCCACAGAGAGGCTGGGTCAACACATCCATTGGCAAGCAATGGGACTCTGAGGCCAAAATAAAGAGTATTTCACTGGATCGCTGCACTTGGGTCTCAGCTGGAGGGAGACATCTTGTAACTTCTCCCCCTTGAATCCACAGCCACTTCCTTTCCTCTGAGGTCTGCAGAGTTGGTGTCCCTTTTCAGAAGGTGAAAGTTTTCTTCCTCAATTCTCCTTTTCTCTCTCAATTCATTTCTTGATCAGAAAAGTGGAAATTGGAGGAAACGTTCAGCTCAGCTGTGGAAATGTTCCTGAGACTATAGTATCACATGTATTTGTCAGCCCTGCTCTCAACAGCTAAAGCAAAAAGGTTTCCATCACTTTTGCTATGGCAACCACTCCATGCACTTTAGTTAAACTTCACTTAACTTCTTTTCCTCTGATGATATTCAGCTGGATTTGTCCTTCCCATGGTCAAAAAGCCTGCAACAGCCACTCTGAATTCTGCCTGCATGGACAGAAACGAAGGCTAAGCCAGCCCAGCCACTTTGACAGTGCAAACTACCTAAATTAAAACATCTGCAATGTCTATACCTAGGCAAATAAATCCAAATTAATTCAATCTTACAGAGGAAGGTTTGTTTATTCATTACACAGAGCAAAATTGTGAGTCAATTTCTAGACACCTAGGCTGGTATCGGCCTTCTGACACTGTAATGTGAAACTGGCAGCCCACGTTCAGAGCAAGCGAAGAAATCTCTCTCTTCCATCTTGCAGACAAACAAAGAAGAAGGTGTATCTTTCTTTTCTGAGGGTGATCACTCATCAAGGAGCCTTCTTCAGAGCTGACCTTCTCCATCCCACTCCTGGTGGAGTCTCTTTGCAGATTTCTGAAGGCAGGTAACTCTTTCTGCACTTGAAGCTCAGACTTGCGTGTCAGCCCCCTCCTCCCAGTCTGTGCTAGCGCTGTGGACTATCCTGTCTGCAAGATATTCCTAATCAGGGGATGACTAATGGCACACTGATGCCAATAGGAAAATATCCCCAAACTTTGCTGTCATTGTATTAGATGCCTGTCATCTGGATTTTGACCCGATCCTTTGGAGCCATCTAATGCAGAGGAGTATCTAAAATTATCCTACTACTGGTGAAACAGGAAACAAATTTAGTCTTTATTTTGTCAGGAAAGAGTTATGAGTTTCCGAGTCCTGCTGTCAACTTTTGAGGCACAAACTAAAATGAGTGGCATATCTGTTAATTCCCTTGGAGCCATCTGCATTTATTTCCTGCTTTGTTGCTAATTAATCTGTTTGTACTACTTATACATTTGAACTGTCATGAATCTGAATCTGATCCCAATTACTTCCCAACAAATCTGCAGTAACCTTGCAGAAATCAGAGGTATTCCAGGGCAGTTCAGATGCAAGCCTAACTTCCAAAACCTTTCTCCCCAGTGAAATTTTTCTTCCCTGGAGGGATCCAGGGAGTGCATGCAGTCAGCTTAAAGTCTAGGTATCAGACTCTTTGCAGTGTCTAGATCCAGTCTGTTTTACTCTTCTAGCTTGTCAATACTATTAGCCCACTCCTGCACGGAATTTTACCCGGTAGTAAATAGATTTGCCTGGGGCTGCAGATTGCTTTGCAGCCTTTGACCTCATGATATTTGTAAACAGAGGCAGACAAATGAAGAGGTAACTGTATATATATAGACATATACATGCACAAATAATTTCTGCAACTTTGCTCACACCTTGACTTGCACATATATAATATTAGCTGCTGCTGAGATATTGAGATTCAGTGGCTTTGAGTCCTTAAGCAAGCAACTCTGAATTGTACAGAAATCACTGGAGACAAGAATAGTGTGTGCAGGTGCTGGTGCAATTTTCTTCCACATGACTTTGCCAGTGCTGAAGGGCTCTTGGTGTTCAAGCTCTGGATTCCAAGCAGACACAGTGTCATCTAGAGGAGAAAGTATGGCCATGCACACTGAGATATAAAGGGAATATATTTTTATGGGAATAAAAGTCCTGAATGAAACCAGTGTCCTTACTGATGCAAACTGCAGATTTCCCTCCCTCATTATCTTTCTGGATTGTGTGTGTGTGTGTGCATGTGTGCATGGGGCATGACATGAAGGTCTCTTGGGAAACTCCTTTGTGATAAAACATAAAGAATATCTCACTGATCTGGGTCATTTCTGTCTTTCTATTATCTTCTCCTTATTTCTCTTCTCAGGAGCATAGCAGGCTAACAATAACTTTTGATACTTCAGTGCCCAGTTTGAAATGCTGTAGAAATAGCTTGGATAGTGAATTATTCCTTTGTAATTGGAGACGAGAGCCAGCAGGAGCCAGAAGGAAGATGATTGGCTTGTATTCAGGTTCTCCTTCTAAAGGTCCTACTATTTCTTTGCTTCTACTGTACAGGAAGCAGACAAGCTGTTATTTCTAGTTGTTGAGTACAATAGGACTTGGAAGAAATGTGCTGGGTTTATATTAACCTCCTGTATTGAAAATCTTGGCAGAGTTAACTCAGTCCTGTACCCTTGCAAGACGCAATAGATAAATGAAGTATTGAGCAGTTCACTGCACGGGAGGTTTTTCAATACTGCTGTAGAATAAAAGCGCTGTTCTGCATGGGCATTTCAGGTAGCACAGAATATCGTGCTGGTTTTGGCCAAAGTTTCACTTTGCACGTCCCTGCTGTGCATCCTCTTCTGCTTTTGGAGAAGTGTTATAATTTGTCCCCAAAGATGGATATCCTTGTTTTATAAGGCACCCAGACAACTCTCTGGCATTCATACTTCCTAATGGCAGGCATTAGGAGAACATTAAACATAGTGGTCCTGGGGTTAGCTGCTTGATTGCGTGTTAGGATTTCATGCTGTGTAGGAGGGGAAAAGAGGACTAACAATAACACACTTTAAAATATGCTGTTCACTTTCAGGAGTCTAACAGCAGTTCCAAAAAGGCTGGCACGTGGGAGAGGCATTGACGCAAACCTGGCAGGAAAGGTGATCTCAGTCCAAAGTCAATTCTGCCCAGGTCTTGGAAGATAAGCATCCATGAGCAGGAATAACTTTGCATGAGTGATTTCTTCCACAAGAATTGCAACTGTCAAACTCATTTTGAGAGCATTTCGTCAGATGCAAACAGCTGCCTCCAGGCTTTGGAAACAGCATGTTATTTAGATATTACCTGATGGGAAAAGGGGTTTTAAAGAGCCTCTGTTTAAAAGTATTTGTTTTAACCAAGCTCAGCAATTATAGCCAAAGCTGTCCTAGGATCACAGGATACATACAAAGATCAGAAGAGCCCCACTTCGTGTAAGGACAACAATGAAGGATGCGGCACAACTGGTACAACTGAAACCAAACAATAATCGAGGATATCTCTGACAAAAACATTAAATTCAATATAGGTGTCAGAAATTCTGGGTTACAGAGTTTCAGGATCACCATTAGGGAACCTGAAAGGTCTTGAATCTGCATGAATGGAGGAGAAACAGCAACTCTAATTTTCATGTTTTCCATTAACAGAGAGCAAGTCTCAGTTCTTCGTGCCACTAGATCTCACCTCTGCCAGGTACCTGCTTTTGGCCGGCATTGAATTCATGGCATTACGTAGCATAGGTGAGAGAGCAGGATATATGAGGAACTCAACAATAAGACTAAAGTCTTATAAGATCATTGGGCAATATATATACACAATATTTTTTTTTCAGATTGGAAGCCACAGAAGGTTTTGAAAGGTGTGGTTTGGCTCAGAGAGCATGAGTTCTTGCAAGAAGCACCTCATTTGTTAGCTGACACAAGACCAACTCCAATTTACATTTAGAGGACGTGAGTAGGTGGTGGTATGGGCATTTCTTTGCAAACAGAGTTATTAATAGTTGAATTTATAGTAAGATTAGACATAAGGCTGAGATGTGATAAACACCTGCTGATCACTTACAACTTCAGTTGACATGAGGGGCAGTTTGTAGGATTTCACACCTCTCTGGATTTGATCTTCCAAAACCAAGACTGTTTCAGAAAGTTACATTATGTGTGAATCATCTTTAAAGAATATGATTTGATGATTGGTTCCTGAGCTGGGGGCTTGTTTACCCAGACACTATTTATGCTCTTACTCTGTATTTGGTGGGATTCAGTCATCTAGTCCATAATATTTAGACTCCACAGGAACAGCAGACTGGACTTAGTCTTCTACATCTGGTACATGAGTTCATTTTTCTTCAGTATCAGCTACCCATCCAGCTATCCCTGTCCTAAGTACACACTGCACGTAATCATAATTATGCAGGTGATTACTGAGCCATTGTGTGCAGTGGGCTACATGCAGTAACTCCTACTAGCACACTGATGTTTTACTAACTAGCACTTTCCGAAGCTGTAGCTGTTCACAGAAAAGTAGATACCTGCAGAAGAGAGAGGTGAATTGGTTCAGATCCTGATACTCAGAGTCACCCAACTGGGATAGACATGAGTATGTTAATCAGAAGAGCTCGTGAGGATGCTTCAGTTGTTATCATGGGGCCAGGGGAGTACACATGTATTTTATAATCATGTGTGATCATATTCTAGGATTGGTCTGTTCCTGTAGGTTAGTAGGTACAGCAATCCCATAATGACTAATTGATAATGGGTTATGGGTTATGTTTAGCATAAGAGAAACCTCACATTTTGAGAAAGGGAGAAAAGTAGAGAGGAGAAATCCTATTAGATCTTGTCCTCCAGTAACACCGGACATACTGCACATCAAATCCTCTGCCTGTATGTTAATCACCCCACTCATTAAGCAGTAGGAGCTGATTAAACAACAGTCATTCAGAGAGTCTGATGATGGAGGTTATGTTAAGTTCCAAAGCAGATCAAATCAGATGGCTGGATAAGTATTTGCATACATTAACATTAACTAGCCCTTTCCTTTGTAAAGATCCAGTCAACATCTTTCTGGGTGCAGCCCAAATCATCATTTCAATCATGTTCTCACATGAATAGTTCACTCATGTTTCTAATACTGCAAGTCTGTGGCTCCAAAGTAAGAGATGATGTCACATTAAAATAATCATGAATAGATATACATTAGATAGGTGTGAAGCTTGATAGGCAGGTTGTTCCTTCTAAATCAAGATGCATAGGACAGTTAGAGTTACATTTTGTATTGCTACCAGATTCAGGAGTCATTGAGATTAAATCAAATGACCTAGAGATTAGACATGTTCAATGTCCTGAGTCATCCAAACCCTGTGTATATCTGAGTAATGTATTAATATCAGTGCTGCTGTGCTTCAGAGCACGGGTTATCAAATCTTGCAATGTCATTTCAGGTCCCAGCATTATGAAAACCTGTTGTGCCAACTCAGGTGCTATTAGATAACCCATATGCATAAGTACTATTTGCCAGTGTTTTCTGTACTGTCTCTGACATGCTGAAAATACAGGGATCCTACTGAAATCTGTGCAAGCTGCATGCCTTCTTCACCCTTGAAAAGGAAAGGAGGTGCTTCTGGCACTTTCATCATGGACCACTCGTCTGTGAGTGGTGGTCAGTAGGAACACTGAACACCTTCATACACACTGGGAATAGGATTTTCTGGTGTGGATTTCTCACAGGCAAATGAATAGGAAGCAAAAAGCAGGAATAAAGAGATTTGCCTTTACTGAGACTACTTCCTTCATTACTTCCAATATGAGAATATCTGTGTGTAATCATTGTCACCCTCCATTCGTATCAACTTAGCCAGTAAATCTGTAGTAACAGGTCAGTATTGTCCTGTATAGCAATGAGTTCCCATGTGTAGCAAGATTAGAAAAGATAGCAACAAAAGAAGAAAACAGACAAAATGCAGTTATTGGCATGTTCAGGCAGCAAAGAAGGGGAAAAAAGAGACCAGTGATAAAGCTTTATCATTTCTTTCCTGCAGAAGAAGTTCAAATGCACTCTACCCTATCAGTGTTAGGCAGACAGATGACAGATGCCCTCAGACCAGAAAGGCTCAAGAATATTGCATTATTATTATGACTTCTTTAGAGAGGATAACATTTCAACTATTAAAATCACTTGCTTTGTCCTGGCTCATTGTTAACAACCTACTTTATCACCATCAGTAACTTGAATAGTAATGCTCTCACTGGATATAGTAATCAAGAAGCGATCTGCAGTCAGACTGCAAGTAGCTGACCCAGTCAGAGACTTCTGACTGGTATCAAGATTTGGGAGAACATCTTCCTGGAAGAAAAAAAGTCTCTTTGCACCATTACCCAAAGTCTAAATATCCCTGTGGCCCTGTGGCTGGACTGTTTGCTGGGCCTATTAGTGAGCTCAGGTTACTTGGCCATGGTGTAAGCAGAGTATCACAGACTACTTCTTGATGACGATGCAGCTGAAGTTTGGAGCCCTGCCTTTCACACTATATATTCACACTCTTTGTTTCCATTATGGTCATACAAGGGAAGTGGACTTCAGGGGAAATAAGAACGCAGGTGTTAGATCAAGTGAAAGTGTCTTTCCAAATGTTTGCTTTGCAGCAAGCAGAAATGGATATTTGGTCTCGAACACAGCATGCATTTCTTTTGTTTGTATCCAATTAAACATGAGCTGCTGTAGCAAAGTAGGTTGGACAGAAGAAAACGTGGTTTCATTCCTTTCAGCAAAAGGACTCAGAAGAGTTTGATCGTAATGAAAACATAAGGGACCATGGGAGGTAGTTCTAGTCTCTGAATTTCACCAGGTCCCACCATGCCTACAGCTGCTCTTACTCTAACAGAAAAGCTTTCCTGGACAGCTCGTGTTAGCAGTATTAAGGAAGAGCAAATTCATGCGTGTGGCTGTCTTCTCAGTCACTTCTCATCTACACCATAGCTCCTGGCCAGCAACAGAATGGAGCAGTTCTCTTGGCAAAGAGAGCCAAGGCATATCAAAATCCCTCCTGAAGTTGGGTTTTGGCCCTTGTTTCTAATGCAACTGGAGCAGAATCCAAGATTAAAATTCTTCATGCACCTTTCTCCTGAACGTAGCTGATTCCTCCACTGCTCCCAGAAAGATCTCTGTGGTACTTCAGTCTGGACTGTTCTGCGCTAGAGCTAACAACCCTTATATAGTCTGGCTTCTCAGGTGAGTCAGTGAATAACTATTCTTAGTTAGGCAGAACACCAGAACCTAACATGATTAAGGATATATTATTTATTGTCATTTGATCACACTGCTACCAGAAGAGTGGAAAAACACATTCCAATGGTGCTAAAAATAAAATAAAATAAAATAAAATAAAATAAAATAAAATAAAATAAAATAAAATAAAATACAATACTGATAAGGTGTCATTTAGCAGCCAGATTATCCAAACATTTTCACTGGTAAATGGAGTTGTAAATCCACAACCAATTCTATACTAAAGTTTCAGGAAGAGTCTCGTCTAGTTAAATTATCTTTTCAGAAAAATTATTGCAGTTTGTAAAACCACTAGCAAAGCACAGTTATGTGTTAGTCTTTCAGAAATCACGTGATCAGACTGCAAATTAGTCTGAACTCAATGGTAACCCACAAACACACCGTGTCATGTGTTCTCTCTTTTTTGCAATGAAGATGTCTCAGCAGTTTGAGAGAGAACAATGAAGATGAAATTGTCCAGAGATAACAGGGGGTTATTTGTTGGCATGTGATCAATGAAAATAAGCCGGTGTTTTAACTTATTATCCAAGATGCTTCAGATCAAAGTTTTACAAAGTGATAGGTGGTTGCAGTCTGAGATTTGAGACGTCTCAGAGGGGCTGATGCTGCTGATGTTACCCTTGTAACATCCACATATATTTTTATTCCATCTCATTAGTAGGGATAGGTCTCAGCACTGAGCATCTGTCACTGTATTTTAAGCACGGCAATCAATAATCAGAAAGCCTTAGTGGCTTCTCAGATAACTTCATCTAAAACATAAGGATAGTTCTGAAATCACATTTGAGCTGTCTCCAGTCCACTGTATAACTTCTGTTAAGAAAGCAAGGCTGGTTACCTTCTGCCTTCAAACAGGAAGGGAAGTTACAAATGTCTGTTTTTCTACAACAAAAGAAATGTGCTTTGAAATCCAAATGTCCCAGACTTAATCCTTACAGCTAATCTCCAAAGCAGTGCGTTACAAATACATGCAATCTGCATTCCTGACTCTAAACACCCGCTAAATTCACACCTTCCGAATACTCTGATCTGCTCAGGCCATGGCCCCATAGATTCCTACTTAAAAGGATCTCAAGAGATCCTCTAATCCATCCACCTGCCCTGCAGGGACACAGACTGCATTCCCTCTTCTGAGCAGACGTTCAAAGCTCACCAGTTTGATGTCACTGGACACCTCAAGGGCTCTAAGAATAAGGGGGAGCAGGCGCTTTCTAGGTTATTTTAGTATGAGTGTTTGGGTTCTCCTGAAATGAATAGAGAGTATTATCTGTAGCCACTTGTCCTTATAAAGGTCAGAGAGAGAATGACAGTGGTTTCTACACCAACAGAGTGGAAGAGCTTGGGCCATCTCTTAGGGCAGTGAGAGTACGGTTTGAACTATAATGTAATGCAGCTGAAATTCTTCCCATACTGCAAAAGAAGGAAGAATGTTGCTACCTAGTGGTGACTAACTAACTGGGCTATGAAATATTGTCCTGGTAGCATCAGTGGGACCAGGGCAAGGACACACCACAAAGAGCAGCAGTGAAATTGGCTACAGCAGAAATCATTCCATTTATAGGGTGGCTGGGAGAGGGAAGCCACAGTTTGAGCTGCTCCGTTTGTTCCTGCAAGTCTTTATTTCACACTGTCACTAGATAAATATTTACCAAAGTACTAAAGAAGAAGGAAGTCAGCCTTCATAATTGCTCATTACGAATTGTTACAGCTTCTTGAGTCCAGTCAACATTTATGAGCCAGTCTTTAACACTGGCATTACTAGGTGTATTTATTACAAATTAATTACTGCATGTGCATGCATTTGAGTTTACTGAACATCTTCTGCTGAGGATATTAGACTTCTAGGGAAGCTGCTCATCTCAGGCACAGATATCCCTCAGTAAGCAGATTCCCACTGGGCAAAGCTCACTAATTAATGAGAAGCTCTGGATTAGCATTTTGAAGCTAGGCATGGAAGTGACCAGCTAGGTGCAGCTGAATGAAAATTAAACCAGACTGCCTCGCGACAGCAGGACACAGCTGCACGCTCTTCATTTCCCCGCTGACTTCTCCATTCCCCTGTGAGGATATTCAGCTTCAGCAGAATCTGTCAGGTATTCTTTAAATTGCTTCAGAAACTCCTTACAGTGCCTCTGAGAACAGGGAAGAGAAGGGAATTTGTCAATTCAGGGAAATGACAGTGTCAGAGGTGGCTAAAAAACACTGTCGGTCTTAAGACTGTGTTAGTGTGGAGACCTCGAGATTTTAAGCTCCTTAATGGGGGGCAGTCTTAAAGAAGGTAATATTATAAAAGTGTTCACAAGGAGAAAAGCCTTCTGTTGCACAGAACTTATGTAACACCGAGTAAACTTTTCTGAGGGATAAAAGAAAAGGAGAGTTGGCAACAAAATGGACCTACTGCAAACTGTTACACCCTGGTGGAGAATCTGTGAATGCTGGTGCGCAGGAGCTGATGTAGGATTTATCACAAAGGAAGTTTTATATGCTGGCAGTTCCATGTAGGCACAAAAAGATACACTAAACACCATTCTGGGCTGGGAGTAGAATGACATATCCTCAGCCTTGGTTTAGGAAGACGAGTGTCCCACTGCAGTCAATGGGGAGAAAATCTGAGAGCTCCCCAGAAGCCCTGTTGAGCCTCCTTGCACTGGCCAGCTAACATGAAGTTTGATGCACATCCCCCAAAGTCATGTCATATTCTTATGGGCTGGCCAGCTCCTCAGATGACAGCTAGGCAGTAGTCACCTTGTTCTTGTCTGTAGTCTAGCTTTTCTAAGAGGAAAATTTAAAAGTTTCAGGGGTTTCTGATGGACTCATTCCCTTCATCTCTCACTGTGGAATCACACCTTCCATGCACACAGGTGGAAGATGCAGATTTTCCTGTGGGCCCCCTGTAAGCATGCCTGTATCAGCACAATGATTCTTGTTCAGCGCAGGGCATGACCTGGCATCTTCTTGAACTGCAAGCAAATGTCCTAAATGCTGATTTAAGAGGTCTCCTCTTGTGGAGTCTGCCTGGTTGGGACAGTGCATTACATACACTGACTACGTCATCGTCTCAGTATTTTGTCTAAGATAAAATCTTAAATCAGACTTATGGGTAATACCTTGGACTTGCAGTTAAACCTCACACCAGACTTAGCCATTGCCTAATGAGTTTTCAGTTTAAGCAGACAAGACAAAGGGTAGAAAAAGGTCTGCTTTTCTTCCTATATTCCTATATTCATTCTGTCAGACAGAAAAAAGAAAACCTCAGCTGACCTAAAAACCCATTAACTCCAATATGAGACCGAGGGAGACTAGGACGTTGGTGTCAGCATGGCTTTTGTGAATGGGGCCAGCAGCTGGCGAGGTCTGGGATGTCCTCTAGTGGCCACCACGGTACTGTGGGAGCTGGAGAAAAGGAAGTCAGCTTTTCTGGAAAGAGGCAGACATTAGCTTCCCTAAGCATTGCTTTGGCTTCCTACAGAGAGAAGGCTGGAGAGTTCCAGATATTTTTGTCTGTTGTTAAATTCAGCATACAGTTGCCATTGCGGGTCCCTCTAAGAGCCTGATCATTCACAGCATGAATCCTATATTGCAACACTGAATAAAGCAAAGTACTTGCCATTCCTGCAAGAAGAAGGAGAGAAATAATGCTCCTACGTTACAGTAGGGACTGTAAAGCAGTTCTGAAAGTACTTTGGTGCCAGGCTTCTCTGGGTGCTGTGAGCCTAGTCAATGCACAGGCACAGAGCTCTGGCTCAGTGTGAACGCCTCTCCACTTTTTGGATCAAATAATGAATGGGCAGGGAGTCTGAAATAAGGCCTCATCTCTAAACAGGGAGGATCTTGGTCACACACATGAGTGAGAAAGTTTGAGGGAAGCTCATTGTAAGACTTGGGTCACAACAGTACATTTCACCAGTCTGATGTGGGAGGATAGATTCAGCCTCTGTTTATTTTTAAAAAGCTGTGTAGTCAATTCAAGTTGCCCAGTGTTGAGAAACACTAAAATTCAGCTGGTGGCTTTGTCTGAGGGGAAAGTGATGAACAACTCTGGTGTTATATTCCTCATAACAGAAGAAATAGATGCAGTCTGAAGAAGCCAAGACTTATTTTTCACCCAAAGTGCTTAAAAATTAGTTCAACTTGAAGTAAATGTTCCAGTCAATTTGTTTTTCCACTATCCGACCTGCTTTGTTAGTAATGCAAGAGTAATAGAAAAAATATATTGACAGAACTGTATCTGCAGAATACAGAGCAAAGCCTGCCTGTGCTCACGGGGAAGACTATTACCGATTGCTACAAGAATGTTTCTCAAAATGGTTTATAAGGCATCAGCAAGTCTTTAATTTAACTGTGTGCCATTATTACATGCTGAGTGTGGTTTATTATTGTACTAATAAACCATAAAGAAGACTCTATAACTTCATTACCACAGTCAATTGCCATGTGCAGTGTTAATTTGCCAACAGATCATTAATTGCCTGTATTCGCTGAAATGTAGACATAAAGCAAAACTATTGGGCAGAGTTTCTTTTCCAGATTCTGTTCTGCTGATGGCAGTAAGACTGAGCACACACAGAAATAGCTGTGATTTGCCAGTAGAAAGGCTTAGCTCTCCACTGAACCCAATGGAGAAGGAAGCCACAGAGGTTTCCAATCCCAGCAGCACTCCAATGACCTCCTGGTTCAATGAAGGTAGTTTTCAAAAAAAGCCAAATGTATTCTGATCTGAACCCTTAAAAATACATGTTTTACACTATCTGAGGATTTCACAAATGTAACTGTTCTGGAAGTATCTTTTTTTTTTTAGAGGAAAACCAAATCAAAATATCTCATTCGCCTGAAGTAACCTCTTCAAGAAAGTGCTAAACTGCATTGTCATATTGTGTCATGGGGGATTTATTTTGTACATAAAGACGTTTTGAGTCCTCTTTGGGCTATCTAATGGAGAGTACCATGTCCATATATAGCTGTGTGTTATGGACCCCGCTGTGGCTGGCAACACAGTGCCTTGCTCATCAGCAGATATACAAGTTTAAGTGCATCAGAAAAGCTGCTGGAATAGGAAAATGCAGTTTAATGTTTCACATTAATGAAACAAAAGATGTTTACATCAGTCCAGCAAAGCAAACTACAACATTTATATTTTGGAATAGTGAAAATGCCGTAACACCCACAAAAATCTCTGATCCTGTGAGTAGTTCATCTTTTGCATGATTCACAATGAACCTAAACACTGGAATTGTACTCTGGTGAATCAGCAGATTTGTTCCAGTTTTGGAGTAAAGTGTAATGGTCCCGATGCTGCATGTGGTATGGATCTCGCTCTTGATGCCATTGCAATAGGGAAAATTTTAATGCTTACTTTCCCTGGAGATATGCAACCCCATTCCTTTCAAATGCAAGATGGGGTATATTAAGCTTCATAGGAGACGATTCTTTAAATTCTTAACTAAATTGCTGGCACACTAATGTCCTTTAGCACAGCTTGTCTTTCACTTTATTAGCCAATACAGAAATCTGAAAGGTTGTAAGGTGACAAAAAATTCCTCCCCAGTCAACGTGGGATATTTCTTTAGTTATACACCCCAGAGGATGAACATAATGGGACTTGACACCATAAGACAGAGACGTGTTAGCAGTACTCTGCAGCTCGTACGATTCAGAGATGGCCTTGATTCTTGTTCTGGTGAAAGAGCTGATGTCTAACCAGGAAGTTTCTATGGTTCCGATGACAAGGTGGTAATTTAACACCATGGCCAGCTTTACTCTGAAGCAAGTTTCTAATTAGTAGGAATAAGGCAAGGGCTAAAAAATACAAGTGAGAAAGCGTTTGAAAGTTTAAGGGCATTAATTGCCTTCCAGCTGTCAGGATAGTAATTAAATTCAGCTTGTTGACTTCAGCTTTGTTGCGATTATGTGAAATTAATCTTCAAACACACTGAAAGCTTCCATTGCTGTTCATTTTAGTGCTGAAACCAGAAAATCCCAAACAATATGCAGAGAAGCATTGGCATGCATCTGGCAATCAGCCATCAAAAACAGTCAGCTTGCAATGAAACTTTTTTCCCAGTTTGCTTTTGTGCAATATTTTTCCCCTTGTTTATTCCCCTGACCAGGTCAGAACTATGTCTGTCTCTCTGGGAGAGCTGAAGCTCGACTGACAATCTTTTGAAGAGGTCACAAAGGTCCAGCTGCAATTCTTCTCCCACTCCTTAGCTCAAGCTGGATTAGATGTAAAGGATTACTGGGAAATTTCAGCTTTCAAAGAACAAATCCTTCCTGCTTGTTAACTTTCGATTAGCACTGTCAGCCTCCCTGTGCTATGCATCACACACAATTAAAAGTGGTTTCTGCCCCAGAAAGCTAGAACTCAAACTCCCTGTTTAGTATGCAAATGCATTACCTGACTTGTGCATATATGTCAAAAATTTATGCATCAATGTAGTCGGTGGAAACTTGCTATTAACATCAACTAGTACACTAAGCCCTTTTTATGTGAGGCGTGCATAAATACATTAATGCATTTTACATCCCTACTTTCAGAAAAAAAAATCATTTTTCTATGAATATCTAAATACCCTTGTAACTGCACTTACTATATTAATTGATGTTCACTCTTAAACAGCGATGTACCAAGGAGTAATTGATTGGGTGGACTCTGACATCTAGGCAGAAACAATGTTTATTATCTCTGCTTGCTGCTTTTAGCTACTAGGTTTTGCCTAAGAGAACTAGATCAAATTGGCAGCACGATTTAGATTTTTCTGCTGTTTTGATGTCATCTTTGAGAAGCTAGCAATCTCAGTAATCAAAATTTGCAGCAAGAATCACCCACTTTGCAGGATATGAGATAATCAGGTACCACATGGTGTGTGAGATCTACGTGGAAAGAATAGACAATGCATTCTGTATTGTGTGGACCAGAAGCTAGCAGAAAACTAGCAGAAGTCAGTATTGCTGTCTCTCCTGAAAATGGATACTCAGTTAATATTGTTGAGTTACATCCACTGAACAAGTTACTACAGATGAACTGAATGCCATAACCTCCTGGGCAGTGATCAGTGCTTCCTTGTACCTACTTTAACAACAGAGCATCTCCATAGAAGCTGCTCTTTCTCTTACTCTTGGAGTGAGTAGTTGGCACAAGAAGAGAACTGGGATGAGGTAGTTTGTGGTTCTGAGTTTCCTACATCTTGGGTTCCCATAGCAATATTCACTGGTAATTGCCTGGCCCCTACCAAATGAGGGGACTCACTGGTCTCGGAGGTGTTGCACCCTGGGAAAGGGACTTGGAAGCATTGTGACATACAGTGGAGAACACTAGGAAGGATTGGGATCTAGCTGGGTCCTCTCTGACAGCCCAGAAACTTTCCTAGGGCAAATTGCTCCATGGTCTGACTGACTGACAACTCTAGTGTCCTTTTATTTGGATATCTATCCCCACCTTTCTGTAACACATATCTGATTCTCTAGCTGGTCAAAGAAGGATACAATCAATATCTGCCTCTTCATGCTGTGTACAAAAGCTTTACAGGATTTCTTTGGGGATAACTATTTGACATCAATCTGGATGATGGAGAACACTACCAAATCTTGTTACCTTCAAGAGCTACGTTCAGTCCTTGATGCTGTGTTACAACATGTAACCTCTGTTCTTTGCCTCTCATAGATGCTGTACAAAAAAATGTCAACTGATAGAGGGCAGAGCTCAGTTTTTCAGAGCTTGTATTACAAGGAAAGGGTTTGCACATGAAGCCAGCTCCTGGATGCAAAGCCTTGCTGTTGAGGTGGCCAAAGAACAGAACCCCTAACCTGCTTTTGGAATAATTTGTTTGCCTGAATCTTACTAGATATTGCCTTATAGTCTAAATTTGGAGAAGTCCCAGTACAAACTGAAAAGCACTGGGGTATTTTTACCCTTCCAACAACCCAGAATTCTTATGAGCTGAGAATCAACCATAACGAATTTCAGTGCCATTGGCTATATGCCTGGCAGGCATCCATGGCAGCCTCAAACCACATGCTTGTGTTCTAGCTGAAGGCAGCTCTTGGCCTTGCTGTTTGTCAGCTTCTTCCTCAAGGGAGGAGCGATGAGGAATTACTGCCAACATGTGTAATATTGCAGGACATAAGTATCTGGTATCTCAGATAAATCATCTTTACTTTGTTGAGTGCAACACCCCAAAGTTTAGTTCAGATTTCAAAGGGAAATGCACACCTTATCCATGTATTCTTGAACAGCACTAGATCTCTAGGTAAATCTCTAGGACAGAGATGATAGTAAACTACCAGAGCTTTGGGAAATTCAGTTAATGTCCCTGTATCACACAAGTTCAGGTGTGCTCTGTTAGGTCATTCAGACCTGGCTCCTGTCCCAGAAAACTTTAGATGTTTAACTAGGGTATCTAGGAGCCTAATTGCTGAATGCTCTCTCTACAACCTGTGGATAGAAAGAAGCCTGGAAAAACAAGGTTTAGCTCACCTAAGGTATGTTATGAGGATAATTGCAATAAAGATTGTGAGGCACTGGGGTGGAGAGCGAGGGTGCTGAGGGAAGACAAGCCACTGCAAAGTTCATTATGTTCTGAAAGAAATGTTGGAGTTCCTGGAGTTCGTTGTACCAAGACCTGCTGAGACCCTGATTAGCAGAGCTTGCCACAGGCTTTCGGATGGTTTTGGCTCATCTTCTGAGATACCTCAGAAAAGAAACCGCAGACTCAGGGTACAACCTAACTTCTGATTTTGTAACCAGAACTAATTTACCCTTGTTCCTCTCATAATTTGGCTATGCTCAGTTGGAAGTCCTCTGGTAGGTCAGTCCTCTGGCAGTCCTCTGGCAGTCACCACAGAAATTGCCTTGCATTATCCATCTAAAATCTCATACCTACCCCACAAACAAGCTTTTCATCCACCCTTGAAGTCTAGCCTTCCAGCCTAGCAGAGGAGTGCAGCCATAGCCTGGGTTTTGCAGTACAAGCTACCCCGCAGGGTGGATAGATGCTGTTATGAAACCCCAGTTACAGCATTTGAGGCTGGGGAGATAGCAGTCCTCTGCCACCTTCCCACAAGTTCTCACTCTGCGTGCTGCCAGAAGTCCAGGAGCCCAGCGAGGCGACTGCAGCCCCGGTGTCAGCACAGCAGGGGCAGCCGCATGGGTTTTCCCTCCTGGAGCTGGCAGGCTCTGCACTGCAGATATATCCTGGGATCTTCTGGATGCTGTGGTTCTTAAATACAACTTCCCTCTTACAAGGCTTTTTCTGCCTTTCTTATTAGAAAACAGGAGAATCACTGACCCTAAATTTAACCCTAATCTTAACTCTTTAACCCCAATTTCTTTCTGAACTATTTATTTCAGACTTTTCTATTATTTTTTGAGCGATGCTGACAGGCGATAGTTCTGGAATAGTGAAATGTCTTGCAACCATGGTAACGCAATGCACTCATTGGAAAGTTTTCTGATACTAAAAGAATTAGTTTATCACAACCTTGTATATTAGGTTTCCTATGAGATTCCCAGGCTCACCATGTTTAAAAGCACAGAACTCTGACTGATCAGGTAACATTGCAGAGAATTACTCTGACATGCTACACAGCATTTGCCCCTGGAGCACATGGCAGGAACAAGCCCAAAGGAAACTGCTTATGAAAACTATCGAACTGGAAAAATTGGAAGTATTGTCATTAAAGGGTACTTTTGTTCTATTCCGATGTAGAATTCCCTTGCTTCAGATGGAAGCTTTAATTTGCAGCAATCCGTTTTGATTTGTAAAGAGAAACAGAAGCCCTACCGCTGACAACAATAAGCAATTCCTCTCCTCTTTTCACCTTGCCACCTTTTGCTCCCAGTGGGAATGAATTCCTGCTTGCTGAAATCACCAGTACCTCCACTGTAAATATTACCCATAGTTTTCCTCTCTTTCCATTATCTCTGTCTCTCTCCTGAATTTATATCTAATCTTACTCTTTTTCTTCTGTATTATGCCGAATTAAAATCTCCTAAGTGCATGAAAAATGGTGACTGTAATGCATGAACGAAAATTAATAAAGCCAGAAGAGAACATGAAATCAATAATCTGATTCTGACAGCTTGCTTTGTCTCTGTGGCCAGGCTGTAAGGAGGTACTAGTGTTTCCCTCTGTTTAAAATTAATTGAACTATTTTATCATATCAGATATGAGTGCACTCTTTGTGCTATTGAAGTGATAATTATGACATGATAATTATAGTCTGTGGCCTGCATGATTCTGTGAATGAGTCAGCACAGGCAATTAGTTTGCAACAGCAACTTTATGTGAATGCGTCCCTACAGACGGGAGCTACAGGATAGTCTAGCTGCTTATTATCTCTGTTCCCCAACCTTCCTTATTCACAGGAGGACAGAGTTTGCTGTTGTTGTTGTTGTGGTTTGGGGGGGGGGGTTGGGTTTGATTTTGTTTCCAGTTTGAGCAATTCATTTGGATAAACATAATGATTGCAGGAATCCGAGACAGAAAAAGATGAAAACAGTTCCAGTCTATAAGGGTGTGGATTCTGAGCTCTGTGATGGTGTCCTTTGAGGAATTCTGTCTGATGCCGGAATGATATGGGCTCCCCGCGCCTGCTGCACCTTAGCGTGACTCCATTAAAAATGATCGGCCTTGGAGTTTTCTAAATCATCCGTCACTGTAGTACCCTGCTGACAACGCTGTGCTCCTCTGAGCTCACTGGAAAACCTCAAGAATGTCCTGGAAGAAGGAAGACAAAATACTTGTTAACAGAGAAAACTATAAGCATCAAATGTTGCTGAAGAATTGCTTGGTTTTGGCAAGCTGAAAGCACAAGGGTATTTTATCCCAAGACATTTACAGTCTGAATCAGGAGACAAGATATAGATAGAGATATATGCAGATAAGGAAATAATGAGAGTTTTGGGAGACATGAGAGAGTGGAGTCTCACAGCAGGGAAGTTGTTAGGTTATTCGCTTTTAGAGGGAAGGTAGGGAGGGAGGAGAGTGGTGTTTGATTTCTAGGTGTCCTTTCCCTGTGTGTTCTCAGGCAAAAAAGGAACAATCATCACAGACAAATCAGTAATGCATCGCAATAAATAATACACGGGGCAACATACTGAAAAATGGAGGAAAAAAAAAGTATGGAACAGCTGCTTACTAAGTGAACATCATCCATCCTGTGAGCTGATGAGACAGTGGAAGAAACACTATACGAACGTGCAATTAATGATGATGCGTATCAGCATGATCCAAAAGAGCTGATTTAGAGCCACCTTTCCTAATCTTGCAGTGTTTAATTTTGCAACCCTAATTTTCTTTGACTGTGTGTGTAATTATATCTTAGCTGTATTATACATTCATCACAATGTTTATTTCTAAGCTGGTTCCACCGTAGGCATGCAAATATGAATGCCATAAGATCAGGCCAGATCCAAGGCAGCTCAAATGGAGAAGACTCATTTTTATTCCTTGAACATCGTGGCATGTTACCATCTGTGAAATTTCAGAAAAGGTGCCATTCCCTCATCCTAGATCCCTAGTAGATGTGATGAGCTGCAAGGGAACTGTCAGCAAGAAGGATTCGTATATAACATATTGCCTCCTGATAAAAGGAACCAACACACATCAACACATGTACAGCATGTCACTATTAGGTCTAGATTTGGAGTTCAGGAGACAGATGCTCTGCTCATATCAGCAATGCTCTGTTGAATTCTGTATACACTGAAGATGTGATTCATAGAGAACCATGGCTTGTCCCAGGATTTGTGGGAGATCTTCTGGGAGAGAAAATGATGTGTCCTGTAACATTCAAAACAAAGGCATTTTTGGTTAATGAGAAAGACCAGGTTGGCTTGAGAAAAGCCCTGTGCTAGGCTTATGTCTTACAGGGCAAAACCAAGCTGGGAAGTCTGTCACATGCAGTCTAAGTGACATCTGTTTGAGTGACACCTCATAGAACTCTTCCTGGACATATTGTACGTGGCCCAAGCCCCAAACTCAGCCATAGGAATAGCTCAAAGACCAATGTCAAAAAAAAATTTTCAATAAGGAATTACATTATTTACTGTTCCTTTGTTTTCTTCATGTGGCTGCAGTACCATTATAAAAATCCTCTTCCCTCTTCTCCCTCCACCAACACACAGAGGAAATTGTTGGACCTGATAGCCAGACATGTCTTCAAGTAGCACTTTCCTGCTCACTTACATAACTGGATATGAATATTGATAATTGCTATCTCTGACACTCTTCTTGTTAACAGGTTTCAACCTGCAAAAGAATCCAAAATACGTAAAATCCTGAATTCTAAAATTCTCATTCTCTGCCAAAAAAATAATATTTCTAGCTTCCCAGTTCCTTCCCTTGAACAAAGAGGATCAAATAGAAAAACAGTAGAAGCACAGAAATGTTGGCTGGAAAGGACCTCTGGTGGTCATTCTTTCAAACTCCATTTTGAGCAGGAATATTGCCAGCAAAGAAAAAAAAAAACAAAAACAAAAACAAAACTAACCACAAAAAAACCTCTTACAAAGCAGAGAAGCTCCCATTTGTATTTTATAAACACACCCTTTTTGTGTGCTCTGGTCACGTTATGCCAATTAAATAGATGCAAGAGGTCCTTGGAAGCTCTGCTGGGATGAATGAGGGATTTTCTTGAAGTAGACACTGTATAGGGTGAACATGAGGTCCCCTTTTGGGGTTCCCCTCCCAGATTCCTGGCCAGAGGAAGGAAGTAGGTTTTGCAGGTAGCACTGCAGAGACACCAACAGAGCTGCCCTTTACAAGACAGCCCTGAAGGCTACTATGCCTTACACAAGTCTCCGAGGGCTGCCGAGCATTCTCCGCTCGCTGGACTTCATTCCCGTATTGCTGCAGGAGCAGCCCTGGAGATGCGTGAAAGCTGCATTCCTTTCTTTATGGGCTTCAAGATCAGTGGTCCTCACAGAGAAGCATTTCACCTTTCATGCGTGGGGGAAGGATGAGACGTGAGGAACTGTGTGTTTTATGGATAAGGAGCGAGCATTGCCATGTGGCTAGCATGTAATGTGTGAAAAGGAAAAACTTTGGCAATTTCAGCAACTTCTTTCAGATTTTGGGGAGATAGTCCCATTGTAGAAAAGACTTTGCTCTGTCATACAGACCTTATGAATAAAGATTCATTCATGCTCTACACCCTGACTGGTTTAGTATGCCTGTTGAAAACATGACTGACAGTAGGTAAACTTTTATGGTTATTTCCAGCACAGAGCAATGACTCTGACAGTGGCAAGAGGGTTGGATCACTGACAGGTCTTGAAAGGAGTGGGGAGAAGAAAAGTCACAATTCACTCGCAATTATGAGTCTTTGGCCAAGATTTTGTTGTTGAATGAGTGACTGATTTTTACATGCCATTTGTTGATTTTCACCAGTGTACATTTTTCTGAGAGTCACAGTAGTGCTAAAATGTGGCAGTATCAAGGTATGAAACAAAATGTCTATACACAGGGATAACGTTTAATAGATCAACTGATACAAGTGGAAAAATTAAATTAAAAAATTATACTGACAAAGCAGCAATACAGTTCAAACTAAGTACAGCGTGTGGCTAGTTGATCTGAACTTAACTTACTGCAAAATCCAGCCTATAACTTTGATCCAAGTTCCCCAGTTCCTCTCATTATGAGTGAAGGAAAACAGTGGCCCCAATGATGCCCTGCATGAGGTTGCTGGAGAACCAATGAAATATCTGAGATTGTTTTGTGCTCTCTGAATAGCAATTTTTTCTATACAATTTATCCTACAATGACATCTGGTGGTTGTTTTTCTTTGACAGGCAGCTCTTGCAGAAGTATCCTGGCAAGAGTTGCCAGAGGGTAAATCTTCCCATGGCAATAGCTTGCTGGAGTTTTACTTTTGGGAAGAAGTGCAAATGTATTAACAAGATTGAACAGTTTTTCATTTAATAAACAGCACACAGTCCCTCCTTGGGGCCAGACACTGTGGCTAATTGTCTTGTTGGGAATGATTTGATGGGTGAGTATCCAGCAGCGAAGCCACTGCTGCATCTGGAAGATATACTGGTTCATTCTGAGAGCAGCCACTGTTTGGCCCACGAATATGCTGTGATTTGTCGGAGATCAGAGCATCCGCATACCCATTTTGGCAGCAGAAGTTATGAGCACGCTCAGGAGTGGGGACATGTCGCATTGCAGCCACTAAGCACTGCTATGTTGGGGTGCTGAGTGCTCTGCAGAGAGTGATCCCCGAGCTTGTAAGCTGTGCAACAGCAGCAGAGGGGAGTCTCCAAAGACTGATTCTCTCCCCTGGACAGCCCAGCCCCAAAAGACAGAGAAGATACAAATTCAATTGTCTCTTTCCTGGAGCTGGACACCATGCACTGGCTGGAGAAAACTGGGACCCTGCTCCTGGCTGCAGCAATGTGCCCGCTCAGGTCTTGGCACTGCCCAGCACTCGTCTAACCCGAGACAGTCTGCAGGGCAGAGCGGGGTGCATCCCCTCGCCTCCGTCCTGCCACTCAGATCCTCACGGCCAGAGCGTGACCTGTGGTCTTTGGATGCTTGTGCAAGTCCTCGTGGCCATCGAGGCGGATGGACACTCCGGAGCCTGTGGCTAGCACAGGTGATCTCCTGGCCACCAGGTGGAACCCAAGGCATGCCTGTCCTCACACAACCGCCCTGCCAGCACCTCCCGTCAGAAAGTTGCAGGCAACTCGACACTCCTCTTTCTTGGGTTTTACCCTTTTGGAGTTGTTTGTACTGGACATTGGGATAATTGTTGTCCTGTTCAGTGAGACGCTGGGTCAATAGCACGAGGGGGAATTGGCCAAGCATTGGTGAGCATTCACAGACTGCAGCAAGACACAGGGGTTTAAGGCTGATTTCACAAAACAGAAATTTGAAGAGGAAACTGTAAGCGCATGGTGACTGCACTGTGGATGGAGTAACACGAATGAATTTCACAGACTTTGGTCCATAGTAAAGTAATGTAGGTAAGGTAACAGTTAAGCCCTGACAGCTACCAGTGCCAAATACTGCATTGCTTCTTGGGGAAAATACCAGAAAACTGCCGACTTTGGTCTATAAAGGTCTCAGTCATAAAGTCAGGATCCAGCTATCCTGGACTGGAGTTCTGTCTTGTATTCAGCATATTCAAGTTCAACATTGTTATTGGTTAAAATTGAACATTGTTTTAATTTGACTTCAAACTAAAACCTTCACTGTGATATCTTCTCAGTAGATATTCACAGATTTCTGGTTCGGAAATTCACTGGTTAATGCTGGAAAGTACTGATTGTCATGAGTACTGGCTTTTGCTTTTTACAAAATTATTTTTTTCATATCAAAATTTTACAAAATGTCTGGAGGGGTTAGTAAAATATGTGTTTTTATAAAAGCCTAAACAGAATTCTGTTCTTTTGCTTGTGTTGTGGGGTTTAGGTTTTTTGTTTGTTTTTGTTTTTTTCCTTGTGGCATATTAAAAACCTGGAAACTTTTGGGAAAAAAAGGGGGTTTATACACTTTTCTACATTTCTCCTAGGAATAAGAAAGAGCAGGATGAGGATACAAACAGCTGTTGCTGTTTATGCTCTAGGATTGTGCAGGCTCCCCCCAGAGAAGGTATATGCACAGTAGCTCATACATTTGGGACCCCTATAGCTCTGCTGCTGCTGCTACAGCTCTTTTTCTTTTGCTCCCCCGTCGGGACCAGCAATTATGTGCTTTCTTATTCTTTCCCCCCAGAGATGAAGCCCAGAGTCAGGCCATGAGGATCATACATAGTTAAAACTCTATGCCTTGTTGACTCACACATCAAAAATAATTTCTTAATATCTTTGTATTCCTTAACCTACTGTTTCTTCTCATTACTGGCACTGAAAGTACATCTGTGATCTCTGCTGAAAACCCTGGCTACTCAGGATGCACTGTGGGTTCACTGCTTAGTGTCACAAGATCTTTATAATCTTTATATACTTAACTTTAGTGTTTGGTCTTGTTTATTTGCCGTTGTTTCTTGCCACTGAGGTATCAGAATCTGAACTCATTTCTTTCATGGCTTACCATCCTAAATGCGCTAACATCTTGCACCATCGCGCATCAGACACCATAACCCAGCTCTAGCGGCTGTCCGCTGGTTGGAGAGTGGAGCACCAGGATGTTTCACTGGCAAATGCCACAGTGTTTTGTTTCACATCAAAAGCTATGAGTTTTGTTTTCTTGTGCTTTTTAATAAAATTTGTTCCAAAGCTGTGTCCTCCATTCAAATTTGACCTAATTAGAAGTTTAAGCAACTTGAAATGAAATATTTCCTTTCCAGTCTAGTGAAAAGTTTTTAATTGATCTAAAATTCGATTAGAGTGTGTATTCATTTTTCTTGAAAGGGAGTTGGCTTTATTGAACTTACCTGTCCTCCTCTCCCCTTGAAAAAAATACATGACTTAAAACCAAATTGATTGGAAAGTGTGGTGTTCGTCTGGCTCCACTTGTTTCGCAGGTAGTTTTTCATGTGTGGCATTTCACTTCCTGAGGTGCAAAGTGACCAAGAGCAGGATTAGGCCTCTGCCATCTGAGCCCTGTCACCTTATAGCAGCTTTCCCACCTCCAGCAGCCCACTTCTCCTTTTGCCAGACCTTACATCTCTCTCGTAGAGATGGCAGAGCCAGATGTGTGTCACCTCTGCACATTTGGCTCATCAGATTGCGCTACCAGCTCCAACCTCCCTCTGGAGAGGATTTGTGGCAGCTGAAGGATTAGCACATGTTCACTTCTGCACCACCTTGTACCAGGGCAGCAGTTTTTGACAGTGTGTTGGGGCAGATGTGACTTCAATGCCCTTCCTAATTCAGAACCCTTGGCACTTTTGCACCGTTTATGTCAGTGTTACTGAACTACTTCGTGCTGTACTTTTAGCTTGGTCTCTTCTACCAGCCAGCTGCCTACAGATATGACTGACAGACACAAGACAATTATAAATGAATTTTTTTATAATGGCAAAAAGATTCAGGAAGCTACAAGAAAAAGGCTTGGATATTGGATAGAATTAAATGAATATGCAGAAGGGTAACAGATTGTACATGGAGATATTTTTTTTTTATATGTAAAATCACTCATCTCCACAGATATCAGTTACCAAGAGCTTCATCCCTCTCAGTAACTAACATCAGCGTCACCATCTGCTCCCTGGTGTTGCCATTGCAGAGTAGCCTTGCTGTTCTCAGCCTTCCAGAAAGTCAGTTGCTTCAAATACATTTTTTAAAAGCCATTCTACTACTTTTCAAATTATATCCAAAAAGAAGTGACTAAGAGTCAAAGTTTTTAGCAGGAATGGTGAGAAATAATCAGGAAACACAGGTAACACACTGGACTGCTGCAGGAGAAAGAAAAGCCAGATGTCATTCCCACCAGTCCAGGCAATGGTTTTCTCCCCTGTGGGCTGAATTTATTTACACTTTTCTGTGTTTATGTTGAGCCAAGTTAGAGCAGCTGAGCTACCCAGTGTGGTCATTCACTCTCTGCAAACAGCTAAATCAGATTTTGTAGGAAATGGAGGTTTATTTCAGCTACTTTGTGAATGCAATAGCTGAACTCAACACTTGCCTGCACAAAACCTGGGTACCATCCTCCAGCCCTTTCTGCATCACTCTTCCTTGCTGTATTCTCACATTCAGCAGCAATCTGAAATTAAGTCCTAAGGTGTGGGTGGGAGGTTTGCTGAGAAGCTGTGAGCAGCCCCACTGCAGTCTTGGGTTTATGACTTATGAAGACACTGAATAATTTCCATTTTCATTTTCCTAGGACAAATTACTTCAAATATTTCTCCACCAGCACCTTTTGTGCCTTTGGGGAAAACTTTAAAAAGAAGATATTTCCTCTAAGAAATACAGAGTTTACTTTGCTGCCAGTACAGTTGTTACTATGTGCTAATATTACCTAGCTAAGAAAGACCTGAGCTAGGAAAAGTTAGCTTTAAGGTCAAATGTCTATTTGTTATCAAATAAAAAAGTTGGGGGGAAAAACCCTGTAAGGTTCCTGAAGGGGGGAAGAGTCTGATTGTGTTCAGGTCTGAAGTGACCACGAAGCAGCACCTTTATGGGCCAAATTTTCAGCTTTAGAAGAGTAAAATAACAGCCTGGCAGAAGGCTCTGAAAAAAAAGATGAACCTTCTGTACGGATGTGACAATAAAATGAGGAAAGGGAAGGGGATGTGAACCTTGGACAGTCAGGAATGGGTCTATTATTACCTGCCCCCTGACAGTGAACTAGATCTGCCACGAAGTCCATCTCTATTACCCCAAAGTTTGTTTTTCTTCTTTCTGGAAAGGAAAAGAAGATGTGATTTTTTTTTTGGTTCGTTTTGTGGTAAACTGAGATTTTTTTCCCTTTTAAAAGTGCTTTTGCCTATAAAGCCAAAGAAAGAAGTCATCTGCTAGACAGGGAGATGTTGTTGAGAGCTCCTGCTATAAATAAGGTTGCAATAGTCTATGGAAAGTGGGAGTTTTTAGCAGGTTAGACTGGAAAAGGCTCATTAAGGAATATTTCACAGGCGGTGGAAGCAGGAGATATCAGGTCAGACTGTCTCAGGAAGACATGGGAATTGAACGGGGCTAAGAAAATGTCCTCTGTGTTGAGCCATTGACTTGAAGAAAAGAAGAGCTGCTCCTGCTGGATTATTTGATGGAGTTGATATCTAGCTTTTAGTTCCCACTGTTTGTTTTCTAAATCTCTAAAATTAGAAAATATGAAAAAACCTCTTTTGTCATTGTTTCTAGTGAGAAAGAAGTTTATGTTTCAGTTGAATCAAACAAAATCATACTTGTACCAACTTTTAAAGCAATGATCCCTGGATAATTTAGTCTGTCAGTTTGCATGTCCAGTAACAGTGAGAAGAGTAGCTAGATTAATGCAATTACACTTTCAGGGAGACACACTATATGATTTAGCTCTAATGGTAGATATTCATCTTTGTGATAGGGCAATGTTTATTAGCAATACAGGCAATAACCTGCCCTATGTTGGATGGGTTAAATCTGGGGGTGTTGTACTTGAAAAAGAAATTGTGCTTGCTTTGTACTGACTCTGAATCACCGTGGCTTTATGATATCCTGTTTTCATTCTGCCAGAAATACCACAGATTGATTAAGAAATTACTGAGACTGGAAGCCTTGAATTTCCAGTTCATACATGTAGTGCCAGGAGAATTTTCTTCGCATTCAGCACCGCAATTTGGCACAACAGCAAACTACAGGGAGAAAACGATTTGCTGATAAAAAAGTCTGAACTTCACAGCGGCAGCCCAGCTAATATTTCCTGAAAAAGCTATTACACTATAAACAGACTCATTGCATTGGCTGTAGGGCACTGTCTCATCTGGAAACACCCATTTCACAGTAGTTACACAATTAACAGATATATTCTGAAATAGCTCTCTGTCTGGAATATTTAACTTTTTCTTTTAAAAACAATTTCCTTTCTTAAAATCAGTCCAATGCATTTTTAAATCACACAGTGCCTTCCAGGATGGAAAAGGTACCCTAAAACCCATAACAGCCATGTTTCTCTCTGCACCACAAGCATCTCTCTCTTGCTTTTCCTCCCCTGCTGTGAGCAATCGCTGTATGCACCTGGGAGGCCTCAGCTGGCCAGATTTACAGTCTGTTTGAACCAGACTGATTCAGGGCAGTCTGCTCATTAGCACTTAATTTCTCCTTTGCTTGCCCAAGGCTTGCTCCGGTGTAATTCCAGCAGCAGCGATGCAGTCAGTCCCCAGCGTGGCTGACAGTGCTTTAGTGTGCTGGACCACAGCCCCCCAGCACCGTCACTCCCAGCTCCGCTCATCAGGGCTGAGTCATTGCCTGAACTTTCTGTAGTTTTTGCCAGCGTCAAGCTTTGATTTTGTTTTTAAAATACTTAATTTAGCTGCAACTTGAGGCATATTTTATTTTCATCTGAAGGCAGTCAGGGAACACTCACCTTTTTTTTTTTTTTTTTTTTTTTTTATTGCTATTCGTCCTGGAGAACTTCAGTTCTCGGACAAACTTAATATGTGGAAAGGTCAGTAGAGCACGTCAAAGACTGAGGCAGCACGCTTCAGGAAAGATGTCTTGCCTAAAGATTTTGATAGCAGACCTATGCAGGAATTTGCAAATGTTTTCAGCTCTGAAGACGGCTGGTGGTCTTCCCCAACTTTTCTGGGTTTTGGGTGTTTTGGGTTTTTTTTCCATTTGTTTTTTTATTTATTCTGCAGCTGGACAGGCTCTTGAGAACCAAGCAAGATTTGTAAAAGAATAGAAAAAATTTGCCAGTGCTTTTATTAGAGCCCCAGGTATCTTGAGAAACTTCTAGCTTCTCTGGAGTGTAATGCCTGGATACAGAGATTGAAAGAAATTCTGTTCATTTGCATCACAGACGAAAACAGAGACATAGCCAAATCCTCACTGGTATGTCCACTTTCTGCCCAGGAAAAGGGTGAACTGGAGGGTAGATATCCTCTGTGCCCACTCCATCCCATGATATCTGAGTAGACTGTGAAAGTGGACAGTGTTATCTGTGTACTTACTGGGCAAGCAGCAATTTCCTACTGAATCCTATACCTTAGTCACTGCTGTCCCAAAAGGATTTCTTCCTGAGTTTTCCATGGTAATAAACATCTGTTCAGAAAAGTCTATAGCTCGTTACCTCTCCATGGACAAGGATCCTTGTCATTCTGTTATGACTGTAGAGCCAGCCCTTTACTCCTTGGGACTTTCAATGATGTTTGACGAATGAGCTGAATAGAGCTGTCTGAGTAAAAATCAGACAAAACCAACATTCCTAAACCCAGGACTTCTGATCGGGTTTGTCCCAGGGTTTTTCAGATCACTTGGATTTGAGTTGCTTTGTGTGTTATTTTACCAAATGAAGTCAACATCAAGTGAGAGAGAAGACTTAAACCTCAAGGTTATGAGTGGCTTTAGATCAGATCAATAAAAAGAACTATTATATGTTTCTTTCTTTTTCTTTTTGAAGCCAACACTTTTCAGACTTTCCAGCAATCTAGAAATTCCAAGATAAATCAGTTGCTTTCTAAAACTGTCATTTCAGCACAAGGAGATCAAATCTATGCTTTTCCCTGACCTTTTCTACTTCAGAAAGTGTTGCTATTAAGCTCAGAATCCCTTAACTTGTTAGCTATGTAACATATCAGATTCATACCTTACCATAGTTAGTATTTACACATGAAAGTAGATTCATAAATCCTTTAAAAAAATTCCATGACTGAAATTACAACCTTTTTTACCCTGATATTGCTGTCCACAGAAGGTCTTCTGAAATATTATTAAGATTTTAATTGAGAGTGTACATAATTGCCATCTATTAATACATCAGGGGGTGATTACCCGGGAGCAGTTTCTAAACTGCAATAATTACAGAAGAGCTATTAACAGCTAAAGGCTTTGAAAATGAAAATGATAGAGTTTTGGGAAAGACAAGGTATGGTGTAAAGTTGAAAGAAATTAATTTGTTTCTTCTACAAAACAAAAGTGATAGGGAAACTCTGATAAGCCTCCAGCTGCATGAAAGCTTGTCTTTACATGGGCAGTGATCTGTGCTTCTCCATGTTCACAAATATGAAACTTAATCAGAAGCCAGAAAGATTTAGCTAAGATATGAAGAAAAAAAAAAATCTGACTAAGGAAAGTCAAGCTTTAAACAATATCAAGGGACCTTTGGGATTCTTCAGCACTGAAAGTTTGAAGAACAATTAAATGTTCCAATTATTCCTGATAGCTATTCCTGGTTATGCTTTAGGTTGGTGGGAGAGACTAAGCCATAATTTGAGGCCCCTTTGCAAGTCTATGAGTCTGTTGTAGGATACAAATAAATTTAGGATGAACTGAGATAAGTCAAGCCCTTGGAGGAGTGATGTCCTGGAATAGGTGTCTAGAGGGGAGCCCACATCAGAAGAGAAAAGCATCTTGCAAGGCAAGATCACCTTCTGTGAAAACAAGTCTTTAGTAAAGGATGCGTGAGGACTAGATCCCTGTTGAAGGAAGCCTGCAAAGGATCTGCCAATCTATGGGCTGAACTATTTAGATTAATAACGCCAGTCTAAGTGCTAGGTAAATTCTTTGCTTCATTTTTTTTCCCAGACATATATATCTCTATAGATCTTTTTATGCCTTCTTGGATTTAATAAAGAAATATTTTTATTGCTTTTGGCTTAACATGTCTATACTGTCATTGAGTGCTCACCCAAATTCCTGTCTTGAGATCTAGTAACACAGGGCTCTGAGAGGAAAAGAAACTTCTGCCCTGTAGCAAGGACATGGGCAGTGCAGATGAATCCAAGACTTCTTCACAGAGCTTGTGACAATGTGTAATTGTGTTTCAGTGCAAAACAGACCTGGCAGCTGTAGCAGAGCTTTTGGAAAAAATCCAGAGAAACAAAATCTCTCTGGTAGGTGGCTGAGCAAGTAGCAAATTGCAAAGATTTGGAATGATAAAGGATTTATGAAATTTAATACACTGAGCAATTCACCAAGGCAACAAGATTGACATTTTTCTAGGAAATTAGCTTTGCTGGAAGATATCAAACTGATGACCTTCATTTCTGATCTTCTCTGTTTATCCACAGAGTGAAGACGGCAGTCACTGTAATTGTGCAGGATCCCTCACATGAACTGCCAGCTCCTTTATACCTTCCTGCAGAAGTGGAGCTACCAATGCGGCTTCATTTGCGCTGGCATTCTTTTTTTTTTCATTTAAACATCTTTCTCTTGCTATCAGAATGAAGAGCTGTAGAGAACGTACCCTGTAGGAGCAAGTGAATTATGTTGCCAGCTGAAATTATTGTCCATCGTCTACTTTTTCCATATTAGTTAACAAATGCTTGGCAACAGAACCTTCCTACTCACGTGGCCTGTTGTCTGATTGTGATCTCAGCACAAAACTTGTGAAGATTTGTGCTCTCCAGTCCTCTAAGGATGCCCAGGTCTTGACAGTTTGTCAGTTGTGTCACAGCTCACATCAGAAGATGGTGTGTATGTCACCTTTGTGGCACTTGGGGAAATAACAAAGAAGGAAGCAAGCCTGCATTTCCCCAAAACAAGGTACACACTTTCGCTCTAGAATTCACTTTGACCTTCCTTTTGAGACTTTGCATTTCTCTCCCTGTAGAATAGGAACAGGTCTGAAACCTGAGAAATATTTGGGAGACAAATATGAAGCAAACATCGCTTATTTGTAAGATGGACTACCTCTTTCCCACCTGCCTCTAGTTCAGAGATAACAGTTAGGTCTTGCTATACTTAAATATTATAATTTTGTGTATGGAATAAAAGCATCAGAACTGAATGGCATTTTGCAGAGCATACTGTTTAAGTGGCTTTCTGTGCTCGGATTATTACACAATATATTCCCTCTGTAACCTGAACTCTAACTTATCCAGTCTAGCTTTTACAATAAAAACAATGAACTGAATCATACCGACTCCCACTACAGTGGTCACTACAGAAGGAGAAGGTCAATGTTGATTTTCTTGAAATGGACCAATTAAAACCTTCCCCAAAGAGGTTAAGTGCTGTATTTGAAGAGAGCTTAACACACTGATAACAGAGTGAGACCAAGTGGAATGAAAGGCCGTTGAAATGCACTTAAGCAATTCAGATGAAGTGGAGTAAATATTCCTAGGAAAGCCTTGATTTTCTGTGGAGTGTGGGATACAAATTCATTGGAGGAGCCCCTGGCTGTCATGTTAAGATAACCTGATTGTGCAATCACTTCAGAGCAACCAGTCTCAATAAATAAATCTACAGATATCCCATGAAGTGAATATGAAATCATGTGTCTGATGAATCAGAAATAAAAAAAGCAACTTCTAAAACCATATTTTAAAATCTCTTCTCCCTCCAGTAATTACTGGATGCCACATGAAGGTGAAAAGTTCCTTGAATAAAAGATCCAGCACTGCAGATGATTCCAAATTATCATGTATGCAAACAGGATCCTTTATCAAAAGTTGTTATGAAATACAGCAGAAGTGCGAATGACCCACCTTGAAGTAAAATAAAACACCAAACCAAGTTTTTATTGCCTACAACTACCTGGATGATAAACTAAGATGACTCATCTTTAACTACAGAATTGCAACACTATGCATTTGTTTCTTATAGTTGGAACATCTCATTACAGCTTTTCAAGAGCATGCAAAAAATTATTTCCCCTCATAAAAGTAATAACAAACCCAAAAACCTGTGGTATTCCAGCCAAAAAGGATAGCTCCAAGAAAAACATACCTAATGAAAGCTGCACTCCAATAGATCTGTGTCCTTTCCCCCCTGATTCCCCATTCACGCGATGATAACCCCAGCTCTTCCCATGAATTCTGCCAGGAATGACTTCTACGGACCAGGTGTGTACTGGAGCTTTGTCTGAGCCGCTTGGTCAGCAGGCAGTGTGGTCATGGACAGCAAAATGGGCAACAAAACCATGTGCTTTTTCCTTCAGTGGGACCAATAACGACTCTTCTGTTCAGCTGCTAATTCTCTCAAACATGTGAGATCTTAATTACCTTTTCAGACTTTGAAATGTGGTTGAAATCAATGAATTCAAATTTACTGGGGTGTGAACAGGCAGTCAATGACAAACTTAATTCCATTATTGAATCGGAGTTAAAATATGCAACTGTATTCAATGTGTTAACAGCATTCAGACACGTTAGCAATGCTTGACTCAATTTCCATCCCTCATCTTCTAATGGTAGGAAAAAACAAGGGTGCTCTTGGAATGGTCAGCTGGAATGATCCCGGTGGGCTCAATCTGTCACCTCGGTCTGGGCACAGTCATCTTCACTGCCTGGCTGGGATGCAGGGGAGCGGTCAGTCAGTGCCTCCTCCCTCAACAGCACCCACACGCTCATTCATCTTCCAAAACTGACAAGTGCTGAGGAAGGAAAAGGAGATGGTGTGTGCAATTGTCCCACTGAATTCTATATGCCCTGAGACAGTGTGTTGCTAAATAAGTATCAGAAGTAACCTGCGTTTTCTAGGAAGCCAGAACACAACAAGGTTTTGTATACATTTACTGATCAGACAATGGAAAGCTTTACAAGCTTTTACAAGAAAGTACCAATGTCCAGTAGTAAGTAAGGACAAAACCTGTGTATCAGGAAGCCAGTAAGTCATGGAGAGAGGATGGGGTTTGTCTCAGTTTGAGCTTGCACTGCTCCTTTTGCTGCATGTGAAAGGCTATAAAGCACTAATCTGGGCTTCTTGTCATACTCTCTCTCCTAAAGCTCTCTTTGCTCTGCATGCAGCAGTGTGCAAAGACCCTTGGTTCTTTTTAAGGGGAGGCTCCCCTGTGCCCACCCAGCTGAGGAGGAGTGGGTGAACCTCGGAGCCAACTTTCCATACCTTCCCCTACACATTAAGGTACAGTCGACTCACAAGGTTTATTGATAAACTATGAAAACATCCCCCAAACCTTCCATGGCAGGGACTGGACTCTTAGCCTGGCACTGGAGAAGAGGCACGTGGGTGAAAGGGAAGACATGGATGACAAGATGACTTCACAGGCACTCTGTGACTGCCACAGCCGTGCTGGCTTCAGATAAACTAACCCATGAATAATTCAATATCTTTTACCTTGCTGCAATGAAACAGTCATTTGCTGAGTCTCCCTTGCCGAGAAATGACTTGGAGCCACTAAGCTGTCAAGTTATATGCAATTGAAGAAAGGATTTGGGGGATTAGCACTGGCCAGATCAATACTGTCATATTTAAACAGCATCTGAAGTTATTGTTTGATGGCACAGAGAGCCAATTTGGGAGAATTATCTGCCTGTTAAGAGTTCGGGCCCTGTCTTCATCTCATTTTATGACATTTCCCCATGGTCTGGCCCTCTGTGGAAACAAATCATTATTCTGGGATCTTGTTTATGGTGCTTTTCTCACAGTATGAATTCACAAGGCTGAAATTCATTCGCAGAGATTTTATGACTGTTGTGAGAGTTGATTACTCAGACTCACCTAGACAGAAAATTCAAAGAGGGCCAAAGTGTGTAATTAACATCCTTATTTCCTGTCTTTTCTGATGCCATTTCTAAAAATTTCTGGAATACTTTTCTTACTAGGCTGTAATCTTTTTTTTTTTTCTCTTTTCCCTTTTCCTTGTCTCTATAATTAGGTGTAATTTGGAGGGCAGGAGTTATATAATATTTGTAATGACAACTGGTAGTCACCAATTTTGTTTTGGAGGTTTGTATTGATCAAAAAATTACTTCCAAAGTCCTGCTATTTATGGGGATGTGCACTGGACATGTCACTTTTAGGAACATATTGAAAAAATGTACCAATATCCAGATTGTCAGTCCTGAAAACCCCTGCTCCTTGCTTGATGGGAGAGAGCTATCACCAGGAAAGCAAATCCTCCATCAGCAGCACATGCTGTGAGGTTGCTCAATCCATGCATGTGCAGTAAAACCTTCATTCCTTGGAAACATCAACATGTGGGCAAGTGCAGATAAATGTAGCTAGCCAAAGGCGTCTGAGATGCTGTAGCACATCCTCTGGCATACCTCAACAGGAAAATCTACATGCCTGCCTAGTGGCTTTGGTGACTGCAAGTTGCTCTGATACTATGCTGATGGGTGCTGCACTGACAATCATGAGGGTGTTTGAAATGAGCCCCATTTCCTTCTGATTGCACAAATGTGCCATTTCACAAATGCCTCCTGCAAAATGGCCCCATTTTGAAATACTGGATGATGAGCTGTCTGCTAAATAGCCTAAATAGCAGCTATGTATCCTGCCAAGGAACTGACAACTTTGAAACACATCCCACGAATGGTAGCAGAGCAGGTACCCTTGCTCCATGTAAAAGAACATGGTCCTGAAGAAGCAGGTGGTTCTTAGTTCTTACTGGACTACTGAGCATGGTTGCCTTTGAGCTACCTTCTTCAGATTATCATGAGTGTGCATTGCTCCCTCTTGCAATTTAAATGGTCACAAGGTGGTAGAATTGAAGTTGTGCCCCAAAACCGAAGTAAAATATCACTTTGTTCAGACAAAATTAAGCAAAACTTGAAGAAAGAGAAACTGGGCATTGTTCCTTTTCTGAGAAGAAAGACATTCTCTTTTTTTTTGGCATCAGTTAGGGTGGGAAAGTGAGACCTATATTCCTGGAGATCATTAGGAAATATTTGCAACGTTGGCTCGCACAGAGGCCGTAGAGCTCTCTGCCCCCGAGTTACAAAGCATACAGCCTCACACTGGGTAGCTCATTCAGAGAAACTCATGTCTGAGCAATGGGATCTTCCAGGCCTTAGTTTAATGGCTATAGAAAGATTATCTTCTGAGAGAAATATTCTCTTTTGTTTATCACATTGTCTCCACCAGAGGGAGAAATGCACTGAACACTAATGGTCCTTATTTATAGGATTATATGAGATCGAGGCACTGTTCCTAAGAGTATTTTCTGCAATGAGAAACTAATAGATTTTGGAGGCAAAGTGTTTGCAAAGATTTTATTTCCAAAAAGCTGACACATTTCCTTATCTCTATATGTGCTCCATGATTAATTTTTTTCTTTTCCCCCCCCCCCCACCCAGAAAAGTAAGGAGATCATTTCTTTACACAAAGCTGAGGAACCATTAAATTAGCCAGTGTGGCCTCAGGGTGGGTTGGCATTTTGACAACATTTACCAACATTTGTTTTGCCTCTTCAGCCCTTCATCACAGCAATTTCACCACCTTTCCTGGGAAACTGTCCCAGGGCTTTCCATTCTCCCTGCCTGGGTATTGCCTTGTGGTATTAAACAGTGGCAGGAATGGTAAGGAATGGAAGCTGTTTCTAGCTGGAGTTTAAAGGCATTAATTACCTCTATTTCTTTACCATGGCAGAAGGTTATTACTATCTTGTAGACAGTGCTGAATTTCTAATAGGTTGTTTCTCTTCACTGCCTACTTGCTGCTTGTCTTTAAATAATAACATCAGTGCCCTTTTTAGAATTCAACCACTTTGCCATTAAGTAGTAAACAAACTACTTCTGCTCTGGGCATGCTGATCTGCATTTCCAAGACACATCAATAATAAACGCTACATGTATTATTCTGTCAAAGATATTAAATCATGGAAGAAATCTGCACAAAAATAAGCAAGTGAGAGATGAGTGCTCAGAAGGTGAGGAGAAGGTCAGCTCTGAGGGAAGAAGGGTTGGAATATTGTTTTTTAGCAATGATGGATCAGCATATTTGGTCCTTAAGCTCCACTTTCTTGGTGTCATCATATATCATCATACATATATTGCTAGCTCTAATCCCCTTGGGTTTATAGCATGTTTACACCCACACACACAGACACACACACACATATGTCAAGCAAGGCTAATGGGAGATGGATATCAATGTTAGTATAGCAAATGGACTTAATACACTTCGTATGGCAGGTGTTATTTGATTCCTAGCAACACCTGAGACAAAGAAGCTGTGCAAATGTCAAGCATACATCCAGAAAAAAGTTAAATAGGAATGGACAACTTCAAAGAAGTGAAACACTTCACTGCTGCGGATTTCAGTAACTGGAACGCTGGCAAAGGACTGCACGGTACAGCAGTACAGGCAAAACCCAGCCGTCCTTGTGTCCCTGCAGTTCAGGAAGAGCTTTCCATACATTTCCTCCCGATCCTGCCATGATGCTGGATATCCTGCACTGAGACATGGAAGTTATGTTGGCAGAATCTTAGTAAGAATTTCTGCTTTGGTCTATAGAATGAAAGAATAGCAGCAAAGGGAAATCAAGACATGAACAAGGAAAAGAGAGGTAGCAGGTTCACTTAGGGAGCCAAGTGATGCTAGAGGTGCATGGCGGATGCACAGAAGGGTGGAAGGAAGATATAATGACATTCTTTTTGCAGATCTATGACTCCATTAGGAGGGCAGTTTTCTGTAATATTTCTGGTTACCTGTGGCTAGTGAAAAACTCAATTATCATCCTCTTCAACACACACACACACAAAAGCAGGAGTGCCTTTTGCCTTAAGCTCTGTATCAGAACTAGCTTTCATAGCAGATTAGTATTGCTTGCTTCAAATACTGTAAAGGTGAGATTTTAATCTTTGTTCCTAACTGATTGCCACCTCCTTTTCTATCAGAAGTTTGTGATTTCTGATGCTTTAGTTCAGGTAGTTTAGCCAGGACTCTTTTTCAAATTATTATCTCTGCCTTCTTCGACCATTCACTTTCCCATCCTTACATGTTTATTGGTCCTAATTGCATCTCTGTTATAGGACATTAATATTCTGAGCAGAGAGTCTGCCTCTCTCTTTTGTATGCACAGTCCTGTGTCTAACATTTTAAGAACGCAGTTAAATAATCTGTGATTTTTCATACAGTCCTGTTTAGTTTTGGGTTTTGTCATTTTTGCTATAATAAGGAGGTAAATATATTCATTAAAACAAGGTACTTGTCACTGAGTTCAGAGGAAAAGCAGGAGTAATCAGCTCCTGCATATAGTTAGAGGCAAAAACAAGTCAGACTGAGGTCTGCAGTAGTTTGGTTATAATCACTTTCATTTTGTTGGGCTTCTCTTGCTAGACTTCTCTTTCTCCTAGAAGTCTGCATCCTGAACTATATATAGAAAAGATCTGTTCCAAAAAGGGTGTGAAATATGAGCCTGACTTTAATGTAAGCATCTTGAAACATGCACAAGTATATTTTCATGAACTGGGCTTTTATATTCCTGTTGCGTTCAAGCTGTGATGATGATTGTTTTTAAAAATGGGAGCATGTACTGAAAAATATATAGATACTAGGTATTAGTACAATATTTCATTGTTTAAACTAAATTTCCAAGTAAAATTACTAGAATATATTTCTAAATATGAAAAAAAAAAATACGTGTAAAATCTGGGGGGAGATTGTGTGTAAATCAAGTGTAAATTAGATGCCATTGGTTTTTTATTGGCTTTAAACTGCCTAACTTCAGCTTTGCAAAAATGTTTTTCCCTTTTCAAGCTGCAGCGGTTTCATTGCTGAAGGTATGTTTCTGAACTATCTCACTCTATCAACAAAACTAGGAGATAAATTTTATCTATAGCTCAGTTAGTCATTTCAAAATTATTCTAAACAATCCCATTTTTGTCATTATGTAATCACATGTGGTTCTTAAAAGTTCCTCTCTATACTGTAGGGCATTTTCAGCATACAAGGGAAACAAATAACACAATCTAGGGAGGCAAAGAGGCAGCTGGGAACCATAAACATTGCATTCTTATAGAAGTTGAATTACTGACCCGTTTTCCAGCCCTAGGCAAGTCACAGAAGTTTTTACATTTCATTTGTCATTATTAATGGCCTTTGTTTGTCATATAAGGGAGAAGAAAGGAGGAAAAAAACATTTTTACTTGTTCTTTGGAAAAATTTCAAAGCTATCTCTGTTTTCTGTATTTGCTCGTGCTTGGTGGGTACGTATCCCTATCAGAATTTCACTGAATATTAGCTACCTTCTGAAATAAATTTCAGATCTTGAGAAGAAATGCTGCCTCTACCAACATTAATACTTTAGGGTCAGTTTTTAGTTAAAACAAAGACTATGTGAATATTGCCTTGGGAAAACCCAGAGCATATGTGAGTGCCTACGGGTAGGGGCTCACTCAGCATGATGGTGAATCCAGGTCAGGCTCAAACCTCTGCTCTGACAGCTCCAGATCTGACGTCTGAAACTGTTCACCACAGAAAGAGTTTAAGTAAGTGCCAGAGTTTTGGCTACTTTGGAATTAATTTTAAAAATGTGTAGGAACAGAGAGTTGAACCTGATGTCCCACATGCTGAGGTAATAACCAGAGCACCAGGCTATTGACTTTTCTCGGAAAGGAACATAGTCCTTCAGTGTGCTTCTTAGAAACTCACCCTGAAACAGAGAAATCTTTGCCTAATAAGTGTTCAAAACGAGTGCAGTCACATGAAAGGTTTTGAGTTCAACAACTTGACATTTTCTGATAACAGTTCTCTTTCTACTGAAAAAAAAATACCGGTTGAATGAATTATGTTATTAAGCCTAGCACAGTCTGCAGCCCTTCTCTTCTCCTTGCTACTTTGGGATACTGTGAGATACTGTCCCCAGTTACTACCTATATAAAACTGCAAAATTATTCCAAAATCTGCAGCCAGGATCCCACTGAGCTGGAAAATTCCATTAAGGGGGAAAGCACTTGTATTTACCTGTCTTCAAGCAGCACGAGAGAGTACTGCTTTTTTTTTTCCTGCACTGAATAGTTTTAAACTGCGATCTTAAGTAGTAGATATTGCGAGCTCCACAAAAACTGTGCTTAAAATGCTATTCCCAAAATCCTCAGAATCGATTAGTTGTATTCAACAAAAGCTGGGCAGATAAATCCCCAGAAAATGTCATATGTCTTCTAACACACTTAAAAATGCGATGGAAATGCAGACAGTAAATAAGAGGCATTGATTTGCTTTCAAACACCACCAATACTTTGACCTTTTTAGAGTAATACTAAAGCTTTAAGAACAAGTGTCAGAAGCATGAGTTATAATTTTGTCTTTCTAAATATAGATTAATATTGTTTGCTGTACTGGTCAAGTTATCTATATATTTATTTTTTTCATTTGTTTAAAGACTTATTTTATGTTTAGAACTAGGGTAAGCCACATGAAAAGAAAAACTCTCCATATATATAATTTCATAGCTACCCTTTATATAGAGACTCTATATACACACAGGTAAGTGCACACATGTAGAAGTCCAGAATGTCCTTAATTTGTCTTGTTAACAGTTTAACAGGTTATCTCTGAATCGAGCTCTGCCTTTTCTGCCCTCTCTTCTGTGTATAATTGAGGCCTTGCCTCACAGCTCGTCTCTTTTGCATGAAAATGAAGTGTCTGATGATGTGCCCCTTAAAAGCTTGTCTGCTCTGTATGTAAATGCAATCTTGCTTACCTAAAGTCTCTGGATCCCATTTGCAAAGGTGACTGTGGAACTTTTCAGATGTCAGATATGCACATAACCAATCTGAGAAGAAGAAAATTGATGGTTATTAGAGTTTGTCAGAATTTGGGGTTCATTGGGAGCACTCATGCTTGAAGACTTGTTTTCCTTTTTAATTAGGAGGAATAGTTGAAATCCTGAAAACTTTTGCTGGGTGAAAAATGCCTAAAATTCTGATAGTTTTTCTAAAAGAATATAATTTTATATATATTTTTAAAATTATTCCAACTTAAGATTGGGCTATTGAAAACAGCTATTCCCTGGTAATACCATCAGTGCTGCTCTTGTCTTCTTGATTAAATCAGAAACACTCTGAAAGACTTAGTGTTGCTTTCCAGTTCAATCTTTACTCAGTAGTAACTGTACTTAAAATTTATTCTAAAAGGTTAGAATATATGTAAAAGTCATGTTATGTCTGGCTGTATTGTACACTGTAATGCGACACGTTCTTAACAAAGCCTATCAAGTAGTATTTATGACAGACCCCAAAATAATCTAGAAATATTCAAAGCAATATAAATGAAAAAGCGTGCCAATATTTTTATATTAAAACCTTTATTTTGACATTTCCAAAGCAGATCACATTTTACTTTCAGAAGTTTTCTGGAGAGGAGTAATTTTGTCAAAATCAGTAGCATCTCATGAGGCACAACACTCCCCACCACCCACCCCAGTTTTCATCAAAACATTATTTCCCACTTGTGTTTTAACCATAAGTTTATAACTAGAGGTGATTCTTACCAATAATTTCATTGGCCTTCCATGGTCTGTATTTAAAAATTCCAAGAGCAGTTAGAAAAAGCACCCACTTCAGTATAAATATGTATAAGGTCAGAAGAAAAAGCCTTCAAATTAATATATACAAAATCTGGTAGCCATCTAAAAATTTTCAAAATATCATGCAGCAGACTCAAATGGGCTTTAAAGTACTCCGGGGCTCTTGACATTATTGCAATTGTTGTCAGAGAAAGACATGATGTCTCTCAAAGCAGAATCTACATAATGCTTCTGAAAGGGTGGAAGGGAAGACAGAATTTCTTCTGTAAAGAGACAAAAACTCCTCATGATCTTCCTCCAGTGGGCTGCTGGTACAGCAAAGGACCAAATGCCAAAAAGTTTAAATCACTACAATTTTTGTAGAACTTTATACTTCCCCTGTATGTCTCTGGGGGAGAAGGACAATCTTGCTTTGAAGGGCTGGGCTATTCATATCTATGAAGCACTTGAAAATCTCATGGGAAATTTTATAGCGATGCAAGGGTAGATGTGCTCAGGAAGATGAGCTTTTTCCCCACTGAGTACAGTCTTTTTCACACTGCGAAGCACCATCTACATTGCACTGTAGAATGCTTTTGAAAAAATCGTTGGCAAAATGCATAGACCTTGATTCTCACATCTTGAAGACAAAATCATGGCCTGTACACTTCGTCTGAAAAGTATCTATTTAGCACAGAGCCAGAGTGTGAGCCACTCACTCACCATAGGAAGTCTCATTTAGGTCTGTGAATAAATGTTTCTCAAAAGGGACTGGAGATGTGCAGATTTCTGCCCTATGTTCGGCTTTGAACCTTTTTCCAGCTAGCCAGTAAGAGTGGATCTTCTGCTTTTTTTCTACCTGACTACTAGGTGTCATTTAAATTTTGTATCTTCACAAATATGAGCAAATTCACTGGTTTTCCATTAGCCTGGAGGCACACATAGCGCTGTCAGCATGACCAATCATCTTCACTGTTCTAGGGACCCAGTAAAACTCTTAGCAAATATGAGGGAGGCACAAAGTACGCCCTGCTGTCTTGCCTTTCACTTCTGTTTTGGGTTAAATCACTTGCAGGTCAGCTCTGAGGCTTCAATTCAAGCGGGTGTTGTGTAAGACCATGCATTTGAAAAGGTGGTGATTGTCAATCAAAAGAAAGCAAGTGTAGCATCTTCCCATGAAATGGAGGGCCACTACTGTGATGTTGGAGGGTTTGGCAGCTGCTGAACACCCCAAAGTGTTAGGAGACTTACTGACCAACACTGGCAATTCAAGGGCAAGCAACAAGGCTTGGAGCGAGAAGCCTGGAAACATTCAGTTCTAACCCTGGAACTCTTTTATGCCTTGAGAAAAAGTCCTGAACGTTTTCTATAGGTAATTTATTAGCGAAAGCAGACTATCCAGTACCAGCTCATCATGCCTTGTATCCTCCAGGGAAATGGCAAGGTAGATATTTAAGTAGGACACTCTCAGTGCTGAGAAAATTTGTGTTACAGTCTTTCTCTTCTGTTACTGGTAAGATAAGGCTGGAACCAAGGCCCTGTATAGCCTTTAAGATTTGAAGTGTCATGAGTACCAGAGAGACTTAGGCGCGCAGACACCTCATAAATCTGGACTGTGGATACTGTTTCCTTTCTCTACTGGGATGATTGAATCATTTCAAACAGCAGAAGAGAGAACAATGAATAACAATGTGGGACTAATCGGGTTTATACATAGTGTTATCTCAGAAATAGCAATGCTAAAGAGCCATTCCTCAAATTTTAGTGGCAACAGCTTCCATGCAGAGGACTGCTGGAACGGCAGACAGCTGCATACTAAAGTAAAGCTGGATGGGGAGCAGCTCTGTTGAAAAGGACCTGGGTGTCTTTATAGATAGCAATCTGAACATGAGCCAGCCGTGTGCCTGGCAGCAGCAGCATCCCAGGCTGCGTTAATAGGAGCACAGCCAGGACACTGAGAGAGGTGTTTATCCCTCCCACATCAGCACTGCATCCAATTCTGGTTCCCCCAATGTGGGAATGACACTGATAAACTGGAGCAAGTTTAGGAGAGGTCACCAAGATGTTTGGGGCTGGAGCACTTGCCCTGTGAAGAGATGCTGAGAGAACTGGTCTGGTTTCACCTGGGGAAGAGAAGGCTTCAGGGGACTTCATAGCAGCCTCCACAGCACCTAGGAGGAGGTCACCCCATAGCCCATCCTGTGGTCTACATCAGACCCTGCTCTAAGCAGGAGGTTGGACTAAAGACCTCCAGAGGTACCTCCCAGGCTGCATTAGCCTGTGATCCTATGATCCTATTTCTTTACTGGTTACTTGTTGCTTCCTTTCTTTCTGTCTTCCTTCTTCCTCTTCTCTGTCTGAGAGGAACCATTACCTTTATGTATGTTTTTCGTTTGGTGTATTCTGTTACTTTCCGTGTCTGAAGTTCATTTTGTTCTTTTTCATTTCCAATCCCCAGTGTTTCTTTGTTTATCTTCCTAACAGGTTATTGTTCCAAGGTTGTTAGGTCTTCTCCTCCTCCATTTTATTTCCCTCCTTTGTCCTGCCAGCCATCATTAAGCTTTTCTTGTTTCAAGCAACATTAATCTTTAGCCATTGATCTTTAATGAAAAATAAAACATCAGGCTTTCTAGTTCTATTTTCCTTACCTAATCTATTTCTGATGTAATTTCAGAGTTAGTACTACTACCCATTTAAATACAGCTTGCTGTATTGAGAGAAGAACAACTTGACTCAGATTTGAGTAATTTCTTTCTCATGCAGAAATTTGTTTTATTAAACGTATTGTAGAATACATTTGGATGTTCGTCAATAAGAGATATGTTTAGCATTTCGTGCAATCAGAGCGAATCAATAGAGTTCTGGGTCAGCTCAGGTCTAATGGTGGATCAGAGTTTGCAAATGAGCAGATAATTAAGGTGTCTTGGCTAGGCAAAATATCCATCGGTCTGGATGCTAAACTGGTCTCCCAGTAAAGAGAGGTGGACTAAGCCGAATTTGTACAGCCACTGTGCAGTTAGCATAGGGGAAGGTTGAAGAGACATGCACTGCAGCAGCTGTGGCCTCGGTGGGCCACAGTATAAGGAAATGTCCAAATAGCATTTTTTTGCATCTGAAATGAAGAGGGCACACCTTCATTCCCTTGTCTGTTTGCAGGGGCTGTTCTCGTTGCGTGGGGACTCTTGTTCTGCTCCTCAGCTCTAGAGGGCATGGTTGGGTTATTTTACCTTATTTTGCAGTTCTGCCTGGGATCATCTCACTACTGAGTGGGCTGGAAATCACAAAAATGTTTTTGATGTGTACACCACAATTTGAAACAAGCTTTTTAATAAGTTAATCCAGTTTGGTTTGCATGTCTAAGGCCTATTAGGTTATTTGAAAATGATGGTAAATTATCCCTCTGGCATGTATCTTTTTCATCACTGTTGTGTCTAGAGTTTTCTTTTTCTCTCTAACCTTGTAGCAAGAGACTTTTGAAAGAACAGTACCATCCCTCGCTGCATTGAACTAAACCAAGATATGACTCCTGGGGATAGTCTAATGGGGAAAAGAGCAGGAAGAGAACATCATCTGCCAGCATATTAATGTTCCAAATTATGCACATCCTTCTTCATAAAGACAGTTTCATTAATTCCAAGTCAAATAATATTGATTCTCAATGTGACACAAAGACAGGTGATCATTGTAATCCAACTTATAAAGCAAGCTGAACAGCAGCTAAGGCAGGAGGGAATGGAAACTCTTGACAAGTGTTTTGCCAAAGAGTCACCTTTATGAGCAGTAGAATAATACTTTTACTGGAGAATAATACTTTTACTTTTTTTTTTTTAATCATCTAAGACAAAGTAAACATGCATAGATAATTTGAACAAGCCTTTTCTTAAATTAAAAGAGGAAGAAATGCTGTCTAATATCCAGTTTCTTAAATTTCATTATTATTATTACTATGTAAGTAGCTCTGAACAAACTGTTTCATAGCATGTAAACTAACATATCACTGCATTTCCAGGGGAAATAGAGAGTGTATATAGTTTTCCAATAGGATCAAAAGTTTTCAAATAAGCTTTATTATTCTTACAGCAAGATTACCTCCACACTAACCATTAAAGAAAGAAATGTTCAGAAAAGGGATTCTCTTAACATTTTTCTTACTGTTAGCTTTATATATGATATGTGTTATATAAATTCCATGTGTCCCATTCATCATTTTTATTGACAGATTCAGTTCTCATATAACAAATTGTTAACTTTCTATTACCTCCAATAATGCAATGCATCACTGCCTTTCTTTGAATATGTTAAGACTTGTCACTGTGATTCCTTCTGTCTCATCAGTGTGTATGTCAAATACATATCAGGCACTATACAGACTCTATGATATTGATGGGGTTTTCTCCAGTGGAGAAGAATCCTTGCCCAAGTCCCAAGGTGTGGAACAGAAGCCAAATGGATGTAAGTTGAAAATTAATACTGATGAGTCATGTTAGGGAAAGTAGTTAAGTCTCTTTTGGGTCAGACAATCAAGTGAGTCGAGCTCTCCTGAGAAACATATATACCACAAGGAGAGGGAGAAACTGCAGTGGAGTATCAATACTGCAATAAGATGCAGAAAGCCACAGAGAGATGCAGAATAATCTGATTTTTCTTGCATAAATCTGAGTCCTGTAGTACCTGATCCCTTCTGACTCAGACAATCTGACTCATTCTGTACCGTGCTTGCAACTTCAATATATTTTCTACCATGACAATCCTTTCATCTTCCCCCATGTAAATCCGAGTCACTTTGTTACGATGGACACGTTCAGTATGACAAGATTTTCTGCATCAGAGTTCTTTTTCAGCTCTTTTCGCTGCTCCCCTATATGTCAAGCCTGAATCACATCCCTACCTGCCACCCACTGCCTCTTCACAGCATGAGCACACACACAAGCACACAAAACGGTTACTAAAAGGAAGAACATAATTCCCACTAATTTCCAGAATCAACACTAACAAATCGATCCATTGCTGAAAGCCACATCAATAAGTGCATCCACCCTGCCAGATAAGAGAGGACTAGGGAGCGATTCTTCACCTGCTGACTGGCTCTCTGGCCCTGTTTTCAGCTGTCCCAACAGCTTCTCAAAGATGAAGCCTGTACTTGGCTCCCTCTAAAGACTGGTCCACAAGGGATGAGGATAGGTAAGACTGCACAAAATTGGAGTCTAAATTCATCTCAGCTGTTTAACAAGCTTGCTGTTAAATCTTACTACCCACTTTCCCTCTGCAGACAATAGGACAAAAATAAGCCCCTCCATTTCATTTCTCTTACCTTGTGCTATGATTTAGGACAAATACCTTTCTGGAGGTTTCTCTTTCCATTATTGACTAAAGTAGGAGCCTGAAAAATCTGCGTAGACTCCTTTCCTGGTTTTAATGACTAAAGTTAGGCAAAATGGTTCCACTCTTAAAGTGGCCCGTGTCTGCACTGTCTGTGTAGATTGGCAGCTGCTCCAGGCAGAGAGGTGCCCTCCTTGGTATTTGATACTGTAGACATGAAATCTACTTCTTATGTGTTGATTGATATCCTGGGGACTTCAGATATCATGCATAGCCATGGAAAAGCTGACTGAGAAGAGCCTAGATAATTGCAAAATGACATACAATAAGGCATGGAAAGGCTACTTCAGATCCAGCTATTATTATAGTGCAGCTTACTCCTCCAGCCTGGAGGGAGAGAAAATATACAAAATGTACCTATGCATTTGATGGTATGTTGAATGTTATACTGAATATACTTAGAAAAACAAGGGCTCACACTCCAGCTACTGTAGTGAACCCAACAAGCCTTTCAAAGGAGAGGAAAAAAAAATCAAATCCATGATCTATATTACAGCTCAGTAATTTATAAGGGGAGTGGCGGCTATACTTTTCTAGCCATCATGTTAACATATTCAGTGTAGTGTGGTTTAACATTTCTGCTTACCAGCTCTGCGCCCTCTTATTTGCATCCTCTTCTTTGCATTCCTGTGGGACAGAGGTACTTGGTACTGCCAAGTTCTCAAAGGATTAAAACAATGCGTTTGAACCTGCAATTCAGAAAGCAGTGTGGCTCCACAGGCAGCTCTGAAAGGCTCCATGAAAGGAATAGGGAAAGCAAGCTCAGAAAGGATGGATAGCAGTCCCCTCACACAGAATTTCCAAAGGATTTTGCACCTACCTTCAGTATGTACAAATTGGAGAAAGGATGAAACCATTGAAACGACAGAATCTTATGGCTGCAAATGGAAATTAGAAATCAAAGGGCAGGTTGTAAGGTTGTAATTGCTGAAGATAAAACATAGCGGACCTGCTTGCCAAGTATTATGGCAAACCCAATACCTCTTCAAGCCCTTCCAATGAAGTTGGATGTCTTTCTAAGGGTGTGTGTACATAAGCATTATGGGCCTTTCTTGCAAACCCTGAGCAACACCCCGTGCAGGGTTGCTCAGAGATGTCAGCTCAAGTCCCGGATGCCAAGTGGACATATAAGGCAGTATTGCATCTCAGCTAATCAACAGAGTTAATTAGCGTGGTACACCATGGCATTAGCACAGAATTAATTAGCATGGTTCCACACCCAGAGCATATGAAGCTGGATGAGAAACCTCCTTGTCTCACCACATAGATATAAATATTCAAAAAAGCTTGTTTTGCATGAATAATATTCTATGTTCTGAGATGAGCATTCAGCGCAGACCATCATAATGGCCCATAATTCTTCAAAGTACATTCTTCTGTAAGTGTGACCAGTGGAGGATTTATCCATTTGCTGTACTCTGGATTACTTCCACTGTTCTCTGTCTCTTTTGATGAATGTGTCCAATTTTCCCTAAAACATAAAATTATTCACCATTTACTGACCTAATATACAAGGGCTTTGGGAAACATGAAGGCATTTGAATTTACCTCTTCTTAAATGTGCACTTTGCTCCTCTCAATGGAACACAGGAATGTGATGTAGCACATTATGTCAGCTAAGGGAAAGATTCTATAATGTAAATATGGTACAAGAGATACTACCAACATGAGAGCACAGTCAGTGCCTAAGGAGATAATGCCACACTCTGACTAGCAGTGACACTTACTGTGCCAAAAAAACCTTATCTGGGTTAATGTTGCCAAATATTACACCACATTAATATGCATTACACAGTGTACACTACATTAATATAAATATTACACCACATTAGTTACATTACTATTACATACAACTGCACAATTCTAAGGCCAGCATGCAGCACACCATCTTCCTTTGAGTGTATTACAGCAAGCACCAATGAAGTGTGCTTTATAATGAAAAATACCAAATGCTTTAATATTACTTTCAAAAAGAAAATCTGTTTTTATTTTCTGTCTCAGTTGTAAAAATAAAATATTTCCAGTCATACGGAGCCAGAGCTAGTCTTTGGTTAGATACACTTTCCTATCCTTATTAAGACAGATATGATAAAGAACACCTAATAAAGCTTCAAGAAATGAACTGACATATATTTTCCACTCTCCTTGTCCTCTCCATCTGCCACTTAATCGTGGTCATAGTGACATGGTTGCAGGGGTGACCTGCTAGACAAATACACCTCTTTTCCTTCTGTGCTTCTATTCTTACAGCTTGTCAGTACCAAGCCCAGCAGGATCAGAAACGATGGAGGAGGGAGAACAAGTGGGGGTAGACACAGGTGTGCCTGGCACATCTGTCCTTTCAAGGGACCTGATGTGTTTCTATAGCCCATTGCTTTCCTCTCATAGAGATCATGACAGGCATTGCTGCCCTGTTGGGTTTTTAGTAAATAACTCGTTCCATTTTGGTTTCGTTTTCTGTAAGATTGAGTTCAAGTGGAACAGACCTCAAGTTTCCTTTTCAGTTTCTTTACAGGGGTTAATGTGTAAGATGAAAAATGAAGGCCAATTTGGCAGCTACTTTAGAATTGTTTAGTCACCTCAGTTATGGTGCAGTATAGAGAGAGGTGGAACTTACTGGGAAGGGAAGAAGAAATGGAAAGAAATGAAATATTGTTGAGAGATTAAGGGGGGAAAAAACCCTGAAAGTTAAGCAGAGGTACAGAAAGTGTTTAGCCCTGCACAAATTCTCAAATACTTGTCTCTTACTGTGCTCTGAAACAGTCAACCCTAGTCTCAACCAGGCACCCTGCTAATGATTCCTCTGTTCCTACCTCTTACAGCAACAGTAGATCAACATCAAATTCACATTCTTTCAACATTGTTAAAATGCAAGCAATGTCTTTAAGATGAATCCTTAATGAAGGGAGAAATAGGTCAAAAGAGCACACTTGTAGCTCACCAATCCAATAAAACCTTTCACACTGCTGAACGAAATACCTCTGTGCAATTCTAAAATAAATGAGTAGGCTCTTTCTGACAGAGAGAGCCTATGTGCAAGATAATTTCAGCAGATCCAAAAGTCATCGCAAGAGACATGCTTCTGTCTTTTAGTATAGTTGTTGTGGTACCTTCCATGCCTCTAACACTTTAAATGAATGCACAGTAATCCTCAGGCTCCTCACATTGAATATGCCTCTGTGGGACCAAACCTCGGTTCTTTACTTGCTGCTGCTATTTTTGGAGGCAGTCTGTGCTTATTACAATACTTTCTCTTGTAAGGTTATTGAACCGCTACTAAACCAGAAGAAGTTAAAGAGGGAAGGAGTAAAGAAGACAGTATCTAAGACAGCCTCAAATCTTAAGAGTCAGAAAGGTTTTCTGTGGGATCAGTTTACTGTCTAGCCACTTATAGTGCAGTAGTTTGCATCTTCCTTGAAAAACTTGCTTGTGTCAGGATTTTGGAGGACATGCCAGCCAAAAGGGCTGTTCTTTTACTCCTGGATGGTTAAAAATAAGCAGTCTTAGGTTAGTAGCCAGGGAGATTCAGCTGAAGGGTCAAACAGAGAAAAGAAGGTGGTGCTTCACACATAGATAGTAGACCCAAGGACTTAGGAACATAAAAAGTCTACATGGCTTCAAGGAGGGGGACTGGGCAGGTACTCAAAATTGAGAGCTAGTAAGAGTTACTGGGCAGATAAATTGCACATCAAGCTGACAAAATCCCCTAAACCAGCCCTCAACTTTTGCACCTCTTTGATTCCAAACAGCTAAACTTTTTCTGAATCTCAGAAGATGACATCCATGCACTTTGAAGCTTTTTTGTTTTAGAGAAATTCAGTAAGGAATCAAGCATTCATAAGGAGCTAAATGATCTATTTTGACACAGCCATCATCCTTGCAGGATACAGTTTTTTGGCTCAGAAAGTGTGTTTGCAGAATGGTTGTCATTCAGGAAGAAATAAGAGTTTATAAAAAATGCATGTAAATTTAGTCCCAGAGGTAATAAATATGTCTTTGGAATAATACAGTCCTCAGAAAGATTTCCAAAACAAGATTATCTAAGAATATGGGATCAGATTTCAGCATACCAGGAAACTGGGAAAATATTTTGGTATCAATAAGAAGAGCAGTTAAAATCCTATGTTGGATTTCAGGAGGAAAAAAAAAAAAGAAAAAGCAGTGTTTTAAAAAAGGCTGAAACATTATAATAGCTTAATTCCACAAGAACGACTACAAAAACAGGTTGACTTTCTACTGATCAAACTCTGTTACCAAGTACTTGCTGCCGTAGACAACAGAAAATAAAAATCAGCAGAGATCTGAAAAATAAAATCATGTCAGATTTTTTTTCTTTTTTGCTTGAGGCTCATAACTGGATGTAGCATCAATACAATTTTGTAAAAGCTTTTTGGACTGAGTTTTTTGTTGTGGGGTGTTTTTTTTTTCTTGTTTCCCACCCTCTGACAAATACAAACATCTTGCAGCTTGTCTCACATCCTATATTTCAGATTCCCAGCTCTCTAAATCCCACATTTCTGATTCTGTAAATGCATCTGCTACGGGAGCTGATACAAGTAGCTGGAACCTCTTTTCTTACTCTATAATCTAATGCACTTAGCGAGCCAATGAATATGTGTGAAAGGAGGGGCTTTCTGGCTAAGGGACTCCTTGCAGGGGAACAGCTGTTACAACAGCAAAACCTTAACCGAAGCCAGGCAAACACACTCACTCACATCTCTCAGTGGCTTTGTGCATCTAGGTCTGGCAAGACAACTCCCCCCTCCCTCTTCCTCTCTCTGCAAAGAGGGAGCAAACTAACACAGAGAAACTTAAAGAAGACCGGATCTCAGTTGTGAAACATTTCAGAAGATCCAGTAATGGCCTGGATCAGCAATATCTCTGGGTTTCATCACTTTGCTCTACATGAAGAACGTTTCAGGAGGTACTTAAACAGCACTGAGGATTATTTAGCCTTCCTGTGTGGGCCCAGACAGAGCCATCTGTTCCTGCCCATGGCTTTGGTGTACACCCTGATCTTCGTTGTTGGGGTGGTAGGTAACTTCTTAGTTTGCCTGGTGATCCTCAAGCACCGGAACATGAAGACCCCGACCAATTACTATCTCTTCAGCCTCGCAGTCTCAGACCTGCTCGTGCTGCTTTTTGGGATGCCACTGGAAGTCTACGAGATGTGGAGCAACTACCCCTTCTTGTTTGGGCCTGTTGGCTGCTATTTCAAGACGGCACTCTTTGAGACAGTGTGTTTTGCCTCTATCCTCAGCGTGACTACAGTCAGCGTGGAGAGATACATTGCCATCCTCCACCCTTTCCGTGCCAAGCTGGAAAGCACTCGCAAGCGTGCCCTGAGGACCATCGTGGTGCTCTGGGTCCTGTCTGTCCTCTTCGCCCTCCCCAATACAGGCACCCACGGCATCATGCTGCAGTATTTCCCCAATGGCACCCTGGTCCCTGGATCTGCTACCTGCACTGTAGTCATGCCCATGTGGATCTACAACTGTATTGTCCAGATTACGTCTTTTCTCTTCTATGTGCTGCCTATGGGGGTAATAAGTGTGCTGTACTATCTGATGGGGCTAAGAGTAAGTCCTACACCAACTATGCTCAGTGTTTCCTTACCTCATTCTTGTGTGTGTGTGTGTGTGTGTGTGTGTTTTAAGTGATGTCACCTTTTTCTTGCCCATCTGTTTCCCCCCTCCAAAAAGCAAAAGTATTTCAAAGCCCTGAAAACGGTGGATCCAACTCTATTTGGTTTGATTCCATTCTCAAATGAATATAGCTATGTTGGGGAATTATTTACCCTGATCTTTTTTTGAAAACTTACCATCACTGCTGCTCACATTCGAATGTTACTTAAACATCCAAGTCTGTAAATTGATTCCAGCCTCTCAAAGATTTACACCTTTGCAGTAGGGACTAGAAGGAAATAGACCAAAAGGAAAATGTGAAAAGAATAAAAAGGAGCAGGCTTGTGATTGAATCTTGTGTATTATTTATTTTCCCTCTTCTTGTGACTGTGGAATTTCCATTGCATTACTTTATTTTTCTCCTTCCCTGGAGATGGTGATAACATTCAGTTGTTAAAACTCACAAAGCTGTCATAAACTGAAATGGTACCTTATTCCTGCAGCTAGGAAATTCAGCAATCGTTTCTCTTTATAACTGTGGCACAGTTTCACCATCGATTAAGGCTACCTTAGAGTTCCTATTCAGTTTCTCTTCAGAAATTGAGACTAGTTTTACCAGGTATTCATCATTTAAATACATGGATAAAACAAACAGTATCACAGTATTAAAAAGCTATATAGCACAACACAAAAATGTATTGCTAATCATAGCGAGTCAATGACTTTTTTCTTTTCGTACGTTACGTATATTTTGAAAATATAAATCCTATCTCATCACACTGGATATAAGTTAAAGTTTAAAAAGCTGTGTCTGATCATACAGCAAGACACTGATGCAATATGCTAGTAGAGACAAATGACCTTACCGAATAATGTGCAAGAAATTCAACCAAATCTGTGCTAATATATATCTTGTTTTGTTGTGCTGGCTGATATTTACTGTTATCTGAAACTATACAGAAGCAGTTTTTCCTTATCCAGGCAAAGCCACAAGGATTAACTGCCAGAAACCCGTAACACACAGCAGATCTTCAAAGCAATGAATGGGTTAAATTAGCCCCACTGCCCAGTGGCTGTTGTGGGGTCTTTACAAAGAGTCATTGAAAACTTTGCAAAATAAGACCTGAAGGGAGAGGAAAGTGCTGAAAATATATTTGTTAGAAAAAGAGAAACCCCCAAATTAATAAAAAGAATTCTTGAAGACTGCAATAACTTCTATTTGTAGCAGCAGATATTCCTAATCCCCACCCTAGAAGAGAAGCTAGGTACCAGAGAAGGGCTGCTCCCCCAGGACTTCTGTATATTCACAGATATGTTCAAGCTCTCTTTCCTGAGGGCTGCAATGTTCGTGCCTCTGCTTTTCTGTATACCCGACTGATACTTCCACATTTTAAACACCACCCATCCTGGGTATATCTGCATTGCGCTCTAAACTGAACTACGGAAGATAATTTCATTTTTCAACAGAAATGATAGAAGAATGGTGTTTATATATAATTTTTCAAGAAAAGACACTTTCTATCTACTCACAAAAGATGAAATCTATGAAGCTTCAGCAACACTCCAGAGTCTCCTGAGTGCCGTGTATTGCTCATAGACTGTAGTGGAAAAGCTCCGAGTTGATCCAAAGACTGCCACAACTCAAATTCAGCAAACAGAGACATAGCCTTTCCAAGTCCAGACTTTGTGGAAAGGGCATTTTCTTGCCAAAGTTTCTCCCTCAAGCTTTTCCAGGGCTCAGGAGAGCCTCAAGATGCAGTACAGAAGGAAACATGTTAAGCAGCTATGAGAAGGCAGCAAACATGGGTCATATGGCAGCTGAGTCACTTTTTAATTTTATTCCTTGCAAAAAGGAAAACCTGCATTTGTCTTTTTCACTGAGAAATTTATTGCCAACAGAGCCATCAGGTTGATTACCTCATGATCAATTACCTCATGATCTACTTGGATGTAATTTTAAGGCTTGATGGTTTAATACTACAATGTTATGATCAATAGATAGTTCCAGCATTAGTGTAAAGAAGAGGATACTGATGATTACACTGTAATCTCATTTGATTTGATTGTGGAAGCTTCCTGCTGCCTGTTTCATGGAGTCATCATCACAGGTGCCTTTAGGACCAATCCCTAAATAAGCCAGGCTCTTCTTTAAACCCAGTTCAGCTGTTGGGCTACAACCAATGGGTTGCAACCTATACCAAAAAAGCTGAGGAGGGAGAGGGAGAAAACAAGAACATGAGGAAATGGTTGTTTGTAGAACCTAATCCCTGCAGTGCTGATAGAGATGGGTGACATCGCTTGGGGAGAAGTCTGCATTGCAGCAGGATTCAGTGCAGGGTCCTTGTCCGTTTCCTTCAAACTGATCTCTAAAAGGGGCACAGGGGTAGGTGGCTATCTCTGGTTGTTTAAAAGCTGAATTCTGTTTAACTAAGATTTTTGACAAGGAATGAAGAGAATGGGTTTGTCCCACCTGCTTCAGACATCTATGAGGGTATCTAGATGATCAGATGGGACCTGACTGACCTCACCTAGGATGATTCTTCTATTAAGAGTCCAACACTTGTCTTAGTGTCACTTCCCCTCAGTAGCACATTGGACACACTGGTAATTTTGATTTCAACTAGCTTTGAATCAAGACAACATATTCTTGCCAATGTGCAGCTGGTCCAGATTTTCTCATCAAAATCTATTTTGACCTCTTCATGCCCAGTTGTTAAAACCAGAATCATCTGTAGACAGTTGACTGCCTTTGGCTGATTTCTGCAGAGCACAGCACACTCCTGAAAGGGTCTGTCCTCTTTCCATGGAGGTTGTCCTGCAAATCTTGTACCCACTAACAAATTTTCTTTTGCAATGGAAGTGAGCAAAGAGTACACCCAGGCTGCAGTTCAGCAGATGGGTAGCAACTGCTTCAGCCAAATCACTCAACTAGAAAGAATTGCATGCTTTAGCACAAGTCATGTGGTTTTTAAACATCATTTTTTTCCTTCAGCTGAAGAGAAAGTTTGATCATCACTTGTGTCAGGCCAAGGAGCTTACAGAAAATTGTTCTGCTTTTGCTGAGTGGCCTCACTGGGTTTGCCTGGGGATAGGTGAGGCCCTAATTTCGCTCTGCCTTTTGATTTCTCCTATGAAATGCTATAGATAATAAAGATGTAGGGGGGGAAATCCAATTTTCAGCTTCTTGCTCCAGACACTTCTAATTCTCTTGCAGTGAATGGGTAACATTCATCTCCAGGCAACCCTACATAGCCACAGGGATGTAAAAGTAACCACTACCCTGGCTGGAGTTCTTCCTCAGTCAAACCATTGGCGTAAACTCAAGTTACAACCTTTGCCATGGACTCGTTTCTTTTTTTTTCCTTCCTCTTTGTCATAACACATTGTTTTATTAAATTGCAACTGCAGAGTTATTCTTACTAGTTACACTTCCATCTATTATCACTTGAGGCTAAAAAGAATCCTTATAGCATCATCAAAACGACAGGAGGAAGGTGAAAAATAAAGATACATGTGTCTCTGGTTTATTACAGCATCAGAGCGCTGTATCCTCTGAGGCTTTGGAATATGCCTGGGATAGACTACGGTTGAGACTGAAAAACATTGAAGGGAAACAAGGGATTTTAATCAATGTGAGCAGACATTTATCGCTAGATGTGTTTAAAATCAACTGAGCCTCTTCCTTAAGCAACTGTGGCTATGACTAAAAGTTACAAAGGGAATAATGCAAAACATGAGAGGCTGAATTGCACTATAATTGACTATAATTTGATTTACATGTGTTTCCCTTTTATGCATTTTATGAATAAATAGAACATTGAAGGAAGTTCTCATTCGATCATCCTTACAGAAAAGCATTGCTAAACAAAAATCAGAGAGCAAAGTCACAGTGTAAAAGGCAAATAAATTGGCACAACTAGCATGTTTTCACAAGATTTTTACAAATCCAGATTGATTTCTATCTTTTCCCTAATTCCTGATGTTCCTTCCCATGTAATTGAAAGTTTTGTTTCCAGTTTTTCTCAGTTGAAAAAAAAAATCACTCCAAATCTGTTGGCTAATCAGAAGTTCCCACTTCAGGAAGCTGGGTCCAATTATACACTCTCCATAGATGATTTCTTTTACAATCAAAGCAATTGTCCTGATTATCTAGCCCTGGTCTTTTCATCACCAAAGCACCAGTGCTCTCACTGTAAACATATTGGGGAAGCATTTCAGGGAGGATTAGACTATTATTCTTTATGTCAATTTTTTCAAAGTCCAGGAAAAACTACTGGAGAAAAAAAAAAAAAAAAATCACCTTGCTGTAACTGAGAGGTATGTGGCTGAATCTGTGCATATCATGCACACTGACTGTCTGCAAGAGAGCATATATGGGAATTGTTCATTAGATGGATTGAATATCAATTACTCTGAACACTCAGGGCATGAAATGAACTCCCTTGAATTCCACAGGAAGTTTTCCAGTGATTACAGCTGTGTTTCACTGAGGCCTCTCTCGGCATTTTTTGGATCATTGTTTTGTGCTTAATTGTGGGGAACTCTTTTAGGAAAATAAACAAACAAACAATATTTTGCTACAAGAGAAAATAATGCCTAGCAAAATACTGTTGAAATTGAACACAAACTGTGAACCAAATATTGACTCAATGAGAAAGGACAAGTGGGGAACTGAAATACAAATTTCTGTAAATATGCAGTTTGAGAGGCATAAATTCTTTTGAGCTTAAAACTTCAATGTTTCCCTAGACTAAAACTGAAATTTAAATGTAGATTTTTTTCAGTGAGCCCCAAGTTGCCCCAAATTTTGCTTTCTCAAACTACAGCTATCAAAATATGAAAGAGGCTATGTCTTGTGGGGATGTCATCTCCTGTCTAAGCTCTCCTTTGGTTTCCCTCCTTTTGCCAGTTGAAAGGAGACAAATCTTTGGAAGTGGAGGAAATGGCTGTGAATGTTCAGAGACCATCCAGGAAATCAGTGACCAAGATGTTGTGTAAGTAGTGAGTTCTTCTGTGGTTTATTTACCATGGACAGGAGAGTGACCAGGTACCGAGCAAATTCACTGGATACAAGAGTTATAAGATGAGTAGCTGTGACCGATCAAAAAAAAAAAAAAAAAAAAAAAAAAAAAAAAAAAAAAAGGCTTATTGCTGTTTTATCTGGACTTACAGGGCATGGGAGTGAAACACCACAGCTAACTATCAAAAGACTCAGATGGCAAATTTTCCTCCCCAGCACCACAGGAGGTTGAGCAAACCTATGTGGCAGATGCTTGAATGGCAACTCTATAATATCCCTCACTCCAAACCTGACTCTTGCAGCCCTCTGGGGAGGATCTCTCTTTTTCAGAATGCAAATAGTCTATCTATCTTGTACATTTTTAGAGAAGGATATATATCTATTTTGCATCACTACAAGCTCCACTCATGAACAGGAAGGTCCTGCCAAACCACATACATCACCTACTGCTGGCTTAACCACTTAGACCTTCCCAAGAGAAAGTAGGACCTCGGCAGACTTGCACATTGTATGGTATTCAGTAGAATTTGTGTTCCAACTGCCCTGAAAGCTCTCACTGCCTAATTTAGGGCTGTCTTTAAGGCAAATATCACCTTGCTACTGAGATGGTATTTATGCAGAAAACATAAATCACCTCCAATATTTCCTGCAACAACATTATTCTTTTAGGCAGCTTAAGTCACCTTCTGAACTAGGAAATTGTACTTTGAAGTCAGCCTGATTTTCTGTGCCCCATGATTGTGACCTGAGGTGTTCATAGGACCCGAATCTGGAACAGGTTTGCAAAACTCCTTACTAGAACCACCACAGGCCAAGTTGTGCGTGGAGGCAAACTCTTTTTCTTTCATGCTGCACAGTGCACCCAGGCAGACTTAACATCAGCAGATAGTTCCTATGGCCGTATCCTGCTGCGCGATGTACAAATAGCATACAGAGGAAATTAACTCCAAGGCACAAGGGAGTCAGTGTGTCCCATGTATCACAGATGAATCCAGATGTCTCACTGGCAGTTTCTTCATTAGGCTCTGTACATGCCACAACGTTACCTGGCAGTTGCCTGTTTGAATGTCATTGTGTGTGCATGCATGGAGTTATCCAACACAGAAATTAATGGAAAGTTTGTTCTTTTATCTAGTAATGTTTTTCAGTGAGAAAGACAGAAAGGATGGCAAAAGTTTTGAAACAATGAATAAAATTTGTATATTTAGTCTTTCATCCAGCTTTCTGAACTCTCTCTGCTCTGTGCAGGCTAGTGAACCATATCCTTCCATAACTGAATTGTTTTTCTTCCCCCCTCTCTCCATGCTAGTTGTCCTCGTGATGGTTTTTGCTATATGCTGGGCACCATTCCATATAGATCGACTCTTCTTCAGCTTTGTTGTGGAATGGACTGAGCCTCTGGCTAACATATTCAACTTAATTCATGTGGTGTCAGGTAAAGCTTTCTTCTTCCACTTATACAGGGGCTGGGAAAAAAGTATTTGTGAGTGGTTTACTTGAAATATGTAGTCATTTATTTTGTAGGTGACATGAGGCATGCGTGGAAAAGCTTCTTGGGGTCTGGTAGACAGTGACAAGAATTGTGCCTTGAATAAAAGCAGCATGCAAGTTTCTGCAGCTTTCAAGATCTAGGCATGTTGTCCAATACAGTTGTCTGAATATTCACAAAAAAAAAAAAAAAAAAGATATCATACATCATTACCAGCTGCTTTTCCTTCCTTGAAATGTTCAGAAATGAAGACTGCTGTCATTCAGCTGCTTTTAATGAATACACAGCAGCAGGCATCATCCTCCAGAGGGTCTCTCAGGCAAACAGGAAACCTTACCAAATGGCAAGACAAAAGACTTACATACTGCTCAGAACTGGGTGATACAGCCAAATGTTTATGGCCCTGCCAACCGTAAAATGAAGGCTTTTTCAAAGAGAATCTTATTTTCAGTCTGCCATGGGAAAATACTGAATGCAGCCATTAGGCAGCTCAGACAAATCCAATCTCATGCACTTGTCCTAGCGTGTTGTAAGAAATTAGCTCCCCTCGGCTGGAAGTTATCCTCTGACAGCTCTGATGGGGGCACCAGCTGTGCAAATCCTGCTGTGGGGATGAGGGCTGCGCTGGAGGCAGGTCAGTACAGCTCAAGAGAGAGCTGGTTCCCGAACAGCTGGAGATAGTGAGCTCCAGCTAATGCTCTCTCCCATTTCCTTTCCCTGTGTGCTGCAGTGCTTGAGCTCACCTTGGTGAGACATCCCTCTGCCTCTGCCAGGATGGTAGCAGGCAGAGATGGGCTGTCGCTGCCTCCACCCTTGCACCCAAGCTTGGCAGAGAAGTATAGGCAATGAAGATATTTTCTTCTTCTGAGATCATTACACGCGCAAATCAGGTCTCTCTCTCTCTTTTCCTCGCCCTTGTTCTCCTAGGTGTTTTCTTCTATCTGAGCTCTGCTGTGAACCCCATCATTTACAATCTATTGTCCCAGCGCTTCAGGATGGCTTTCCTCAGTGTGATTTCTCCTCGCTGCAAGCACTGGACCCCTAAACATCCCACTAGCAAGATTCCTGCCCAGCAGAGCATCTTTGTAGTTGAGGACAATAAACTCATGGACTCTGCTGAAGACACAAGTCTCCCTGGCACCCACAGAACATCTGTCAGCAGTTCCCAGCTCTCCACTGGTCTGTGAGTTTCCAGGTGAGAGAGAAGTTAAAGGAAATAACTTTAAGAAACAAAAAGAGAAGACACCCTCCTAAAAGACTGATTTCAGCAAGAAAAGATCACAGAGGGTGTTTTGAATGAATGAACAAGGAGACTGTAAGTAGCTGTTGATTGAGAAGCATTGTATTACGCTTAAGCTAATAGGAGGGCTGGAAATCTCAGCTTGCTGGCTGCAAGCTATGCCAGCAAAGAGCTGCTTTACATAAATAGGACACAATCCCAGTGCTACCAGCACAGGAGGGAGACATAGCTTATCCAAGTCTTACTGAATGGCTTTTTGTGCACCAGCCTAAATATCAGTTTTTACTTAGTTTGAAATGGGGCAACTTGCTGCACAAGCCTTGTCTACCTGCTTCTAGCTTTAGGCAAGCCAGTCTCACCTCTCTCTCCTACGATCTTCTCGCAGTGTGGTGGTTGCAAGCCTCTCTTGGCAACATGAGCAAGTAGGCATGAACAAGAGCAGCTCTGAGCTAGGCTGATAAACATCAGGCGCCAGCACTAGCTATTTCTGGGCCAGAAGAACCAGGGAGCCAATAATTGTAAAATAAATGTAAAGCAAAGTTTTGCCTTCTGATCTAGGTGAGGATGGTGATTCATGCCTTGAATCACTTTGTCAAAAAACCCCCTACCTTGTGGTGGGTTATTTTTAACAAGTCTCAAACTCACCGACATATCTCCTCATACTATGTCTGACAGTATCTACGCAGTGCTGAAATGGCAAGCGCATGCCACAAATCTATCCACGTTGCCTGGGAAATGGCCATTATCGGGGGCTGAGGACATTCCTGGTGTGACTCCTTTGCCCAAAATGCATCTAATGAGGGATATCTGCCCGGGGAATGTGAAAAGTCTGCAGCCTTTGCAGGCTTATCCTGTGCATTGAACAGTTTTATTTTTGCCCATCTGCCTGAACTGAGTCTGATCACGTGCAGATGGACTGCAGTAGGTCACTGCTATGTCCCGTGCCCTGAAGTTTGCAACAGCATCTTTTCATTGCTTGCACATTAGACATTTATGTGTTGTCTCTGCCAGTGAAGCCCTGTGGTCATGCTTCAGCAGACTTCACACCTGCCCATAGCAGCTGGATTGCAGAAGTCAGAGATCTATATGGGGTTAGCAACAACCAGGAAACAGCCTGAAACCCATACACAATGGAATTGGGACAAACCTGCAGGATCAGAGAAGCTGATACAATGGCAATAAAAAAGAGAGTTTTGCAGTGATTTTGTATCTACTGAATTAAGTTTTTGCCACAAAGCACAACATAAGGTCTGGGAATCTCTCCCAGTCATGCAAAGAGATCCTGAAGGCAGCCCACTTACATCCAAGGTGAGTTTCTAAACTCCACTAACTGCAAGGTCAGAACCCTACAGAGTTTTGTAAAGGGAGGCCAAGATGAATCTGTTTTATGATAGATAATTTTATAAACCTCTATGTCCTGAGTTTCAAAGCCTCCTTGCTGTGTTTCAGAGAAATGCCTCCCTTGTGCATCAGGACGCAGAGCTAGGTTTAGCCACCACGCTGGGCTCAGGCTTGGCACACGCTGCCACAGAAAATCATCCGTTGTGTGTTATCAAGGGGCTGGGACTTACTTACATAGAGTACACAGAGTTATCATAATGAATCAGAACATTAGTTCCTGAAAGATGATACACCATATGCATAAAGGCTTATTCCAGTCTGGTCATTGGGAATCCAGATGACATTTCCCACCACGGGAGGAAGGGGTTATTCTCCTGCTGCTATGGGCTCTTACCTTGTTTGCCCCAAAGTCTTCTGTTTTGCCTCTCACTGTGGGACTCCTAGGTGAGGCAAGACTTGGAGACGGCTCATGGCGCCTGGTGAGTCACCTTTTCCTGCAGTGCAAGGGGAGTTTTAGCCCATGTTTTCTGTCAGACCCATTTTACCAGCTGCAATCTTGAGAAACAAGCCATGGAGAGGGTAACAGATACCCACAGTGCCCTGGAGAGAAAAGGCAATTCCTGCTCTCTGAAGACACAGCTGAAATACTTTGCCACCCCCAAGTGGACGCTTGAGTTTTATCAGTTACATTTACATTTCTAACCAGTTTTGTATGATCATGTTTCCCTCCACCAGACATCAAAGTGCATTTTCCCTCTGGACTTGCCATGCCGGTCGTGCTTTGCTGCTGCGAGCTGCCCAGGTCCCTGTTCTCCTGCCCTGTGCAGGGCACTGAGCCCTGTGCTCCCACTAACGGGCTGAGGACTGCCTGGGCAGAGGCTGTGCCAGATTTCGTCCCTCACCTTGTGCCTCACTTGTGCAACTCCCTGAGCCCTCCTTATTCCAGCTGTGTACCACTGCAAGCGTGTCTCCTCCACTGTCCTAGACACCCAACCTAAGCAGCGAGGGCACAGTATAGTTTGACATACTAACACATCCACCATACGATGGAGACATTCCTCTGGAAGATTTTGTGGCTCTTTGAATGCACCTTACACACTTAGGGCTAGGCATCATCTTGTATTGGTGCACAGAGATCCATTAATGGGGGCACTCTCTTCTCCTCCCTTTGTGGGATAATTGCAACCTCAGCTGCTTGGTTGTTAAATGCATCTCTGACTTGCAGATGAACACACAGACCCACTGTCAATGCTGAGATGTGAAGCTGTAGGGTGAAGATTTTGTATGATCTTAAAAAAAATGGCCACATTTTTGTTCCCAGGGAAGACAAAGGGCTTTGTAAGGAAGGGGAAGTGGTGGTGGGGAAAAAGTGTGCACGGATGGGGAAATTTTAGAAGAGAAATAGTGAGAAGTAAATGACCAAGAACTCACCTCCTGTTCTGAACTAATTTTTTTTTTGTCCTAAAAGCAGATTTTGGCATCAGTCAAAAGAAGTGAATTCTTCTAAATTCTGCTAAAAATAAAATAAATGCAATGAAAAAAATGTGGGCTGGCTTGAGGTTGAGCGCTTAAGTTCCCTGTGACAGCACAGCTCAGTACCCCCTTGTTCCTGAGGGCATATCTCTAGAAAGTCATCGATGTCCACTGAGGGCTTTTCTTCTCAAAAGGTCGATGCTTGAGTTACTTATCGCTCTGCTCTGATATTTACCTGGCTGAATTTTGGAAGCTGGATCCAAACATGAAAATACTGGGAAGATGGATAGAGATGTCATGAAAGCTGATGATATTTCTTTATTTATATATTTAGCAGCTTTCATAGCCAAGTGCTGAAAAATGTTGGCAACTGTCTGAGAAAAACTCCTGTGGCAAGAAAATGGAGAACAACTCACTTTCCCCCAAAGTAGTCTAGCGTGATAAAAATATATTTATTTGAAATCAAGCGTGACTTTCTAGACAGAACTGTCTATTGATTTATTTCTCTGCTTCTGTTTCCCTCTGGGAAACATGCAAGTGTGTGAGCAGAAAGTGTGGAGTGCAGGGGCAACGCTCCAGCACTGTGAACAAAACATGGACAATTTGAAATATGTTGCAAGGAAGCACTTAAAGGAGAGAAGAATTGCTTGCATTGCCAATGAGTAATACTCAGATCTAATGCCAGGTTCAGTACTGGAAAAAACATCATGACAGCAAGTGAACAATTCTCTTAAGTTTATGTGAAGAGGTTTTGGACACTACTGTGTTTTGAGTGTTTAAACCATGGCTTATCAGTAAATAAAACATACACTTAAGCTGCAGAGCTGTTTATATGTATCTGTGTGACATGAAAATAAATATACTAGAGTCTCTCTTCCTATGTCTGGTCCATCCTCCAGCAATCCTTGTGCTTCTTGTTTCTCCCTCTAATTTCACCTGAGTAGCAGAAGATGGAGATTCCCTGGATGTTCAGCCAGCATCAAGTGCAGGACATTAAGGACATACTACAAATCATAGTACTTTAAAAAAAATGCAGATTATTTCAGCTGGTATATACGCATGAAATTACAGCACTAATCCCACTGTGGTTTGTTGCATCTAAGTGCTCTGCACGATTGCTTCTTCGGGGAGAAGGTTAAAAACTGGGCAGCACGGTTGTCATAGCCAGGAGAAGGTTCCAAAGCAAAAAGTGCTGCTTCCCCGGCTGTGTAACAGCCAGGTCTGTTCCTCTCTGGTGTTCTACAATCGTTTGCCTCATTTTCTCTGCTGTTCATTATGACACTTGCTAAGTTTTTCCTCACTGAGGTTTCTTGCTCAAACTAGCAAATCTATAGCAAATTGCTGAGCAGCAGCATTTCCATATCAAATGGATATTAAAGTAAGGAAAAATACGGTAATGAAAACAGAATAATAACCTAGACTTTTTCTTTCTATAATAAACTAAGGAGGAATGAGGGGAAAGGACAAGAAATCAAACAGCCAGGAACTCTTGCAAGGATTAAAAGTTGGTTTAGGAATTTGGTCCACGTTGATGCAATAATGTCTAATGTCCTTCAGAGTGAGTTGGGGGATAAAAGAGCTTGAAAAGAAACTCTGCAGAGAATTACCCAATTTGGACCTTACAGATTTATCTGCCCAGGAAAACAAACAGTGCAGAAAAAAAGGTTGTTAGGGTAAATCACAAGCCATAAGGGCTCAAGCACCAGAAAGCAGTGACCAACTTGTACATGATTCAGGACTGATTTCCCTGACAAAAAATGGAATTTGCCATGTGTAAAATAAGCATGGATCATCGTGTAAGAACCTCACCTGCAGAGTCAAGGGTTGTTGATTTTCTTCCACATTTCTTTCCATTTCACATTTTGGCCAGTCAACAGCCTGCTTTGGTCATACCCCAGACACAGAGGCAGAGAGCTAAGCTCATTTGCCACCAGAAGTGGAAGCCTTTCCGTTACTGTCTAGACTTTGTGAAACTCTGAAAAGTTGTAGCTGTTGTTTTTAAGGCAAATTATCTTAAATCTACTTAATTTTTAAAGAAGGATTAATTTTAGGAGTATGAGAGCTCTTGGAATAATTTGCTTCCCAGTAGAATAGCTAATTCATGAATGAAATACTAAAGTCTTTATTGTAAAAGCCTAACTAACTTTTTCTTCATGCATCCTCAGTTTATACTATGTTGTGAAATGCAGCAAAGTTCCTTCACAGAGGGGCAGGCTTTTGTTAGTCTTTTTTGACTGACAGTGGGTTTTCCAAAAGACCCTTAGACTCAGATGTCTACAACATGAAGACCTCCATCAGATGAAATCTGGATTCCTTTTATAGTCAAAGGAAGGGGAAAAAAGCTGTGTTAAAATCAATTTATCTGTCCTATTTCAGTCATCTACTTTAGGTGTTTTACAGGTAGTTTTTATGCATATCATCTACAGTTGAAAAAGAAAGCTAGGCAGCTAGGTACAGGTCACCTTGAAATGCTGTATGTTCTTTGTTGCAGAACAGGTATGTTTGTCAGTCCCTTTCAATTTGCTTAATTTCTTTAGAATCCAAGAGATTCCCTTAGAAATTACTCACTAGGAAAATCATCCTCCAAATGAGCAAAACAAATGTCTAACAACTAACTCACTGCAAAACACTGGGAGAACAGCATCCTCAGCGGTTCACCTACCATTCTGTTCATTGATCTGGGGCTGGTGCCTCTGGGACACCTGGACCATGCTCTCACAAGCTGAGGAAATTCAAACAAAGCTCTACCACTTGTAGGGTTTGCAGCATTTGTTTGCAAGCTTGCAGTTTTCCTTCCCTTACTTCTACAGGAGCTGGCGAGGGCAGGAAAGATATTTGTCTTGCCATAGGACGTGCTAAATAGCTGCCTAAATTCAACGGAAAGGCTTCCAAAGAGAAGTTTTTTCATGCTGCTGTTGACTGCAGTGCAGGTGGGTCGGGCGGCACTGACCAATTGCAGCAAAAAAACCCTACAAGCGTCACAGTTTTGGGAAATAGAAGAACTCCCCAGCCTTTTTGTGAGGAAGGAAATAAAACACCAACGCAGGAGGTATAGTTATTGTTTATTTAACCACATACAGACTGGAGCCTCTGTTAGTTGGCTTGGTGCTAGGGAAATACTACATGCAGAGGATCTTTTTAAATGTGAATGAACTTGACTAATACCACAAACCTCAGCTTCCCCCAAGCACTGCACCACTGTTTCCTTCCAGCTCAAGTTACCTGCTCCTGCAGAAAAACAGACCACAGATATAGCAACGCATATAAATTTACATCACGGTAGCAATGACAGGACCCTCCTGGGACTTAGACGCATACAGCACACAGTGGGGTAACAAGGAACCATTCCTCAGCTGCCTCGCAGTAACCATCTATCTCCGTGCTCTTAGCCTAAAGTAATGCAAATCAATTTGTGTTCCTGCATACAATAAAGATGAAGAGGCAGTTGACATCAGTCCAGTTGCATCTAGTTAGCTTATGTATTTCTGCCCTAAGACGAGGGGCTGAGTCGCGTGGAGCTCGCTCTTTCTGCATATAACAAGAAATAGTCCCTAAGTCGGGTTTGACTTGGCAGCCTAACAATTCCCAGTAAACCTACTACATTACTCCAAGAGGCAGCAGTGACTGCCATACATGATTCAGCCTTAGCACGCTCCACTTTTTTACAGTGTCCCTTGCATTAACAGCACGGAGCACTCATATAAGTGTTAGCCACAATCTGGTTGCTTCAGGTCTCATTTCTTCCCCTATCTCTCCTCCCATGAGGAACAGGTATATTGAAGAATCATCCTTTCCCCCCATCCACTCCTGTCTTTTCACCGCTAAGAAATTCCAGTGAGGATTGAATCTTTTCCCTGCAACTTTGTTTGCCAGCTGTAGGGTTTTCACACCGTATTTGTATTCCAGTCCCGATTTCAATTACCTGGCTAACCTTTTCAATTTTCACAGAGAGCGAGAATCAGAAAACAGAAGGTCCTTTATTACAGCTCACACTGGTGGGGAATGTTTCACCCCCCTCGCTTCATTCCCCAGTGTTTGCAGGAAAGCTCTATCAAATTCAAACAAACTCATTGATCATAACTTGTCTATTTACTTATGCTTTGCTGACTGTTAAGTATTCTGGTCCTTTCTGCAGACCTCTTATTCCATCCTCCTTTTGGCTACATCTTGCTATATTTTCTATCATTTCTAAAAGCCAAGGAGAAACAGTCTTAAGTCTTCACTCTGGTGCTTGACTCCAGGGGGAATTCTCACCAGGGTCAAATACTGGAGAAGGTAAAAGGCTTGTGCTTCGAGAGGGGCTGTTTGCTGATTTTGATAAGCAAGACATGGTGGTAGCCAGTCCTTGTTTGCATGTCTTAGAGCACTTCCCAGTGGAGGGTCAAGGCTTTGAAGGGGTTCCCTGAAACCAGGAGGCAAGTCAGGCACAGGACACCACTCTGCTGATCCCAAAGCCACTGCTCTGCCACGAAACTCTACTAGCCACAGCTGCCACCTGCAAAAGAAATAATTTTCCTCCTCCTTTGTCCCTTTCTCAATTCTCCAAGTCATACCCCTCCTCTTACCTCCTTCATTCTTCTGAGCTCTTGATTTAGCAATCATTTCCACGCCTGTGCTCTGTCTGCCCCATCACTCAGCCATCCAGCTCATAAAAATGGTTTATTTGATATGGGGGGAGGGAGGATTTAGTGCAATAGATCTGTTTCTTAGCAACCCCTTCTTTCTTACTCTTCTTTTGTTATTTCCAGCTCATTATCTTTGTCCATGTTCAACTCCAAATTAACTTAATTACAGACAGATTTCATATCTCTCTAAACCAGAAGGGGCACTTGTAAAACATCCCTCCAGTCAATAGTAAATGAGGGCCTTGGCCTATGTTAAGTATGCTTGGGGAAAGGCAGCTCAGCTGTGTCTGTCCTGCTCCCTCCAGAGACCTCTCCCAGTTGCTCATAGCTCCTGCCTTTCCTTTGAGCTGCCTTTGGGTGAGGCATTTCATCTATCCCTTTTGCAGCCTGTCCAAGTTCATCACAACCATTGAACTCCACAACAGACATCTGTATAAACTGCCAGGTGAATGCTTCTCTGATGCAGATGCCAAGGGCACTGTGATCTTTCCATCACCTCTTGCAATACTCAGGTAGGTGGAAAGTGCCTAGGTTCAAAGTTTATGCCTACTGGAATCTGCTCTAGGTGCAAATCTGAGCTAAATCTGAGTCATATTGAGTCTGAACATTGGATGTACTCAGTCCAGGATGACCTCTTATTACTTACACATTTGGTAGGCCAAAGATCTCTCTTGGTTAATGAAGCTCTGGTTGCCCAAAAGTCATATACTGATGATAGCTCTCTCCTTGAAAATCCTCTCTGAAATAAAAATGCACTAACTCGACTAGGTCCAGGGCAGCCCCTCATACCTCATCCTCTCCTTAGCCTGTGATAACACGTTTCCTTTAGAAATCAGGAGCAGGATCTATCTCTAGCAGTTGATGGGTTTCTTACCTTCTAAGGTTGCACTGCCGTGGCTTACCATTCACAAAAATTCTCCACTGGCAGAGGAAATGTCTTCTTCCTTCTGCTGGAGGTCAAGCAGCTATTACCCAGCCTGGACACCTTTTCCATCAAGTTGTGCTATGATATCAGTGATTCCTCACTGGTAGAAGGAGGATGCTGCTCTGAGAAGAATGAGGAGAGATCTGTGTTCACACAATGAGGAAACAGTTGTTAGAGTGCAGCCACCAACAGAATTGTGTTGAGGGTATATGAAATATTATGAAACCATGTATAAAAATACAGGTGAGAGGGAACTGAACTCCCACCAGCAATATAAAAGGCAGGGAGGGGTCTGTGGCAGTTATGAGAGGAATCAGAGGGCTGTATTTCTACCATTAGAAAATACCTGCGGTTTCTGGGAAGGAAGGAAAGCCTGGGTGATTCTTTATTCAGATGGTTCCTCTTTCAGATGAGCGCTTTTCCCCAGCTGTTTGCTGCCCTGCAAAGTGGAACCACTGGTTAAATTGAGATGTGTTTCCCCTCCCTCATCCTGCATAGGTTGAGTTGCAGATCATGCACATATAGTTAACTAACTTGAACGCTGGTAGTAGTGCAGCTAGAGGACAAGCCTTCCTGGCTGTCTGGAGGCTGACCCATACAGTTAGTGGGAATGATATAAACTATGCAGCTGTGAGGAGACTACACCACATGAACTGCAGTCAGGTCCTTGCCCTTAGTCCTGGACTTTCTGAGTGTTAGAGCCTCATTCAGAATGAAACTCTCTCTGCTCCAAAAGTTCAGGCTCTTCCCTTTCTCTGCTACCCCTTTCTTGCTCATCACTTTGCTCTGTAGGGAGAGAGGTCATAGGTAAGGTATCTCCTCCCTGCTTCACAAGGACATTTTCAGAATTATCGAACTCAGTGCAACTCCGTTGCATTTATCAGCTCAGCAGGAGACTCTTCTCAAGGTCTGTTTTTAGGCCAGAAGGATCTGAAGAAGGCAAGAAGCAAATATCTGCCCTGAAATCTGAACATGGGGCCTCTAAAGAGCATCTGTACGCATCATCCCCAGATTTTCAAGCAAACCAACAGCACCAGTCAGTGCCCACTGGAGGTCAGTCTTGTGCCATGAAAACCTGTGTGGGGAGCGAGGCAGTGGGGTGCCCTGTGACCTCCAGCAGCCTTGGACCCTAAGCCTGCGTGTGTGGTGCACAAGACACCCCAAGAGAGAACCTGTTCCAGCTCCCTCGGTGTTGATTTATCTTTTAGAAATTCCTCATGTTTTTATTTCTTTTTTTCCCCTGCTCAAAAGTATCCAGTGGTCTGCTGCTGTGAGAGAGAGATGCGTGTGCTGTTCAATCAGCACAGTGCAGGCTCACAGAAACCCAGGGTGCTCCTCGGGTCTGAGCCGACATGCAGCGGCACCACGTAGCTGGTGAGTCAGGCTTGGACTGCTCATCCAAGCTCACCTGAAAAATACTCTTGTTTCAGGGCAATTCTCAGTCTTTTGGTTTTTTTTCACAGGGGAGTAGTATCATAATTATATACAGGTTGCATGCACCCTGTGGATGAGAAATCAGGATATTGATGCAGGACCAACACAAGTACAAGTCCAGATATACTCTAATTCAGAGCCATATTCCTTGCCAGTGATTTTCTAATTAAGACTTTCTACACTGAATCCAATTCAAAGAGTCACTTCCTCCTACTCCTTCTGTGAGACCCTCCAAGGAGGGCTCAACAGATATTTGACGGGAAAAAAAACCCTTCAGCTAAACATTTTGATAAAACAGATTTTCCCCCTCAAAAAACAACAACAACAAAACAAAATTATGCTTTTACTACAGGATCCCTCAGGTGCCAGCACTAACAGCTCTGGCTCTACCAAGTGAAGTCAGCTCTTGGTAACTCTTACACCTATATAAAAATATGCATCAGTATGGCCTACATGGAAAATGGAGATTGAAGTGCTCAGTTGTGATCTCCTCATGCTACTACTCCACACATCAGTTTGTGGTCCAGATATTCCTTATTTCACCTTCACGGTGACTTATTTTTTCTCTCTAGAGCAAGGATGGCAGAAGACAGCCTGCCTCCAGTCAGGCCACATCTGAAGTGCAGGATACACATCATCCACACACATTCACTGAAGCTCAAGACTGAAATGACAGCCAACATTGAAAAAAACCCCCGTTGGCCCCTTCTACAAGAAGCCTTAAGCATATATTTCTTCTGCTTTGCTGTAATAGATTGAGAGCCATTAGTTTTCTGCTATTTTTCTAGCACAGCAACAGAAATATTGATCCCCACCACTGGCTTCTTTCCTGTGAATAATCAGTTATCCTTTGGTGTTAAACAAACTTCAATTATGCATTCTAAACAACCAGAAAATCACAAGGGTCAAGGTACCTTCTGATCGCTTACCTCTTATACCCATTAGTATTCCTGCCTGCATGGCCTTGTGCATGCCCCATCTTTCCAGCAAGAGAAAGGTAGTGTCCATCTCTCCGTCCTTCTCCACTCATACTCACCTCCAGCCTCAAGGAACAGCAATGTTCTTTCCGAAGCAGGACAGTTCTTAAGAGGGACTGGAGCAGACAGGAAAAAAGAAACAGGGTGGGGCTACTGCAATGACTCAGTAATATTGGCTGTCCATAATTTGGAAACAAACCCACAGCACGGCCATGGCACTGCAATCATTACTTGGAAGATGTGACCCTAACCAGCCCAGGACCTTGGCAGCCCACTGATGACACAGACGGTCAGAAACCAGGCAAGCAATAGGTAGGAACAGAGACAAGAAGACTGTTGACTTTGGCAGAGCCCACCAGGCATCCTCGCAGCAGCCCTTGGGTGCTGCCATCTCGCTGCACACTGGAAACTGCGTTAGGAGAGTAGGATGCGCTGTTCCAGTGTGACCCATATTGGCAATTACATACCAATGAGCTTAGGTCAAGGGGAGATTCACATCCTTTGCTTTGCATATTAATCAGCTTTGCATGTAGAGGTGAAACAAGGTTAGCGAGGAAAGGAACACAAGCCTCTGTCATTTTGTCCTCAGAATCTACCACTAGAGCTTTGGTCCTTCCTCTCATAAGTCAGACATTTTCAATCCTTTTTTATTTGTTTTAGGTTTGGGTTTTTTTGTTATTTGTTTTTCCTCCCTTATCCTTTGCTGCAACATCTGTGCTATTTACTACAGCAGGAAATGGAACATGTCTTCACCTGGCTGTTTGGGAACTTTGCAACTGATGATCCATTACCATTTCCTTATGGGGTATTTATTTTCTTATGAACATTTTGTACCTTCACGGATGGGACTGAACCACTTACCTCTATCAATAAATCACAGTAGCTAAAGTCCTGGTTTACTGCCAGGCCGCACCAACTGTGGAACTTAGTAAGCGTGCTAAAGATAAAAGGTTTGAACCAGGGATATATTTAGCTGTCCATATTTAAAGAAGGATTGGAAGGAAAGGGAGAGTTTAGAAAGTATCTAGGTAAAAAATAGCTGTATGGAAGCAGGACAGCTGCTAGTCTCTGTAAGCAGGACCCAACTTCATATGTCTTGGTTCATTTACTCCATTGCACATTTCAGTGTCAAGATTTGCTCAGCCTTCCTAGGACTGTCTCCCTCGCTCTCCCTCTACCATACCCCAGCTGCCCTTGCTCTCCAGTGCTGCAGGCTGAGTCCTGTTCATGATCCAGTGACGAACTTCTGCCCTGGGCATAACTGGATAAAGAAATCCCTTTGCTGAAATACTGAGGGATAATGGTGTGTCACTCTTCAATGATGCTCTGAGGGATATAGTGCTTGTTTTAGGAATGCTAAAACAAAAGGGTTCATGGATATTGGGGGGGGGGGGGGGGTTTATTTTGATTCCAGAAGAAGCAGCTTTTCAACCATTTATCAAGCTACCTGCAGTTCCCATTTCAAGGCTGATGAAGCTATAAACAAAGAGTGAGCCAAAAAAAAGAAGTCTTTTGAAAGGTGTATCCAGAGCAGTTTAATAAATAAAAGAAAGTTGGGAAAAAGAAGAAAAATAATCAGTGTAAGTTTTGGCTTTCCTCTGCTGTTTATGTTAAAGCATATATTTAAATAAATGAATGAAGCAGATTGTTAGAATCACTCTTTCATTCTCAAATTCATTTTCTAAAAAGTCCTGCCTGTGAATTCATCTTTCTACAATGGCTCATGTTTTTCCAGCTACGCTCCAAATTGTCACTTTGAAATTCGTAAGCATATCCATCAGGCTCTGCGAACCCTCTGACTGTCTTTGAAAAAGTACATGCATTCCCGATTGATGAAAACTCTTTATGGAAACTCCAGTGCAAGAAACAACACAGCTCAGCACCTGGATACTAGCTAGCTCAGGTGATCCCAAACATTACACCGTTCCCTTCCCACTGCCCATACAGAGAAGACATTGGAGTTTATCCCAAGCTTTTGTCTTCCACAGAGGAGACATTGCTCCCAGACAACTCCTGGAGTTCTCAGTCCTGTATTAGCTATCAGTTGTTTCTCTGGGTACGAGGGCAACCTGTGCTCACGCTGGGATTAAGTGTCATGTGCCATGTTCTCTTTTCAATTTGGATTCATGGATATCTGGCAAGCTGGAAGACTTCTCCAGTCCGTTGCTGGGTATTTTCTACCATTGATCTTTGGGTGTGGCAAGGAAGTTACTGCATTTCTTTGAGTTCATTTTTCAAGGCTTGATAGATATTCAGATAGAGTGTCCAGGTGTGAGGTTCAACACTCTTCTTCCAGAAGCTCTCACCATGTTTCATTAAATTGCAGAAACTCTTCTTTGGGTCTGATTCTTTCTTCAGCTGATTTGGGTTAAGGCGCATGGACTTCAGCAGATAGCGTTAAAATCCTGTTAGCAATAGAGAGAACAAAGAGGGAATTGCAGACAGAAGAAAACATTGAAAGATGAGAAGTGGTGAAAGAATCAGTGAGAAGTGAGGGAAAAAAAGACAAGAGCAGAGGAAGAGAGACAGGAACTGACAGGGAAGGCGAGGGGGGGATGGAAATTAATAAACAAATGGAGTGCAAATAAGGATGAAAGAAGGGAGAGGAAGGGAGAAAAAAGGCCCAGAAATATGCATAAAGAAATATCCACGCTGGTTTTCACTAATGCTTTACCAGATGGAAATGGTATTAACAATAATAGAACCTCTGAGCTCCAGAACAATAGGTGAAATAACTCAAGCACCACTTTCAGATTAAAAAACAGTGAAGGGAGTTCGATTTCTTTCCCAGTTTTCCTTTCCTCCTATATATATAGAAAATAACTTCATCCACTCACATTCTGTGGCTCATCACCACAAAAACATAAATAAAAGAATGAAACCACCCTTCAGTGAAGACAGAAAATAAATCAGTGCTTTCTCATTGTTGCAGCTGGCTCTGCCTTCACATTTATTTATTTTTAAATTTTCCCTCCCTCCTTGCACTCTAGAGACCATATCCCATAAAATGTCGGGTTATCAAGTTAACTATGAATAATTCATGAGATAATTATAAAACATTTACACCAGAACATTATTATCTTGCAACTAAAAAAACCCCAAATACTTAATGTCCTCTAACATTGATGGCAAACCTCTTGTGACTGCAATGTTCTTTATAGCTAAAGTTAAATGGAATTAATCTTCAATCCTGCTGTTATGCCACAGAATCACAGAAAACCCACCCTCAGATAATATGGAAGCACAAAAATACATACATGTGTGTGTGTGTTTATGCAAACACATATTTATGGGATTCTGACACAGGCCCACCAGGAAGATTCGATTTCAGTCTTTCTCCCCCCAAACAGACTCTGAGGCACAAGGGACAAAAGCTTTTATGCTCGAGGGATGGTTTCAGTGCGTGCTGATGGGTTGTTATGATCCACACGCAGGCACACGTGCACACAGCTATAGGCACACGTGCACACAGCTATAGGTGCAGCTATCCAGCTAGACTGAACAGAGCTGTGCACGTAGCGAGGAGTTGTTGTGGCTCATGGAGACAGACTATCTCTCACAAGTGCAAAAAACAGCACACATGGAGAAGACACACACAGACTCTGGGCAGTACGCTGGGGGACTGTGGTAGGATACGAGGTTTTCCTCCTCATACCCTCCCACTGTGAAGGGTACATTTTCTCCCATCATCCAGAATGGGATCTTTGGTCAGATTTTGTTCCCAGTGCTGCAGCCTAGAGCTTACTTTGAAATGAATATAATAATAGATTTCAGTTTTACACTGGTGTCATCAAGATCAGGATCTGTCCTTGTATATGCATCCAAAATTAAGACTACCATATGTGGCTACAAAAGCACATCGAAGGCAGTCACTGATAACGCAAATCTCTAGTACAACAAGCATGACTGGCCATTAGAACTTCTGCGGCCTGGATAACATCTCCTCTGTCACCTTCTATCCGGATGTGAGGCCAGAGGAGTGTCTGGGAAAATTCTCAAGGTCATGCCTTCACTATATGCTGGTGATCCCCGGCTGCCACAAAACTCCTGAGGGCTTTAATAGGCGTATACAGAAAAACTTCAAAAAAGTTCTTGCTTAGTTTACAAAAACTGCCAGCCTGTTGCTAGAGACACTCAGGTTTTTCAACAATTACTTCTCCTCTCCGTCAAGAATGCAGGAAAGTGGAACACCACTAAAACAAAACCCAACTAGACAATTGTTTTTATAAATGTGGGCTGCCACACTCCCAGGGAACAGAGAGCAAGCAAAGCTTGGGCTGGCGCAACTGACATCTTCCTACAATCCATGGGGTAATCCAGGGTAGAACCACCACCTCACTCAGGGCAAATGCAGGAAAAAAACCTTCTTTTTTTCTTCCACTTCCCCCTCGGTACCTCTTTGAATGCAGAGGGTCCACACAGAAAATTATCTGTGCTTTCTCGCAAGCACATTTGCACCCAGACCAATACGCTTAATGCTTTTCTGCACGGAAGAGAAGGCCAAGGGCTCCTCTTCCTCCCAACAGCTATTAAGAGGCCACATTAGGCAACACAACAGCTACATCTGTCTTAAGCCAAGAGCAGCCACCCCCTCCCTGCGAGGGCTGGAAGCACACTGCGCATCCTGAACCAGCGTACACGTCCCAGGAGATTTGGCACTAAGCTGATGATAAACAAAACTACCCAGAGTCTGAGGCATTACAGTTTGATTAACCGCACGCACCTTTGTAGAAGGATTAGGAGGAACTCTATCATTGTGATGTTTGAATCCTAATTGAAAACCAGTCCCTCCCACACCACTCTGCTGGTCTGGGATCTGGGAAGGGAGATGTGCGTGTCTGTGAGCGTCTGCTTTGGGGCAACAAGGGGATTCACAGCTCAAAAAAACCCGTGTTTACCTCCCATCGCACATCAGTCCAGCAAACATCATGGGATTGTACAAGACCTATGGACACAGTGGGGACTGAAGCTTGAATTTCAATCATCTATGCAGAACCCATTTAGAAATCTGTCTGCTGTGTGCAAGTGTCAACAAACACTCATGAAATTTTATCTCTATATCAATTTGCAAAATAGGAAAAATGCTTTGTGAACACCAGTGTAGTCCTGTGTGTACAGCTGCCAACAGCTGCCCTCTGGGGTGATTCTTGTAATTTGCTGTGTTTCTCTCAGCAAGATGTCATTTATCATGAAGACTATCATCAATAGATGACTTGAGGTTGAAGCCCTAAGAAGGTCTGTTATCCCTAAGCCTGAGGCACAGAGGAGTCCTGTTTCGGGTGTTCTTCTCTGGGTGCCTAACAGCTACACTGCGAGGGGATCTATAGTGAAGAGAGTAGTAAGCAGTTTGGACTACCAGACTCGCGTGCCATATACTGCTCATGGAGGGTAGCAGTCCCAATACCTAAATTTGAGCCCATCAATGGCTCTCTAAATGCTCAAGAGTCCCATTCCTGAGCAATCAATCTCAGTGTTGATGTTACAGTGCAGTGCTGGCATTAGGAAAGCAACAAGACTGTCTATGAATGGTGATTACTACTATCTATGCGATCCTGCAGCTAAAGACCACCAATCATGGTGCTAGACGTTGTTTGTGTCCCCCTCAAATACATAGCTATAGCATAGCCTCTTCCTCAAACAAATTACTGTCTCAGAGAAAAGTTAATATCACCAGGTAAAGAGAGATGGGAACCGTGAAATAATGAGACAATCTTGACTGGTGTTACAGAATCTGAATGTACCAACAGCTTAGCTAGTGTTAACCAGCTAATTATGGGTGCTAAAGAGGTAACACTCCTTCAGCTGGTTCTTCATAGCCACCTGGGCACATCACCCACATGTGATTACGAAACAGAGCTCTAGCTTAATGCACGAGGACAATGGCACAGTACAAGGGGATGTGTTTTAGCTCACACTTTTTCTTATGTTCGTCCTGAATGCCTCTTCCTAACATTTGAGATCATCTGAGTATGAAAGTTTCCCAGTGAAAAGAGCTGAAGACTGCAGCATTTATTTCTCTCTGTAAGGACAAAGGGAGGATTCAAGTCCAAGCTGTTTCTCTTCAAATCATGGATCAATTGAGCAACTCTGGTGATGTCACTTTCCCTGGCACTGCGACCTAATTCAAAATTACCTCAAATCTGAAAGATTGATTTTCACCATCAAGCATTTAATGTCTGCTGTATCTTTCTTTTCCCAGCAGACGAAAAAAAGAGAGAGAGAGAGAGAGGGAGAAGGAGATGGTTCAGATTCAACTGCAATTTAGCATTCATTTGCATTTTTAAATTAGTTAAGCTATGGACCATTGCAAAGCAATGACAGAGAATTTTTGTAATAATTAGTCTGCTGGGAGTGTTGAAATGGCTATATAGGCAGGTTGCACCGAAAGAGGAAGCAATACCCAAATGCTCAAACTGGGATTTGCACAGGCAAATTTAATCTCACTCATACGGGGCCAGATCCAGCTCACCAGACACAGCTAGCTGAAGTTCAGACAACTTCATCTGCACCAGACAATGACTATAGTCAGTGGAGAGAAAGGGATGTTTCTAGACTATGATTCATCTTATCCTAAAGTAAAAACCTAAATCAGGACAGATGATTAGATACCTGAAGTGAGGTGAGATGAATCTCACCACTGTTACTTTCAGTATAATGTTATATTCTGCAGTCTCTTCGTATGCATCAATTTGTCCTCAGTGGGCTCCACACATCTTACCTTCTCTCCCTTCCTTTTGCAGATCCTACCATGATTCTCTTAGTGCCTGTAATCAGATGCATACCTCTCTTAACTCTAGTGAAAAGCCCTCATTGCTTCATATCTGACAGTAAGTGCTCAGGAGAGGAGGAGGTGGAGGGTCAGGCTGGGAATGAACTAAACCCCCCCCAGTTTTGCCACAGGGACCTACCTTCCTTTAGCTCGTACAGGGGGATACAACAGCACTTCACTGTACAGTGTAAGTTGCTGCATATTCAGCAATCTGACTTGAACTCAACGATTTTGAATGCATCTCATGTTTGTTGTTTGAGATGGGTGAATATTATAATGTCTCCTTCCTTGGATGGCAGAACATGGCAGCACTAATGCTCACTTTGCTCAGTAATGGGAAGAGACCACTCATGACTAAGCACTACTTTAGAAACATTGCACACTCGACCATCTTGAAAGCAACTGTCCATCACCCATTAGATGCTCTCTGTCTCGCATCATTTTGTATTTGTTGTCCTTTGCTTGCCCTGCTCCAAAAGCTGGCATCTGTTTCTCAGTGCGACTGCTACTTTTTGCTTAAGTTTTCCCTCTGAGTGAACTGAAGCACAAAGAACATTCAGTAAATTTCCTGAAGTCCAAATCCTTCACCTGATCTGAAACTTCAGCCCTCAGTACATTTGTGTTTATCCAGCTTCATCACTGCTTTGTCCAAGAACGTGAACACATTCTCTTCCAAAGCAGCAATGGTCAGTCCCAGCAACTCACCATCAAGAATCAGCCAATACAATGTATCTGGCTTGGTGATGTAATATTCTCTGTACGGACAAAAAGTGAAATGATAAGGAGAGTGGAAGCTTTCTCTCACCCCTACATTGGCTAAAATATTTCTGATATTTCATTACGAATAACATTTATATCTGTCCATATTCATCAGACATAATGAAAACTGAAGCCAAAATCATGAAATACGTAAACCCCAAACGCTTGAAGTTAGATGTGACTAATCACATACCTATTAACCCCAATGGGATCCACAATTCAAAGAATATATGCTCTCAACTCTTGTCTGAAGCTGTTACAAAAAGTTGCATGCACTGTCCAGGGTAATTATAAAGGAACAACAGGCCACGGAATGATTTGCCCTCTCTCAAGCATAGTATGGGATTACAGAGCATGCACATTTTACAGACATTTAATCCATAATGGTGTGTCATGTGGATATGTAAGAACCAGCCATTTTTAAAAAGTTTTACTTCTTGTCTCCTTCCAAAGAGGTCCCTATGACTTGAAAATCATTCTACCCGCATCAAATGCATTAACTCTATGACCGCAAAATAGAGACCTCATTATTCTGACAACAAAGTGAGTGCAACTGGATTTCCCTGAAGGAACCCGAACCTTTATGGTTTTATTACCATGTCATTCTGAGTTTTCACAGGTATTAATCACAAAGGTACATTTTATTTCAGCATGGACTTAAGTGACTTAATCTAAGCCATCTCTTTTGAGGACAGAAGGGCAAGAAGAACGTGAAAGCTAATATAAACTTATATTATGGATACCAAGACAAAAAGGTGTATTATTTTACATTTGTTAGTCACTTGTGCAACTTTTGGAACTGGCATTTCTGGAGTGTGTTTATCCCTTCAAAGTTTCTGGTGTGCTGTTACCAGTTTGTCTTGTCACATCAGTGGGTCTCAGCCAGGACAACTAGCACTGCCTTAGAAAGTTCAAGTTTCTTGCTTGCTCACCTGCCATTTTGCCACCAGTCATATGTCCAAATTGAGGTGCAAGTAAACACTTCTAGGATCCTCTGTGCATTTTCTCTCTGGATATCCTTCACTTTTTCCTTTGGCAGAGAACAGTTGTGGGGTTTGTGCTTTGCAGCTGTGGTGTAGGCTCTGGAAAGATTGTAGTATACAGGGGTGCATGGAACAAACCTTCTGTCAGTGCTGCTGAAGTCTGGGTATGATTCTTCTCAACAGAGCTTAGGCAGCTGACCTGCAAGATGTCTTGGATTCTATTGTAGTCACTGGAGAGAGAAACACCTCCCAAGGACCATTTGTCTCACCCTAAGAAGGTTGTTCAAGAGAAATGGGATCAGTTTCTGAAAGTGTCATTCTCTTCCTACTAACTGCAGAGCAAATCTACACACTTGTTTAGACTATAAATCAACTTTTAGACAGTTACATTTAGACTAGGTGGAATACACTCATCATTTTTGTATTTTTGCCTACATGGATCCATTCTAGTCATTTATTCCTGAGTCTTTCCATGAAAGCATCACCTTGGAAAGGACACTATTTTCAGACAGAACCAAGCTGATCCGGATTTAGACTCAGGAACTATCAGAAAACATTCACAGCCCTAAGAACATATGCTCCCAGTTGTCCTGTGATTATGATAGTGTCTTCCCTGTGAGACAGCAGGTTGTGTAGAGACAGCAGTCAAAAGAAACAGAAAGGAAATAGAAAAGGAGCTTCACTGCATACCAGTTCCTTGGTGAGGACAGATCTGTTTTATAGCCTCCCTTTCTGAAAGACTGAGTTTTAAGAAAGTGTTTTTGAAAGATCTTTAACCATCCAAAGGCTATCAAAGTAGTTTCATGTAATATTTCTTTGTCAAACATCTCCTTTTGTTCCCAGCGTGGTGCTGCAGCCTGGCAGACAGGCTGAACACTGCATTGCAAAAGGTGCAGAAGGGGCCGATACCCACTGCCCTCTGACATGTCTTTAGTCATTCACCTGCTGAGGCATAGTCGGCTATAATTATGTTTGCTGGATATTTCCATATGTGCAACCAGCAGTTCAGACACCCCACTGTCCCACAAAGTACTTTTGCATAAAAATAAGGTCCTGTAAAACCAATACCTTTAGACAACTCGCACCCTGAGATAGCCTACGTCTCTCTATTTTACAAAATAAAAGCTTGAGTGTTCATTCTCCTCAGCCTCCTGAGTTTCCACTGTGTTATCTGTGATTGTCTTGGAAACCCAGCTCACCCCGAGGCCAGCTATTAACATCTTTCAGCATAACAACAGCTTTTATTGTCCCACTATTTCACATGCATCCTGTCAAGACACGCAGATGAATGAGTTACCAGGGGGTAAGTTTGAGTATAAATTTACAAGGCCTCTACTCCATCATAATTCTCTGTATTCATATGCTCATTCTTCATGCTCAACCAGATGTACTTGGAAGTGATTTGTCCTCAGGAAAAAAAGGGATTGGTTGCTTTGCATCTGCTCTGTAGCAACAAAGAAAAGGGTGTCTTGGGGCTTCTTGTGGAGAAGCTGACATCCTGGGAGGTCATCCACTAACCTTCACTGCATAACTTGTTCTTCCTTCTGCGGCATACATCGTGCCCATTCCACATCATTAAAAAATGTTTAGTGAAAATATGAAGCCAGCTATTTAATTTCAAAGACAATTTTCATCCAAGTAGCTGAAGTATTTCTGTTGGAAGGAAATGTATTATCAGGGAGAAAATACCAAATGGGGTTGTCTACACTAAAATTCTTGACACACTGCACATATGAGCAACCATCCATAAAGGACATGCAGTTTATATCGGGAGAAGACTCTTCTCCAACCACAGCTGTAATATTTCTACAGAGACACAACCTAATAATATTTGACTATCTGCATTTTTGCATTGCCTCAAAGCTTTTGTTAGCATGACTATGATGGCTAGCGGGTATGATTTGCTCACATTCCCAGCTGACAGCCAGGCCAGCAAGAGCTCATAGTTTATACATGCTCTCTGATTCTTTTTATTATTTAGTGGATTGACTAAGAATCCCTTAATGGCACCGATGAATGTTGTGTTTTCAATGAAGCAGCAAATAATTGAAAACACTAAATACTCATTATAACTGGTAAAAGGCAATACAATAATAGCCAGACAAATATTAGAGAACTTCTCACCCAACTGAGGGAAGCCAAATATAACAAAAATCATCTTCAGGGAACTGCACCATGAATGGCATCCATCTCTCTAAATGAGTTCAATGAGCCCTTCTAGCCTATGGTGCTATTTCGTCTGGAATGAGAACAAAGCTAAAAAAGTTCCCTAAGTCCAGCTTGTACACACACTTAACTTATCCAGTACTTATCTGTTATGTGAGTACACTGACTTTTGTGATCTTCAGCTCACACCAGTAGCATTGCTTATTTTATTCTTTCTGACTGCTTATCCATTCCTTCAATGCTGGAACTGCTCTATAATAATTTGTGAATGTCATATAATGTCCTAATTATTACAGTGCTTGTGGTACTTGTATGTTAGATAATTGAAATGTGGGAAGAGAAGCAACAAGGAGAGTCAGGCATTCTGAGGAAAAGGCTTGCTCAATGTACATCACTTAATGCAGACAACTCCAAGATGCTAAGATCCACATCCAGGAAATGAAAAAGGCTGGGCATCAGAATACCAAAACCATCTGCCTGGCGTCTTACATCAGCACTGTAGAAATGTGACTGGGATTGGATTTTGTTCCTCTTTTAGCTTCCATCTCCCTATGGCTAGCAAAGATGACTACAGCTTGTAGGAGTAGAAAAGTATAACGTTATTCAAGATTGTGACATTGTTATTCTAATCTGCAAAAAAGGAGGAGGAGCAGATTCAAGGATGATACAAAACCCTTGGGCTGGATTCCCTTTCTGCTTTATATTGACATAAATAATGTGCAGGAGTGGAAAAGTTGGTATTAACAAAAGAATTAAAATGCACTAATCAATTTGCATTGCTAAAGTGGTGCAAGACTTTAGAGGCATAATCTAAACTGGTTCCCCCTGAATTTCCTCTTTTATACTCACGAACTGTCTTTGTCAAATTCTCTTCCTTGTTCAGGTTTCACCAATAAAAAAAATGAATCAGCTAAAGGCTTTAGAGTAACTATGGTTTTGCACCATCATAGAGGATAACAGGTTTCACTCTAAAAGCTAATGTGCCCCGTTTAGAATGGTGCTAGAATTGTTGATGTTCAAGGATGGATTGGACAAGCAGCTGTGAGAGGAAGCCAGTGTGGTTTACTAAGAATCACATCAATCTTGGGAAATCCTGAGCTAAATATACTCTGAGAGTAGAAAATGTTATGGAGGAAGATTAAACATGCTTGCCCTATTCTTATTTCTCACCAGGTATCTTCTTATGAGCCCTGCTGAAGACCCATTACCAGTGCTGCCAAGCTACTCTGAAGGCTCAAAGATATCCATTCCTCAATGGCTAATAATTTACAGACTCAGCTGCACCATGAACATCATCTACACATTGCAGGTCTGATGAAAACACAGAAGATGGTGAAGATTATTTACCAGAAAGGAACTCTCTGCATTCCTGCCAATGCCCTCAGCAGTAAACAGAGGCAAAACACTATAAAAATTACAGACCTGGCCCTTGGCAGAACGATTCTCAAAATTTTTTCCACAAACTGGATGTGTTTTACAAGATGGACAGAATGAATCCCAGCGTGCCAAATTTAGACACTTTATGGCAGAATGAGGATGTGTTCCTACAGGAATAAAATACCTAATTGACCCATAATCTATCAGAGCAACAATAGAGAATAAAATTCCCAGTATAATTGGTTTAAAAATCATTCCTGTGATACCAGGACCTAGCAATTTATTTTGACTACTTCAGTGTTTATTCTGAGGAAATACAGTGGTTTAGCTATATTTAAACTCTTTGGCTGGTGCTTGGAGGGGAAAGATGACAACTGCGCAGTGATTTATTTCTCCACTTTACCTGGACTGTAAAGGTGTGAAGACAGAGCTTTGAAAAAGCAGTCTTTCCAGTGGCCAACAGGCACTGGGCAAATGCTGTACCTCCTGACCCCAGCTTTCTGCTGGGCTAGATTTCCACGCAGAACAGCTGGTGATGGACAGTCACCTTCATCCTCTCCATAATGCCTCTCATAATGTGCTAGCTCTCAATTGCTCTTTGAAGACCATTTTGCCAACAGAAGTTTACCAGAGAGTCAGTGCCCCACACAGGGAGCCCATACAATTAGAAATTCACTCACACATGTATATACTGTTTCTCAGGTCACGTACCATCCCTGTCCCTTGCGTTCATAACTGCTCTGCATTACATGAACATCAGCACATACGTTTAGCTGCACAGTGGACACAGGGCATCATCAGGGCCAGGTGGGATGGTTACTCCCTACTGTCCTGGTTTGTGAAGCACAGCCTTCACTCCCTGGCAAAAATAGCAGAAATGGTTTCTCAGTGCAGCTTCTGGAGAAAGTCCTCAAAATTAGCAGCCTTCATAGGACCATGGAATCAGATAAAGGCTAGGCCTCAACTGGGATGATGTCAATAATCGTGTGTGAAAGTATTTTATGGTAGTTTTGTCTGAGCAGAGGCTTAGCAGATAGAAAAAGAAGAAAACAAACCCCAAAAAACAACAAAACAAAAAAACCCCAACATAGTCCCATTCTCCATGCAAGAAACAGGGGCCACTGGCCAATCCTTACCCACAAGCAAGTCGTCAGGACAGAGAGCCTGGCTGAAAATTTCCTTTTCCTGACACTTATTTCCACATTCATCCCTCCAGGAAGCCATAGCAGGGCCATCACTGGATTTCTGCAGCTGTTCATGTCTCACTCTGTGCCAGAACAGTCACCTCAGTGACAGCAGACAGGAAGCAATGCAGTAATATCCTCCCTGCACCGTGGATTTATAAGTACAAACTATCTTCTTCTATGACCAGCTTTTCATTAGCAAAATTGCACAAAGAGAATAGTTGAGCTTCAGGAAGCGCTGTGTGCATATCCAAAGCAGACAGAGGGACCTAGTTACTTTAATTCTAACGAAAAACGCTCCTAACATACAATGAGGTACTGAAGTCTGTTAAAAGGAAAAAAAGGAAAGGTAAAATTTTGCATCACGCTGTTCTGCTAAGTTATGAAAGGAAATCTGGAAACCCTGGGCTCTGATTGCAAATTTGGTCATGGAAACGCAGCTCTAGGGAAAAAAAGAAACAAGAATTAAAGCTATTTCTCCACTTGCTTTCCAAAAGTACAAAGCAGCCAGGCAAAGAGATTCAAAACAACAACGGCCGTAGCCCAGCACTAGAGCCCCAGCACGGCCATTTGACTGAGCAGACAGACAAATAAACATTTCATTGCATTTGTGCCTTCTCCAGACAGAAGTCACAGTGAAGGGGAGATTCCTCACATGCTGACTGCAAGATCAGAAGGTATTTGGCATGCAGACACTCCGGCCATACACACTCCTGCCCAATCACTTCAGGACATACCATTTATCTCTTCTAGAGCAGAAGCTATAAGCAAAGTAATGCCTACACTTGCCACACTACTGTGGAATGCATCACCACACATTTCCTTTGAAAAGCACTGAGGGGCATCTCAGATTTTAAAAATATTTTATTTTCTTCTAAGTCATCTGTTTTCTTGATTTACATTTTATCTCCACAGCCATGAAAATATCTGAATAAACCATTGTGGAAATTAACATTCTCTGTTTAGTTATGTGCAACATGCAGTTCCTACAACCTCCTATACCTTCACCCAACAACATGGGTTGCACTGGATCTTCTTGTTTCTTGATACAGTATGTTGTCCCTGAACCTCCACTTCTAGCCCACCAAAGAATTTCAACTAGCCTCTTGCTCAATGGAAAGAGACAGGGATAACTCTGCACAGCAATCATTACACACTGCCACCGCCTTCTCCTCTGGCTGTAGTACATTGCTCCCTGTGCTATGGTTTTATTTTCAAAATCTTCTATTTGGTTCATCTCCTGGACACTCAGGAGACCACCAGCTGGTCCCTGTAGCATAAAGACTACTTAAATGAGAATGAGATATTGTTCTTATGTAGCCTGTTAGCTACACATGGGTAAGCAAAGGCAGGAAGGGGGTGGGGAAGACACTTCAACAAGGAACTGTAATTGAAATCCTCAAGTATATCCTAGTGCTTTCAGTAAGTAAGGCACCTTATAAGCATCAGGTTTATATGATCTGGAGAAAGCCTTTTGATTTTCAAACACTGGCACAAAAGTAATCTCTCCGGCCTAAGCTTTGATCTGAACTAAGATCATGGAGAACTGACAAGTAGCAAGGATCTATATCAGCAGATTAATCAGGTCTGATTAATTATTGTTGCCCAGTTTGGACAGTGCTGTCTAGAATTGTGTTTTTAAAGCACATAATCTTGATGGTATATCTCTTCTGATTAGCCCTTCAAAAGAATATTCATGTAAGTTGGAGCCGCAGCATCTCTGCTGAAGTATTGTGATGACATAATGGGTCATTATAAATTTATAATTTACCCAAGTAAAACAAGTCCAGCTATTTAGGGTAGGTCAGAGCGTCAAGTTACTGTGTGCCATCTCTAACATAATTTTTACTATCTCTTAGGTCAGAGAGATCCTGTTTAATTGCAAAAGCACTTTGTAATTGCAATTTACAAAACAATGAGAGAAATGTGCACAACACGGTTTGCTGATAAAGCAGAATTTTGTCTGAGAAGGACATTGTTTGAAGGTTTACTCTGGGGGCACCAGCTGTTTTCTAAAGTACTGCTAAATGTCAGAAGAAGATACACTTACACGCAATAGAGGGAAAGGCCAAGAATAAAACCTGGAAACATTTTACTTGTAAATAATATCACGAATACAAGAAGTTTGTGAGCCCACAGATAGGATACTGATGATAGACATTCACCACCATATATGACACTTTGTCAAGAAGGGGAAGCTTCAGGAGGAGGGTATGAGACAGCAGTTATTTTATCCTTTATCAATATACAACAAAGATGCTGATGTTCAGTACTTACCTTTTTATCCATTATTTCTGATGACTTTTTCCTCCTAATATTGCAAACAGCAACTGCTTTTTGCAACATTGTGAACGATGTTTAATACTTAGATTAAATGAGATCTAGGGGCAGAGAAGTATTAAATGTAGAGATGATACTGTTTTAACAGACTGCTGGCCTTTGTCATAGTAAGCTATCGAACTTAGACCAAACAAAATCCATCAGGAGAACAGCAGCTTTGCCAGCAGCTGTTACAAAGGGAATAGGGAATAATTTTAAGTCCAGGCCAATAATTTTTGTTGGGATTAGACAAATTCACAGATGATGGTGGAACCACCGGTGGCTATGAAAAACAAGATTCCACATGCAACCACCCGCAATATCTTTAACCAGAAAGACAGGATGAACAGAAATCAAGGCATTTGGACATGTTTCTTTGCTTGGCCTCCAAGGTGGAGCTGTTGTGGAAAGGAGGTAGCAGAAAAGGAAAGCAATGCATGACAGCATATTATCTACAAGCAATATGTTGGATTCTCTTACCCCACATCCCTCAAATCTGTGGTGCTGATGCTGTGAAAGGCATGCCATCCTAGATCTGAGTGCAAGGAGCCAGCAACTAAAAAGACAGAGGAAAAAATATGTACGTAGCAAGGGAGGCAGAAGACAGGACAAGAAAAAGGGAGCAGCAATGACCTGAGCCAAAATAAACAGCGAACCACTTGCCTGAATGGACCTGTGGTCTGATACCATTTGTGGGTTCTGATCACATCAGCCAAGTCTCCAGGAGAGACAATTCCTTGTACAACATCAGCAAATTAGTCCAGTCTCCAGTTGTGGCTAATGCCTGGAAGAAAGTTGTAAGGAAGAGAAACCATGAATGTGATCTGGCCAATTATGCACTGAGGAGAACAGAGGAAACAAACAAACAGAAAGTCTCTGAACCTGCAGGTGTCAACACAAACCCAAAAGACCGATAAGCTTGTTTTCTTACTGTGCGCCTGTAGTATGGTGAGCACAGACCACGGGAGTGATTCTTACAGCAGCTGGTTGCAGGAGATCAGCACATAGCACAGTGGTCACCTCAAACATATATGTGAAGGTAGAGCCAAAGGGGTTCCAGCACTTGGATTTGTTTTCTCATTTTTTATCTGCCGTGAAGCTTGCGATGACAGCCACATGGGAAGACCTGGTTACGTTTCTGCCAATGGTTGCAGCATACCCTGTGAAATACTGTATCCCTTCAGTACCACATCTCAAGGACTCCAAAAGCCACATCAGAGAGTATGAGGCTGAAAACACTGAGGAAAACCTGTGTGCACCGAGTCACAAGAGGAGACTACCACCTTATGGACCTACCTCAAGAGCTGGTAAAAACCCAACCTATTTTATTCTCTCAATTTGTTCACTTGAGCACAATTCAGCCCACTGCACTGTGCAGGAGAAGCACAAACATATCAGAAGGACTGCTGCAGTGGAGCTGAGCACCAGTGCAAGCAGTTACAGGGACAATTCAAAACACCAGCTTTGAGATCTGCTGTTACAAGGTACAGCTCTGGGGGTGAAACAAGAGAGACTAGAGAAGCATCTTCTTACTGTTCCTGATGCAATGAAGTGTTACCACCCACTGACACTATCTATGTTCTGCTGTTCAAGTACAATTATTACTTCACCTTCAGCAGTGCTTTTGTGCCCATCTCTGACCAGACTGGTGCTGCTCTGCCTGCTGCATGTGATCTTGCATTGCCACACAACCCACAGGCATTGATCCTGCCAGACCTCAAACGGCCGTATAGCACATACCAGAACTATAAAAAGCCAGTGCACTCCCCACCTCAAAGGAAAAGCCTGGAGGGAAGGGATGCTGCCAGTTGTTTTCTACATTGATTCTTTTCACACTTCGCAGTCGCTCACTCCAAGCTCCGTAAATACCTGCAGGGTCAAAACACTGTCCTCAGGAGTTGGAGTAGTGACCTTGATAAGTGACACAGCCAATACGAAGTCCTTTCTTTGGAAGGAATTGCCCCCAGTACAATCTTTTGCTCATTCAGTCTTCTTTCTCCTTCAAGCAAAATCTGCCAGAACTGGCTACTTCTAATTAATTTTTTCCCCTTCCTCTTCTTCTTTATTTTTTTTTTATTTTGTGTGTTGTCCCAGCCTCCCCTCTCAGAGGTGTCTCCCTGGGGAAATTCATGTCACTTGTACTTTTTACTCTGTGTGCATAATAGAACATTATCTGCATAATTTATCTTTCACTACATGTTGTCTTCCTTCTGGCTAAGTGTTTTTCTAAAATAAATATATGTCCTCATCGTGTACACTGAGAAAAAGAGCCAACAAGCCTGTTCTATATGAGAATTCTATAATATCCAAAACCTGAACCGCCAAGAATACGTTAGCTCAGTCCTTTAGGTCAAATGCAATTGTAAAGCTGATCTTCCTCCTGCCTCTCTGTATTATTCAGTGTTCCATTCTTTCTGCAGGTCTAAGGAAACCCCCAGAAGGCTGAATCCAGATAAAATTTGGAATTGAAATGCATCCCACAAAGCAAGGGAATTCAATGAGATAAGACAAAAAAAACCCCTCTGCCTTCAATGCCTTTTATCACACCTCTCAATGGCAGAGTATGAAACAGCAGCAGGTCTATGGGACTGGGAAGAGTGGGAGCATTGGTCATGGACTAATTAGCATGACCATAACACCCAGACCGCATGTGGCAGAGATGTTGCCTCCATGTAGCACAGTTTCTAGAAGCACAACTGCCAGCTAGTACCTGTTACAGCTCACAGTATGCAGGGGAGCTGACAAAGCATTTGACCATGTCTTGAAGTTAAATGTGCTGGGGCTGTTGTGGTCCAGTCAACACAATCTTCAGTCAGCTTCTCTTACATTCTGTTGAGCATGAGGACAGCATAGTGCTTTGCTGATGCTGCTGGGATTTCCAGGTGTTTATAGCTATGAGCAAGAAAATTTGAGAGAAAAACATAACAAAACAGATTCTTTTCTATTGCAGCCTGAGGTTTCATAGCAAATCTGAATCACAGCATATTGGGGTGAAAACATTTCCTGAACACTGTGGGAGTTAAAAATCTTCCCTCTTCATTTGTTTTACCATGTGACTATAGCCACACAAATAAAAATGAATTTGATGTTTCCATTTTTCTTCCCATTTTCCTTTACAATTATTTCAGAAGTGCCCCATTTTTTTCTCCTTAGCACAAAATTTATGGTCCTCGTTTTGCACTGTTCTTCCCATTTGAATTCAGGGTCCAAGGTTAAAGTGTACTAGGTCTACCCCATAAGAGGACTGAGTTGGAAACTTGCAATAACAGGCAAATCCAAGAACATGGTTTGGAGTTTTCTCTCAAACCCCTCACACTTCTACTTTCTACAAGTGTCTTTGGATGGACTGAATTGTCCTTGGAGATTCTAGATCTCTCCAAGGGCCATTTATGGGATCAGTTCAGATTCCTAAGCACAGGTGTTTGGTACCACTTCAGATAACTGAGGACCTTCCACCTGACTTCCAAAAGTGCTGAGTCTCCAAAAAGCCCAATGTGGAGGTCTCAGATGCCCTTGGGTATCCATAGTAGTATTAGGAATGGAAGCACCTTAATCCCTCCCTAGATTTACAGAAGCATAGAACAGTTTGAGTTGGAAGGGATGTTAAAGATCATCTAGTTCCAATTTCCCTGCCATGGGTAGGGACGACCTCCACTAGACCAGGTTGCCCAAAGCCCCATCCAACCTGGCCTTGAACACTTCCAGGGATGGGGCATCCACAGCTTCTCTGGGCAACCTGTTCCAGTCCCTCACCACCCTCATAGAGCAGAATTTATTCCCAATATCTAAATCTACCCTCTTTCACCTTAAGGCCATTACCCCTCGTCCTATCATTACACGCCTTTGTAAACAGCCCCACTCCAGCTTTCTTGTAGGCCCACAAACCCACCTCCAAAAATTCGAATTTCAAAGTCAGGATCTGTGAGACTAGGTAATCATAGTGCAACGCTGATTCCCTGGGAACAGCTATCAGCACCAACTCAAATGTCAACACTCAAAGCAAAGATAGATGTAAGTACGGTCACCTTATCAGTACTAGCTGTCCTAGAGATTTAATGATTTGAAGAAAGAACCTGAGTTGTAATAAAACTCAATAACATCATCTGAAAGGCAGATAAGTTTGAATTGCCATAAGAAGAAAATAATTTTCCACCAATATCTGTCTTAGTAAAAATTATCTTCATACAAGTATATGGTAAGGATGGGAACATGTCATGAGTTGTCATTGAAGGTGATTTCTCTCCCTCACTCTTTATCAAGAAAACCTCAGTTTCATCCAGTTTTAGGCACTAGACCTCAAAAAAGAAGTGGAACAACTGCAGAAATTCCAGAGGAGAGAAATGTGAACTGTCAAAGATCAAAGACCATGACCTATGAGGGAGCAATGAGGGAGCTGGTGGTGTTTCAGAAAGAGGAAAACAACAGAGAGAGCATAAGAGCCATCAATTGCATAAAGGCTGTTACAAAGAGAAAGGAAATAATCTGTTTGCCATGACCAGGATGGCTAGCACAAGAAATAATGGGCTTAAGTGGCAGCAAGAGATATGAGGGTTAGACGTCAGGAAAAGCTTCCTGATGGTGAGGGGAGAAGCACACTGGAGTGGATTGCCCAGGGCGTGGTAGAGTCTCACTGTTGGAGGCTTTTAAAGAACAAACAACCATCAGAAATGATACATAGAGCTTTGATCCTTGCTAAAGGGGGACGAAAATGGGTAAAGAAATCTCTTAAAGCCCTTTCTCCGCTATTTTTTCTCTGATCCTATAAAGCTACTAAAGAGACCCCAGCCTGCTCAATATCCCAAGGACGTGGTCAAAGACAGCCATAACAAAGCCTCCTGGAATGAAATTGCAGAGTCCTTAAAAACTTCTCGACAAGCCAGAGGGCTGCCTAGAATAACCAGCAGTGTGTTATACCAAGGCGGCAAGTGAACCTCTGCCACTGTATTGTACATGACATTTAAACAATGGACTACATTCCAGTAATACAATTAGTTTCACTGATGCCTCCAGAACTACCTGCATGGTGCAGGTTAGGTGCGTCCTTACTAAATCAGAATATAACTACAGCACAAATCCAAAACATAGCCCCATACTAGCTACTATGAAGAAAATTAACCCTCTCAGCTGAAACCAGGACAAGCACCCTGCCCCGGGCCACCAAAATAGGCTCCTCTGCCAATGCAAAACTTTGCAGTATAGAAGTTTCCGTATCCTGGAGTAGCTTCATAATCTAACACACAAGGGAACAGTCCTGCCATTATCAGATAAGGGCCCTAAATGAGAAAGGCAACATTCCCAAGGTCCAGTGCCTGTGCCCCTTTGAATACTGCAGTATAAATATATTATTGTTTGTCAGACTGATCTTTCTCAGACTGTTGGTTCATGTCAGTGGTAGAGATAGGAGCTCTCTGGGGTCCTCTGAATGTAATTCCTTTCTGTGTGGGGGAAGAGATTTCCTTTCATCCAAGGGTGCTGTTGTCTGCAGCCTTAGTCACTTTGATCTCTATTATGAGGAATGTGGACTCTACTATGAGTTGTGCCGAGCACATCTTGAGAGTGAACTTATTGCAACTTCAAGCTTCTTCATGCTTTTACAAAGGAGAAACAAGATTTGCTTTATCTGCTTCCAGGAGACAGGAGGTCCCTATGAAGCACTCCCCGAGGTTTCTTTGACCAGTCACTGTGTGTCACCCTTGGTTTGTCCACTCACATCAGCATAAGCATTTTTTACTTTGCAATGGCGCTTAGGACCTGAAAGCCAATCTGTGATCATGTCAGGGTTCCAGAAACATCTGATTATATTCCTTTGCAAGGGAGATGTTTTCCCCATGGCTGATAGGAGAATTCTCCTCTGTCTTGAAGTGCAAAGTGTCATTTTTTTTCTACAAATATCTCCTTGGAGCTTGTCCTATAAGAAATCAGGACCTGCCACACACCCTGAAGTGCTCGTGAGACCTCTGCCATGGAAGCAGGACAGCTGGTGATCCAGATTTCACCATTCAGTACATGAAAGGAAATATTGCACAAGAAAGTACCAGAAGGCCGGTGGCTCTAAATATTTACATAGTTGTGAGCTCCCCCCCCTCCCCCCAATAAATTCAACGAGACTCCATTTAAGATCATAGACCTGCCACACTGATACTGGAATGAAATCCTCCTTTTTACTTCATTAAAAGCCTCAGGCAAGAGAGATCAATTCTAACCTTAACATCATTCTGTTTCAAACAGTGTATAGTAATGCTGAATGAGCTAAGTATCTATTTAATGTGTTTATTTGAGTGGTATTATCAAATCTGAGGTCCAAAGACTGAAATCCTACTCTTCACAGTCTGTGTACACATTGGTTAATACAGATTTTGCTCTGAGAAAAAAAGCACATTAGGATATGCTAGATGGTGAAAATAAATATTATTGCGTGCAAAGCTGGGGCGGGGGGGCAGGGAGAGGAGGGTGATGAGGCAGAGAGAGAGAAGAGAGGGAGAGAGAAGTGAAATGATATATCCAAGGACACTCAGGAAACCCACGTCGCAGCAGGGAACTGAATTCACATCTGTTCTGCTTCAGCTCAGCACCTTTTCTACAAGCAGCCTCCCCTCAACGTGCTTCATTTGTGGTCAAAATCCCAAAGAGGGAAAAGAAGAAACAAGAAAAGGAAATACTGCAGGAACTTTAACCCCACTATTGAGTACTTTTCACGGTGTCCAGGTAGTTAAGCTTAGTCTTCAATAATGTATGACAGAAAGTAATGCAATTTAAATCAGGAGAGGCAGACAGCGAGTAGGGGAGATAGAGGTGAGTCCTGTAGCGCACAAGCCGAAGGAGACAATATTGTAGGAAAAAAAAGCTGTGAGCCATAATAACAGCTTTTCTTAACAGAACTTAACTATGTTAGAGTGACCTCCAAGAGGTGCCAGAATTTTAATAGCCAAATTCTAATGTGAAGGATTATGGATATTTCTGTATAAATTGCCCTTGTTTTACATAGACCATTTTGCTGAGCACAATGTTAATTTTGCAGCTCCGCTGGAGCAGCAGTTTATAAGAAGATAAACAGAAAATGATGCCTTTAGCAGCTGACAGATACCTTGGCTAAGAGGGATGATAAAACTATTTACATGAAGATATTAAAGGCATGAAGGGTGCACCAGCTTTTTAGCAGCACTGCTCTGAAATGTGTGAAGGGAGGACATATTTCCTTCACTCTGATTTTTACACAACCCACAGCTATAACTAGACAGCTGGACTAGATGATTGTTGTCCCTTCCAGTAGAAATAGTCTAGTGCATTCTAAGAGAAGACTCTTTTCTTTTTAGCTACCAATTCTTCTCTGAATTTCCTTTCTTGCATAATTCTGCAGCAAGAACTGTTGAGTGAATTTCCATCCCAGGTGAAGTTTGGGGTTGTGATTCATGGTGCTGACAGAGCAGGAAAGGGGAAATTGAAGAGAGCTAAGGTTTAACCCGTTCTGGGAACATAAACCCAACTGCACTGGAGTGGCCGTAACAGAGTGCGCTCACATCTCCCCATGTTTCCAGCCCCTAAATCTGGGGGCTTCATTACCTTTGTGTTTCATCCAGCCTCAGCAGAGATGATGGGTTAGAGAAAAGGGAGAAAGGGGCGTCAGGATCATGAGGTTCAAGCCACGGTTAAGAACACTCCCAAGTCTGATCCCAGGCCTGTGTTAGGACGTGCACTCTCTCCAACTGTGCTTGGGCCAGTCCTGCTCTGAAGGGTGTATCCACTTCTTAAGGGACAGCAGATGGGATAGGACAGGAAAATTGGAGTCTGAAAGCAATAAATGACTTCCCAAAGCACCACCCTCAAGCGCCACATCTCAGCACATTTAGGGTTCAGGGTGCATTAGCTCTGCACAAGAGTGAGCGAGCAGGGCAGTTGCTTGAAACCAGGTGCTGGGATGTGAAGATGGGGGACGGAAGAGGTAATCATTTGTGCCTAGTGGGGGTACATGTCCCCCTGCCTCTCTGCCCAAGTGGTTACAAGCTCCAAGGTCACTCAGCCACAAACTTGCTCCTTGAATGGTCAGTTCCACTTCACCTAATTCCAGGTATTAATGATCCAAAAATATGCATCTTTAAGAATTAATCATAAGCAAATTATTTTCAATTTTCAACCATTTATTTTCCTCTCTTTATATCTGCCTCTCTTTATCTCTTTTTAAATGTGAGATAAGTGACTAGCATTCATTACAATTAAAAGCAAACATTTTTTCTTCCAAAGAAAAGGGACGGCACTGTGGTGGCCACCGTTGAATAGCGCCAATAGATTTACCTGCCCGAAATGATAGAGCTGAATTCAGTGGCTGGCAGCTAGGTAATATTAGCTCAGGTACGATCCCTCAGAAGTCCACCTGGCCGCAGTCATAAATTGCTGCCTCCATTACAGTTTTGCCAATACCATTTCCATGCTGGCTGCACACCAGCTTTATTGTAGTATAACGCACATTTCACAGGAGTGCAGCAGGAATGACAGAATGGGGTTAGGACGCTAGAAAAGCCACATTATTTTTTCATCCTAGGAGTTGCAAAAGGAGGGAGAAGAGAGAAGGACAAAGACACCAAAGGCTCAGCTCTAGGCTGCTGCTGCAACTGAGTGATGAGAAAAAAGACAGAAAAGGTCTGTGCTCACTCATCCAATCTAAATGTAGGAAAGTTTTTCAGAGGTATTTCCCACTAGTCTTTCACTTATTATGCATCAAGGGCAGAGCTGTCTCCATTTTATTGCACTCTGTCATTCAGAGCTGGGCTAATCATTGCTGCTGAGAATGGAGACAGCCAGTTGGGAATCCATCTTTTCAAGTGTCCCCCGTGTTGCTTAGACACATGCCACTGCCCTGACTCAAGCTGTGTCTGGTGACTTTGAAAAAACTGTCTTTGCATACAAAGATCTAAAGGATACAGTGAAAAAAGACAGGTATATATGACAAAAGAACCAAAGGACAATTCTGCTATGTCCTGAGCTTGAGTTAAGGTATCTAGAAGCAACCTTGGCTCTGATGTCCTCAACATAACTTTAGTAACCATGTATAACAAGCTCTGGGCAGAGACTACCAGGCCAAGGAGACCACTCAGTGCCACACAGCCCTGTGAGGACACAGCAGGTTGGGTTGGGTTGGGTTGTAAGCAGCACAGCGACCTTCACTTGCCCCAAGCCCAATTCAGTAAGGTCTGCTCTCACTGTCGCAGCTATTGAGACAGATTTGGGTGTAAATTTTAAATGTGGAATTTTTCAGACTGCCATGAAGTCAGATGGGTCAGAGGTGATGCCCTGGAAAAGGTTGGGTCTGGAGAAGCCGCCTCATATCTTTCATCTACCCAAGCAGCAATGTCAAAGGAGAGCCTGGGACCATCATCCTCTCATCCTGACTTTTCCAGGCAAGGAATAAAACCATGCTTCTTTTTAAAAATCTTCAGATTTATGTTTCCAAAGAATTAAGTGTAAAAAATCAGATGAGCTTCTTCAAGGAGAACAGCATACCTTAGGGTTGAATTCACAGGATGTTGTAATTGCACAGAGGTTGGTATTTGTGCCAGTCACTTGAGGGAGACAGAGAGCCACACTGAGTTCGCCTGGATTTCGTATTGTCTGTCTTCAAGGTAGAAGAAAAGGGAACCATAAAATCCTTATGGTCAGTGCAAGGTCTGGAGATATCTATTAGCTTCTGGAAGCAAAAGTATGAATAATGAGATGGTAAAATCTACAGGGAAACAGAAAATTAAACAGGACTTGAAAAATCTCATGAGAGAGCTGGTCAGCACAGCCTCAGACAATGGCAAGGGTTGGGATAATTTGCTTGAAAGGATCTAAATTCACTGTAACATTTGGTGAGGGAAAGAAGGCCTGAGAACACAAAGGTCATTTCAATCAGCTCAGCATGATCAAATACTCTGATGCATCTGCTCAAAACATCTGTGATGTTTAAACGTGTGCTCCAGAGTCAAAATATTGCGATACAGAAAATACCAATGTGCTGTGCACTAGAGAAACCACAAGAAATTTCCTTGGTGGGTGCTGTGATCAGATCTATGTCAAAAACCCAAGAGGTAACTGTAAAAAATGAACACAATTTTAAAAAAGGATTGTAAGGATAAAAGAGATTTTTCTCCATGGAGAAAAACTACAAAGATGATGGCTATTTAATAGAAATCAGAAAGATGAATGGACATAATAGAGCACAGGCATGGTCATGAACATAAATATCATATTTGGCACTTCTGCTTTTTCACTGACATTTGAGAAAGCACTTTGGGACAATCTGCACAACTGAAACAAAAATTGCTTAGAAGGCCTATAAAGAAAATAGTTTTAAGTGTTTAAGCAAAAATAACCACTAGAACTCTCTGCTGTGTGATACAATTGAAGCAACTAGCTACAGTCTTTGTAACCTAAAAAGGGTATTTAAGTAGGACACAATGTCATTTCTAGCATGAGGGATGCCTGACCATTTTTATTTTATTGGCCCATATTGCTTTTTTTGGCAAGTTTCCTTCCTCTCTTCACGAAGATGAAGCTTGGTTTGCTAACTCACAGCCACACAGCAGGTCTTTGTGGAAGGTTTCATCTGAAAGAGCTGAGCCACCTCTCAGCTCGGTTTTCCTCTGGAAACACCACTCTCACACTCAGGACTACAGAGGGAGCCTCTCTCTTGCCATTGACCAGCTTCTCCATCTAAATTAGCTAGCTAACACCCTCTGATGTGAATACTCCCAGAAAGAAGCAAAGGCATTAGAGGAACTTCATTCAGCCATTAAACTGGGATGTATCTACCTCTTTCTTTGGGGTCACAAATGAGATCAATTTACCATAAACTTCTAGAGACTCTGCAATAACAAGGCAGAAGTAGGTAAATGCTTCAGCTCTCTGTAGAAATTTCTGGTCTGTTTATCATTGCAGTTTTGAAGCACTTATGTGAACCAAAAATAGTTTATCAGTTCAATAGAGCAAGACAAGTCACTGTATCCATGCTGGACTGGACATGTGTGTGTTAGCTGCATCACTGACCATAATAATGTCCTTAGGTATAAGTGCAGTATTCATATGTTCTTCCAGCTGACTTTTTTAGTGTAATTCTACATTAATAAAAATACAACTGAAATATCAGCACAGAATCTAGCTCAGTCTAATCCATTGAAGCTGAAGAAACACTGTGAAAGTCCTTCTGATACTGTGGGTTGGAGCTGGGTAAAACAGACCTGTACACGAAAGGGTTAGCACCCAATTGCACTGTCCTCTCTGTTACTACAGGCAGTCGGTCCTTGAAATGATGACAAATTGGCTTGGAAATGCTCTGATGCACCTGGATGATTTTAGAAAAGGAAAAGCCTGGGGGATTCCCTTTTCAACCGAAATGGGAAATATATTTTTATAAAACCCAGTCATGCTACTTTTCTTGTGTTTTCATCACTGAGATGTCTTTGGTGACAATGAAAGCAAAACATGCACAGTCCCAGGGAGAGCCAGTATCCCACAGGCAGGCAATAATCAAACTTGTCTCTTGACAGCTTAGTCAGTGGCTTCAGTGCGGAACCGCAGCCAGTCTTCATCCTTTCCTTACCTAAGCTGATCCTCTCATTATCTGTGGATGGACTTGACCTTGGTTTAGAGCACTTTCCAATCTTTGGGACAATGAAATAAGCAGAGATATGCCATAGTCTTATGAGTTTTCCCTATGGCTGGTTGGGACTAGCAACTAGAGAGGAAAGAACGAGTGAATACTAAACCAGATGATAAATTCCATGTCTCACTTCTAGACACTCTAAGGAAACATCCATTTCTTAGCTCTCACAGATCACCTTGTCCCTCAAGCAAATATACAAATATACCATTTTCTTTCCTAACAGAGGTGTGGGTTACTTTAGGCCAATGCTGGGATCAATACCAGCAGCCCTGGGACTCCTGATACAACACTGAGTCTATAACCAGGTTATTAGCCTAGTACCCTGCCAAATCAAGGAACAGCTCCTAAACTTAAAATTTAAATATCTTTCTGCCCAGGTGATTCACAACCAAAGACCCAGCACTGGATGTTTCAGAGTTACTTCAAACTTTATGAAGAGTAAACAACATCTGTTAACCTTTGAATTAACTGGCTCTTATTTACCCATATAAGACCAAAACACACTCCAGTACAGAGCTGTTTCCTCTCAGAAGCTGTTCCTCTCCCTCTCTTGACAGCTTTTCAAGTACTGGATTGAAGAAAAAAAAAAAAAAAAAGACCACAAAGTAGTATCAAATCCTGGGCTTGCCCCAACCCACATTACCAATCTGTTTCCACCTCCACTGCAGAAGTGCAAAACTTTCTCCATTAAGAGAGTCACACTGGAGGAGGAGAGATTTCTCCTCTTCTTCAGGAGAGACTCCTGAACATTTAACAAGATTTATAATGATCCACTGATGCACTTACCAGGAGATGGCTCAAGGAAGACAACAGAAACTTAGACCCCAATGAAGCCTCAAGGCAGAGCTCTATGGTTTTATCCACAAATGTTTCACGTTCATGTTTTCTGCTTTACTCACACTGGAGACAACTTCAGGCATCACCGCTCATTCATCTTTCTCCATCCCTTAGTGATAATTCATTTGCAGAATGGGAGCAGCACAAGGTCAACTATGAAGTGTGGTCCTTGGGGAGAGTTAGTGAGAGGCTGCCAGGAGAAGTTCTTTCAAGTTTGCTGAGTTTCTGAGCATGATGAAATACAGAAGAGAAGGATGGTAGTGCAAGGCCACAGGGGTCCCTACAATCTGCTGAGCGTGGGAGGAGGAAGGGCATGTTCCTTCACTGTTTATCAACACCTTTCCTCCAGTGGTGATAAAGCACATATGTCTGGAGCCTTGTAGGAAGGTACTGTTTTCCTGTATTGTTTCACTTCCAACTTCTGCCCCAGAGCATGACCAAACATGAAATACAATTTATCAAGAACAAGCTCCTCGGGTAGATCATCCTTCTAGATGTCACCTTTCTTCACTTACTTAGACAAACTGCTTCGACATAGATGCCTTCACATAACTGATGGAGCTGAACCTCTTCTCTACTCCTGTAGCATCAAGTTAATAATGAACTGCGCTCCCTTGCCAAGCAAAGTAACCACCTCAGAAAGTCTCATCAGACACATGAAAGCTTAAGAGGATAAAAACAGATGTATACAAAATATATGCAATATGCATAATTTCAGCCACCCCTGAAGCAGGGACTCCTTACACAGACCCCTCCCCACCTGCCTGCACGTGCTCCATCTCCCCTGTTTGCCAGAGACAAGAGGAACCTGTATTCAGCGGTTCCCTCTGTGCAGAGATTAATTCATTGACAAGGCTCCTAGGAATGTGCCAGCTCATTAATTACCGTAAGAAGTGTGTCAGCAAGTAGGCAAGGTGACTGCTGAAAATGGTCAGAGCAAGCCATCTATTAGTGCTTGCTACCCTGGCCATTACATGCCAAAAACCAAACCAATAACACCTGGCAGATATTTCTTAACTATGAAATACCACAAGTTGGACAGTTTACTAATAGAAAGCACTAATGTAAATCAGCGTTAGGGAGCAGACTACAAGGAAATCAGCCCCACAAACCAGTCAGTCCTGTTCCAAGGATGAAATTATTAGGCACAATGGAGACCTGGGAGTACAACAGGCCTCCCAGCAACAGGAGGTGATGTGGAAAAATCCCGACAGCTTCGACATGCCACCTCATCCCTGTTTCTATCTGTCTGGTGGGAGAAAATTAATCTTTGGTAGAAGCTGCTCCTGTTATTAACAGGCAGGGTTGCCAGAAGGCAGGTAGTCCCTATTGCAAACCCACTGGGACATAAGGCAGAGAGACCAGGCTCAACAGGCTGAGATCTTGAATACAATGTCTGCTTACACACACAAGTACTTGACTCACAACCCTGTGATGTCCACAAGGACTCAGAGATGGCCACAGCCCATTTCAGATCTCACAGCTGGTAGTTCTGCCTGGTGTCTCCCTCAAAGAGGGAATGTGACCAACCAGGAAGCCTCTGATTTGCTATTAAAATTCATCCTTCTTTTTGTAATGCCAACACTGGGATAATGCACCTGGGATTAGACCTAGGAAATCCATCAAGGCCAATACTTAGTCACACTCAAGTGCTTTTATGCCACAGTTGCTATGAGGAGCGGCTTCAAAAACAGCCCCTTAAGAAGATCGGGAGGGCAGGGGGCCTCCCAACTGCTGTGCAATTGAAGGCAGAGCTCTTCTCCAGACAGAGCCCATGCATTTTCAGTAAAGGGGCATTTGAATGTCAGGCGGTGGGAAGCAGAGTCTTGTCAATGCATCAAAGGTTTTGTTTCCCTTGGCTCAGGGGGAATTAAAGGAGTAGAGAGAATAAGCTGGAGAAACGTAAGGTTGTTTCAACTTGCATAGAGCTCGGAAGAGCTCTGGAGTATCTGTAAGAACAAAAAGGAAGATCGAGGTTACAACTTCTCTCTTCTCATGCCTGTCACAGGGCTGGTGAATTTGTACCCCAAGAGAAAAGTGCTAAGTTAAGAGCTATAGCATTATCCTGCCACACTCCTGATCATCTGCCCATAACCCTTTCCATTCACCGCACTAAATCATAGAGGGTGACCTTCCCTCATGCCCCATAACCAGCTCGCTTCCTTCCAGCCTTTTTATCTGACAGATTTTCATTTTATACCCCCCTCCCCCCTTTTCTTTGGCCAGTCTCACTGCAGGCTGTAGGGCTAGGAAACATTATTTTTTATCATCTGATATAAAAGGGATATGACAGACCCATGCTGTAAAATGCCAAGTGTCAAACCATAAGGAATTCCACAAATAACCATTCAGATGTCCAAAGGTAGGAGGCAGGATATGGATGGCTCCCAAGTGCATGTCCAAGTCCACCAGCGCTGCAGAGAGAGAAATGTGGCTCTCTGTCCAAGCCTGCGAGGTTTCCAGCGGAGACCCTTGCACGTGTAGAGAGCAAGCCCTGCCAGAGGGCAGACAGGCAGTGCCACCACCTGAAACCTTTGTCACAGGTCTTGCAGAGAACCATTGCCTCTGGGTGACAGCATTAACTGTGTCACACACCTAGAGCGATTGCCTTGAAGAAATCAGCATTTGCTGATGGAAATCACAAAATGAGCGACCTGATTTCCCCGAAGGGATGTGTAGTGAGGTCTGGGAAAAAATTAGTAAAGGAAATTTGTGAGAGAATTCCTTGGCAGTGATGAGGCAGGAACAGGCTGATGCTGAGCGGCTGTGAGAGGTTTGGTGCAGACCAGGGAGAAAGCAGAGAAGCCTGATGTGCTGGAGGAAAGAGGAGGAGGAGCTGCTCTCCAAGGAGAAGGGGAGAGTGTGGGATGGGAGATTAAAGAGACATGGGGGGTGGTGGGGAAGGAAGGTGGATGGGGAAACTAGAAATGGAGGCTAGCAATTCAGATAAAAATGGATTAGACAGGGATAAAGGCAGCTGGGAGGGACTCAACATGAGATTAAGAAGTGCATGGGAGAGCTGATCAGTGTTCAAGGGAAATGAGAAAGCAGGGTTGCCTTGATCGTGCTGATGGCTCTTAGAGGAGCAGTCTGAACAGTTTGGGAGGGAGAACAGACGTGCATAAAACCCCAAGGACCCCAGGGAAGGGCAAGGGGGACTGGTAGACCTCCTGAGAACCCACTGGGATCACCAGACAGCAAGCTTAGAAACAGCAATTTTTGAACAACACAGGAAATCAGTGATACCATGAGACCCTGCTGCACCCAGGGCTGTCAGGCAACGGGCACGTTTGTGGGTGATATTAAATGGGGTACACACACTGTGCAGGAGTTTCTTACATTTCACTCTCTGTTTAGCAACATGGTCCTGAGCCAGCTGGACTTAGATCTGAGCCAGCACAGCAGACAGAGCAAGCTAAATGAGAGAGACAGCTCTGTCCCTGGGGACACGCCACCACCCTGAGGGGGTCTCTGAGCAGCCCTAGCACAAGACTCACTCCCCAGGGGCAGCCCAGCACTGTGGGCCAGACAGTGCCGTGACCCCGGTGTGCTCAACATCACATGGCCATTGCATCGCTTGTCATGCGCTGGGGAAAAAGTAATTGAGAGGTCTGAATTGAGCAGTGAGCAGATGACAGAGAAACAGGAAAAGCGTTGGCTCAATTCCTTCATCTCTTTTCTGGGCTGGGAATCAATTCACATGCCAGTTTGGTCAGGCAAGAGCAACCACATTGCTGCACCTCAGCTCCTTCCATCCTACATCTCTGTTTGCTTTCCCCTGCCATCCTTTAGCATTTACTAACAAATTCTTACACTGCAGGTCCTGGGAAATAGGCTGGAGCAGATCCTCACTTTGAGAGACCAGCTCCAGGGCCATGGCCTTCACACAGCAGTGAGTGGGGCTGCCGAATTCACCACTTCATTGGGGATTTAGACTGCTTGTGGATAGGCACGTTACTACAGAGAGGAGAAGGGAAAATGCCTCTAAATTGGGCAGTAGGTAGTTTGACTATAGGTCTGCTTACAAAAGCATGCACTAGCTCAGAAACCAGTGCAAAGGCAGAAACAATCAGCCAAAAGCAGGAGCACAGATGGTACTTAAGTTCTCCTAAGATACCGAAGAAATACACATTTAACTACAGCCTAAATTAGATTAACTTCAGGTCTTTGAACACCATGGGTTATCTGTTTGAGCTACTTTCTCTGCTAACTGCCCAGCCAGGTGTGTAAATCACTTTAAAAAAAAGTGAATGATCCTTATGCTGCAGAGGAAATCTAAGGAAGAGAATAGCACAGGCAAGCAGAAGCCAAATCTGTAGTCCAATTAATAACTCTCCTTATTCTTATCATAGCTACCCCCATTTTCTAAAGGCCCTGCAGAAACAGTCCCATCTGAAGGGACATTCTAGTGGAGGGTGTCCCTGCCCGCAGCAGGGGGGTTGGAACTAGATGATCTTTGAGGTCCCTTCCAACCCAAACCATTCTGTGATTCTATGAAGGGGCCGGGCAGGCCGAGTCTCCGCTGCTGCTCCACACGCAGATCATATCCCGGGAGCAGCAGCCTCCTTCCTCCCAGGCTCCTGAGCCCACGGTCTCCTGCTGCTCCAACACAAGCAGAGAGGCTTATTTTGTTCCATTATTCCTGACAAACAAAAAGGAAAAATCTGAGAGGAAAAGGAGAAGAAAAAGGGAAGAAGAGATGAACAAGAAGAACCTACTTTGAGCAATTGGGGTTAATCTGACTCAAAGTCTAAATCCATGTTAGCAGTTAATCCAGTTAGTAAGGCTTTCATTGGGAGCTTTGAGAAATCCTTTAACCTCTTGCTGTAAACTAGGAGCAGCTTAACAGCTCAGCATTCACGAGAAAAGCCTGTCAATAATGCTGCTAAGCAGGTATTTAGCAGGATTTAAGAAAAAAGCATGTGACAACTCTTCTTTAATGAAGCAATTGGGCTTCTCTCCAGGAACCAAGTGGTCACTATTTCCTTTAGTGTTGCCTGTGATCTGCTTTTAAGACTCAAAAAAGATGCAGCTATGGTTTCTGTCAGCTAGGGGAGTATTCCTTCCCAGGGAAAGCACAATAAAAAGCAGATTTTGCTAGTGGTTTTTATAAATCTTTTGGATTCTTTGCCCTAAGAGATCTTCTATGAAGCAGACTGCAGTAGCCAAAAAATTAAATTAACTTCCCTGAGATTTTTTTTTTCCTTTCAGAGGTGTCTATACTCTTCCAAGAAAAGCAAGCTGACAAATAGCTTTGGTGTTTAAGGCTTTTTACCCCAGCCTGAGTCTAGCAGGATCAACAGTAAACCAAGTTTTTTTACCATCTCTCTGCAAAGTCATTACATATTCACTCCACCTGCAGAGACTGGCTAAATATGAGTTAGCTCTAGTCCAGAAATCATGCCATCACATGTAGCCTGGCGCTGCGTCCCAGTTCCTGACAAAGGCAGAGTGCAAGCATGGCTGGGGACACTGACATGCTGCTAGGAAAAATTTTATCCCTGCCCTGGACAGATGAGCCCTGGGGGATCAGAGGCAGGAGATTGTCCAGACTCACCCACCCTTGGCTTCTCCAGGTGCCCAGCTGGTATCAGGGATCATGAGGATGCTCAGCTGTCCTCTGAACTGTGCTTACTTATCCCTCTGACATTGGTCAGAGAAATACCATTCCAGAAGCCTTCAGGCCACAATTGCCTTAGTCATCTGTGTGGGTTGCTACAAATTCTCTCAAAGATATGTGATCCAAGGTGACAGTACCTACTTTTTTAATGTGGGAAGCCTTTTTCAGACTGCAAAGCCCTCTGGGAACTAGATCTGCTGGACAACAGGGCAGAGATCCCTGCGCTGGCATGGCGGGGACCACCATCAGTCTGGAAGCTCCAGTGGAAACCAAGGTTTTCAGCTGTGATATCCCATCCACCCCATTGCTTCTGGGGAACAGGGCAGTTCCGAGCTAAGGGAAGCAAAGAGAGAAAGAAAGGGAGGGGATGTCCATGTCAAAGGTGCGTGACATGCACAGTGAATAAGCACAAAAATTATGGCTTTTCTCAGCTTTCCTTTCTGTTTTATGCCAGGAGATTCAGCCAGGAGTAGCATTTCAGCAAGACCCCTCTGCCTCTTGGACTGCAGACATAGACACTCCCATTTCCATTCACTTTCACAGCTAAAAGGTCATTCTGCCTTTTTTCCCTCTCTCTACTAAGGAGGAACATTGCATTACCTTTGATATTTGCTGTGTTCAGCCAGCGCAGGCTGAGCGGCCCATGCAACATTAATCCGGTTTTAGCACCGTGCAGCCGGTGACGTTCAAAGGGAGGCGGATCATCGCCCGTCTGGCTGTTACCTCTAACGCACAAGAGCTAGGAGTGCGAGCAGAATCTATCAGAGGGAAATGCTTTGCAGCTCTCAGTGCCTGAATTCAGTCCTAAAGCAGCCTGAAAAAGCCGGTATGTAAGACGATACAAGAGAAAATATTTCCTCTTTAAGCACCCAAGCAGAATCTCAGTAGTATGCAGGGTTTGTGTCACTTGGAAGTATTTCCATGTCTGGTCGCTTTACTATCTGACTTTTTCTGCTGATAAAAGCAAAAAAATTTCCATGCATGCATACAGATATTAAACCACTTATAGAAGTATTGTCTTTTATGGGAGTCCTACCTGATGAGACCATGATCCCTCGTGAATAACTCTGGTAGGCATAAGGACAGTGCACATACTAATTAACCTATAACACTGTCGTTAAAAAGTCATGACATGAGTTAATGCACTGACTAGGATAGTTATTTTTCCTTTCATAAATTATTTTTTCCAATAGCTCAATTAAGTATTTTCAACCACTATTCTTTCCCCAGTCCTTGCACTGCATCTTTTCAAAAAGGCAGTCACAGCCCTTTTAAGGGAAGGAAAAAAAAAAAAAAGTAACACCCCACCTTTAAAATAGCAAATAAGTGGTAAAAGCAAGTGAGCTTCCACTAAGTTCAAATTCCAGCTCAGCCCTTGTTGGCCAGGTATACTGATAGAAATGAGACTTTTTATACATTATGCAGAGCCATCTTTTCACTGAAAAATGTACTTCAAACAGATGCAATGTTAGCAGAGACTGGGGTACTGAGCAATTAATTATCCTGTTGACTGCAAAATAACCTGTTGTATCTAAGTTTGGTGGTATTGTGTTTTCACAGTCTGGTTTCTTATGAAACCAATGCAAAAGACAAAGTAACAAAGGGCAGCATTTGGTAGACAATAGTCACAGCTGTATTGCAGCACCTGGATGCAGAGAGTAAGGTTCAAGCTGAGGAATTTAACTTCATAAAAGCAGCTGTATTAATCACAAATCAGCTAAAGAGAAAAAAAACCCCACCCAACCCTCAATTCCAGATAATTTTCACTACGATGCAGCCTTCTCTGGCCCCCAACTTCCACAGGGAACCATCACCAATTTTCATCCTTGCTATAATTCATTCTCTTCCCATCATTGAGACATTCATGGCTTTTCCAGCCCAGCTCGCATGCTGAGCCAGCCAGGGCACGCAGATCAACAGCTCACGGTCTACCAGCAGCCCCCGCCACTGCTCCCAGACCTCCTCCTGCCAAGGAGGGCAGCAGCGCTGGCCAGATGGTGCCTGCATCCCCCCAAATGCTACCGCGGACCACGCTGCTAGCAAGGCAGGAATCTGCTGGGGTACGCACCACGGACGGGGTCGGTGCTGCTCTCTGCTTTCCCACGCAGACCTCCACTTGGTCGCATCCCAGCACGGTTTGTGCTCTTTAGTCAGCATTGCCCTGGGGGTTACCTCAAGCCATCTGCCCGACGCACCATCTGAGCAGACCTTCTGCTAACCCTGCCTCCCGAGGAGGAAGCCGAATACCGCCAGGCTCCCCCCCATTCGCCTCAAAATAAATAAATAACAAGGGAACGAGAAGAGCTGCCGCTCTTTTGTTCTGATTCAGTCTGGCAAGGTCGGCACTGATGCACTGCTTGGAAAGAGCCAGAAAAATGACAGGGTCTGTCCAGCCCGAGAAAGCCATCCCTGCCGGGGCTTTGCAGCAAGCGCTACAGGGAGGGAGTGAGGATGCTGCAAGGTATTATCCCCACGGCCGCACCAGGTGCAGAAAGGATAAACTGTGGCCATTTGCAAAGCTGCACAGGACTTCAGAAAAATCTCTTCTTAGGGTGGGTTGTGGTAAACCCCAGGATGGTCTTCCCTCATGGGGGAAGCGTGGGGACATGCTTCAATTTGGGGCCTTCTAATTCCTATCAGCCAAGAATGAAAAGCAGCTCTGCAGAGCGGGGAGGGCTGGGACACAACATCCAGCTCGTCTCCCTCCCCATCGCCAAGGAAGAGATGCTAACTATTGCCCTGCTCTGGAGAGAGGGACCGGAGAGCAAGGAAAGAGGGAGGCAAGGGAAGAGCAGATGCAGAAAAGCACTGAGCTTAGGCAAGGCTGAAGAGACCAGACTGTGAGGCCAAACACAGAGCCGAGTCTAGGGCTGATTTCACTGTTATTAATGTGGATATCACAGGCATATGATATGGTGATGTTGCTGGGGTATCAGCACAATCACCCCCTTCGCATCAGGCCTCTGTAAACCCAAGCTCACAAACTCCCTAATACTTACAGTTCTAGGGTGTCCAGTTGCCCTCAGGCACTGGGAGCACTTGCCTGGAGCTGTTTATAAAAAACCTATGTAGACAGCCCTTAGAAATAGGGTTCAGGCACCAGCCCTCTGCTCACACCTCATAGACTGCACCCCCTCACCCCGATCCCTTTCCATACCCTTCCACCTAAAGAAAAACAGCCCGCAGGGCCTCAGACTGTGACTGACTACTGAAATGGCACTCACTCAAAGGGGAGGATCATTTTGCAGATTAGGCCAGGAAGATCTTCAGGAGATGGGCTCCAAGATGGAAAAGTTTTACAGCAAAACTATGCAAAGGAACAGACTGAGTCAGAGCCCCTCTACAACAGCACGGTCACGCTACTCAGATCAAGCTCCTTGGCCGTTGTTAGTAATAACTGACCTTCTGTCTTGCTGTTGTCTGATGACTGACAAGCTCATCAGCCCCACTACATGCTAGGGAAGTGATGGTGGTAGAAATAATGAAACCCTTCTGATTTTCCTGCACAACTTCCCTGCCTACAGTGACGGCCCCAGCAGCCAGTCTATCCCCAGTTCTGCTGCAGCATCAGGGCCAGGGGACAGCGCTGCACAGGCTCAGCCTCTGCTTAAAGTAATCAGGGCAAATGCAGATTGAGCGCATGAAGCACGGGAGGGTGGGGGCAATGAAGGAGGAATTGGGAGAACATCAAGTAACACGAGGCCGCAGGTAGAGATGGATGGCACAGAGTTTTCCTGCGTCAGGTGTTTGGTCCCAGCAGGTTAAGGTACAGCCGCCTTGACAGATGCAACCATCCAGCTCGGAGGGATTCAAATTAAGGTCAAAAGGGATAAAGCAATAGTGAGCAAGTGAATGCGTTGTTCTGGCTCACAGTCATGCCCAGATGCACGTTCCTCATCATTTATGAGGATAATTAAAATGCATCATTTGTGTGTGTGTGTGTCATACATGCATACATACACAATTTACTTCTCTGGAAAGGAATACAACCAGAGGAACTAGGGTTTTTTTGGACTCTGTAGCAGTTATCTGGATTTTAAGCTTGGGAAGATGGGAAAGAAAGGGGGAGGGGAAGGGGTACCCCCTTTCTCTGTTTAACCTCACCAGGAGAGGAGTGGAAAGCTGCTCACAGCTTTCCAGTCCTGAGCAGGGATACAGTGGCACACTTACTGGTTACACAATTTTGCACTTGCAAAGAGCAGGACCTTGTAGTGCTTGTGGCTGGGATAAGGCCCAGGAGGGGCAGGTTTGCCCCCTTTCTCCATCACTCAGCAGATTAATTAGCCATTACTCTCAGGTCTGCAATGTAATCGCAGCCCAGATCTGCGGCAGCAAACTCTGAACCCATCCCAGAGCACAATGCCAGCTGTGCCCATCTCTTGTTCAACAACCATGAAGGTCCTACGTGCCAGGACTTCCTTCCCTCCTCCTCCTGGGCAGCACAGCTTGACGCTGTGATGGATTCTCTTTGCATCCTGCTATGTACTGTCCATAGAAGCTGGTCAAATGTCCCTGTCTAAAATCTGAGTCCCAGGAAATTATTTGTTTCAGCAGTGGCACCCAGAAGCTTTGTCCAGAACTGGAAGGCAGATGTGCTCGGTGCTGTACAAGGGACAGGACTGAACTGGCCACAGTCGACAAGACTGTTTTGGCTCTGTGAGGCCACTGGACATTAACAGGAGCCTATTCTTCTGTCTTCCAGCTGAAGCACACAGTCTGTGTGCCTTCCACAGCAGGATGTACCTTCTCCTAAGGTATGCACACATTTTGCCCTAGATCCAAGATGTGCATGAAAGCAGAGAAGTGTCTGTGCACTGTTCGGTGTATAAAGTTTGTAGAAGTTATTTTGGCTGGCCTCTAATATTGTGTTAGGGCCTATCAGTAGATATCCAAGCACACTGAGGAGAGGGCTGAAAGCTTTTTGCTCATTGTAAATTTGTGATGCTTGGGAATTTGTTTATTCCTAGCTAGAAAATGCAAAGCCCATCAGTTATGTCCTCACTATTCTCATCATGCCATCAAATTTACACTGGCCTTCCAGCTGGAGCACTGCTCTAAATTGTCACAAACAGTCAGTTCTCCATTACGCGGCTCAGTGGAGTGAGGGGTGGAGACATCTGTGTGCATGGGCTCAGTGCTGCGGCGTTACTGAGCACAGAATCCAGGCATAATTAGCCTGGACACCGCACTGAATCCTGGCTGACTCCTCTGCAGCCCCGGCGTCCAGCTCATAAACCTTCCCAAGGCACATGGAGCAGAGACAGCGCTGCAGTCCCCTGCTCACCTCTGGCATTACCTGCCTCTGCTAGAGCCACTGCCTGCACCCAGCGCTGGTCGGAGGGCTGCTGCCACCTCTGCTTCAGCCATGCCTGATGCTGCGGCTGCCCACTGAGCTGGCAGTGTCACCAGGGCTGCTGCAAAGCCCATGCTCAAAACTCCAGCTCGATAACGGCTGGCTCCATCCCTCACCCCCTCTACACTGCCTGCTTCTGCATCCTCTGCCCTGGGAACCTGGGTGAGGGACAAGCTGGGAGCTAGCAAAAGTCCCACAGAATTTAGTAATTCAGTGTCTCACTGCTAAGAATCTGAATTACAGATTCTCCATTAAGGACTTGACCAATATTGCCTGTGAGCTGAGAAACAGGCATCTTCTAAGAAGCTTGGGGACCATCACCACTTTGGTCTACTTCAGGATTTGGTCCTCAAGCAAAGTTGTCAGCAATTAGCACGGATGTATTTTAGGTCTGTTTATAAATGTCTTGCAGCTGCACTGATCAGGAGCTGGGCACAAATAACAAGTGAGAGAAATCTGTTTGGGCTCTTTGCTAATGCAACTGGCTCTGGATTGTCAGACTTGTTTTTCCTTCTTCCAAATGCTGATGGTGTCTTCAAATCTGTGAAAGCTGGGATGTGGGTAGGAGAGAGAAAGAGACCATGCTGACCTTTGAATACTGAAATTGCTCAAACATCAATTAACCCTATCTGATGGTTAGTCAGAACCCTGGCTGAAGCTGGCCAGAAACTCTCTCAGAGTACAAGTGCTCATTAATTCATCAGTATTCACACAGGGGATTTAATCAGGACTAAGACTAACGTGGAGTTAAGATCTGCTTCAGAGAAACTACAAAATAAAGAGAATGGTGTCATTTGTCTCCTGCCTCTTTCTACTAGGGACCTTCTGCTAAACTTCAGATCCCAGAAGTGCTTGCCAAGGCCACAGGTATTATCAATAAGTCTCTCCACCGTTTGTCCCATGGCATATTTATCTCCAGTGGCAAATCAGCACAGTACCTTCTGGCTAGCTGTACCACCCCTGGTTTCCCAAGCATGGATCTCCTTCCCCAAGCACACCACCGTACCTCGGGCACTGTCACCCAGGGTGTGCTCCCTCTCCTCTCTGGCGCAATGGGAGATGAAATGCTTCGACACTCTCTTGGCAAAAGAACAGTAGCCCAAGACGCAAGTCTCTAGAGGGTAGCCTAGGATGTTACTACAGGATTAACATGAATAAAGAAGAAAAGGACACATCCCTGCTGACGCTCTGCACAGCTTCAACTTCGTTGGCTTGTTTCACTCGTCTTTCCTGCTCCAGCATCTCTCTCTGCTGGTATCTGGGAGCAGGACCCGATCACCAGCCCCCCTCAGCTCCTCCTGCCATCCCCAGTGCACTCTTGGCCCCGTGGCCACAGCCGGGTTAGCCGAGCCGTGCAAGTCCCCATTAGCACCTCCTGAACCTGCGCAGACGGACAAGCCGGCTTCAGCAATAAAGATAGTTTGAAACCGTTAAAAAGCAGCGAGAGCAACATGAAGCCCCCTGCGGTGCTACTGCCATTAGGAAAGCAACACCACCAGCAAACAAACAGAAAAGTGCATCGATATTTTTGCCAAGAAGGCCCTAGTTGGGAACTGAGGTATATACACAGTGCAGCAGGAGCCAGATGCAAAGTAATTCAGGTTGCAACTTTAAAGTGGGTCCTTTAAGCAGCGTGGGATGCTTGATCCCATGCCTTACATTAGATGTACATAACAAAAGGGGCTATTTCCCTGTCCTCATTGCAAAATCCTTGTGGAATCAGGACTGACTATTACAAGCAACTCTGCTTAAAGACATGGTTAACTGCTGCACTGAAGTAATAATCCTGCCGCTAAATCCAGAACTTAAATGCCTCAAGGGCTTAAGGGCTGTCAGGAGCTAGAATTCATTTCCAGAGGTTTTATTTAGTTGCAGCAGCAATTTTACCTGAGGGTGACAGTAAATTTGAGAAATACAGGACTAATAATTTAACAGAATTGGCTGCGGTATTTTTTTAAAGACACACAAACACACACACACAGACGAGCTTGATGAAATGAGTTCTGCACATTGCGTACTTGCAGGTTTCATTTGACTGAAAATGATTAATGGGAACATAAAGAAAAAACACAGCACAGCAACGAAACAAATCAGCTCTGCCTCCTAAAGGTCAGCACAAACCTGCCTCGTGATTTGGAAATCATCTCTTAGTGTAACCGAATGGATAACTATGGTGATGGGATAGGTTGTGTATAGTCTTTGTAACCAGGGTGATGGGATCAAGGTGATGAGATTGTTAGCAACAGGAAGGTAATGGTCGAACGATTGTGGTGTTAGTAACCAGTCTTGCTGCTATGGCCCCTGTACAGCCCCAACCTAACAGGTAACCCATAAAAACATTTTAAGAATGAGAACCTGAGAGCTTGGTGGTACCATGGAGCTGATAAATTGCCTGGTTGGTACATGAGCCAAGTAATATTTCATTTTCCGTCAAAATCATGTCCTTTGCGTGAACTTCGTTCATTATAATCTAATACCAAAACACACCTCCATTCTAAAAGCGACCCGCCTCCAAGGTACGACCACCCTTCACAGGGCATGCTCTCTGAATTTCTTTAAGTCTATAGCTTTAAAAGCAAAGAGAGAAAGTTTTACACAGTAACTATGTAACTATGTGATGTAATTGTAACTATGTATGTTTTGAGAATATAAATATGTGTATGTTTGTAGGCTGGGTGTGAATGTTAGGAGGAGAAATCCCCCATGCACCCAGCACTGAGTAAACCACTGTTGGCTTTCTAAACTACATTTCTGTTTGGAAGGGTTTTATTGCCGTTTGAGCAGTAACACTAGGACAACATCAGACATTTGCCTCTGAATCCACCTCTTGCCTCTCCCAGCTGATAGCTACTGATTCCCAACACCACAAGCAAGTGGATGGAGCGGTAACTAAACACACTCTTAGCCAGGCACACAGGACATGACCAGAAACAGTGATTTACACCACTGGCTTTCTAATGCCAGAGGACAACTTTTGCCTGTCTGTGTAACACCATTATTTGCAATAAAAAACCTAAGAGCTCTTTTACACAATATCTCAGTTCAGCTTGGAGGGTGCTTTCTTTCAGGAAGAGATGGGGACTCAACATAGCATCAGTGTGGGATTTCCATCACCAGGAAGGTAAAACAGTGTGAGACCTCATAGGAAGCTCTTTCCCCATTGCCTTGGTCCCAGGCACGAGCAGAGCAAACAGCCCTGCCGCGTGAGACCACCTAGGGACACCTCTCTGCAGAAGTTCCTGCCTCTCAGCCCAGCCAAACTGCTGTTTCAGGGAGGGAAGTGAGTGATCTGGGGGGCTGGGACCAAGAAAGGAACTAAAATTCCCAGCTGTGAGGCTGTCTTACAGGAAAACTCTACAAGATTTGAAACCACTGATATCTTCCCGCCCCCCCCCCCCCCCCCCCCCCCGCCATTGTAATTGAGAAATATGTTCTTTTCCTGCATGTATAATTGGGACGGAACAGATGGCGAAGGCTTTGTTTAATGAAATATGTCCATTCAATTAACCCACGCCACCAGGGATTCGGCAATGCAAAAGGAATCAGCATCCCACCGCTGTAACAGGGTCCTCCTGCCCAAACCCCCCCACCTGGGCAAGGACCGGGATGCTATGGACAGGACTCAAGACACAGGTCGGACCTGCTGAGCCTTGCTCAGCTGGTACTCCTGCTTCCCCAGAAGTCTTTTTTTTTTTTTTTTTTTTTTTTTTTCCTTCTTCAGCTGAATGCCAGTTTCAGAGCTGTGCCCAGAGATTTTGGACCCTGTGCTCAGTCTTGCCTTAACAGCACATGTAAAAGGTAATATTTGTTCTCTGCGGTAATTGCAAAAGGAAAGGCTTAGGGGTCCAGTAGACAGGGAGCTGTACCAAAGGGAACCAGGTCCCATTGCCAGCTCTGCCACCAAATGTTGGGGAAGGGAAATCCATCCGTGCCTCAGTTTCCCCATCTGTGCTGATGAATAGCTCTTAGTACTCTGTGACCACCCCAGCACGTGGTTCACTGACAGTTTGAGAACTGCCCATCAACCAACACAGCTTCCTGAGGCAAAGCATGACATTTTATTTCAGGTCTTTGTCTGAAACAAAGTTTGGCTCCTTTAAAGAAGGGGGACGACATGAAACACACAAATTGAAACATACATTCATACTGTGAAAAAAATCAAAACCCTCTTTCTTATTGTCCAGTTCCACCAATAGCATACTTACCATGAGAAATAGAGCCAAAAAATACAAAGGCCTAGAATTAGATCAGGTGAATCTGAAGTAAGTATTTTTATGCAGGTAAATAGTTTATTTCTAACCCTGCTCCCAGCTTCCACCGGTGCAGGAGCAGAGGCTGTAACAGGAATAGCTTCAGCTAAAGAAAATTCATTAAATCCCAGCTGGACTTATTTTACCACTTCAAAACCAAATTTTTATTCCCAAATGGTGAATTGGTACATTTGCCAAAATAAATTACTTTGATGTTTTGGGGATTTGGTTGTTGTTTTGTTTGAGTTTTTTGTTTTAAGTGAGGAAAGCAAAACCAAACCCATGACCTTTGGGGGTTTTGGTTGTTTTTTCTTTTCTTTCCTTTCCTTTTCATTCAGACCAGGAAAAAGAGAGAGTGCTCAGCTGCTTCCCATGCTCAGACGCAATGCGTTATTGATCTCTACAGCACAGTGAGGAAAACGAAATACTTCTATGGGAAATACCTATTCTCTTCAACGATGCATTTTTTTTCCTCGTTTTGCAGAAACCCCAAGTAGTTTATTGGTCCCTTTGGTTGCGAGGAAATACCTTTGGCTAGAAATTCATTCAGAAATTGGATTTAAGCAGCCAGAGGAGGAACACAGCCCGTGACACCTCCCAAGAGGCACCGACAGCCCCGGCTAAAGCGGCATGCACGATGACATGTAACGCATGGGGAACGTGCCAGTCAATCCGTGCACGCACGAAGGAGCGCCCGACATGCTCTCTGACATCCAACAACCCCGGCGAACCCAGATCCCTCCGGTGCGCCAGCCGGGTGCGGCAGTCACTAACAGTGCTGCCACGCTGGGAAGGCAGCTCCCGCAGCTTTAAACAGCACCTGGCACCTCTTCGGTTCCCCAAAACACATCCTTCAGACATTCCCATTTCTCTTGTGTTATGACCCAACTAGACTGTCTAGCTTCTCTTCTTACCCCTTACAAGGGAGAGGGATACCTCTTTTGACTTCCTTTGAGCTATTTTATGGGTTCATGTGCCTCCCAGCACTTATTACCACTCCTGAAACCAGTCTCTCCCTGGTGGCATCACAGGCACGTTGTACGGCGTTTGTGACTGTTCCCACACTGTCTCAAGCTGAGCTAAACTGTTTCCCAGTGCAAAGCAGCATGACTGAAACTCCTGCTAGACTTTCATAATGAATATGAAGTTGCCAGACAGTAGCAATTCCTAACTTCACTGAATTCTCCAAATCCACTTATCAATGCTAATCAGCCAAGACCAGACAAGTCATTTTGACTCAGATTACGTTCTTTTTTTTTTTATGATAACAAAATAATTCTTGCAAAAATATCAGTATATCATCATACGTGAAACTCAGTATTTTATTAACACAATGTGCTAAACTCACAACTCAGACAAGATACCAGCTGCAAAAATGACCAGGTTGACTCGTCTTTGTTCATGGCAGAAGTTTCAGAGACTCATCCCAGATCCTGCCGTGAATCATTCAGGCCTGAGAGCAGCCCTGGATCTGAACTCTCTTTGGGCTCTGAAGACACTCTGATCTAGCTCCAAATCTGCTGGTTTGGAGGGCACAGCTTGTCCTCTGGGATGTTTCAGCAGCTGAATCAGATCATTTGATGGTTTCATAATGCGCTCAACCGGGATGCCACAGGTTGACTGTGCTAACATAACTGCTGCCTGTGACTATTGCAGCTGGCTAACAATAGAATTTGAGATAAAAGGATAATTTTGCAGCTCTAAAGCGAAGGCATGCTACATAAAATACAATAAAAAATTGAAGCCTTCCCAAAGCACTGGATTCTAGGATCAAAGCTCTGCATCCACTTGCCCATATCAAATCACAAAGGTTGATGGGAAGGTAAAGATGCCTCTTTTCCCAGGGTGCTGGTCTTGGCCTGAGTGAAGGAGCCAGTTCTGCATTTGTATCTCCTTCACAATAGCTCCAAATAAGAGATGGTTTCTGACAGCTTGACCACCTCTCACTCTCACAAGTTGGCTGCCTTGTCATTGGCAGAGTCCTCAAGCAGATCCAGCTGCCCAGACAGAACTGGCTCATATTTGAAACGTGGCAGGCAGCCAGAGCAGCAAAGAGACGTGCCGCCTTTTCCCTACACAATCCCATAACAAGGAATCCTGATGTTCCTGGGCACAGCTTTCATTCCCTGGGTACCTCACACCATCCGGCAGTCGCTCTGATTACCTCTGAGACTCCCCTTAGCAGAGAAACAACCAACATGGGGAGTAAGCCTTACTGAGGGTGCCTATCCATTCGCCTTTTAGAGATGGACAGAAGGTAATATTTCTAATTTTTTTCTAGCCATTCTGTTTGCTTTCATGCAGACAGTGAGCCCAGGCCATCTTCAGATGGTATCTTCTGCCCAGATATATACCACTTCCCCTTCCCTTAAGGTGCCCCAGTTTTACAAAAGCTGTGCATGTGATTGTTCCCTAATCCCCTTCAGACACAACAAATGGATTAGCACAAGCAGTTTAACCCAGACCGCTTTGCTAACCATCCTTACCTTGAATGGTGTGGACAGGGAGCAATCACAGTTCAACACCATGAGCTGCTAAAGCTTTAACGAGCCATTGGGGCAGTGACCATTTCTGCCAGCTGAGAAAGACTCAGACCTGTCGTCTCTGAAATCCTCACCACTCTCCTGTCTCTGTAAATTCCGGTCCAGGATGGAGTTTAGAAAGAAATAAACAGGAAAAACCAACTAATTTCACCATCAAAATGGTGCTTTCAGCTTGCCACAGAGAGTCCGCAGTATCAAAACACAATTAAGTAGTTGCACATCGACAGACTCTCCTAATTGCTGCAAGGAGCAATTCAATTATGTTTTCGACACTGAAATGAGTCATTATCAGTCTATAGGGGAAAATTGTGTTTGTGGGGTCGTGTTTTTTATAGCATGTACTATCTTCTTCCCAAAAGTTAGCTATTTTACTGCTGACAATATTAATTTTGGATAGATTTTTCCCTTTAGGAACTAATTTGAGACATTTCTAGTTCTAGGAACAATGTTCTTCTGTAGATCAGAAAAGCCCAAAGCCATACTCTCCTATCTGGGGTTATGAAAACAGAAATTTAAGGTCCCATCTGCCTTGTGAAATTCAACTGCTTTATAATTAGATTATAAGTTATCGCACTTTTACTCTGACTTCATTGTAACTCTAGTCTACACAGGACCCTAAACACAATTAGGCTAGTACCCCAGTTCAGACCAGTGATAGCCAGTTTTCAAGCAAGAAAGAAATAATTCCTGTTACGAAACCAGCTGGGATGAAAAGTGGCAAAGATATTTTAAAGATATTCTCAATTACAGATGCTGGAAGAGTTAAAATTCACAGACTATCCTAGGAACTGAAGCAACTTACTGAATACTTAAAAGAAAGTTGCTTGGGAGCTACAAGAACACTTGAACCTTTCTCACAGCAAACGATTTTTTTTTTTCCCTATTGTTCCTACAGCAATTTGAAAGCAAGATGATTGCAGAGCGGTGAGATTCAGCAGCACTGAGTAAGTCCTGTTTTGAGAGCTCTGGGTTAAACAGCACTGATTTAGATGTTCACGCCTGCACAGTAGTTCAGCAAAGATAACAGGTTGCAGTAGCCACTTGGTAATTGACCTATGGTGATTTAAAACCTTAATTTGCTTTCATGCTTCCTGATTTAAAGTAGAGTGTGCACTTGGGCATAACTGCCTTAAGAAGCCTGAGTAATATTTTAGCTTGGATTCCTCAGGAAACAAGGCTTACCAGAGCATACAGACTATCCCTCCTAATAACTCCTAAATGCAGTGGCCACTTTCAGCCAAATTTGTTGCAGGGCTCAGAGTCTCAACGCTTATACCATTCTCACAGGTTTTGTGAAGAGCCAGAGCCAAACTCCGCTCTTGCTGATTTTGAGCAGGCTGTTGGTTGAGCACTGCGGGCAGCTGTGACTTGGTCGCAACACGTCCCGTCTCTTGTGTGGTGGATACATCAGAGGGGAGATGAAGCGAGAAGAGGACAGCTGGGCTACTGTGGCACTGGGTCCTAGATGCAAAAGGGAAAATACAGAAATCTAGACTCTCTTGGACCCGCTGCTTGTTGAATGTCCTGTTTTTAAATAGCTGTTTTATAGCCGGGACTTTGTGACGTTCCCTTTACATACAGCCATTGACACAGGAATGAAATGCCATTCTCTAGCAGAGACACAAGCAAGCAGAGGGGTGAAGCAGATCTTCCTTGTGCTAGCCGGATAGCGCGAGAGGCATCGCATGCTGCAGAGCCCTGAGTGGCACCTGCAGGCAGGTAACAAGGCTCCCTTGGTGATTTGTAGGGTCTGAACAGCAAAGCTGTCACTGAGCTCTACTGAATCTTCCTCGGTCTGCACCTTTGCTGAGCTGATTTATTGAATGTGTCAATAACAGAAGCGGGCTGGGGACTGGCTGCAAAGTTCAAAATGTTCATTTTCTATGTGTTTGCACTCACCTCCGCCTTCAGCACTCTAAGTTTCATCTTCAAGTGAGTTCAGGTTCTGTCTGGCTTTCGGTGGCAAAGGGCTGCTGGAAACGAGCCCTGCTTCCTTCCCTGCACAGGGTAAATCAGAGGACGCTCATTTTCACAGACTGCACGCTCAATGCCTGAGTTAACAGGAGTTAAATGGCAGCTTGGTCAAGCAAGCAGGGAAGAGCTGGAGTCCAGCTTTCCGCTGCCCAGTAAATAATCATATGCACCTTTGGGCCATAGGTTCCTCACTTAGAAAAAAGGGTCATTCCCAGTGTACTCTCATCACAGAAGGACAGTGAGCATTTCAGAAAAGGGGTGCTGCATTTTCATTACTGCTATTCCTAAATTAAAATTCAAGTGCTGACCAAAAGCTCACTAAATTAAAAAAGAAAACTCTAAGGACTTCAGCAAAATATAACGTACTCCTCCTTACACTGGCTGGCAATGTTCCTGTCACAGTAACATGGAGAGGAATTACGAGAATGCCAAGAATGCTCCAGAACTGTTACATTTTCAAAACCAGGTTGTGTTATCTGCAAGCATGAGACACTGTGAAACCTGTGTCTGTCCCACTAGGGCCACCCTGCATGGTGGCATCATCCCATCAAGACCAGCAGAACTCACCTTCTGGGCAGGGAGCCCAGGGCCACGAAGGGAAGTGCTAATAGTTAAAAAGATGTCTGGAGCTTGCAGAAATAGATATTTTCCCAGGAATAAAACATGACTTTGAATAAATGTTTTATTCCATTGCACATAATGAATGGCAGTGAATGTGATTTGGGGACCTGTCAGAGAGGGGAGCACAGACATAGAACATGCGCTGCAGACAGTATTAATGAGGTTGTTTAACTGAAACGCAGGGAATTGAGATCACTGTTAATTTTAATCCCCTTTCCTCTTTCGTCTCTTTTTTTTTTTTTTTTTTTATGATCACCTTCCTATGTGGTTGATAAAACAGGGCCATCAAAATGTTTATGAGAAACTCTTTCAGGAATCAATCCATATGCAACTGCGTGGAAGGTAAAGAGGCATCCGCTGCTCCGCGTTTCCAGCAAATTTAGCATCAAGCTCAGCTTGCAGCCTGGCAAACACTATTTGCTTCCAGAAGCAGTGGAAAGGAGTCACTAGCAAATAAATACAGGATGGTGCTCTAACCCAACAGTTGCTTGAACCGGCCTGATCCGTGGCAACACCGCTTGCTTTGCAGAGGAGCTTTTCATCATTCTCTGTGTATGGCTTAATAGCAGCTGTCAGGGGTATGGAAAACTGTCGCTCGTGGATCAGAGCAGCTCTCACCCCTACCTGTGCTCACCAGACAACGCACTGCTCATACCAGCATGGGGGAGTAAGGCCAGTGTCTGCCACATTCTGTCTTTCTGGCTGCAAGAACTACTTTTAGGAGGGGATTTGCTCCAGTTTTTATTAATTACTTTAACAGGCAGAGAGGATTCTTGTTGGTAGATTGGTTTTCTCCTTCAGGAGGAACACGGTTCCCTTTGCCAGCTAAATCTTCCCTCTGTGAGGCTCAGAGAGTCTAATGTGACAAAAGGCGTGTGTGGTTTCACCTGGTTTATTCTAGCTAAAAAGAGGTTTGTCCTGGCAAAGGAGAATTATGGTGCTATTAAAAGAGCAGAATAGCAACAGGGCATCATCTCCAGCTAATTGTTTCATCAACTTGGAGAGCAACAACCGCTTGCTAAATAAGGCACTTCTTTTCTGCTTTGCAATTGTGCTCTTCTGTTTGCCAAGAAAAGCTCTGACACTGAGGACTTCTCAGGGCCTCTAGAAATGTTGCCTTTGGTTTTAATCCAGAAAGACAAAAAGCAAAACCAAGAGCTGCAAATCAGAAGAGGCGGCAAAAACTCTAAGGAGATTTACCGTCCTCCCACCCACGTGAAACCCACACAGCCCGTAAGCATTGGCTAGAAGAAAAAGAAATTAATGAGACTTGTTTGCGGCATCTTTCTGCATCAGAAAACGTTAATGCTGAGCTAAAGACAAGACACTTGAGAGTTTCGCCAAATAAGTTTATGTTTTCAGTTGCTTTTGGAAAAACAATAAAGTTTGCATATTTTTACCAAAATATTGAAAGTGCTTGACTCTTTCCTATTACAAACCAGGAAACTGAAGCTATTAAGCCAGTCCTATGATAAGATCTGAGAAGAAATAAAGGGCTAGTTAGAACTAGTTATTGCTCTTTGTAATGAACTGAACTGGCAAAAATTCTTTTATTTTTCTCCTGTTCCTGAGTTATCCAGGAATCAAACATGATGTAAGCAACTATTAGTTAAAGTACATGCTTGTGCATGTTGATTTCCCTTGTCTCAAGCTCAGCTCATTTGCAATTTAAAGCATCAAGAGTAAAACATTTCTGCACTTAAAAGCCATATCTTTTCACCAGTAAAGCTCCTTCCTGAACACACCTCCTTTCTATTTTGGCATGCCCATTTATGGGCTATCTTTAAACATAGTGTTTAAATTTTGTGTGTTCAAATTTTTGTGTGTGTCTAAACTTTCTGTCTCTAACCTGTGTGTGTAAATGTCTTCCTTCTCCCCAAGCAGGTGACCAGAGACTTAGCACAGCAAAAGTTCACTAGATTATGTGGATAGCTCCAAATCTGTAATCTTAAATTTCTGGAGCAAGTCAGTCAATGAAGTTCACTTGAGGATCAAGGTGTCCTTGCAGGACACAAGTGTGAATGAGTAGGCATTTCTCATTCCTGCAATAAAGAAGGGAAGAGGTGGTGGGGAGATAGACCAGGGCTACCTCTGAGCTGGCCAGCTGGCTTACCAGAAGCCCAGGGGACACTGGTAAGAACAGACGAACCAAAGTGCTAGACACATCCTGCAGAGCGTGATTAGTGCCTGTATGCAAGTCAAGCCTACCTGCCAGATTAACCGTGTGCATGGGACAAGCCAGTCATGATGAGGAATTCCTCTGGTTCCGGTTGTGATTGACAAGAAAAGGAATAAGAAGATAGGAGCTGAAAAGCTGTGCGCAGTAACCTTTCCCTTTGTCAGAAATGTCAAACCAATTCCTAACAGCTCACTTTAAAATGCATTTTACATCCTCTTTTTGACATCTTTCCCACCTCCCCAACATTGCCAGAAGACACAAACGCACCCTGACAGCCAGAAGAGGAAGGGAAAACAAGAAAGAAAATAAAAGAAAAACATCTCTCTAGACCCTTTCTAACCATCATAGAGAACAACAAGCGTTAGTATAATACACCTACTGACAAATCAAACATGAACCACCTTCTCCCCACAAAAAAAACCAGCACTAATCAGGCAGGAACGAGGTTACTTATCCTAGCAGGACCCAATGATTATTGTCTTATTTCCCTGCTAGACACTGATAGCATTTTGTGACTTCACTATATTAGGTTCATTTTCTTATTGCCTTTCTCCTCTCACAAACTTCCTGCATTGCTTTTCTCCGTCATGTTGACTTAGAGAACCAGATATCTTTGCACCAGGAAAGCTGTGCAGCTCTATTAATTGCTGCTGAACAAAGACATGTATCACACAAAAAAAAAAAAAAAAAAAAAAAAAAAAATTTTAAAATCCGCTATAAAGAGAAAAGGAAGAGGTTTCGCTGACAAAACTCTCACATCTTCATTTTGTGACTTTATGAGTAGACTTCTTACCTAAACTTACATATTTTAAAAATTAGATATCTAGTTTCATTAGCCACTCAGGCTTCTACAATACTCAGTGAACAGAGAAAGGGCAAGTCAGGAGAGTGATTCACCATACCTTCTTTAGAAAGCTATTTTGGGATGGACTAAATCATTCTTTGGAGATTAGACAATTAATATAGACTAGATGTCCAACTTCTACACAGCTACAGGGTAAGATGTACTACTGTCATGACACGAGGAAGGATAGGTCAAAAGACTAAGAACTGATAACAGACATCAGTGACAATTATTTCGTTTTAAAACCTCTGGGAAGTAGCAGACCCAAGGAGAGAAAAATACTTGTTCAAGGTCACAGAGAAGGTCAGTAAATCTGCTCATGTCTCCCGAGTGCACTCCAATGTCCTAAATAAAATATACTCATTTATCATGCAAAGAATAAGTTTTAGGAAATGACAGTCCCAATGCCACATGCAAAAAAACCAGAAGAAAAAGCACGACCTCACATTGGCACGTGTTTAACTACAGTTTCATTTACGCGAGCAGAAGCACGCCAGTTCCCCCAAGCTTCTGAGAGTATTTGGAGTAGGAAAACACAATACTGTGAATTTTCAATAGCTGCTTGCATTAACAAAAACCCAAGGCACAGGATGGTATCAGTGACCGCATTACCTAACTAAAAGTAAATACACTGCAGTCTAACTAGAACTGGAGCAAAAGCTGCAGGGAACAGGAGGAGTTTGCACTGCACAAAATTAATGCTGGCTCTGGACTAAGCGGTGGGAAATACTTTGAAGAAATACTGCAGACAGCAGCTCGGCACCAATCTGGCGGTGTCCAGTGATGTGAGACTTCCATATGAGAAGCCAGTAGTGTGACCAGAAGGTGGGAAACAAGCCTCATCTCTCCTACGTTCAACCCTACCACAGCCAATAGGACACCACAGAAGACCTAAGGAACCTACGGAACTTTCCAAGGACCTCCGGGAAAAGGAAGGTCGTGAAACATTTGGAGTGATTACGTTATGAAAAACAAATAGCCCTGACCATGGACTGGCACATAAATTACCAACTGCAGCTGTGCTCAGTCAGCATTAAAAAAATACTTCTTATAATGGCAATGTAGAAAAGCTCTGATAGACCTGAAGGATGCTTTTTATCATTATGCTACCATGTCTCTTTAGACTTTCTTTTAGCTGTAGTGACTTTCTTAAAACTAGAAGCTGAATCAGTGCTTCCCCTCCTCCTCCAAACACTTCATAACCACAAACCTCAGCAGCACTTACTTGTTTCCTGTGTTTACCCAACAGATCATGGCAAAAAGGGACAAGAGGAAGGAGTTTATAATAGGAAAATAATCAATAGTGACACGCCATCACAGTCTGCAAGGCAATCATTAGCAGCTCAGGAGAGACCTCGGGGCTTCTGTTTGCTCGGTGTGTGATTGCCTCCTGCAGAGAGCTAAGCTGCGATGAAAGACTTCAGCAGGTGCCTTCTCCTCCTCCACTCCTCCTCCAGCCCAGGGAATTCAGGGTAAGTCAGGCAGCTAAATTACACCTCTGGGTTATTATCAGCAGTATTAATTACTGCATTCTCCCTAATTATCCTCTCTTAACACACTCAGTTGGTTTGCAGGAACAATGCAAGGTTGGCAAACAGTGGCATTTAAAAATGATTGGGCCAGAGGCTCAGCTGATATAAAGCAGCACAGCAGGTTTATAGAAAGGTCAGTTTATGCTAGTGGTGGAGTTTAGCCACTGTTTTATGAGGGTGTGAGCTGAGTTGCAGCTAGGCTGACATGCCCTGGCCAGCTGGCATGAATGGAGATGAACAGTTTTGGGTCAGTTGTTTGCTGGTCTACATCGTGACCTCGTGCAAAGTGCTATTCCCTACCAAAGTTCTAATGTGACTTTCTGACCTACATTAAAATGAACAACACAACATCACCATCCAGAGTCTCACCATTCTTTTGTCTCCTGTTCCATCCTGCATGAACTGCAGGTAGACTTGGCAAACGCAAGGAGACTCTGATGTGTTTTGGCTGTCTATCCTGTTTTTGAAATAACCAGACCTCAGTGGACTCGCGCTCAGATCACTGACATATGGAAAGTCACTTTTGCAACATAAGACAACTCAGTTGTGCACTTTCCAGCCTTTGGTGTTCAATACCTCACTCTCCCCAGGCTGGCTCCCTCCTTCTTGGATGCGGCTTGTGTCTCAGGTATGCAACTCTACTCACCAGATTCAACCCATCTCAAATACGGTTGACAAGGATAACTGCTCCCTGGCCTGACAGTCTGCCATTGGAGCCTTGACAGATTTGCTGCCTTGGGGCATGACAAACCTACCCTATTGAAACGTACGTGTATCCCCATCATATAGATCTGTTCCTGAAAGAGCACCAACATTCAGGTAAAGTGTATTAAAAAGAAGGAGAAAATTCTGCAATCTGGAGTACACCGTCTTTCAGCATGATCCTTTGTACGCACATATGTCCATGTCCCTCAAAATATGTCTCACTCTTCTTCTTACTCAGCGCCTCTGAAAATCATGTCTAACTGGTCTTCTGTCCTGCATGACATGACATAAAATACAACAGTATTTACAGAGATGGACTCTGAAAATGTCACCCGACTTTCTACCCAGAGCCAACTAAAGCTCTATTAGTCTCTTCTTGCCAGCTATGGAGTATGAAGTACTTTTTGCAAATATCACCAGACTCCTGTGCTCATCTGCCTCCAGAGTTCAGAGTTTAAATGAAGCACTCAGAAAATACGGACCTGAGTAGACAAGATGTATTTGCCAGTGTATAGAGAGAAGCAATAGAAATCCCATTTTAACAAACTGTTCTCTAGCTCAGAGTGAAATCCAGTCTGGTGAAGGTCAATTCTAGCTCTATGTATATTGTTTAAGTCCCTCTTAGGCCTGTACCTGTCACAGAGGCCACGCGCTATTGGAAATGTTTATTCTGATAGAAGATCTCCATGTTTTTCAAGAACAAATAGTAGCTGCTGCATTTTTAACACATTCCCTACGATACAACCATAATAAGGGCAAGATGAGTGACGCGCTGCTCTAGGCACTCACTGAGTGGGCACCAAATAAGGAAAATCTGCCCATTTCTGGCTAATTCCTGCTCCTGCAGGGGTCCAAGGATGCCTGCAGATCCACAGCACTGGAGGAAGAGGGGCAGAGATGTGCAGGTGGAGGGACAAACCAACAGGAGGATGAGACAGTGCTTCAGACATCAAACTCTCAGCCTTCCCCTGCGTATCTGACCATTTACTTCAGTTACCATCTCCAGCATGAGCTGGTGACACCAGAGTCAGATTTGTGCTCCTTTCTGGAAGACATCAAGGGCTTTTCCTTCATTTTGATTGCATGACTATAGCTCCAACCGTGTTGCAGCTGGAGTTACCCAGCAGAAAACTGAGAGTAGCCACAACTATAAGAAAGAATCAAGGCACAATTAGGGCAGTCATGTTCCAAAGCTGAAGAGGCCATCTCTGCATGAATTCATTAAGGACAAAAAGAAATCTGCCCAACAATGCAGCAAAAAATACAAACTGGGGCATATATAAACCCCCTCCCTCTCAGTCAGCAAACCTTCATCCTTATAGACCCCTTCCCATGGCTATGAGCTCTCTCTCGGAATGTAGCACAGTCTTGTTTCACCAGCAGTTTTGCATCACAAAGGTGACCTTCTCCATGATGCTGCAAACTATTCAGGGTGTAAAATGCAATACACAGATTGGGGCCTGATTCCTACCTGCACCGGGACATTTTAGGTAGTTCTTCAGTCCATTTCAGCCAAAGGTAAATATTTTCAGCAAGTTTTGAATCAAGCCTGGCGTAAATTAGAGCTCCCAAGACCTCCTTAGTTTGGCTTTTTGTCTGGAGGAGAGTGTTTACGCTGATGAATAGCTTGGCATTGTAGTAACAAGGTGCAGGAGATCCAAAACCCTGCTGCTGTTAATATACATGAGTCACCACTGCTGCGTGTGCCAAACGTGCTTCCAAACGAAGCTGTAGTTTGCCCTTGGCTGTTTAGCTGGGCAAAGGCAAGTTTGCAAAACTTTTTTTTTTTTTTTTGGTGATCCAAGATATCAACACAGCAGAAATCTCTGTCTCGATCTGCTTACTGGCAAACATCAAAGGCGACTGCTGTGTGTTTGCATTTTATTAACAGTTTACAACTTAAATTTTTCTTTTCTTTTGTTTCTGCAGATCTCACAGAAAACCATATATATATGTCTGCCAAATAGATTTCTTGGAGGAAAGTAGAAAAGTGTGAATAATGGGTTCTGAAGTATGGATAATTAGCAGATCAAATAACCCCAAGGACTGGGGAATTTTTTCATCATCTGCAGATATTCACTATTCCTGTTTTTCTAAATGAATTATGTGTAACCTCCAGGTACATTTTTTCTCCTAGTTCATGTAATAAAAATAGAGGTGTCTACTGCGGGGGTTGGTGAGGTTATTTATTTATTTTAATTTAATTTAATGCTTCTGACAGTGAGAAAATGACAGCTCTGCCTGCAGTTAGGAATCATATGGGCAGTTGCTGTATAAACTTCCTGGCTGTAGCACCTCTGCCCTGAGCTTTCCACTCCTACAGAAGGCTGTTGTTCAATTTAGTTCAGTAATCACAAGCTAAAGAAGTTTGCCAATGTCAGCAGGATGGTCAGTGGGTACCAGGCACACAGCAAAAATTGTGGACCCATTTCTCTCTGGGTGCAAATGGCTGCAACTCTCCCTTAGGGTTCCAAGTCACATTCCAGTGTTTTTTCCTAAATACTACCTTACTTCTCATTTACTTGCTCCACTTCTCACTATAACCATAAATAAGGAATACGCAAAACTCCACCAACACAAAATCAAAAAAATTTTCTTCTCATCAAAAGCAGTACGGGCTAGAACAAGGGAAGGGTCCTTTCCTGCCTCCAGACAGCAGTTTATCAGCCACTAGAGTCTCTCATCACCAGCCCACATCTGATACATCCTCTGAAAGGTATGTGCAGCTTTCCCCGTACATTTTTGGAAATAAACAAATAGATAAAAGAATGGCTGAGGTGTTCAGCTGATTTGTGGAAGCAGTAGAGGAAGTGGTCCTTAAAAAATGGATAGGACTTGGTTGCAATCTAGGAGTTCACAAGAGCAAGATTTTCATAGCAATTCTCTTATCAAAAAGTAGAGGGCCAAAGCTCTATATTCTACTAACACCACCAGAAAAATGATGCAACTGTTACTTATTATAAATAAACCTCATAAAGTGTTTCAGAGCTTGAGCCCTCCAAATCTTCTTTTTTCTAATGAAACATTGTCATCTTAGAGGCAAAATAAAACTCTTCCCTTAGAGACAATAATTTAATAGCAGGGACATTAATTAATTTCATCTCCGCATCAATGCTCTGTTTTATTTAAACTCCCATCCTGCAGCCACTGGGGTGCTTGAGCATCTGCAAAGCCTGCAAGAGCCCTGGACTGCAGCCAAAGGGAGGTTTGGTGTAGGTGGCAGATGGCAGACTAATGTAGACATGACAGAACCAGCTCTAAGCTAGTTTGCTTGGGTAGCAGTAGTGGTTTACCAAGAGTAACACGGTGCTTAGCTCAGGAAAAACAGGATAAATTACAACCATTCATACTTAGCTCAGGCAATAGGATGATCATGTACTTTTGCTAGCAATAATGAAGTTATGGCTATTACAAGTAGGCTTTAAGTACTCAGATACCCTAAACCCATCTATTCTTCATCTTTGTTGATGAAAATGTGCAATGGTGGTTTACTAGGGACCCAGAATAGTGGTTATACGTGTGAGTGATGCTAATTTGCCTCTTAGAAATCTCCTCACTGGACCCAACGGCACCCAACGTGCATAGCATACCCAAATCCAATGCCCTGATCTACAAAAGCAAGGTTTGACGTGACCTAGAGACCTTGCTAAATCCTTAGCTACAGCCTGCTGAGGTCTGAAAAATACAATTCAGTGTCAAGGAAAGATGTCATGAAGCACTGTCAGGAAGATGTCTCTATCAGTACCCCTGTTGAAAATCAAATTGATCTTTCATTACCCCATGCAATTAACCTATGTAAATATGTGCTAATGACCACTTCACTAGTAATTCATTTCATTCGCTCATCAAGCCGCACAAAGACACAAGAAAGCACTGTTGGAAAAAGCACATCTTTGGTGACCAGGCATCTCCAGCCAGGAAGGAAAATGCAGGACACCAGTGGCAAAGTAACACCATTGACAGGACAGCCATCCTACACTTCTCTCTGTGAGCAATTTCTGAAGGGTAAACTTAGTGACTTGCTGATGCTACTACAACACTGAAAAAATTCTCCTGGCCATTCCAGCCACTGCTGTTGCCATTAACCATCTTCTTATCTCTCTGATTTGTTAATCTTCACAGTGGTGAAGCAGGGCTCGGTTGGTTGCCTGTCTGTGCACTGCAACGTTGAAACAAGGACAGGCAAGTTCTTCTGTGGACGAGTCAAGTAAGCATGAGCAGATGGTGCATGAGGAAGGCGGCAGCAGCAACAGTGCCTATGAGGCAGCCCAGAGTTCCCAGAAATAGGAAGCCATACTGGTTCTCCTATCACATTGTTGATGCCTTGCTGCTTCTGCTCCCACAGAGGAGAAGGACTGTGTATCTTAAGGTTCAGACATCCCAGGACATAAACTGACCTGCTCCAAATCTTCTAAAAAGGTAGATCCGATGCATTAGCTCCTGTCCCAAGAGACTCAGACCCCTCATAAACAGTTCTACTCTAAACAACGTATACCTCCACGGTCTCGAGCAAGCACACAATGCAGGAAATAAATCATCCTCCCTCTTTTTCAGTTCCAACAGTTCAGCTGTGCCAATGTGGCCAGAGTTTTTACCTGTGCCTATTTTGCCATCCATCATCAAGTGACCCACAAATAAGCTCCTCGCCTGCCTCCAGGGCTGCCAGGCTCCAGCTCTTGTGTCCAAAGAGGTTGTGCCCAAAGCCACAGTGCCCTAGTGAGGGACCCACAATACCTGTGAACAAGCCCCACTTTTCAATATTGCCAGTCGCCTGCAAGAGCTCAGAACCCTCTTGATCTGCAGTGCCAGATTTGGAGCTGTTACCTGCCTCTGCCTGTTACTCATCAGTAAAGCAGCAACCTCACAGCTTCGGGTACTACTACTGTTTGGTAGATGCTCACACTTCTGACAACAGCTGGGTGCAGACTCAGCAAGATGGATCACATTCTCAGAGTTCTTTGCCATTAGAAGGTAAACTCAATTAGTCTACTGTATAGACTGCACATGATAACTTCTGGAGAACTGAAACACCTCCACACTCTCTGTAGAATCTTCCAGAAGCGCTGCAGCCCGCTGTCCTTACAAACACGCATCACAGACCACAGTCATGTACCCTGGCACCACGCGCTGTAGGATTTTTATGTTCTGTCAATAATTCTCTCCAGCAGCTCAGCAAGTCTGGCAAAGCCCAAGGCTATAGCCACCAGTTTTTATGAGCATAATAAGCAGAGTTTATTTCCACACCACAGACATAAACATTTCCAGGATCCCAGCCACATACACAGGGCACCTGAGACACCAGCAGCTGTCTCCAGCTCCACTTGACCCCCTGAAAAAGGAGGCATGGAAAATGCTATCCCAGCAGGCATTAATGCAGGTTAATTAAACCTAAACTGTTCAGCAGGGGCACAGTGAATGGAGAAACCGTGCTTCTGCGGGCTGCCCAGTGCACCAATCCCACCGTGGCATCATCGTTAATGGTTCTCACATGAGCCTCAGGGCTCATTTGCTTGACAAGAGCAAAGCACTAATTTTACTGTTGAACACTTGCAAAAGTGATGCCCTGACTGTTATCAAAAGTGACAGGCAAGTTATGTGAGCAGTTAACTGAAGGTTACTTTTTAGGGCCAAACCTCTGAATAGATCAGACATCAATTAGTTCATGCATGGAAGGAGGAGGGGAAAGAAAACAGAGAGAGAAAAAGCAGAAAGGAAGAAAACAGAAGAGGGGAAAAGAAATAGCAGTAAAGAGATGGACTTCATCGGTTTCCCCAAATCAGTGCTCTGTTGGATAGAAGGGGGAAGCCTTTAAGCATGGCAGCTGCCTGCATTCCCCAGGGAGCTCTGACCATGCCAGTTGGTTGGCAGCTGCTGCAGCTTAGGCAATGCAGCTGGGACAGCAGGAGGAAGCTGAGTTTTCAGCACACGCAGAAGCAGCACCCTTCAATCTGTACCTCCCACAAGGTTTTGGGGCTTTTGCTTTCCTCTATGATCCTCAAGTGAAAAACCTCATGAGAAGCCTTTCAAGGTCCAACAAGTTCTTTCATTTATATTATCGACACTTGAAGAGGAACAAAACATCCACAGAGTGAATGTACCTGGGCACACTCCAACTCAAGAATTTTAGAAAAAAATACATGGTCTTTGAGACTCAGGAAACTGCTTAAAGAAAAATTTTCAGTGTTGACAAAGTTTCCCCAGTAAAAAAAAAATCATTGGTGAAATTAAATATCCCATTTGATTCACTCTAAATAAGAAGATGGGTTTTTCACCTTAAAATTACTTTCCTTTTGAAAACTGTAGTTACACAAAAGTGAAAGCTGAAACAAGATAGAGTATAAAGCTGCAGTCAAAATTAAGCCTTTATTTAAAAATAAGGAAGTTTTTGTTTGCTTTTATCCAAAAGCAATGTGGAATCATAACTTTTCTTCCAAAATACAAAAAAGTGGATGGAGTCACCCCCCCCCACCAAAACATCCTGTCCTTACTGCTTCACCCAATGGCAAATGTGAGGAAAAGCAAGAAAACTGAACTCACAACCTGCAAGCTGACTCATGACCAAGAGCTTGGCGGAGCCTGCCTGGCTCAAAGTCACATCCCCCATCACCTGCAGGGTGAGGAACCAGAGAAGTCTTGTCCCTGCCCCCTGTGTGCGCTACCAAAGGGTTTAGCTGCTAATAACTGTCACTGCTCTGGCTGTTAGCAGGAGAGACTGCTCTGTTGGGCTTCTTTAAGATGATGTAGCAAAAGACCAGTAGTCCTTTGAATTTTGTGGAGAATAAGATTGATGGGAAGGAGAGGGTGAATAGGATTCCCCAGGAATGAGACCTGGAAGAATTAAGCCTGTAGACAACAAACTAAATTCAAAGGTATAACTAGAGGTTTTCTTGCAGTTAATGGCTTTAGAAACAATTTGGGTCACAGTTTTAGAAATGTTTTCTTTTATGATTAATAGTAGAAAGAAACACAGACTGCTTACTCCTCTGTCTCCCTCCCAGAGCAGCTGCTAACAGCACGGGACATTTGGTCTCAGCTAAGCCTACACAGGTGGGGTAACAGCCACCCGCTGCTGCCTCGCAGGGACACACAGGGACACCGAGCCTGAGCCCCAGCTCCCGCAGCCCCACACCACGCACAGCCCCGAGCCGCATCCTGCCAGACTGCACCGCGCTGGGGGAGGCGCTGAGACAGCTCGCTGGCAGCGAGATTAAAGCAGACCGTTATTTATTTCCAGATAAGTTCAATTCTGGACCTTGACAGGACCATAAATAGTCACAGGGCTGAGTGAGTCTCTTGGGTTTGGGATGGGAATATTGCAGTTGGGAGCTTATTTGTCCAAATTCCCACTCTCCCCATCCCTCCTCTTCACCCCACTCCCCATCTTTTCTGACTTTTATCATCCCAAGAAAGGTCAGCCTTTTGCCTTACTGGTTCGCTCCTGGAGCACACCCTGGCTTGGTTGATATAAGCAGACTTGATGCAAGCAAGGACTGAACCTTACAGAGAGAACCCGTTGGTTTTCTGATCACATCCCGGACTGGCTGTCAGGCTCCAAAGGCAACAGGATTTATTGCACTGAAACGCAGCAGCAGCAGCCGCCCGTGAGGAGCCTACGGAGCTTCATGCACAGGAATAAAAATTTCAGGGCCGCTTGGAGATATGAAATATTTCTTAATTACTTTCTGTTCCAGCACAGCTTGAGGATTTTGCTGCTGCTGTTGTTCTTGGGGCTTGTTTGGTAGTTTTGGCTTTTTTTTTTTTTTTTTTTTTTTTAACGTAACCGGTAGCAAAGCAGTCTTAATGCCAGCTTCCTTGCTGCGTCTCGTAAAGGACTAGCTATGGCTTTGCTCGGGGACTGGCTGCTCATGGAGGATGCTGGCACAGAGAGGGTGCCAGCCTCTGTCAGCATGGGATCATTTACCTCATGCTGAAAGACATTAAAATCTCCTCCCCTGAGACATTTCTCCATAATGGCTTTGTGGAGAGGTGCAGCATTGTAATGCTTGCTTAAAAGAAGCCTGGACAAGCTCCTTCCATTGATTCCCTCCTAGCCCTGCCAGATCACGCATTTCACTAATGCCCCTGCTGCTCACTAACGTTTGTCCCTTGGACTGCGATTCCTGAGGCACAATTTTCCCAGTCACCCTTAAAACTTAAGCCTTGCTCTTCTCCGCTTCCTTCTGCTTAATCTCTGACCCTCAAACAAACACGATGTTTCTCACTGCTGAAGCCAACACATAAGACACAAAAGGTCCAGTGGGGACTAAACTAAATTTGTTTCTGGGCTGCTGCTCACTGGGTCCTGGGAGAGAAAAGGGGGAAGTCTCTGGGGGAAATGAGAAAGCCCAGAGACTGAAACCTGTTCCTCCCGCCGTTCCCACATCCTCAGACACAGCCCCAGCAGCCAGGCCTGCAATAGCAAAAGGAAACTACCAGGACTCTGAGAGCTGCACCTTATTCACAGCTTTCCTCTCTCAAAAACCCTATGAAAAGCTCCTGTTTTGCACCAGCCATCAATCAGTAAAAAGCCCCACAGCTGAACTGCTCAAGTGAATGGATGATCCTTTTGTGGTAGGTTTTTTGGGTAGAGGGATGCAGATACCAGGCCACAAGGGGAATAATGACCAGCAATGGTTATCTCCTCCTTGACCCAGGATCAAAGCCAGCCAGGATGTGGCCTCAGGCAGACCAGAGGTGGCTGCATGTCCCCACACTGAAGTAATCTGCACTCACGCACCTCTCTTCACTTCCCCAACCCCGCTGCAGGGCCCTCTGTAACACTGGCCTGGAGCCTGTCCTGCGTTCCAGAGCTGAGGAGAAAGGAGAATATTGCTGTAGTATGTCCCAGTTCAACCCCTCCCAGAGGTTCTCCTGGCTGCCTCTGGATTGTGCCTTGCACCAGGCAAATGCAAGACCCAGAAACAGAGCTAAAAAAACTCCAACATGCCTCATTCTGTGCAGCTGAAGAAGAAAAGAAAAGAATGTCTTTTCAGCACCTCCTCACATCCCTTTTTCTTCTACTTTGCATGAGAACTGGGAACAAGGCAGCACTCGCAGTCGAAAAGTCTTCCCACCCATGCCGCAGTTAGTGTGTCAGCTTTTGACCAGGGGAAATTGGTTCTGCATAATTATAAAACATAAAACCCTGGCCACGACCTTAGAGCAGTGAGCCTTCAAAGCAGAGAAGTGGCACAAGCAGGATTTGCTTCCCTGTGACCAGAACTGCTCACATCTTTGTTCCTAAAAATGACACATTTTTCTTCCAGTGCATCAGGTTGGGGAGGATGGCGGGGGTGGGCAGCTGGATGGAAAAGAGAATGACAGGTTTGCCAGGACAGCCCAATGACCATGATAGGTCATGTTTTTTAATCTTTTCTAGGTTAAACACAGGCAGTTGTGTCTTGTTATATTACATTATATAATATGATTTGCTGATATAGCTTGATAGGTTGAATCCAAGAACATGGTGACTCATGTAGGAAATTGGAAGCCTCTGTCCCCAGTATAGTGTTCCCAGAAACTAGAGTGAATCAAATTGATTGTATTTATCTAGTTATTTCTGCTGTTTAGTAAATAACTATTTATTTAGTTATTTTTAAATTCTGCAAGGGAAACCTCCCCAGATTTGAGAAGGGGAGGGAAGCTACAGGCTGGGGTGCAGCAGATTCTCTAAAATGAAATATTTTTAGGAAATGTCCCAAAAATGGAACAAGAGGAGAAGGGAATGTCACCAAAGGTGGGTGTCAGGACTCCTGGGTTGCAGTCCCTGGCTCCAGCACTGACTTCGGAAAAAGGCGGCTTTTCCCTGCAAAGCATCCTGGCTGCCAAGGAGTTCCTTGCTTTGGGAGCTGAATGCTTTTGACAAAAAGCCTGAGCTTTTCTGAAATCCTCCCCTCTAACATCTGGCCATCTCAGTTTGCCCTGACATAAAGATCCACTTCACAGTGGCATTGTAAATCTTAATTAAGATTTGTAAACTATAGATGAAAAGGATTATATGAGTACACAAGGATCAGTATCAGGTATAGTCCCTGAGATGCACACGCTTTCATGCTGTACCATGCACAGCAGCATTGAGAAATGTATGAATGTCACAGCATTATTGATTTGGTAGATACTAAAAAGCTCCAGGATCCCTGGCAATAAAAAGACGATAATGAGAAGTAGCCAGGATAGCACTATTTCTGCAAACAGTATTTGCATTCACTGGGACTAGAGCATAAGCTGTATTTATCAACAGAGAGGTGAAGGCTGGTTTGAATGCAAAGGATTAGCCAGGTTCATTTTGCAGAAAATGTGGAGACTGTGGTTTACCTTTTTAGTATTGGCTGCAAGGTATGAGTAAAAAAGAGCAACTCACCCAAAAATGAATGCTGTGAAACAAAACCAAAAGCTATCAGTAGAGAATATAACTCCTATTTGGGTTTTGGTGATTAATTTTTGGGTTTGGTTTTTTTTGAGTTGTTTTTTTTTTTTTTTGTTAGGTGAAGCCCTCAAATTCTCAATAGCTAAAATACCAAAACCTTGGTCTATTTATACTCAGGATGTGCAGGAGCACAACTTCATTACAAGGTGAAGGAAAAGCAGAATGTTAAATTGCCCTAACGAGTAGTTACTACTTAATGAAAAAGAAGATAAAGAATTACTTTACGAAAGCCCGAAGTGTCGGAGATTTCTCTTGAGAGGGCTATATAATGTAATTAAGGCCAAGTGCAGTGATGAAAAGAGCTACCTCAATGATGTATGTTGTCTGATAGTGCCTCCCCACAGATCCCCCCCTCTGGTCTCTGTGTAAATGAGGACATAGCTCTAACAAGCTGCCTTCTATGATTTACCATAGCAGGGTATTTCCAAAAGCGGAAAGAAGGACAGTGAGTAAACACCATTCGCTCTCCTACGGCGAGGAAGAGGAAAGATGCTGCTGTGCTTTAACAGAGGCTATGTGAAACAAACGGCTGCTTTGCTGCTGCAGGTCATTAGCATAGGTACAACCATAAATTTTGTTGTTCCCTACTGCTGCCGCTGCGGTACGGCTCTCACTCGTACAACAGAAATCCTGCTGAAACCATCCTTTGAGCTCATGACATTTTGGACAAAAGGCGTCCTCGCAATGCGCTGGGGACCCTGTGAAGCCTTGCTTTCTCCACCTTTGCACTCGGTGACACACGGGCTGGAGCTGCATCCTCCACTTGTCCTGCCTGAGGTCCCACACACTCAGCCCCAGTGAGAGGTTCAGTGCTCAAGCTCTGATGGAGATGCGGCAGTTTGCTCTGACATTTCAAAGCTTGGAAACTCTATTTTGTCTTGTTTTTTTCTCATTGAGCTGTTCTCTCAATTTATCTCCTTTCTGGATGAATCTGCTCTCATGGCTGCCACACATGTTCAACGTGGCAGGAAATAAAGGAAAACTTCACTTCCCAGGGATCCTGAATAAGTGTTTAAATAAACAGTAATGATTACACTTCCTTTGGTAATGCTATGCAGACAGAGAACTTTTGTATTAGAAGGAAAAAGAAACACAGAAAGCAAATTCCTCCAATATTGCTTGCCTTGGAAAAGCTTACAAATACTGCTGGCAGAAAGTTTATAGTTCTCTGCAGAGATCCCAGCTGGGTGATTTTTTCCTGTCTCTCAAACACAAATACCATGTAAATTCTCTTAAATTACTTGGTAACTAAGAAAGATATGCTTGGCAAATACCCTATAACTACTTAACACAGTAATTACATATTCTGCATCCAGGTACTAATTATATTGCCTCTCGATTACTCAGTGATTACACTTTGAAGTAATTATCATGACACCTATGTACTCTGGGTGATAAAGTAGCAATAATCCTGTATCCATTCTAGGGGAAATTGGTTTCCCTATAAACACCTTCCTCCAACACTTTGTATCAAAAACAGATCTGGAGATCTCCCAAGGGAATATGCCCTTCCTCCCAGCATATTGGTGGGCTGCAGATCTTCCCCCATTGATCAATACTTGAAGAACTCTGAAAGCAAGACACTCACTTAATGTCAAAGGGAGCCAAAAGTCAGCTGGGCAAAAAGAGTTTGTGCCATGTGGCTAAGCCTGACTTGCTCCCCCGGGGTGACTGATGGCATCAACCCACATGAGACGTACCCAGACATCACACAACCACAGTGCAGATAAACCCCTTAGCCCAGGAACCCAAGGCTCAAAACATTCGCACTTGCAAAGGCACTGCTTATCGTCCTCCCACGATTCAAGTAACCAAATCTTATTGTTAGTACCCGTTCAGCAACTAATTTCTTCAGACGTGGTATTTGGCTATCACTGCTGAATAAATCAGAGGGGAAAAGAGAGGAAAGAATTTTTAAAACAAAGACTGCTGCCACCTACAGCTCTTGCTTGCCTTTCCCATCACCTGAAGCGCATTTCTGATTGTATACATCATTCCAATTCTCCCTACATCCCAGAAAGATGATGCTTTTTAATTGCAGCAAGTGTTAGAGGTTCAATTCTGCCAACCTCTTCAAACCAGCCCTGAAAACTCAGAAGCAACCGGGGCAGCATTTTAAGAGCTCAGAGTTCTGGCACTGTCCCTTAACAACGCTTAAGCAGATGCTAAGAGGTTAACATGTTAAATATTGCCTCTTCCTTGCCTCAACCAAATGAAAAATTTTTCAATTACAGTATTCCCACGGAAGATCCCTACCCACTCCAGTTGGTATAAGCCAGGTCGCAGTCATCACATATCTGCCTGCTCTAAGCTAAGATCACAATTCTTCAAAGTTTTTGTTTTGTGATTACACTGTGCCTGATTCAGGACAGGGGATCCTCTGGGAGATCATGATGCAAATAATAAGTCTCCAAGCTTCTCCCTGCACCATGTTAGAACAACACTCCTCTCCCAGTCCATGGAACAATCTGAGCACTTTTTTTTTTCCTTTTCCTTAATTAAGCACAGGTTTTACCTACAGCTTGTTGAAATAAATGGGAATTTTCCACTGATTTCAGTGTATACAGGGTTCAGCCCCTAGAGTATTTTCCAGCTAAATAAAGTACTCAGGGAAATCACTATGAAAGTATATTAATAAATCTTATGATGAGTTTATTGCATATTGTGGAAGGAGAGGGAAGGAAGAGAGAAACTGCATTCTGCCTGAAAAAACATGCACTTCCCCATTAAAAATACCCTTCCCTCAAGAGCATAATAAGTATCAATGAAAACTGATCAAGTGTGTCCTTCTGTGGAACAAAATTATTTGCTACTCTGCAAAAAAAACCCTGTTACTGGGCTTGTATTTCTGCGCCTGATCACAGCTTTGGTCATCTGGCATCACCACACCTGCAGGACACAGCTCCAGGTAGACATGTCATAGCGTACCTCTGTCCAGTTGCAATCAGCCCCACATCTTGGGGGTTCAATTCCTCCCTTCTTTACACCAGTGGAAGCCAACACACTGCATGGATGATGATGCTATGATAGCACTGTGAAGCTAGATAATCTAGTTTCTACTAGACGCTGTGAAGGTAGATGAACAGGTCAGTCCAGCCCTCCTTGATGTTCCTTGCTCAAATGGGACTATCTTGTTTATATGCCCTCTCCACATGTATCTGCTTCTGTGGTTTGGGTGAGACCATCCCTGACTAAACAAAGGAAGTTTCCAGAGGCAAGATATAATCCACATCTGGAATTTACAGAGGAAGTTCTCCATTATGGACTTTAAGAGGAAACAATTTTCACCCAGGAATGTTTCAGGCTGGAATTCCCCTTAAGAGAAAAAAATAAAGCAAAGCAATCCTATCAGTAGAGATGCACAGAGATATTGTCTCACAAGTGCTTAATTAAGAACATTCTCCTCCTGCTTTGCTGGTCACATCAAATGTAGTAAAAGTTCTGATCACCTTCTTTGGCAAGACCTGGAGAGACTTGGCTGGCTGAACCTGAGCAGCAGCTTCTTCCTGCCCCGAGATGTGCTGTGAGGAGTGGTGAATACTGACGTCTCCTCCTGCACTTGGGCTGACCTCAGCCAACACTCATCCTGCTGGGAAGCCTCATCACTTGCGGCAATGATCAGAGTTGAACACAGATCACATTTTAACCTACTGCTATGCTCTCACTGAGATCTTCCCCCTCCCGCATCATAATCCTCCAGCAAAAAGAACTCCAGACTTGTCCTTAGAAAATAAAATTTTCTCTTTGTGTACCCATCAGCAAGAAGGTGGCACTGCTTAAGCCGCTTGCCACAAGGCAGGTGTAATCCCTGCCTGGGTTCTGTCAAAGCTGAAAGTCCCTGATCAGCTCCCTCTTTAGCAAGCAAAAATGAACGAGAAGGATCCAGCCTATGCCTCTGCTAAATGGATGGCAAGAGGCTCCGTGCCTGGAACACGCTGTTTCACCCTTTGTGTCAAATGCATTTGGCCCTATTAACATTTTATCTGCATGCCAGAGCAAGAGCAGGAGACTTGGCAACCAGTCAAGAATAATCTTTCCTGGCACGCAGTACCCTGCTGCAACAGCTCCGATGAACTTAGGGACAGCTGATTGGCAGCAGGGAAGAGATTGAAGATGGAGATGTGGAAGACAGATGGGGAGGAGGGAGCACGCAGGCCCAGGGCTGGGAGCATAAGATTAAAAGATGTACATGTGCACGAGTACAGGTCTAAATTGTTCAACGTCAGAGGATCCTGAAGTTGTTTCCTTTAGTCACTGGCTTAGTAAATGGCTGGCTGCTGTTCCCCATGTGTCTCCGGTCTCTGAAAATGGAATGTATTAGCATTTATCTGCACAAGACATCTGATCGTTGGTCAGTGTTCACACAGCACTGTGAGAGGAAAAAGCTTCTCCCAGCAAGAAGCTTCTCCCCCCTCCACAAGAACATCCTGAGCACCTTAGCTCAGGAGAAATCAGCAAGTGTCGGTGAGACAGTGCAGATACCATGGATCAGCGCCGATGACGTGCTCGATCTTGGACAAACTGGGTGATGAAAGGGAGGGATTGCTCACACTTCATCATGAGGTTTGGCATGGTCTGGTCAGAGGACTCTGATGGAAAAAGTGCACCATCTTTCTTACTTTCAAGAGAACATCCGCAAAACTTACTCTCAGGAAATTATTTGGTACCTTGGAGTCAGAGTAACAGAAGGTGCAAGTGACCAAATTTGGGTAAGCATCAGGAGTGAAAACAAGTTCCCCTCAGTAGTGGAGGAGTAAAGATTCAATTCCTCCATGGGAAGAAGAACAGGTTAAACATAACATGCACCCAGACATGCAGGCTTCTCTAGGATCCATTTCAGAGACTTGATCCAGGACCTCTTACGTATCCAAACATGAAATTAAAATAGAAAATATACTGTGAACGGTCTCCTGATACATTCAAATACCCTAGCACTGGACTGGATGTGATTAGTTAGTATAATTTCTAGTCACATTAATTGGAACACCTAGAGTTTCAAAAATAGCTCTGCAAGTGCACTGCTTAAACAGCTTACGGTATTACCAGCTAAGGCAAAAGGGAGGGATGAAGAAGCTAGTGATTAAAAGCTATACTTTAATGAGACAGCAGTCCAAATTTTACAGAATTCAGCAGGGTTGATGGTGAGGAACACCCAAATTAAAGTAGCAAAACCACACTACAAAGCCAAAATGAGGTGAAACATTAGCGTCAGGTGTGCAGACTCTCAGCCAGAACAGCTGGGTTGTCAGGTTGGGGGACAGCAGCAGTGTGGTAACAGGAGGGTCACCAGCCACGTGACTCCCTGAATTCATTAGTGTAATGAGCATCACACCAGGAAACTGCAGTAGAAGCCAAAATGTAGGAGGAGAAAAGGAAAAACAAAAGGGAGCTTGGGAGAGCAAAGAAAAAGAGGAGTCCATATAATGAGGACAGCTAGAAGTCAAAGCACACCTGGCCTAGCGCAGCATTTTCCTGTTTCCTAAGGAAACCACAGTTACACAGTCACGCTGCGCGTGCGTCTGCCCTATCTGCCCTGCCCATTTCAACTCAATTCTACACAGTGGCGCAGTCTCAAGATACGAGCATCCCGTGTGTTTTGCAAAAACAGGAAGGCAGGGATGGTCTGGGAGCAGCTGGGCTGCAGCGGGGTTACGGAACATGCAGCCCTCAGATATTCCTTATTAGTCCTCAAAGAAGCCCCACAAGATGTTTGACTCCTGTGTTTGGTTGCTTGTGGAACAATAGCTTTTCTTTACTATGATTTCTCTGAAGTTATGCTGCATCCCTGTGGCCTCATGCAGGGGATAAGAGACTCAACTAATCTACACCTTGGGAATCCTCAACAGTGTGAGGAGTCATAGCATGCTGCTGCCAGAGGACTTGCTAAGCCATGAAAGTGTCAACATATGAAGTCGAAAAAATTACCACGTTCTCCCAAATGAGTTTTTCCTGGTGAATTACTAATGTTCCAGCATAAGGGCAACAGAAAATGTCTATCTTTAATTTCTTTTTCTTACTGATTTATTCACAGCATGGAAACATAAGCATAGCACAACAGTATGGTCAACTCCCAAATCCCCATTCTTCTTATAAATCAGGGAAGTTACTTTTTTTTTTTCTAACCCAAGGAGGTATCAGAATCAGTTTCAGCATGTGAAAGCGTGGCTTAGAGCACCCATCAACTTCAGAGCAAAGCAAGTACACTTCACACCTAAATTACCTTTGTTAGCATGCAAGGGAGCACATAGACAGACTCCACCAATCTGAATCCTCTTCTCAACACAGCAAATTCAATCCAAACCCTGCAAACTAAGTTTCTGAGAAAAGAAAATGTAGGTCCTTACCCCATCCCTAAAAAACCTACTTGAAAAATGAATATATTTATCGTCCTGGTGAAACAGAGTAGCCCGTTGTGCTTATTTCCTGTCTTGCAGCACAACCAGTTTCTTGGCTGTGTACTTCAGCATGAAGGTCCCACATCAGTTATGTTCAGATGGGAGGCAACTTAGAAAACACACTTAAGCCTAGCTTGCAATAGACTCTCCTCAGCATGCCTTTTGGCTGCTTCTCCAGCCACCTTGCCTCTGTGTTAATTTATTTGTCCTTGCCAGTTCTTCAAGATGCAACTCTGTCCCATTCAGTGATTTTCCTGTCTAGGTTGACTTGAGGAGAAGGTCTGGAATAACAGCAAAAGACGAAAAGTTCCTCAAAGGAGGAAGATGACAAGGAGCTCAATTCAGTTGGCCTGAAGCTTTTTTTCATACCCTACTAGTGTGTAATGAATCTGCATCTTCCCACTGCAACTGCAGGCTCATAAAGATCCAGTTCAGTGTTTCCCTTTTATTCATACTGATGATAATACAACTAATTGTAGTCTTCCTGCCCACTGAAAATTGAACGAAGAAGGAAATCTGCATACTGACTGAACATGCTGCCAGGGAGAATAATAAATGAAAATCAAAGGCCTGGTTCCCAGATGACTGTATGCAGAAGAACCAGCTTGCATGAGAATTCACACTTTCAATCACCACTGGAAATCTGCCGTTGATGGCATTTTTCTGGTGAAAATGACGCTAGCATTTGATCTTCCCCAGAAGAAAATCTGTGATGTTCAAGAGCCCACAAAATCGTGCCCCTTCTCAAAGTGCCCAGGCAGCGAGGCCAGGAAGAACCCAACTTCAGATGTGTGAATTCCACATACAGCATCCCTTGATATCAGCCTGATTTATGCAATGACTTCCTGAAAAAGATATAATTATGTAGATTGGGATTATTTATTTACACAGCCCTGTCACATTTGGAATGAAACCGGAGCCCCCGATCTGCTCAAATTCCCTTGCACAGCAGATGTAGAGGTTCCCTGTCAGAAGAGGTAGAGCATGCGCCTGTCACACCGGCTCTCTCTGGAAGTGAAAGGACATTATTCAGGCATGAATCACTCGAATCAGGGCAGTGTCTGTCCCAAAAGCCTCCTCAGCTCTAAGCCAGTCTGCACTGCTGCTGTCGGTCACGACAGCGGCAGCCACGGTGGTTTTATGGGTAGGATTTGGAAGCACGGCTCCCTGCAGTCAGCCGCATGGACGTGCTGGAGACATATCATGCCAGCCCATGGCAGTCTGACAGCAGCCTGGTGTTTGCCTGGTCTTTCAAGAGAAAACCAGAATAAAACAATACTACAGCTCCGATGCAAGTTTCACAATAAAATAGCAGGAACAGCACTTGTATCTCATCGCCACTTCCTAAAAGCAACACGACCAAATGCTGGTGCTGTTTTTCCCCACGTAAAATGATTTCTGGAGTGTCTCTCTGCTAGTTTTTGTCAAGAGGTCACATGTACAACCTTTCCAAAAGTCCTCTGGAGCCACCTTCCTCACCTAATGATCTACATCCTGCCGTGGGATGGTTCAGAAGTGAACAGGACACTCTTCACTTTACAAGCCTATAGGATTTCCCCATTAGTACAATTGCACCAGAGCTACCAATTCTCCTTACTTCTGAAGAGTCAGGGCTGAAGCAGGGAGGCAACTGGAGGTGAAGTTCCTGATCCAACAAAATGCAATGCTTTCTTAAGACATCTTGAATGGAAAAGGTGTTCTGCATGATACTTGAGTCTTCTTTACACCCTTTTGATCCCTCTGCCCATCATCCAGGGCATGCTGGACAGAGCAGCTATCAGACTGTTGTGATTTATGCTGCTCAAAACCAAATTTTTGTGATTTCAACAGTCAGATTTATTGGATTGCAGACTGGCCTGGACATTCCCTTCCAGCTTTCTGGTCATTTATACAAGACAACATGTATTTAACTCTTTAGATCAGCTGTGTCTCCTCCTTGCATCACTGGAGCAGTGCCAAGGGGATGGAGCTGAGGCTACAGCCTGACCTTACACATTAAATACAAGCCACAAGAGTTGGTAAACTATTTGTGTCTACAAGGTGGCCTGTACCTGCTGGAGAGGAGCAATTAGATGAGCAAGTATCCAGAGAGCTACAGAGACAGAGGAAACTGGATATATTTGGAGGTGTTGGAGTAGTCGTCTTCACAAAGTATGATAATTACATTTCTCATTACCTTTACTTTCCTCCCTACAACCCAGTGAAGCAAAAGGGTGAAAAGCAGGGTCAGAGCAAGACTGAAGCACAAGACTCTCAACAGGGAGGATGTGTTGATCTCACGCACAACCTGCCTGCACTCAGGAGGGCAACTTCATCTTGGGAGCCGGGCTCCTGCGTCCACTGACTGCCATTATCCCCCATCCCCTCGGGTATTTGCTGCCCGTGGGCACGCTTGCAGTCTGTTGCTAATTTCGACTTGTCTCTCCAGTTCACTCATTTGCCATGGGGGGTGATTAACAAACAGAAGAAAAGCAAAACTAGAAAGGAATATTTTTTTACTTGGTGCTGGACAGAACTCAGGCAGGAGTGGGACATCCTCTGATGGTATCTTTCTGGAACTAAAAGATCCACCTAGTCTCTTCCCATGTACAAACATGGGTGAGGAGAGGGGGACCACACTTTCTAGTAGCTAAGAGTATTCCTTTGGCCTTCAGCCCAGCATCAGGGCTATAATCAGGGTCAGAAAACGGGCCAGTATTGGTAGCCATCTGTAGAGGACATGCTTCTATCCACCTGAGAAGGTGGCACCTACCTGGCATCCTTCCAGTCGTACTCCTTTCCCCCCTGAGGGCTTACTGTCTCCTCCATAAAATTCTCATCACGACAAATTTTGAGCAGCCTGTTGTGACAAGATCGTTTTGAGTGCTGCGTGCCCAGCGCCAGCCCGCCCCAGCAATGCTGCGGGTCAGGGCTAACCCGCCGCTGGCTCTGGCTCGGATGCAGGAGTGCCTGCTCCTGCCTTGCCCCTGTCCTCCCTGGGCGCATAAACATTTCATCTAACCGCAGAAATGACAACACAAACTTCCTTTCCTGGAAGCAGATGGCGGGGGGGGGGAGACAACCGCTACAAAACCTGTTCATAAAACTAGCTTCTCTGAAGATGGAAGTACATAATTTCTGATGTTTCCTGGCAAATTTAGGGAATGATTTTTAACGAATGGAAAAGTGATTTATTTCTTCACTGTTGAAATCTTTTAATTCACTATTTACCCCCAAAAAATATATTTTCTGGCAATTTGTCGTACATTTTGATTCAACATTATATAGAGATTTGTTTTTATTTTGGAACCAGAAGATGGGATGTTATTAAAAATTAAATTCAGATTAAATGACCTAAAATAAAACACAATCTTTCATTTTGGGTGAAATCAAATCCTTCAGATAGACCAAACTGAGTATTTATGAAAGGTTTTCACTGTTACCTCCAAAAAAATTCTGTTCACTTATCAGCATAAGATTCTCCTTGATTCTTCTCACTCAGAACCAAAACTCTGTCCTTTTTAATCAGCTCTTGTTAGATATTGTTTTCTCTTCCCACTTGCATAGAATACAATGCTTACTTGGAAGAGGCATGAATTTGTTGGTAGCACATCAGTCTGGAGAACGAGAAAAGGTTTGAAACACTGTTGGAGAAACAAGCCTGCAGGAAGACTTTCTGAGCTGATACCGTCACAGGCTGGTAGAAAAGTAGTGAGTGTGCAATGAAAAAAACCCATAAAATAAAGGCAGGAAAAGAAAAAAAAAAAGCAGAAGAAAAATCACAGGAAAAAGCCATGCAAAAACTTTAAAAGCTCAAAACATTTCAGCTATATGCTTGGACCCAAGGGGATTTCCTAAGAAGAAATGCATCTGAATGGGACATTCAGAACTCCCTCATGAGAGAAATTCTGCATTGTGGAACATTGTATATTCTTTTGCCAGAATACTGATTTGTATGTGACCTGTACACAGAGCAGTAAAACTTTTATGCCGTCTTTCATTGTGTGTTTTATCCCAAGAGGGGAGTAGCTAGCAAGCTTAAATTGTTAGCTATCTGCCAACACTTTTAATAAAATAATTCCTATCCTCATGAATATACGTCATCACAGTTCCATTATTCTGAGCCAGTTGTAATAAACTAATCTGCAGAATGATTTCCAGGCACCAGCAGCTAAAGAGAAAATAAATTTCTCCTCTTTTCTTACGTTTCTCTCTCTCTCTTTTTCTCTCTGAATGATAGACAGACAGATATCCACCTTGGTGACTAGGATATTCCTTCCTATTTTTTCTCGCAATATAGCAGTTCAAAGCAGATCTCATCAGAAGCTGGTAGATGGCTACTGTATTTGGGATATAATTGTGTCTATGCTTTCTGCAGACAGACACTCTTGCACTGATCTAGTCACAATGGAAATTAGTTTTGTTGAGGGCTTCTTCCCTCCCAGTGGACGTACTGGGAACCTTATCCTAAACTCAGTGTACAGTCTCCATGCAAGATGGTCATGCTGGTGTTGATGCAGCTCCAGGAGGGTGTTTTTTGCTAGTTCGCCAGGGCTGGCTGAGTGATTGGATTATTTTATTTGTGGATCAGCCCTGAAGTTACCATCACAAGCCTTCATAACCAAGCAGTTCTCCAGCCACGAGGGAAGGAATGATTTTTACTCCAACAAATCTGGACTGCATCTGCACTGAGAGCAAAGGCGTTAGTAACGGAACACGTAACCTAATAGGCATCCAGTCAATCCCTCTGTCTCTCTCCCTGGAGATGGCACAAAGTCATCTTGGCGGAGTAGAGGCTGCTGCAAGTGAAGAATGATGTGCGTTAACACTGCAGAGATTAGATGTCACGACCAAAATGCCAGGGGCAACAGCAGTCTGCAATCACAGTGCTTCGACTGAGCCATGAATGGAAGACCAGCCCTGCAATAACAAGGGGGTGCTGCAGACATCTTCTGAGTGACTTGACAAGGCAGTGTGGGAAAACCCCTGTGCAGCTTTTCCCAGATGTCTCGTTGCCTCTAACTAGCACTATCAGATTCTGACTGTCTTGAACGAAACAGCACTTGTCTTGCTCCTTCTGCTGCTTTGCTGTGTCCCAGCCAGATGACGCAGAATGCGCCAGTCAAGAGTGGAGAAGCATTATGGTTGCCTAGGCAATGCCTTTGCCACGAACAATAAATAAAATAAAAGACAACGCGTTTAGGTTAACAGCATCCAGGGGTCTGCATTACACTTGCTACCGCAATAACTCCCTACTGAAAAGCCCGCTCCTCCCTTGACACGTATGTGTGCGCACACACACAAATGCCGGTGCATTCCTCCTGCCTTTCGCTGTGGGAAACTGCCTCCTCCAGCTCGCTCACCATGTGAAAGAGAGGGAGAAGAAAACACATCCAAAACCTCATTCAAACAAGCCCACTCCTTTCTGCATCTTCACAAATGACTGACAAATCGTGGGAGGAATCCAAGACCCTAAGACAATGAGTTTGAGTCTCTGGTATTATGAACCGCTGCAGCGAAACCTCTTATTTAAACATAAAGGGAAGTTGTCTTACATACACGTATCAAAACAAAAAGCAAGCCACCAGCCCACCAACCTGCTCAGAGTGGGTTTCTATCAAAGGAAGACACTGCAGACCAGCACTCGCTGCGGGCAGGCAGCCACCGGCTGGCCCAGCCTGATGGCGTTGCTCGTTTTTCACTCTGACACCACTGCAGGCTCCACAAGGCTCCTTGACTTGCAAGGTGATCAGAATATTGAGTACGATACTGCAGTAGCGAGCCTGGCACCCAGCACGGCAGCAGAGCGACTACCTCCCTCCCCTCCCCACCCCCTTTCTCGCTCGCATCCAAGGAAAAAAGGAAAAAGAAGGAAGAACAAAACCCCCCCATGACAACGAGATTCCCGGCATCCAACACCCCCTCGTATATCTTCAGAGAAGGGACCTTGGCTCCATTGTTTCCAATCCTTCAGCTCATTTCACAAATGCCAGAATGTGTCTGTCGGTCCCCATCCCCACGCACTCATACCCTTTTTAATATGCATGCTTTTGCTACGGAAATGTAACCCCGGCAGTACATTGTAATGATGGTTCTGCTGCAGGGACACTGCAGTCCTCCTCTGCCCATTACTATGCAAATAAAATTCCTGGAGAGAGCAATAAGTCATCATCTACCCCACATGATAGAGCCCATGGCTTGGACCAGCTGCTAGGGTCAGATCCTGCAGTGGGACCCAGCCTTATTCTCCACACTCCATTTGCTCTCAAACCCTTGACCCCCAGTACCCATCCACAAGGTGGGAGCAACACTGTCTTGATTGACAGCCTAAAATCCCACCTTAAATCTGAAACCACTCCTAACTAATACCAACAAAAACCCATGGAGGTTGAGTTTTAGTCAAGGAAATATCGCCAGGCTTGAATGTCAAAGGACATGGATTAACTGATGCCACGAAACGCACCTGAAAGGCACATCATCTATGAACCTGTTGCTTGCCCTACTCCTGCTACTGATCTTTTCTCCCAGCTACCACCTCTCCCCACTCTGTCCTTGGGTCTCTTGGACCATTTCTCCTGTCCAATCTCCTGTCTGGAATATTAAGCCACAAGCTTCATTCCTGCCTGTAGCCCTACTGTAATGAAGGGTGAGTCATTAAAAACACCTTCATAAAACTTCCCTTATGCTTGTGAGCTTCTTTACCTCATCCAGTCAGGCAGGTTGCATGCAGAACCGATTACCTTTCTTATTTCCAAGATTTCTTAAGAACTCATGTACCATATTCAGGATGAGAAAGTCAGTGAAATTCAGTCCTACAAGGGTTAAAGGTCCAATGGCCTATTTTCATTGTAGTTCTGAGACACCGAAGCATCCTGCCTAATCAGGTATCTTCAGGATACTTAAGTATACTCTCTGATCATCTTAGTTCTTTTCATTTATTGATTTTAACTAAATAAGATGTCTCTGAAAAGCATTTAAATTTACATAAATATTGTGGAGAAAAGATTTCATGCTGCTACCTGCTAACTAATCAGTTACACGCTAGCAAAACCAGCACTAATAGCACAGCAGAGGTGTGATTCTCTCCCCCTCCCATTTGTATTACTTCTGGATAACTTCTTATCGATCAGCTGAATGACACAGCAGAAATTTCCATTTCAAATTAAAAAAAAAAAATCATTTGCTGATTGAGTTTTAGAAAACGTTTGTAGTAGGTTTCAATGTCAAAAAGACATCATTTCACTAACCAGTTCTGACTCAAGAATATGAAACTAATGCATTCTGTTGTTATTTCTTTCAGAAGCAAATGAGTGTTAGAAAAAATAAGATTGGAAAAATAGATCATTGTTATAAATATCTGACAGCAGATATTCTGAACATATAAAATATCTCTCTGGTGGGAGCTGGGGATTGACAGCATAATCAGCTCTCTCACCACTCTGCCTTTCTTTGACAAAAGGTGTGTTTGTGTGCACTACAGGTCTCCTCCTTCCCTCAATCCTTCCCACCCTTGGAGTTGCTCAGGAGAGCTCATTGCTGCCTGTGGTGAATCAAACTGTGTTATCATTAGGGTCAATGTGTTATTGAGTTAATTAAATGTCACAGGTTTGATAACATTAATTAGAAGCATATTAGACTAATCTGAACACGCATCCTTCACAAAACCTGAAAAATAAGTGCTGATTCTTTCATCTGGGTAGATTTTATTTGCTGGAAACGCTTCATCCATCCACCCATTACCAATACTCAATGCATTTTGTACATCCTAAGGTAGTAGGTTCTTCCTCACTTTTTCGTTCTCTACCAGAGTCTAGGAAACGCACCATTCAGCTGTGTCCCATGTTTGGGAGCTCAGGTCCCAAGGCAAGGTTGGACCCGTGCTTCCAGGACATGGCTTTCAGCACGTCATACTCTGCAAGTCAATGACAGGAACTTTAGGCTGTGGGTTGTCTGTGGTACACGGCCTGAGACCCTCACAAAGTCATCATGGAGATTAACGTTGTCCAAGTTTGCGTAGTTCAAGGATCTATTCCTGTTCCTACTTAGCATGAATTTCCACCCCTTGAATTTGAAATGAGGGAACGTCCTAAACCAAAGCAAATCTCAGCTCAAAAAATCCACGCCTTATTAACTATGGACAAGACAATTTTCTAAGCCAGGTACTGCACTACCCATAAATTCCTATACACCTTGCAGACCTTTTCTTAGAGAATACTGCATTTCTCCTTAACCCATCAATCATCTCTTATTTCACCTCCCCCATGGCAGGTTAGTGCTCACCAACACAGCCATCTTCTCCATTTCAGAAGCAATCACAAGAATTTCCTTCTGAGGAATACGAGCCCAAAATTTATTTGCCAGGTTTCACTTCAGGATGTCTCATGCTCTCTTGAAACCCTGATGTTGCTGTTCTCCTATTACATATTGGAATGACATTTTGCATCTTATCAAGAGTCTATTTAGCCATTTGTTACTGTATAAGAGACATGAAGCAAATAAAGGACATCCTCCACAATACAGGACAGGTGGGCACTCTAGGTGTGAACCACTGGTCATATGTTTACTAATAACTGCTGGGCTGCTTCTCTTACATATTCACTTACATGAGGTTTTCCTTATTTTTGGAAACCAGTCTAGCTGAAGAATAGACACAATCACACCTGATTAAGTTCTCCACACTCTGAAAGAGAAATAACTATAGTAAAATAAGATAGAAACAACCTTCATCTCTTCTCTATTCCCCTGCCAGCTGGCTGGAGCCTGAACTGCAATCCACACTTGCAGTGGACTTTTTCATGAGAGCCTATCATCTTTTGTTTCTTCATCACCATGACATTGTTAGCTTGCTGAGATTCCCTTGTACACTGCTTTATTGTTTTGTCTCAAAGCACTGTGTCATATGTCTGACACATGAGGCGTCCCACAGCATCGTTCACTAGACTTGACCTTGGCTTTAAAAAAATGAGGGGGAGTAAGTGTTCCTGAAAGCTATGGCTGAAGAGGAAGAGAGAGAGAAGAAAAAAAAGAGAGGTTTATGAGAACTTTTATCAGGCAACAGTATAAAGCATGCCATTTGCTATTAAAATGATAAACTGAAATAGTTTCCAGAGATAAAGACTATGACAAAATTCTGTTATTAAGTGCTATAGCATTGTTCTTGGCAGTAGCATACACTGAAAACAGTGTAGCTGTGATAAAATGAGGGGCATAAGAAAATTTTCACTGACCTTGCTACAAACAGGAACAACAGAGCAATACAGACAATAATATCACAATTTTGGCAATTCTCTACAATATTTAAATGAGACTTTGGATAACATCATGAAATTGTGTAAATCGGTGCTTCATTGTGTGAATGGTAAAAATCAACACTTTTACTTTAAAATTTGACAATAATATGACTGTTGGGAGACCATCAGAAAAATTTATTCAGCCTGAAAAATGCATCCATACGCTTGTGGGATGAGGATTTCATGGTTCCTCTGGTGTCTTCAGAGAACCACTGGCTCTAGTGAAAGATGGAAAGATTATTTTTTTTAAAACAAGAGAGAAAATAACCAGGGAAGGGAGAAACTATAAACTAATATTCTTATCACAGAAAGAAGAACATACCATACTGAGTGGCAAACAAAAACCAGGTTAGTCAAGTGTTTCGTGGCCAGCAGTTTTCAACAGGAAATATTGGGGAAGTGTACAACTGTCCAAGCTCTGTATAGGCAGGTATGCATGGGTTTATTTAAATTAAGAGAAGGAAGAGCTTGTCAGAAAAAAATACTTACAGCAAGTTGTTTTAACTAGAAGACGCTAACTTTGTTCTAAAAAGTTTTAAATAGAACATGTTCTATAACAAGACTTCTTTACATATTCCAAACGAGAAGGAAGTTTTAAAAAAAAAAAAAAAAAGTCAAGCAATAATTTGAAAGGGGATCACTGCCCAGGGCTATAAATACATTCAAAGACAGAAGAAAGAGCTAAAGCAGTACATACAACAAATGTCAGATTTGCTTTTTACAAGAGCAATTACCCACTGAAGCAATTTATCTACAGCTTTGTGGAGATATCTTTCACTCAAAGTCTTTAAACCAAGGTAGGATGATCAGACAAAGGTTAGAGGCCCTGTGCAGATGTAACGGAGTGCAACTCTGCACTCTGTAAGCTGGCAAGATGAAAGAGTTGAGATTAAATGACTCATGATCATCTTCTAACCTTAAAATATGTGTTTCCCAGACTCTGTGCATTATAGGTTTTGCTGTCTTCCCCTTTTCTAGGTGGGCTAGAGTCATCTGAGCCACAAAACATCACTGAGAAGACAGTGGTGTCTCAAAGTTGCTGGACTGCAGTTCCCTCCTCATTATTGCCTTTTGCTTTGGAGTTTCTCTGCACAGACCAGCTGCTGCTTTGTTACTTTTCTCCATATTGGGAATCCTCAGTGACCACAAACTTTCTTTTGCTTTCACTATAAGGTGCTTTCCCATAACTATTTTGCATATAGAAAAATCCCAGCATATCTGATGTTCTTTGGACACGTCAAAACATAAAAAACTGAGAACCAGGTCCAGCAAATCAGAGGGACAGCTCGGCAGCAAAGGTGTAAAAGGAGCACTCAGGCATGATGGGCACTTCTAGTGGAGGAGGGTGAGCAGTAGATCCCCAAGGATCAGTGCTAGAGCCAGTTTTGTTCAACATCATCTTATTCAATGCGTTTGGTGACAACTTTAGAAGCCCTTCCAGTTCTTCCTGCAGTTCCCACAAACAAGTCTGCAGTATTTGGGGGTGGAATGTGAACAACAAGCTGTACCTTGCAGGGTCTTCACACTTTTGCAATAAGCCACGATTGGACTGTACATTACTTGAAGAGAGGCGGTTTCCTTTTCTACTTGTCTCTAAGTTAGCACTCAGTTCTCAAAATGCTTGCACCAATGGCTAGAGAAAGAGCAACTCTTCAAACATCAAGGACTAAATAATGTTAACATCTGCATCATTTAGCTGCTGGTAGAAGACAGATTTATAGAAGTGGCAAAAATTACTAGCATTAACTAACATGACTGCATGCTGGTTTTTATTTGTGTTGGTGTATGGCCACAGAGCAGGCTCTTTCTCTGTGGGGTCCATACCAACACATAAGAAGAGATGATCACGGCCCAAAAGACCTTATTGAGAGAGGACAGCCTAATCTATGAGTTGGATTCTTGCTTTAGGAACGCTCTGTCTCAGGAGGAGTAAATTCACAGTTCCCCACCAGCTCTGTACTAAACAACATTTGTGATAAAGGGGATCTTTAAAGGGAACTGCAAAGATAGTAGTAGATTTGTCTGTGTTGGCAGGGGCTGCTTTTGCATAGAAGTGGATAATGAAGGTATTGATTAAAATGCAATAAGAGGGTGAGGGGAGGTCAAGGAAGGTGGTTCTTATCGTCTGGTCATGGGAGAAGGCACTGCTGTGGCTGACACAACCTGCCTGTCTAGTCTTCCTCACAGTCATTCTTACTAGAGCTGGATAAAAATCCCTCTTAAAAGGAAGATCACACCAAACCAGAGCTGTTGTCTCACCTCATGCACACCTGCCCCCTCATCACCCCTGGGCCACAGCACTAGTGTCACCTCCCAAACACCATGAAAATTGTCAGGGTCTATTTGGTTCAGAGCTCATCGGGCAGGAAGGGGAGGGAGGCAGGAACAGTGGTGTGTGAAGCCAGTGTTTTACCTGGCTAACATGGCCCAGATTTGTTCAAAACTAGGCTTGCTGGAAAGTTCACCAACCTTTCAACAAGCCTTGCACAAATAACCTGACAAGCCTGCCCTTAGGTTAGACTTCCACTGCAGGAACTGCCATTGCCCTCACTGCTGTAGTTTATTAGAAGATTAGCCAGTGCTTAACTGGCAGTGCTTAGCTTAAGGCAGTATTTAATTAGCAATTAAACTAACTGTTTAGCAAAAAAGAAGGTAATCATAAGAATCAGGAAAAGAAAAGAGTTACCCTCTGAGGTAACACATATGGTCCCCTCAGAGCCAGTCAAGTGAAGATGCGGGGCCAAACATCAATGACCTTATTCAATCAAGAAAACCACAGGTATTAACAGTGCTGGAGGTTACCTGGCAGCTTGGAAATGCAAGGCGTGTGTCTGAAATAAGAGGCTGATGTGCTTGAGAAGTCTCATTTTGATATTGCCCTCCCATGCCTGCCCTGCTACAGCTTGCTTTTTTTTTTTTTTTTTTTTTTTTTTTTTACAGTTATTCACTGCCTCTCTCAAACAAATGGTAGGAAAGACAAATATCCAGACTGATATCTGGAGCCAGTGAAAAGGTTCAGAATGGCAGTAATAGAAATGAATGTTTTCACATCTTTCAGAGCAGATAGCAAGTAAATCTAAGCAAACTACACACATTGCCATCACCCTGTCAAGGCTAGACCCTCCCCTGGTCAAACTGGAAGCAGGTCATTTGCACTGACAAACAGTGAGCTTGTGCAATACGTTTCTATGAAATCACTAGCATGATTCACAGTAACTTCACAATCTGGCCTCAGAAGATCAGTCGAAATGGCCTGTCCTATCCTTAATGTCTTCTGCAGCCTCTGAAAAGAAATACATACTGGGAAATGAGCTTTCAAGAACATTTCCAAGCTACACAAATACCTACAATCTACTCTGACCTTCACTGAAAACTTGCTCTCAGGGAAGGAAAATTATATCTTTTAATTTTTTCTAATGTTCTGGTTTATTGTTTTTGCTCCTTCTTATGCAATATAATTAAAATGATGTCCTCAGAGTTGGAGGATACTTACGATAAACAGCTTCTGTGGAAGCTGAACAACTGAGCTATAGGTACTTAATCAGCTGGAGAAGATGTTTATTGCTGCATATGCTCTGCTACTGTGAAAACTAGCCCTTAAACACTCAGTTTCTAAACAAGAGAAAATAAAAATCCAATAAGAACAAGTTAAGGTCCTTGACACACTATAGGAAAGTGAGGGCGAGAAAGAAGGATTGTCTCTTGCACAACAGGAATAGACTTAGGTCAGTTAATGCATTGTAGAATGAATTACTAGTGATAGATGAACCACAGGACACATAAAATACTGATTTTCTTCCAGTAAGTGTCCATGTATAGAGATCTTTAAAGCTGCAAAATTTCACACTCCAACTCTCCCAGTGCTGACTGCTTCAGAGCTCACATAAAACCTACAGGCTGCAACACAGCTCATACGCCTCCCTGTAAGAGGGCCAGACACAGTTATTTCAGTGGCTGAAGAATACAATTTAAATCAACACAAAGGGTAGAAGAGCAGATGTTAGCTGCAGTGATAAATAATTGGGAAACACGTTGAGGGCCAAATGTTCAAGAGTCCACAAGTACAAAATGAGCCTTATACTTAGCAACTGAGAACTAAGACACGAGAAGAGTTGATGCCTAGTTTTGCCTCAAGAAGTATAAAGAATCACATGGCTCTAAACCTTTTGAGGTCCCTCCTCTCATGTACAAATAATCCAATGTAATTTCCTGGGCTGCTTGGATTTCGCAGGATTATACAAAGCTCGTCAGTGCTACTGTGACATGCAATCTGCAGATCATGCACAATTTCATTCAGTGGGATTGAACTGGGCAAAATTACATGACTTCAGGAAAGATGGCAATTAAGGGTACCTGGAGGAGAAACCTGGAGAGCTGTAACCCATCTGCAGGTGTTCTGCGTTCTTTTCATAGGGGACCTTCCGAGCCATTCGGTTAATGGTGTCTCTGAATCAGGAGTTCACTTCTGAGCACATCAAGCTTGCACGTAGAAATCCTGCAAGGCTCAGTTGGGGCAGACAGTTCAGGAAGGCTGGCCTTTGGTGTCTGCAATTTTATGAATCAGCTCCTGTATAATTAGCCAATTTTTACCCTATGTATCTTTCCAGGGAACCGTTTTTATATCTTCTTTATTATATATTTCTGTTAGAGCCCTTAAGTTGAATAAATTACATTATTAACAACACTAATAGCAACTGAGTGGGTGGTTGGTAGGAATTTCATTTGGCGTGCTGCAAATTACAGTTAGAGATGTGTTTTAAGTGTTGATAAACACAAGCAGAGGACTCCTACTTTGCTAGAGAAATCATTTCTTCCTTTCTCTCCTCTTGTGACTGAGTCTGAAACATTACAAAATTATTTCTCTCTGCAACGTGCAGCCCAATCCATGCACCTTGTCTCTTCCTTCAGCTTTGAAATGCAGACATAAAGCTTTTGTACTTCCACCTATCTTGCTTCTACTGAGCTACTGCACACCTAGATATAGCGACCCACTGTAAATCCTCAGGAGTAAATTGTTCTGAATTAGAAAAATATGATACAAAGAAAGGGAGAACATTTGATTTCTTTGGGCACCAGAGAAGAATTAACTCATGTCCGTAACACAAAATAAGCACCTGGTTAAGGATTGCCTGTGATAAGGAGGCAAAATAAACCTGCCAGAGGAATCAAAGCACCAATCACAGGATTTTATTGTCCCCAGCTGTACAAATTAACAAACACATTCTTTCAGATATCACACAAAAAGTAGCAGAACAATCCTAAGGACTTCGGCATTAAGGACAAGTAACAGGTCTGCACTAGGAACACACACACAGACATCCCTTATCTTTTTCTTTTTTTTTTTTTTTTTTGAGTTAAGAATGTTGAAAGAATATGCTTGAGACCAAAATGCAGCACTGATAGAGGTGAGAAGCATCGATGTAACATGAAGAGAAACAGCAGCATCAAACTGTCTGCAGTTTCTGTTACTAAACCACCTAAAACATGGCAGGAAATGCTTTTTTTCTTTATTTTTTTATGAATTCATTTAAGTCCTCTTTGTGTCCTGTCATATTTAAGGGTACTCTAAGTCAAGAAACTCACAGGCGGGCATGTTTTTAGGACAGATACCTTTCAGACAGACAGCAAAGAAAGCTTCCAGACAGCGCTTTCTGAACTTGTCAGCAGAAACATTTGCAGTGGAAATTTTATTTCAAGAGCTGTATGCGTTCGATCAGAGAACAGAAGCAGGTCTGTGTGAGCTGAGCAACCAGAGTGCAGCCTAACAGTTTCAGTACTACATATACAATGAGGCAGACTGGTACAAAAACAGTAAACTGTTTGCAAACCACATCAAGCACAAATAATCATAAAGGCAACGTGGTTGGTCATGGATAAATCATTACTGAAAGCTTTCACCTACAGGAAGATGGAGATCTAGGCTCTTACAAAATATTAGCGAGAAAGTCTCACTGAAATCACAGAAACAATTTCTTCCTCTCCTCAGCATCCGCATCCTGCCAACCAAAGTAAGTTCCCTGCTTCAATATTATTTAAGCTGGAAGGGCCGAAGCCTGACGGGAATAGAGTACTCTGACTCCCCATCCATCAGTTCATATAAGCACATGCTCGGTTTTAACCACTGAGTGATCACAAGGGACTGCCAACTTGAGTGTGCTTTACTACATCAGGACCAGAGCATCAGCACCTTGCAGGACCCTCAAGACTGAGCCTCCACCGAATTTTTGCTTTGAGTCACATTCTGGTCCTGGAAATACACCAGCAGCTCTGGCTTTCTGTTGGCTTATTCAGACATCAAAACTCCCTGACAAATCTAAAGTGCTGCCTTCTCAAACAAAATCACTACCACCACACTATTGTACTGTAATCCCCTGGGGTGCCAACCATGAGTAAAAATCCAATTCAAGGATTTTCACTGGGAGATGAAAGGGTTTCCCTCAAACTCACCCCATGTTCCTTCACCTCCGGGCAGGCACTGAGTAACTCTGAACAGGATTTTGCATGGAATGAAAGGAGAGAAAGATGTAAAGCCCCAGTGGTTGTCTCCGATGAAGGTTCACACAGGGAAATGAAGGACATGAAATATGACAGAAGAGAGGGAAATTATAAGAGAAAAAGCCTTTATTATCCTAATAACAAAAATACATAATCCACCCAGTCTTTTGTTCTGGCGCAGAAGGACATTTCCCCTAAGGGACAACAACTAGAAAAAAGAGATGCAGAAACAGAGGAGAAAAATTATTGAAGACGACCGAGGAAAACAAAACCTCTTTTTCTCATGCAAGTTTACAGCAGAACAAGCTTCACAAGCTCATTACTAATTCTCATACTATCAGGAAGCATTTTGGAAACATTTTTCATGGAAGAGCAGACCCTCTTCTGCCAAATCCCATGGGTTCTGCAGGACTCCCCTGGCCACGAAGCTACTCTAGAAAACTAATCGCAAAACTTTCTAGCAAGCATGGGGGCATATCTGCCCAAATTTCTATCTTTGATGGCATATTTTGTTTAGAGAAGTGGAGTTCTGTACCTGCTGGAGTTTTTTGGTCAAAGGTTTGGGAAATTGCAAATGTGTTAACCAAAGAAAGGTTCTACATGTCTGGGAGGTTTATAAATAACGCAGACTTTGTGCGCAACTCCTCTGTTTAACCTTTTCTCTTTCCATTGTCCCTTTCAAACTGCTTTACCTCTGTTCCTAAACGTTGCCCTAAATAGGTGCCTTCTTGAGGCTGTTTGTATAATAACAACTGATTTCGCTACAGATCTTGCTGTCTGAAAGCCTGTCACTCCGCTCTGAGCGTCCTGCCCCATTCAATTTGCAGCGAAGGCAGACCACCTAATGTACCCAACTGCAAATCAACCAAGTGTGTCATTCGGATGCACTTGAAAGTGAAAGAGTGCTGTTTGAAAAGCCAACATTACTGGCCAGTAGCCACAACCAGCTGAAGCGCATTGATGCTATTTCTAACGATGAGCAAACTCCTGTTTATCCTCAGGGCCATGGAAAGCTGAAGAGGCCAAGAAGTGAAATGACCTAAGACAGACACGCTTGGATCTTTTTGTCAATATTGGCTTTTCTGTATTGGCTTTCGCTCAGGTGCAGTGGATGGAAAGGTTTAGAGAGACACACAAAATGAAATTATCTCTTTCAATGAAAACCTGGCCTTGTTGCAGTTGCTGAGAATTTTGAAATTAATTTAATCAGGACCAGGATTTTGCCTTTTGGTTTCAGACATGAGCCAGATATGTCAGCATGTCTTTCTTCTTCTTTTGGGTATACCTAAACATGGACAAGCCACTAAAAGATTAAATACTCAGTTCAAACAGACAGGCACGCATCTGAGCGCTCCTGTAATCCTCCTGACCCTCCCGAGCCAAAGCTGGCTGATACAAATGTGCAGAATTTGACTCAAAACTGTATAATCTTAATGTAAATTGCTTTGAAAGAGGAAATTCTAGACTAAATATATTAATTTGTTGTTTAAAAATGGCAGTGCAATGCTGTGCACAAGTTCTGATTGCTTATTAAATTTTAATTTAGTGATGCTACTTAAAACACTGCCTCAAGGGCAGTAACGGGGCTGCAGCCCCTCTGAAATGCCTCCTGCCAGCTTCCCTGCCAAGGGCAGCCTCCTCGCGGGCTGTGGCTGTTAACCAGCAGCGGGACATGACCGCCTTCAGCAACCTCTTGGTCTGATCAGTAAGTGTCCAACCAGAAATAAGCCCTCAAGGCAATTATAATAAAGACGACCGCAATACTACGAAGACGAAGACATTCTAGATTTGGGATTGCAGCTAAAATGAGAGTATTATGGGTTGTTATGCCTTGTTAATTTTCTCAGGATGCTGCAGAAAGAATAGAGGTAAGGTCAGAGTTTTCAAACAACTCTGACTCCTGGGAAATGAGACCACAACATCCTTTATGCTCCCTGCAACTGCAGCATGTAATCAAAGTCTGCATTCCTGGATCATGAGCTCTAACAGTTCAGTTGTTTTGTACGGTAGCAACATCTTCTCCCATTGATGAGCCACTTTGGTGGCTTTACTTCAAGTAAACACCATGTGAATTGGCATAATGATGATGGCCAGAATCATCTCAGACTTATGCTGAGCCCTAACAGGCATGATCATCTCACTTAATATAATCATCCAATTTCAGCTCATCGTTTCTTCCCAACCTGCCACCAAAAAAGAGCCCCCATATCTCCATCAAGAAGGAATGTGTTGGAGTGGGAACATGTCCGTGGCATTGCTTTTCTCCCTCCCACAATGCACTTGCTTAGATCCTCTGGTCCAACTAAATTTAACAAATGCTTCAGGGCACAACTGGTGCCAGGAAAAGAGGCCCATCAGCTATAAATGTTCTTGGGAATTCACACTCCTGCCTACTCTCTAATTGCACAGCTGGATCCAACCCAGAGATGTTTCCACCACAACTCAGAGAGCTGGTAAAGCACATGCCTGATGCTTTTCCAACTAGATTTTGGGTGCATGGTCCATAACTTTAAAAGTTACAGTGGAAAAAGAAAATCTGGTTTTGGTATCAACGTCATCAGCTGTACGAGGGAAGGAACGTGATGAAGAACAGGAGGAGGGAGGGATGGACTGAGCTGGTTAGAACCAGAGTTGGGAGCACTCTCAGCTAGACATGCTCCTCTCCCAGCTTCGTTCCCTGACAAAAGTGCAGTCTACCATGTGCATTCAACATAGCCCAGACTAGAGTTGACTCTCATTGATATAGATTCACCTTCAGCCCTCAGTTTTCCAGGCCCTTGCCTGTGTCCACAGGCACTTATATCACCAGGGACCAGGTAAATTCCCTGCCTATAGGTCTGCCAAATGTGAGTTGCAGGTAACTGTCTGTATGAACCAGTAACACTCATCAAACATACTGAGGCTTTATAAAGACATCGTCATGCTGAGAAGACTAAGATGTGACCTGAACAATTTTCCCTTAGCTAAGTCTCTTAAAATTGGGGATTTTTTTTTCCCCAGAATAAGAACTTCAGTAACGACAGAAAAAGAAAAATCAAAGAAACCATTCAATGGACTATAATGAAAAGCAAAGTGCAATCACAGTAAATTGCACAAACTCCATCTTTTCCTTCTCACAAAGAGTACTTACAGATGAAAATGTACATGAAGATATGTATTTTTATATATGGAGCAAAACACAGTTCTATGCAGAGAGCCACATAAAACAAACATATTGTGGAAACCCTATCTGAGCACGTAACACCATTGCCCAACTGCAAGCCCACAGGCCATATTTACCTGCCAAAATTGTTTTACATGCTCTGTTGGCTTTGTAGAGGAGGAAGGAGAGAACGGTGTCGCTAGAGCAGCACAGACTGCTGCTCTTGGGGGACCTCTGCTCATAGAGCCATTGTGCGAGAGCAGATGGAGAGCAGGAACGAATGAGGACTCTGTATAACATTGTGCTCACGGGGGGGTTAAACAGACTTGCCCACAAGAGTGTAAAGGCTGGGCCAAGCAGAGCCTGCAAAGTGTGCACTATGTATGAGGGTGGGCTCCTCACAGCAGTCAACTTCTAGCAGCGTTCCTTCAGCAAAGGGGGAGAAACTAGCACTAAAAGATGTTCTGTAAAACGAGAGAGACCATAAAAACTGCCGCAGGGGAAGGCTGCAACAGACATACAAGAAAAGGAATTTGTACAGGCTCAGGGTACATTTTGTCTGCTTTAGACCTTTCCAAAAAGGAGAAGGCAGCATTAATCTAATTTACTCAGCCAGTTATATGAGGTTTATGCCTCCTTCATAACACCAGTCTGGCATAAAGCAACTTGAAGTGCACAGGTAAATCAATCCCGTAATTTCCATTTTAGCTTTAACAAGTTATTTTACTGTTTCTAGGTGCTAAACATGTGTATCTGATGACTGTAATACGTATTATGCAGAGATGCATCCTGAATAGATATATGAATATTAAAAGTTGCACTGTTCTGACAGCTTATTCTAGAGTTTGCCTTATGCTGGCTGAGATTTTCAGTTGTTCTTAAATGTAACTTGCATATCACTGTAAACTCTCTCCCTCCTTTTGACAGGGTGCCCTTGTAGATGGTAATTTCCTGAGTAGGGAAGAAAAGACTCACAATTCATTTTGGATTGGGTATCCGACAGCAAGACATTTTTGCAGAACATAAATATGTATCACTAGATATGAAGCTGAGGCCCCGTTCTTACAGTATGTTGTGATAAATATGGAGGAATATTACTGATGTCATTGTGGCTACAGTAACGTGAAACCGGTACAAAAGAGGCCAAAAATCAGGTGTATTCAGGAGTCCAGTACAAAAAGTTACTAGTAAGACAGAGCAAATACAAGACAGTGATAAAAGAGAATCTGCCTTGGTGTTCTCTGTGCGATACCATAATACTCAAAGTGGGTATAATAACCAAAGCAAGTAACTTAAGGAAATTAACTATAAAATAACATTAACTTTGTCTGCACACGGTTACACTAGGACTCCTCAAACAGTGGACTCTAGTCTGACTCCAGACTGCAAGAAAACTCCACTTGGATCTCATCTCTGGCATTCACTGTCTCCCAAATTCATGTTCGAGAGCATTTATTTCTTATTATTCTGACATTCTCCTGGGGAGTCACCACACCTCCCAGTCCACCACAATGCTTCATGGACAGCAAAGCCTTCAAATCGTGACTGTCTTCTATTCACAGACCTCCAAGCAACATGCTGCCCTTTGATTCAAGTTAAAACCACTCCCAGTTTACCTGACAGTAGGATGTATATAGGGGAAGATAATTTAGCATCACATAGGGCATGGCTGCATATGGTGAGGTAAGGCTCTACTCTTACTTTACCACCAAGCCGGGGCATAGACTGATGTCTTTAGTAGATTAATGACCTAGGAGAACTGAGAGAAGGGACACAGGAGAGCTCAGCCTCTTCCAACTCATGCCTTGTCCATCACCTGCAGCTCGCTCTCAGGGCTCTGTCCTGAGTGAGGAGGACCCCAGTCAGAATCACCCTCTCCAGCATTTCCTCCAACTGCCTTGGCAGCAGATCTGCTCTCCAAATTATAGATAAATCCTTTATCATTTTGAAGGAGAGGAGAGAAATGAAAACAGATACAGATGAACATGGGCTGCTGCTTGCACTGCAATGCAGCTGTGGAGCACTGTATTGAAATGGGATGGGAAACGCCTGGTGACAAAATAACCCTGACATTCTATTACAGCAATATCCAGGCTCCTTGTTTTTGTTGGGACCCAACCCACCCTCTGCTCAAGCACCATTGTATTCCCTGCACAGGGCACTGGCTGAAGTATTTCTTCTTGGAAGCAGCCACTGCCCATTTAAACGTGTAATGCTTTTTCACAGGTAACAGAGAGAACTAGGTGGGAAAATCCTTTATTGAACCCATGAGATGCAGCTGTCTCATTGCTAGAGGTGCTTTTGAAAATGCCAGCCTACACCCGAAGAGACTTTCTTAATGGTTTTAATTTCTTTCCATTTTGTTTTTGAGAACAACGCACAGGGGAAAGGAGAAGGAAGGAAACAGAAGTTGGAAGGCCTGAGTGGGAGTCTTTTGTGGGTGTATCACAAGATAGAATAGGGAATCCCTGCAAGAGGCAGAAGTAGAGACCTGGAGAGAAGGGCAGGAAACTTAGTGGAGCCAGGGAAGGAGCAATGAGGCTGTAAAACAGAGGAAGAGCAGAGGGTTAGAGAACAGCTTGGAGACCTGTTATTAATATGCATTAATTACATTTTTTGTAGCTGGATTTCAACTGAGTGGCTCAAGTTACCAAGGCCTGTATAGCAGAAACTGAGTGCAAGACAGCCCCTGCCAGGCTGAACAGCAGATAGGCTTGGTTTGAGCTAAATCTAGAGTTCAAACCTGTGTTTAAGTGTTGTGGAAAATCAGGTGAGCTGGGGCTAGAGGTTAAGCTACAGCCCCTGGATAACATACCATGCAGATGACATGCCACATACCAGCATAGCCAAGCAGACTACTGCCAATGGATGAGGCTTCTTGCATGCTGAGGGGAGGATCACTGCACAGGATAAATTTGATGAAGGAGAAGTAGGCTAAAAAGGGAAATAATCTGTTCTTTGTCTGGCTTTATAACACTTCAGCACCTGACTGCACTGCTGCTTGGGGAGGGCATAGCTCATCTTTCCCCAGACAGCTGAAGCTTCGCTCAGGGCTTCTTTCCAGCTTTAGGAGGAATGGGGTTCTCGCATTTACTGGCAGAAAAAACCCGGCTCTGCACAGCTGCCAAAGGACATGCTGTTGCACTGCAGACGCTTGCTCTGTACCCTGCAACATGCTGCAAAGCGCTACGGCCAATCAGCCCGGCTCCCATCCCCACACCACGCTCCCTCTCCTGCCAGTACCCTGGAGCAGGCTTGCTGCACTGTAGCAGAACGGAAAATGTCGAGGAGTTACTCAGCACTCTGCTCTCATAGTGCAGGCCACTCTCCTAAGGCACATCCAGCAGACAGCCTTCCTCTGCGCTGCTTCTCCGTGAGTACCTGCAGCACTCTGTTAACATGACTCAATATGAGCCCAGAGGCAGCTACTGCTATGGAAAATTCAGCAAACCTTGTTTATAACGGTGCTAGAGTTTTTCCCAATCACTTGGCTTTCTAGTCATCTAGGATTTACATCATTTGGCGTGGCTCTTTAGAGCACAATTTCCCATGATTTCCTAGGCTGTAAACAGATCCTAATTGCTACCACAAAGCATCATCTGACTTTCAAACTGAGTCACCCCAGAGCAGCGGTTTCAAGATTTCTATTAAAGCTCTAAATCCAGCCTCAGATCTTGTCCTGGGACCATTCCCTGAACCCACTCTGGGTCCAGAACAGCCATCCCCACACACATGCAAATATTACAGGGGCTCTATTGAAAATGCTGATCTGCTCCTTGAGTTGGGACCATCAGGCTAAATTTTTTCCTTCCTCTGGAGGAGTTGCATCAACCCTTTATCTCCTTCCCCAATTTGACACAAGGTCAAGCAGACAGCCATGAACTACTGCATTTTGCTCCACAGCACACAGCAGAAAACACAAGAACGAAGCTTTTACAAACCTCCTAATGAGGAGGAATATTAGTGCAAAGCATTGTGCTCCAAGCAACAAAGTACAGGTATTCCTATAGTGTCCAGCAAGCCATGATACAAATAATATGAATAGTCATGAAACCCCTCCACCTCCTCCTTCAACCCACAGATGTTATCTATTTAGGGTATTATCAACAGCAGATTGAGAAACCACCAGCCTTAGTCCATAGTTAATCTACTCAACAACTTGAACAGGGAAAACTGTCAAGTTATAGATTCAGTTTCTCAGGAGAATCTGCTGTCAATTATGCTGAAAGCAATGTAAAACAGAAACTTTGCCTTAAAAGTGATGGAAGCATCTATCTTTCCTCATTATATGAGGCAAATGAATCTGCCTCCTCCCTTTGTACCTGCATCCGTACAGTGCTTAGCATCACAGCCTCGGCAAGGTGAGTGATCAGTAAGACTTTGCAGTCTGAAGCTCTCTCCACATTTTACTGAGAAAAGAAGCAATTTTCATTGAGGGGGAGAAGACACAAAGGGAGATTAAATAAAGTGCCCAAGGCATTACGGGAAACCTGCGGTGCAGCAGAGAACTCCAGTCAGCTCAGCACCGCAGCGTGAGGACCAGGAGACAACGCTCTGCCTCCCTGCTGGAGAGGGACCACCATGGCAGAACTGCGAGCAACCGGCTGCTCAACAAGCAGAGAGGGTGGGAGAAGGTGCCAGGACTCTCCTCAAGGTGAGGGAAGGTCTCTTTTCAGGAGGGCTAATCAGCCTGTATCGTGCTTTCACTGATGAAGGAAGCAAATGGCTTCTCCATCTTGAGTGCTGGATTTGTCCCTACAGCAGCATGGTGGCACATGATGCCTGTCACTCTGCCACCACACCAAGCACCCTCCCTCCTGCTGAATCCAGGGCAATGGGAAGCTCCCAGCATTTCTAAGTGATATTTGCCTGTGGTAGTACCAGGCACTCGCCTGCTTTACATTGGGGAAAGTTTCATTCACTTCAGGCAAAGCTACCACGCCAAAATCCCTTAGTTCAAGCCGAGCTTTACACTGTACTCAAGACAAGATTTGGGTTCCCAGTAATGCATAAGAAATGCAGCCTATCTTCCCTGAGCTCACAGCACTGGCTCTCTAGAGATGAGCATGAATTTCCTGAGATAGTAGAAGTAAATCCTCTAATTGTTTCAGAAGCCGAAATTAATTAAAATACAGCCCTTAAAAGAAACTTAGCATCTGTATGTCTTCTCTTTGTTCTGGATCTTAAGAGTGAAATAACAGGCTCCACGGATTATCTATGTAACAAACCTTAATTGGAATCTTTTACATTAGAATGCAATTGAAGAAAATCAGTTGTAATTAAGCCAGGTTATTCATGATTTTATATCTAATTATAATAATTAGATAAGCTAGCACGAGACTCAAGGTAACTTTTCTGGGAGGGTCTAGGATATGAAAGGTAGCCCAACTGATCGCCGCTTTCCCTCTATCGCAGCCTCCCTGCAAGCTCCGCTGCAGACAAGAGTGGGCTACAGCGTTCATTTGTGGGTGATTCGAGCTAGTGGGGACCGTCACACACCGCTGCTCCTCGCCGTTCAGCAGTAGCGTGTGAAGACCTCTGGATTCCCTCTTCATTGGAAATGTGGTGTTCCCCCTCATGATTTTTGATAGCTGCAGTCCAAACCCTCCTGACGTCTCCTCAGGAAAGCATTATGGGCTGATATTAAAACTACTGAAATTCCCACTGACATGTGCAAGCAGCCAATGGCACATCACTTGGTATTTTCCACTTCATTTGTTTCTGTTGAGTCACCTTGTTTAACAAAGTTTTGTGATATCTCTTCTAAGGTTGGCATCTCACATTTGTGCACTGCTGAGAGGGGAGGTTAGGACAGGTCACAGGGTTCTTCCCTGGAGAAAGCAGCAGGAAGCACAGAAGATGAGAGTGAACTTACGAAAACTTCTCTGGAAATACAGAGTCACGATGAGACAGCTCTGCAGCAGTACTTGTGGGGGATGATGAAGCCAGTGCTTTCTGACGGCCATAAGAAACAAAATCTACGTATGGCATCACTGCAACTAAAACATGCAACTAAACCCAGAACTTACAATTCAAAGCATGTAAATTCTTCAGTAGTGGTAGAATTTAAGTCTTATTTCCCTTCAGGGTACTTGTCTTATTTTAGACCCAAGCAAACAAATTTAGCAATTAAATCTTGGGACAGAGCCCCAAACCTCAGAGCATCTTTCTGATTTTCCCTTTGACAACACTGCCAGTGAACAGAGCACCCATATGAAGAATGGGCAAATACCAGATAAAAAGACACAGTTTTGAGTAAGTGTCCTGGACCATGGCAGAGGTGCAGAACAGAGATGCTCCAGCTGCATCCTGATCCAAGAGTCCACAGTGTACTGGAACCTCATGTCACTCCAGGCTGAATTATGGCTAAGTGTAGGCAACAGTTAATCTCTTTGGGTTGGAAGCCACTTTTTGGTTAGTACTTCATAAAAACAGCAGCTTTTTTTTTTTTTTAAGCTTAACTTTGAAAAAGTTTACACATCTAACTCAGCTAACAGAGTACCTCTATGCTGCGGTTCAGTTCCAACGTCCATTGTGCTGCATTTACAACCAACCAGCTGCGCAGAGCCTTGATTCACTGGGATGACTTTTCAGCCTTTTCCAGAAGGCCATTGCTTCCCCAGTCCCTCGCACACCACCAAGCACACAGGAGGGGACAGGTTTGCCCCTTAGGCCAACCTAAAACATTAATGGAGGCACATCCTGAAATTACTTTTTCAAGATAAATTGGCCTCAGGTCTCTTGGTCTCCGACAGTGAAGAGTCTCCAAACTGAGATGAACAAAAAGCAAAATTATTTTTCCCTCAGGAAAGATGGGGTAATTTATGCAGGTTTCTCTGTGTTTAAGCAGCACTACTGTGGACTTAAGCAAACATCCAGTTAGCAGCAGGAGCAGTGTACACCAAACACTATATTACCATGTCTCTCTGGATCTTGTAAATCTGCCGTACGTTTCCAACAGACCTCAGCAAACACCTTTGTTAAATGGATGGGAAAAGTCACACATCACCGATGATGTGCTTTGGTCCTGGTTTGCAGGATCCCTTTTCTGCCAAAACAGAGCATCATTTTCTACAGCAGCTCTAGCGCACAAGACAGCCTGCAGGTTTTTATGACAGCTGCAGACACTGTTACAGGCTCAGCCGTAAAGCACACAGCCCTGGGCTGTGTAGTCAGCGTTAGCGAGGGTACAAAAACTCTTCTCTCCCTTGCTAGCAAACAGTGGAAAAGCTCTCGCTGCAACAGCTTGTTTGCCTGACAGTGTGTGGCCATCTGGGCTGCGGGGTGAGCCCAAAACCCAAAGCAGGTGAGGGCAGTAGTTACTTTCACAGCAGGATCACATCTAGGGGGATACTATCGAAAAGTATAAGTTTACGTCTGCCCAGCACAGGCCATTCGGACAAGTTTTTTTCCAACCTTCCCGGCCTCATTAGCTCACCAGAGCCCCTGCAGTGGCTGGGATGGAGAGGGAAGCAGCATGTGGCAAACAAACATGAGCTGCCTCTCAGCGTTCAGATCCCCATCAGGACCAGGATGACATAAATTTGAAGCGCTTCACTGGCACTTGACCTCAACCCACAACTGGTGAGGATCTGCTTTCAGGATTTGCTAAGGGGAAAGCAAGAGCCTCGAGGCAACTGGTGCACATTGCGGTGTGTTTGCTGTTCGCCAGAGCCTGTGTGTAACTACCTTTCTTTACAACGGTCTTGTTTCCATAAGCACTTCTCTATTGCATAAACACAACCCATAAACCTCAGAGATAAAGCTTCCCCTCTCCTCAGGTGCTTTTATCATTCCCAATCCCTTTAAGAAAAAAGTGTGAAGGATTCATTTTACCCATCAATTTGGATTACATTCTGCTTTTATCAGCATCTTTTCCTTAATGACTTTAGCCATTCAGTTTGGAGGTCTGCTCAGATGTCAGAGAACTGAGATTTCCTCACTAGAAACTTCAAAACATTGTTGGGAGGAAGGAAAAAGCCTGACTAAAATCACCAGTCATGTGTGCTGGACTATTGCAAGGGAGTCATCAATTATGCAGGTTTTGGAATATGTTACACTACTCACAGCTGTTTGATAGCTGGGCGATATGATTTATGAGAACAGCCAAAATTCAATTACTGATTTCCCATAAATTATCTATACAGTCCTTTCATCCTACGCCAGGTTATGAAGGGCTCTGATGAACAGAGGGGACCGAGGAGGGGGTTATCTGACCATGAAATGAACTGGGATTTTCAAAGAGAAATCAAAAGGAAAGAAACAACGAGTGATGGAGCTCCAATGGGAGGTGTCGGACTTTGGATTCATGAAATTGGACTGTCATTCCCAGGCAGGCATGAGAACATTTAGTGCAGATGCACTGATCGAGCCAGTCTTCAGACTATCTGTCTATTTGTCCTTGACTTCTTATCGCGTGCTTCAGGAGAGGCAGATTATGGCTAAAAGGAAATAGTACTTTTTGCTGCATTCTATAAATCTGTAAATATTATTGAGAGAAATCATTTAATAAGTGCCTGGGAAATTTTAGATGCATGCAATGACTTTAAGTGAGGATTTTATCAGACCAGAAAAAACAAGACTGGCCCTTAAAAATGGTAACACCAATTTAATAGAGACTAGCATTGCAGAAGAGGAGTAAAAATCACTGTTAGTCTTGTTTCAAGGCCACACAATGAAATATCAGAACATCTTGGTTTTAGGAAATATTTGGGTGTCTCACTTGGGACTTGTGCTTGATGCCTGAATGAACTGGGAAGGAACTGAAGGAGCAAACCTTGTTCTTGTCACCCCACTGTGCCAACGGCTCTGGCCAAGGCTCCTTCCTGTGCACGGCCAGTCAAGGACACCACAATGCTGCTATTTATATTTATTTTCTCTCCGACTTTTCCATCCAGCCTGAATGGCAGTGAGCACACATCTCTGACAGAGCACCACCCCCGTTATCACCATTTTCATTTCAAATCTGAGATTTTTAATCTGGTCTGTGGCAGCTGGAAGTAGAAAGCTATCTAATTAGAAATGAAACACACCATCCAGAGGAGAATAAAACAATCCTTTGACTACACTTTTAAGGATTGAAAGGAAAAAAAAATGGCACGGACAAAAAAAACGTTAAACAGGAAACTTTGGTAGAACTCTGTGCACGCAGGGGTTATAAGCAATAACCTTTGCCTTCCACTTTAGCTAATTGAGAAAGACACATCTCTCAAGATCAGTACAGCTACACTTGATGCCTAGGCTCCCGGCTTAGGCATACTGTTCCACCTCCGCAGAGTTAGATATGTGAATTCTCCCTGCTCCCACCATTAACTTTTCTCCCCACTTGGCAATCTCCCATCCAAAAATCTCACACTTGTTCTCATCAGGAGTTCATTATACCTAGCAAACTGTGGGAGGGCCAGAAGAAAATATTGCTATATTCTCTCTTCTATAGCTCTTTAATTTATGGTCTCCCTTCCCCTGACCTCTTACAGGCCATCCCCGTGAATGTAATAAGAGGCACAGCTAGGACAGCCCTATGACCCCTCTGGACCCAAAATAAGATGACACTGCATAGAGGTACCTCCAAAACTCCAGCCAGCACCTTCTCCATAGCACTAGTGAAAGCAACCTAAGCAGTATCAGGAAATAATGTTTCTCATTATCATCTACAAGTGGCTTCCACAATTCAACAGCAAAGCATTTACTCTTCATTCAAGCCTGTGGATATCTTCCATGTGGGGACATAAAAGTCGTCACATCAAAAATACACAGCAGCCATATTCTATGGGAAGCTGATATCTTTTCCTGGAAGGCTCCTAGGGTAAGGAATGAAGCAGAGGATTGAAAAATAAGTTTCATAGGGATTTCAAGTTTCCCAGCTCCATTCTGTATTTCCTCTGGATTTATCTTTTCTTTTCCTGTGCCCATTTGCTTTATTTTGTACCACTCCCTCCCACGCTCACATCTGAGCGGGAGGAGGAGGCTGAAGCAAGCAGTTGTTTGCCTGCTTGTTTTAAAATAATAGAGTGAAAATTAATGTTGTTCCTTGTTTGTGAAGCAAAGGCTCTGGCTGGGGCACTGCTGTAACAGCAGCTGAGCGAAATGGATTTTATTAGCCTGGTTTCCAATCCCTTTACTTAGCTGGCTGGTTATTACGCATCTATCCCCTTAATTGTGCAAGCTGCTATATAGACAAATAACAGGTGAGGCCTGTAATGACAGGTTGTTACAGTCCAGAGCACTCAACTGGCAAAGCTATTCTCACAGAAAATTATCTCTGCTCACCTGAGTAAACCCTGTGAGGCCTCCGAGGCGCTCGGGGAGAAGCATCAGCCAGGCTGCGCGCTCCGTGCACGGGATGCAGCCGCCATGCCAGGGATTGCTCTTGGCATTGCAACCGATACAGCCCAAACATCACTGTCAGCATCGGTGAGGGACAATCCTGCCCCAAAAGAGGTTCTTATCTCTGACAAAGGGGAGCAGAGGGGGAAATGACCCACCCCAGGTCACAGTATCAGGTTTGAACTGTGGAAAACACTCAGCTGCAGTCCAGCACCTTTACCACCACATGGCCCATCAGTTCTGCTCTCCTCTAGCTGTGCACGCTCCAGAGAGACTTTCAAGCAGTTGTCTGGGTCATGGCTCTGGGATGTGGCAAAGAAGAGTGGCTGGTCCTCCAGCCCGTGTATTTTTTTTGATGCATCTTCTCCTCAGATGATGTCCTGCAGAGCATTTTACTGCCTGAGGAATCTTTGGCCAGCACACCCCAATGCTTAAGAAAGATCCATAGTTCGCTGATCCAGCACTAGTTCCCCAGGTCTCTCTCACCTTCAGACAAGGAAGAGCACATAACAGTAAAGACCTTCCTTGGGATGACCAGTCAACAGACTGCTTGAATCTCCCTTATTCTCCAGCCTGTTGTTTTCTTCCTGTAAATGTCTGAAATAATTAATTTAAGATTTAAAGACTCAAGTTACTGTAGTGTGCCCAAAATAATAAATGTCTCAGAATTTCAATTATGTTAAATGTAGAAGTGTTGGATCCCGTTTCTGTATCTAATGCGTCACACAGAACCATTACCCCACTATCCATTAATTATAACAAGGTCAGCATATTCCCTGGTGTCTCTTCATGACTGCACAATGAACAAGCACTGCCTCTGCTGTGGGTAGAGTCCAGTTGTAGATATACAGCCCTCCCACAGGACAGCCAAGCTGGCTACCCAAAATGATCAAGAGAACAGTGCTATGCTTTGGGGAAAAAACATATCTGGATAGAATAGGAGAAGAGGACAAGGGAGACCAAGCTGCCTGTGTCTCTTTGAGCCTAAACAAGCAGCAAAGACACGTTGCTCTAGGGAGATGCACGAAAGAGCCTTAACTACAGCAAAGAGTGGTTCTAAGAACAGAAAATAGAAGATTTCTTTCATCCACAAAAGATTTCAAGAAATAAGAGGAAGGAGAAAATAGGAAAAAAGAACAGCAGGGAGAAATGAAGAAGATTGTTTGGGCCAGGTCGAGAACCCATCTATTCACACATCCCACCATTGTAACCCAGATCTGCAACCAGTTCTATCATGGCAGGCTCTTGAGCATGAAAAAGATGCAAATGCCCTCCTCAAACCCAACCAAGCCCCTCCCACCAGGAAGAATTTACTGGACAAAGGTGGGAAGGAGATTTGGAAAGTGGTACAGTCTCTGAGCACCAGCCATTCCTCCAAACTGTTCCCAGACATGGGGTGCATTAATACAGATAACCAATCCCTGCCATCGCCTCTGTTTTTATCAAAGCATTGTCTGCTTCTGTCTCAGCCCGTTTCTGCAGACTCTCAAGACCTTTATACAGTCCCAGGTTCTAGCTGCAACATAGCCGTTTTGGCACCTCATATGTGTAAACTGCCCATTCTCTCTGCCTGCCCTTTGTTATCCCAACTTCTCTGGACTTCCTCTGCCTGGCTTTCATTTTCAAAGATTCTAGATGTAGTATTTTATTGTAATGGATTTTATTATGATGATGTACAACACCCTTAAGTGCTCTGGTGAAGGAAGAAAGAAAGGTTGTGCTATAAATAAAATTCTCATCTACGATCAAAGGCACATAAATGATAGATGTGTGTGAGTGATTGCACACATGTACCTACAGGCAATTCCTCCAACCGGGTGGTAGCTGCGCTCAAAAGAACCAGGGTCATTGTGAAGATGAGGGTATTTGACAATAGCTTACTTCTATAATAAGTTACTTATTAGGGGGATTCCCTCAAAAACCTACACAGCATCCTCTGGACTAGAGCCAGGAAGACCACTGAAGGAAAACTAACATCGACTGCATTGTCCCAAGACAAGATTCAATACTGTGACAGATGCTTCTTTAAACTGATCTTAAAGACCTGCAGGGATAGTGACACAGCTGTGTTGGATGCTCTGTTCCAGCACTGATCTCACGATACCAGTTGTCTTACTATTACATTCCTTGCTGTCATTTCAACCTGTTTCAGATTGTGCTGTACCTAGCAGAAATGAGCAACGGTGACCATCTTCTCTGCAGCTCCTGTTCATGTGTTTGAAGACTGCTGTCATACCTCCCCACTCATTTTCTTTTTTCAAAACAAGGGAGTCATTTGACTTGTGGTCCCATAGAGAACTTTGTTCCTTCTCCATTGTAAAAACTTGAAAACTTCAAGCATTTCCTTTGCCCCTCAGCCAGCAAGAAGGGACCTTCAGGGAAGGGGAAGCACAGCAGTATTTGATGGTGTCTGACATGCCTGTTTGATCTGGCAGCTCCCTTGATGAGCCAGCCCAAAAACTCTTCTCACCCCAAAACCTCTTTCAAATCAGTCCAAAAGCCAACCAGCCTGGGAGCCCACAAATGAACCAGGAGCACCAGCTACAAACACGCAGTCCATGTTGTCTTTTCTGCTGTGGATTGACACAAATATTTCTGTTTCCATGATATCTTTGAGTCTTTAGTTCACTGGGTTTACTAACTCTTGTCCCTCATCCAGGGCTTCTGCCCCTTCAGACTGGTCAATACACAAGCTACTCCTGCTAGAATCATTCCCCAATGTAACATCTCTCATCACATCACCAGCTATGCTTTTAAAATAGGGTTAATTCATTTAAGAGGTGGGAGGAATTCCTACAGCATGAGAAAGAGAGCAAAGTAAGTTTCCAGCTCTTGAAATTATTCTCCTTTGAGTTACACTATGAATGGAGGAAGCCAGGGGAAGATGATGACATGGAGAGGAAACAAAACAAAGCTAAAATAGGTTATTTTAAAAAAAAAAAAAAAAAAAAAAAAGGACAGAGAAAAATAGAGGAGGGGGAGGGTATCTATCCTGCAGCTTTACAGAAAGTATTAGCATCTTGTTGCCTAATGAGCCGTAGATGTAACAGACACACCATGAAAATAAAAGAGGGAGGGAAAAGCAAGCATCAATAACACCGAAAAACAGACACAGAGGCTCCTGTTAAGTGAATGTCACTTCCCTCACATCCTCTGAGTCTTCCCAGCCAGCTGCCCTCCTCCCTTCCCAGATGCTTATTGTCTGACTCTCTTCTAGCACTTGATCTCTACAACCATTTGGTTATCATTCTGTCCTGGGGTTTAGAGTTGACAGCAGCCAAGGGGCAAAATACAAGAGTGGCTCCTCAGGGGTCCTTTGCACGTGCTAACATCTCCTTCTCACAGTGCAGAGGGACACTCCAGCCTCACCAAAGTTATGAAGAGAAGGGGCTGGAGCTCAGGGACACAGCGATGTTTACTTCTCAGCGTATCACGGGTGGATTTTCATCCTCAGGAAAGCAAAAAGCCCTATGCCTTGTCAGCTTGGGTTAGCACAGCTATGTTTGGTGAGACATCCCTTTGGCTTGAAAGCTCACTTGCAGAAGCAACATCAAAGCTTCCAGAACAGCATCCACCATCCTTTACAGTTATTTTACTGGCGCAGCTTTTAGGCAAGAAGCTGGGGCAATGGCAGAAGTGCCAGTCAGGCAGAGGCCTGCCACTGCCTTGTCTTCTCACCTAGAAACCTCTGCCAGTAACCTGGACGTAAAATGCAGCTGGTTCCCAGTTAAACTACTTTCGGTGTCTTTTTGCACACAGAGCAGTATGCACCAGCCTGTTTCTTCCTCTTTCCTATTTCTTTCTCCTTCCTTAAACCATCAGCCTCTCCCCCTCCTGTTGGTTGTTTTTTGTTTTGTTTTTTCATCTGCAGCTCCTGCACCTGCCTTCAAGGTTTATTCCTTTCCTGCGGGATTATTGGGAGGTTTGCTTGTGCAGGGCAAACAGCATTTCTGTAATAAAGCCTTAGCCACATTCCATTAGTGTCATTTCCATCTGCAGAAGTGAAGTGTCAGCTAATAAAAGGCAGCACAGACCCCTTGGGCAAGATAAAATGAGAGAGCAAGAGAGGGGAAAAAAATCTACCATTAAAGATGGAAAAATGATAAATGTCCTTCCAGAAACAGAAGCACCTGGAATAGGAATAAGGGAGCACTGGGGAAAGGGGAGGGGAAAGCAAGGAGCAGGGTATATTGTCTTTGCTAAGAGAGCTGTGTTTCTGAAAGGTCTCATTAACTCAAAAATCACCTGCTACCCATCTTCTCTGTACAGTAATGGCAGCATCCAGCCTCCTGCACCTCTACAGGGAGGTGTTAATGTGCAATTATTGTTTGCAAGCAGTAGTGGCTGGGGGGGCCATGGGGGCCATGCAACAGGGGCCAGCACAGCAAGCAGAGAAAGCAACACGGGCTGTGCCCAGTGCCGCCCTGCTGAGCCTCGTGTCTCCGCGGGGATGAGAGGAGACAGGGGTGTCGCTGGCTGTGTCTGAGCTGTGACACCCAAGGGCATTTCTCAGCAGCCAGATCCAAGTTTGTCTGCCTAAGCTGTTCCCCAAGTCCATGTCAGATGTCCAACAGGTCCCCCCATTCAGATGATCCGAGGACGAGCCCCTCAGGCTGCATCACAGGGTGCACCTCCCCTGCAGCTTAGAGGCATGTTTATGACCCATTTGGTCCCTGTCTGCTCCCATCACAGAGATGGGAGGTGACTGCAACGCTGCTGTGGCCTCGGTGTTGTCCACTAGTGCTCAACAGCCCCACACGCCGTGCAGTGAAGCAGACGCGTTAGTGGTCACCCGGCTCTCCACAGTGCCCTTCCCTCTAGGCAAGGACAGAGACGCCACATGGGGAAAAAGTAAAATATCAGGTTTAGCCAGGAAGAAGGGCCCATTTTATTCCTGCAACTAGAACTTATCTCCCTGATATCAGATGATATTTGTCTCAACTCAGGCTCCAATTCTAGAGAAGTCTCAGCTCTCTGATGACTTTATCCATGACATTCAAGCTTTCCAGGGCCAGATCACTGCTACTCAACTTTGCAAGCAGCTCCCAGCTCCATTAGAGAAACACAACCATAAGAGAGCATCTCTCATTAGATTTATGCCAACACAGCAGCTCTTAATGCCATAATCTATGTAGCTAGCACAGACAAAGGAGATCACACAAAAGGGGTTAAATGTGCTATACCCCAGAGTTGTCAGGTCTCCAGCTAGGCTACTGAAACTATTGGAGATGGCAGAAGACAACAACCTTCAGGCTTTTTACGTTACCCCAAGAAATACAAATCAGTCCAGAGTAAGCCCAAATGCCATGTTCACAAGGTCTTCCTGAGCAGCTCTGTGCATCTCAGCCGCAGACGTTGGTTCTATAATATGCAATGTGCATGCATGCACATACACATATAGTTTTTCTCAAAGGATTGGCCATACCTTCTTTACTTTTGTCCTCAGAAACAAGGCTGTTGCCCATTTTGTTCTTAAACCTACCAAGTATTACAGTGAACATTTTAGAAAGCAATCAGCACAAACAAAACCACCATACAGGTAAGTAAAGAACGTTGTAGTGTTTAAAGGCCTCAGTTTCTCTTAGCTGATCACTGAAGAAACTCACAATAAATTGGGAACTTTCCTTTTGATTCTAAATGAAAATATTATGACCTGGTAGCCACTCTCTTCACTGTTTTGACTATATACGGATTTTTTCCTGCATCTGTATTGAAGCATCATCCCTGGGGCACTGGCAGGGTTTTTAAGTCTGTGACAGATAACCATGTCCCTCCAATTTCCTGGCTAAAAGCTTCCTAAATTCACCTAACTCAGCACTCCAGGGAGCCAACTGGATAGCAGTTTGCTTAATAAAAGTTGCCTTTATACAAAGATCTAAATCCTATTTTCTAAGAACTGCCAGGGGATTTTCAGGGTGTAATCCATCTACCGCTGACCCTCCACAGCAAAGAAACTTTTATGTTGCTGGGTGGGATTTTTTCATTTGAGAACAGCACAGTTTGGGGGTTTTTTTCTGGTGGTGCCAGGAGACAGGGATATGAGAGCACCTAAGGATTGCCACAGGCAGAGGAAAAAGGTCGAGCAGGTTTTTTTCCACATCTGCTGCACACCCAGTTATCAACGACGACAAGAGAGAGAAGGGATTGCTGAAGAGGCTGCAATTCTCTGAAATTTTACTCAGGGAAACGACTGCCACATTCAGTGTGGAAATCATGTGAATGAACAGGCAGGTCTCTGAAGGAGTTTGGGAAGCCCTTTCTGCTACTTCAAGAGGCAACTCTCGTATGATCCTATCACCGTGCAGAGCATCCAAGTTGCTCCCAGGCAAGCCCTGAGGACTCCCAGCTGTGCTGAGACATCTCTATTCTGATGTGAGCGTGTCACTGTCTCACCCTCCTGCCACAAGAAACAGTCACCTGCGTAAAAATGAGACTGGTATGACAGGAATGATTAAAGCTGGGAACAAATATCCATCAATGATTCAAAATATTTGAGGAAGATTTGCTCATCTCTAGAGCCCAGAAAACCATATTGTACAAAGCTCCTTCACCCAAGAAGAAATTCACGCTGGGCCTTTAAGCCTCCTAAACATATGCAATGGATTATTAACAAACGTGAGTGGAAGGGTAGCTCAGTTTAATGTCACCCTGGTATATACACAGGCTTCCATCCTTTCTTCACAGAAAGATTATCCTTCCCCACAGACAGATGCTGGAAGTCATCCAAGAATTTAAGAACATTCATTCATTCACAGGTGTTTTTGGAGCTTACAACAGCAGTGCTTATTCTGGAAGATGATGAGGGAGAGAATTGCCTTGGCCCTTCAATCAGCTTTTGCCCGTTTCGCATCAAATTGCAATCTGATAATACTCAGTACAAACTGGAACACTCTAATACAAACAGAAATGGCTTCAGCAGCCGGAAGAAACACTAATGACACAAATTAAATGGAAAGACACTGAAACATGCAGTGCACGTCACTGTCCTGGTGGACAAGTTGAACATGAGCCAACAATGTGCCCCCATGGCAAAGCAGGCCAGCAGCATCGTAGGCTGTGCTAGGCAGAGGGCAGCCAGCAGGTTGAGGGAGGTGGGGTTGCTTCCTTCTGCTAAGTGCTGGTGAGACACATCTGGAGTCCTGTGTCCAGTGCTGGGCTCCCCAGGACAAGAGAGACATGGGCATGTTGGAGACAGTCCAGCAAAGGGCCATGAAGATGAGCAAGGGATCGGAGCACCTGATGTACAAGGAAAGGCTGAGACAGCTGGGGTTGTTTAGCCTGGAGAAGAGAATGCTCAGGGAGACCTTATCGATGTGTATCAATACCTGACGCAAGTAGTGAAGACGACAAGGCCAAACTCTTCTCAACGGTGCCCAGAGTCAGGGCAAGAGGCAAAGGGCACAACTTAAACTACAGGAAATGAGCACCTGCTGTGGCTCCTGTCGCCTTCCAAAGCAATATCACACAGAGCAGCAGACGCTATTTCACGATCATGGTGTTGACACTGGAGAAAATCAGTGCTTAATTCCCATCTCCATTTCTCACCAAGCTGTTTCCCTGGGCTCAGAAATAGGGATGAGAAAGTCCCTGTTCTCCTTGTTCAGAGGTCCAGGGCACGAGGTTCAATTCACCAGCTAAGCTTCAGCAACAGGAAAGATGGAGAATATTTGAAAACACATCCAGCTGCTGACAGCAGTCTAACAAAAGATCATTACAAAGACATGCAGAAGCTATGAAGGGATGCAATGAATTAGTCTGAGACTGAGAGACCTTTGTTACAACAGCAGGATAGAGAAGTGGAGCTAAAATCCATAGGAGGGGAAAAAAATTATGACCTGAGTGATATCAATTCTGGAGGGACTGAGAAAGAAAAAGAAACTACAAAGCTACTTAAAACGGTATCAAACACACAGAACAAGGGAGATGTGGAAAGGTTGTGCCACAAAGGAGCAGGGGTGGAAATCAAGAGAAGCAAAAATAAAACAAGCGCGCTGGAGAGAGCAATAAGATTGAGCAGGATTAAAAAAAAAAGGAGCTGGACAGGAATATTGACAAGACAAAAACTTGTGCTTCCTTGGCCAGATATGACAAAACTGTGCACCAGTTGGGCTCTGGGCAGAACGGAGAACGTTCAGTCAGACCATCCACTGCTCCCTCTCCTGCAGACAAGGGCTGGGGATTGCCCACGCATATGCTGTTACGTTGACAGCTGTTGCTGCAAGGTGTAGATGTTTGATGCCTTACTGCATGTAGCACAAAAAGAGGGGAAGTGAGTCACACAAGGGAAGAACCAGATTGTTAATATCTAGATGCACCTTAGAGTACTTCACACAACGAGTCACACGCAAATAGTGCGATGACTTTGCAAACAAACACAAGGTTTTTACTGTCATCTTTTTTTTTTTTTTTTTTAATGGCAAAGAAAGATGGTCTGGGCCACCAGGTTTTTTATCCTCACTTATTTGGCCCCAGCAGAGCCCCACTCAGCCTGAGAGCTCAGATACACCTCAACACCTCTAGCAGCCCATGTTTCCCAAGCGAGTGCCAACATCAAAGAAAGAGAAGGGAGAAGAAACCCACAGGATATTCTGCTCTGAGACAACCTGATTGTCTTAAAGACAGTGCTGAGTAAATGACATAAGCTGCCTTTTCTGACCTTAGAGATGACCTCCTTTCTACTCTACATCTATTTCATTAGATCTAAATTACCCCTGTGGCCAAGACATTTGAAAGCAAATTGCCAAAAAGCTTCAATCACTGTCCCCAGCTACCGATCCCCTGACAGTACCCAGTCTGAGTCTGAGAGACATGATTTGTAAGTAGAACATCCTAACCAAGATGCAGCACATAAACCAGGAGATATTTCTCACAAAAACCACAGTAGGACTTAGTAGAGTCAATTCTTTTCACTCAGAAGTAACTTCCATACTCATTTGGATCAAAAAAAAATATATACCAAGGAACAGGAAACAGCAATTAGAGGGTGTAACAACGGGATAAGAATACGTCTTATCATCCTGTGTCAGTAACTTTGACAGAACAAAGCTTTGGAGAGGGCTTTAGCCACAGATGGAGAAAATGATGCCCCAGTGAGTCACACTGCTGGGAAAATTAATTAGCTACTGTTAAGTCAGCTAAGAGCATACACAGCTCCATGCACACCCAACCTTTTATCATTATTACAAAATCACAACCTAATCTGCCACCACAGTCTTTCCAGACCAAGGCCAGGACAGAAATAGTAGGGCCTCTGGTTTTGGCGAGTGTGCTGCCATCATAAACGTGCACAGGGAGGCTGCTGCAGCTGAGAACTGAAGTGAATCACTCCAGCAGCCTGGTCAGAGGGATCTGGCTCCAGAGGTTTTTGACTCTGGAGATAGGGAGATAGGTGCAGTGGCAGGACTGTGAGGGCAAGAGGCATCAGGGAAAGGGAGGAGATATGAATTTGGGGATAAACAGACTGTGCAATTTGAGGAAATCCAATGAAGTCTGGAGCACCATCAAATCCAGAAGACAGTAATGGAGCTGCAGACTGGCTTAGGCTCACAGGAGATGCCACAACAGGCTGGAGCTGAGGCATATTTGCAGACTTGAACAGAAGATCAAAGTGCACTGAGAACTTGGCTCAAGCCCTTTTCAGCTAAGGGAAGAGAAATCTCTCTTGCCTGTGACAGTAGACTAAATGTTATATAGTTTCAAGCCTGACTACGGAATTTCCTCCTCTTCAGAAGAGACAGACCTGACAGTCCTTCTGATTTGGACTGCTTTGGGTGGGGGTCAGCTGGCTGTTCCCACCCACTGGCAGCCTGGACTGACGGATACCAGGACATGAGTGCATTCACTGTTGGGTAACACGTGGATGTTGATCTACACGCATCAGGAGTCTTCCAGACCCATAGAGTATGATTACTGGGTCCAGAGTGGGGTCTCCAAACTTCCAGCTTTTGCTTGTCATAGCACTGAGGGGCATTTAGCTGAAAAGTCTTTTTAAAGCTTCCTAGGCAGGTAAAGATGGGCTTCAGGAGTAGCAGTCTCCTTTTATTACAGCAGTCTGCTCACCACGCCCTGCCCCCTCCTTCCCTTGCTGTCTAAAATTTTTAGCTAACTCCGTGCACCCTCCATCAGGAGACAGCCACGCAGCTCTGTCCTACACCAGCGTGTAAATATGCTGACATGCAAAGAGCGCCTTTCCCCGCTCGCAGGAAACATGCTGCGTAATGAAAGAGCCTCCCAGCAGGAGGAACACAACTTCTTTGCCAATTACCTTGGCACGCACCATGGGATCAAACGGGGCAAGAGCATAGTGGTAGGTACCGCAAAGCTGAGCTTTCCTGCCAGCCTCTGGGCTCAGCTTAATACCGCCTTGTAATGAAGTCATTTTGGCCTGCAAGACACGCAAGCAGATGGGCTGTCATTCAGGGGCTACCGTCTGCACCATCAGTTCCTTGGGGTTTGAACTTATTAAGGTCAGTGTTCTACAAACGCAATAGAGGAAGCAAGCTTGAGAGATATTATGACAGCAATAAAAGTGTGTTCTGCTTCATCAGCACTTTTGAAAAATTAGTTTAGATGCCCTCGGTGGCAAACAGCATTTAGTGCTGCTCGGTGCCAGAGAGGAAGGCAGGAAAAAAGAGACTACACAGGATTTTTAAAAATAAAACTCAAAGCCAGTTTGGCACAATTAGTAAATCACAAGCAACTGTCTCCCTACAGTGCCCCGCCGCATGAAACTCCTTCCTGATATAAATCAGTGTCATATCTAGCCAATTACAAAGTCTGTGCCAGTTCTTGCTGCATAGTTTACCTATCTCCAAGATATTACCAGAACCAGCATCTCCATCTCTTCAGAAGATCGCAGTGTCTCACCCTACACTGCACCCCATGCAGCTACAAGGTGGGTTTGTTGCTTCTAACGCCACCACAGCCACCCACCCGGCTTTGCAGTGCCCAGTATCATTGTATCATCATTCTTATTTTGTATCTTCTTTCCCTGCACTGCCATGGGAACTCAAGAGCACACTCCATGGTGAACCGTAAAAATCCATTCCCGTTACAAACCTCATTTTCCCTCCTTCCAAAATATTTTGTTTCTAAATAGAGATTGAAGTTTTGCTCCAAAATGAGTTTTCTCTTCCTTTCTTCTTTTTAACAAAATTATACCAGATGATTTTAAAATTTGTGGAAGTGTCTGGGGAAGAAGGAGAGAAGAACAAAATATGTTCTCACAGCTTTTCTTAAAAATAGCCAAACAGACAAATAAATAATAAACTAAATACCATCACTCAGTGAAAAACAAAAACCTGGAGGCTTGACACTGGGCAGCACAGCCCTAAAATACCAGTTTGATTTTGCTGAGAAAAAGGGCAACTGAAGCAAATAGAAAATAATTCTGCATCAGCTCTCCAGAGCATCCTTCCACAGCAACTGATCCAGTTCCCTCCTCGCAGGGAGGAAAAAAAAAATCACACCCCCATATTGACCTCGCTGCACATCCTCCCTGCCAACCCTTATAAGTTCATGGTCTGCTGTCCCTGGGCTGCCGCTGGGCCAATTTGCATGAGGAAGATTGTAAATGTCACGCTGAAACACACACAGTGGTATTCTCCCAAAGCAAATACAGCTTAGGACCAGAAAGCAAAAAAAAATTACGCCCACAAAGCAGTTGTAAATCAGCCCCTTTCCAGGCCCTTTACAAGTTTTGCTGCCTCACAAGTATTTGGCAGATTCAGAGCTTTCCTTTAGACATAATCTAGTGTTTTCTTACTTTCCCACCGTGAAGTTAAAGCCCTTATGGGACAAAGCGTGCTGTCACCCTGATAACACAGGACAAGGGATACCTCCCTCTTCAGGTGGAAGTTACCAGGTTTCCTCTTCCCACCCCCGGCAGCAAAAGGCTCAGAACCCCACGTGCTTCATTAACCAGCAGCGGTTTTACTGGGAAGCCAGGCACAGCTTGACCCCACAGGGTTGCAGACATGTAACTGGGATGCTGAAATGAGAAAGTAGTAACTAGTCACCCTGGGCCCTCACGAGGGGAGAGACATCTCCAAAGGAAGATTCGCTCCACTGAGGTCTCAGCGCTGGGCAGGTGCCTTTCACGCTCTCCAGACTGAAAGGAGAGGTTGTTTGGAGGCTAACATAGATGCTTCAGGACCAAAGTTTGATGAGCTGAACCTGGGATGTGAGACATGGCTTTTGATGAGAGATTTCCAAGGGGCAGGTAATCTCTCATGTCCCTAGGTAGCAGCAGCTAATGACTCCCCCAGTTAGAAGCTATTGTATTTTACCTCTTTCTGTGGGAACTAACCAGAACTTGTCTACGTACAGGTCCATTGCTGGTGAGGGACCAGCAGACTCTCCACAGCTGCATCAGCCCCATAAGGAAATAAAACAGAGTCCAAAGAAATAATTCCCATTAATTAGCACAAGCCACCCAGCCCACACTGCACCAGCAGAGCACACCACCTTTCTGACCACATATTTTCTTTCCTCTCAGGCTTTCCTTAATATGTTTTCAAAGACTAAAACTCTCTCGCTATGGCCCAGGTAATGGAAAGTAAGATGGGAAAAACATTTATCAATGCCTCGTGACCAGTATCTCAACGCTACACACAGCCAGCCATAAAGAAAGATGTTTAATAAGACCCTGGCAAGGGTCAAAACTGCCTTGTGATAAATCATTTGTTCACCAGCTTCCTGAAAGTTGCTCTTCCAGATCAGTGACGTTCTGGGTGAGGTTTACAGTGGATATTTTTCCCCTCTCAGTGCAAGATTGCCTAGCTCTGGCAGACACATCCTGTGATTCCTCCAGCAGCAGAGACAGAGCTAATGAGGTGGCTGCACTGCCCACCTCAGCCCCATGGCCTCAGGAACTGACTGGGACAGTGAAAGGACAAGCTGGAGTGGGACAGGATGAGCCTACCCCATCCCTCATACCAGAGGGAAGACTAATTTCTGTCTATGCATCTGAGCAAGCCCAGGATGTTAATCAGCTTCTTCCCTCCCCAACTTCTTCATCATTCCTTTCACTCAAAAAAAAAAACAAAAAAAAAACCAAACAAAAAACAAAAAACCCTCTATCTCTTTCATATCAGCTCTATTTACACTCTTGTCTCAAGGCTCAGAGCTGTCTCAAGCTAAAGCTAAAAGCTCCCGAGAGCACGTAAAGGCACAGGATTACATTTCAGCAAGCAGTAAACTGAGAATGTGATCAAGGTGCTCCACTTTATGTAAAGGTACAGTGCTGGATAAGTGATTACACAAAACCAGCTGCAAACTGGACAAACTATAGCTGATATTATCACAGTGCTATTCGGGTAATGTTGAACCATGCTCTGCTTTTATAGCCTTTCCTACCAGAGAATTCTGATTTCCAAGTTAAAGAAATAACCCTGACAATAGGAAAGTGAATTTCAGTGTAAGTGGGTACGAAAAGGAGTAGAGGGTAATACGTGTCTGTGGCCTGAAAGCTGCTCTCCAACCCTCCAAACTCCTTTCCAACATGCCTGAGGTTCCCAAAAGTTTATCTGAGAAAAAAAAAAACAAAAACCAGAGAACAATGAATCCATTCCATTTTCCAAGAACTTCCCAACGTATAAATCTTGGCATGAAACCCCTTCATGGTGCTACTGTACTGCCTTCTGCAACCTCCTTGCATCTCTGGAGACATTCAGCTGCACCAAGGCTCTTCCAGTACGAGTGCCCCAGCCAAGGAAAATGTTCCCCTGTGTCCTTCCTCTCCCTCACTCTCACACTCTGGAAAAGTAATAGTTTGGCCCTGAAGATGTTGCTGTGAGGAAAGAATTCAGGCAATACAAGACTGATTCAGCAGCTTGGCACCTCACATGGAAGCACTAGGCAAACATGATCTGTTTTTGTTGGGAAAGAGGAAACTCGGAGGTGACCAATGTAAAACATAACTCTGAAGAGAATTCATGAGATGGTACAAAACTATTTAGGGCTGTGTCAAATGTGGGGAGCAGGTGGCATAAATGAAAAAGGTCGGGAAAGGTCAAGCCTTGGAGGAATTGAGTGAGAAACTCCTTGTGCAGGGGACACCTGATCTGAAACAGCTTCTTGCCAAAGGCAGCCAGGGAGAGAAGAAAAAGTCAAGTAAATAGCTTTGAAGGAATTAGAGGATAGAATTCATCTCATTTTAAGCATTAAAAAAATAAATAAATATGTAACCTAGGTTGGTCCACAAGGCTCCCTCAACAGTAGAAAGACACCTTAAAGGGCAAGCAATGCCAGCTACCTGTGAAAGCACCTGTTTGCATGAATCCAGGAACTGCCTCAAATGTGCTCAGGGAGGTGAAGTTAGGTGAGGAAAATCCCAACCTTAATCACCGCGGAGCTCCTGAGAAGGTGACAAACATTTGCCTACATGAATTTAATAAGGTGTCTCCTTGGACCGACACCTCACCAACAAGCTTTAAGAGACACTATGTGGATGTGAGGCTGGCCACATGCCAACTTCAGCTAATCTGCAAAACTCAGCAAAAACAAAACAAAAAACCCAAGATGGTCTTTACTAGCCTTTAAATACCTCGGGGGTTTATTGAAAAAAGATGGAAAAATACAAGGAGAAATGATGAATGCTAATGCAATAAATGAAGAAAATACATTATCTTCGATTCCTCTTTGCCTGGATCTATAGTAATTTCAGAAGGAGTGATTGGGTTATGAGATAAATTTAATTTATTCCTGATAAAAGAACAACGCTACATTTTTTTGGACAAGTGTTCTTCAATATGCCACCTGGGTAGTTCTAGTAACAGATAGTAAAAATGAAGTATGATAGGATTCCTAAGAAAATCCCAGCAGTTAACAGGGAAAAACATTTCATAGCTCTTTCTTAGGAGGTACCCAGATCTCCTAGGGATAACAAGAAAGTTTTCATCAGTCCCTTTGCAAAGTGCATGGGGTAAATTTTCAGGGTGTGGCTTTATTCCTGTCTTAGCTGTACATGTTACTGAAGAATCAGCAAAGTACAACCAGAAGCATATAGCTGGATGAAGGCAAACTGCCTCTATAGCAAAGTGGCAGTGGAAAGTGATGGAGTAGGGGATCACAGAAGGAAAGACGGGGTGAGTTTTACTGTGAGCAGAGGCTCAGCAGTTACAGAAAGGAAAATCATATCACCATCGTGCTTCAGGGTCCAGAGTCAGTGAGAAGAAATTCTCGCTCTACTTTGCCACTAGACAGCACCATGCTGGGAGCAAAGGGTAAAGCGTTTTCAGGCTTTCCCTTATCCTATGAATTTGTCATTACTGGAAACTAGTTTTACTCAACTGTCCTGGGTCTAGTTCTTATTTTAGCTATATAGACATAAATGTGGCTTTAGCTCTCTGTGACCCATGGACTGAGCCTGGTTGTAGACCCACGCTGTTCTGAAAGCAGCCTGGCCTTGCACAGCCCCAATTCCCTTTTAGTTCTCCATGGATTTACATTTACACGATGCCTTTTATGGGATGCCATGAAAGCTAGCTGTGAAGAAGCAACATACATGAGATGCTTAAGAAAACCATCCTTCTATGTATCAACTCCATCCATTAAGGCATCAAGCAAATAAAATGCATCAAATCTGCTATTTCATCTCTTAGGTCTGCTTCCGTTGGCCTTTGTCTATTGGATTAGTTTCTCCTTGCTTTTCAAACACATTTCCACCATCCTAACACAGCTTCTCCACTGCTAAAACCCCAGTATAATCAGACTGCAAAGGAGCCGGGGGAACCTCTTTTTGCTGTTGTCTGCAGCCAAGAGAATAGAAATGCTGTGGAAAGTGGCAGTGATTATGCAATACATAAATCATAGGGAGAATATTTTCTCTCTTCCCTTTGCACAGATCCCATATATCACCGTGACTCAGTGCAGTTCTCCCAGTGGGGACAAATTCCAACTTCTAATGCACTTTCCATCTGATTTCTCCATGATAACAGATGGGTCACTGTCCTGAGATATTGCATTTTGATAGTAATACATTAAACACCTCTGTGTTTCAGAACAATTTGGTCTGGGGACCCAGTACTAATCCCATTTCAGTGGTTTGAGTTGTGCATTTTACCACTGATGAGAGAAAACCCCTCTAGTCCAAAGGCTATCATCTTGCCTCCACTCTCCTCTAGTTTTTCTAGTTGTTTCACCAATCTTCCTAGATGCGATAAATCATGTAAATTTAATTTAAAGATTATAGCCCTGGCTTTGAAGGCAGACAAGGTTAGCGCTCTGCTTCTAGCCTGTAGCCTGCTAATCTTACAAGATTTCTCCATTCCTACCTGGCTGGAACTGTTGTTGGGGGGTGGGCAATATCTATTCTACAAAGTGTTTGGGACTTTTGTTGGACACTTGCAGATGGCATCCTGGCCACCATCCAAACTCTCATACTGCTGCAGCAGGACAAATGCTATAATTCTGAAGGTTTTCATAAGCCCACTTTGTAGCAAACTTCATCTCAGCAGTACGAAGCTGGTACCGTTTCCAAACTCTTTCTAGTCTTTCCAATCAGTTACAAATTTCTCTCAGCTGAAACATTTTTCCAAAGACTAAGCAGTTCCCAAGTCCTCCTTGTGCACGTTTGTCTGTGATCGTTGCTGCCTCCTTTCTGTAAAATTAAATGCCAACACTCCTTCAGTAAAGGACTAGCAGATCTGCAGAGGAGAAGGATAAAATAGGGGAATTCCTGCTCTCTGCAAGAAAGCAATGTTTCTTGCCTGTAAGGCAAGCCTGTGGCCCCAAGCTGAGGGTTACAGTGACCAAGCACATTATCCATGCAATCTTTCCTTTATCTATAAATTCCCTTTCTAAGGAAAGATGTAGCACCAGCAGCGGATTAAAATCAGTTGTTTCATGGGCATCCCAGGTGGCTGTCTTTCATCTCATTTCCTAATATTTCCTTTAGGCTTGGATAGTTTTTATTGGGGTTTTTTTCCCGCTTTGCTCTTTCCCACACCTGAACAGTTCTCAGCTTTGGCAGGCACAGAAACAGCAGTTTTATGACATGCATCTTTTAATGTATCAAAACACGTTCTTTTGATTCATTTTTTAAAAAGCAAACTCTGCTCACTCAAGGTTAATAACTTTCCCACTTTAGCCGAACGTAAGACAGATCGAGATGTTGCTGAGAATTTTTAAACAAAATTCTTATCTTCAGAAATTAGCAGGGCAAAACCAGCAGCTTCTCAGATACCCCCTTAACCAAGACAAATTGCTGGACCCTCTGAGAGATGGCACAGAGCTGACAGTATGGCATATTCAATAGCAGTTCACGTGAAGTTACGATAGCTATATGAGCAGAATAGCAGCAGCAGCTCTCTACAGCTTTGAGTAACATACGTGCAGGAAGTGTGCTGAAACCAACCACTGACCTCAGACAACAAGCACATAACATTCTCCTTACTTAGCAAATCAGTATTTGTACATCCAACACTAAGAAGAAATTGTCTCCAGTCAAAAGCCTATATGTTCTTTCCCGGGTGACCATCTGAGGTGTGGCTCTTATGAAAAAACATCGGGGAGGGAGGGAACCATCATCTCAGCCAGCCCTGACCGTCCAGGACTCCTCCAGATATCGCGCCATGGCGGTGCTCACTGCTGCTTTGCCAGGACACCAGAGGAACAAGGTGATTTGCAAGCAATTCACATGTTCACTTTGATCTTTCACACAAACTGAGCAATGTCACTAGATTTTAATCAAGCTATTTAGAGCCTTACTGCACACCTTTAATGCCCTCAAGTTAGGCATCTCAGCTTGTTTCAAGCTTTAGACACAAGAAGCTAAGAATTCTTTTACTCTTTATTTTTTTCCCTTCAATTCATTGAAGAAAATGTTGAGCAAGTGAAAAACATTTTGGTTTACCATCTTCCAAAGTGGATTTTTCTGGGATTTACCTATCTACTTTCAAAGGTATTATGACTTTTTAAGAAGGATTTTACTCTGAAAAGAAGGAGGCTTACCAGACAAGACTGGAGGAAGCATCCCATGGGTGGGAGAAGGCTATGATCAGAGGCAGTAGAGAAGTCAAATTTTGCACCTTGGTAGAGTGCAGAGGAGCACACAAGGAACCCAGGATCAACAGCATCAGTAAGAGTAGAAGGATGGAAGGTCTAGAAAGCAAGAGCAGGACATTTTCATTTAAATATCCACACAACAGATTCACAGGTACAAGCCAAGATCTCAGCTGAGCAAGTAAACTGGCACCTTCACATATTTTTAGCCCAGCTTCTTAGTGATTTTTTTTTTTTTTTAAATAATTTAAACCACATTTGCAAAGGGGCAAGAATCTCAAAGACACCCAAATCTGACTTGTCCCACTGGGACTGGAGGCCAGGGAAAAGAGAGACTTTATGAATACTCCCACTGAAAAGAAAACACAGTGCAGGTGCAGTCCTGATTAGACACCCAAGAATCTGCAACAAAAAAAGGGGGGCTGGACCCACATATCAAGCTTAGTCAGAGTGTTAAATCAAGCCCAGGACACCAATCATAGAATCATTTAGATTAGAAAAGACCTTTAAGATCATCCAGTCCAACCGTAAACCTAACATTGCCAAGTCCACCGCTAAACCATGTCCTTAAGCGCCATATCTACACATCTTTTAAATACCCCCAGGGATGGTGACTCAACCACTTCCCTGGGCAGCCAAAGCATCAGAAAGACAGCTCCTAGCATCTTCGCACTGCAGTGTGCATCACTACAGATCTAGATCATCCCTGGGGTAGGATAATCCCAGATTTGCTTCAGAAAAGTTTTATGGATGTCATAGGTCATTTACTAACAGGAAAAGGATGATGCAAAAAACCCAAAGCTAACAGAGACTAGTCCGACAACAGTGCATTACTAGCCAAGCAAGAAATAAACATGACAAATTTTATCACAGTGCATCACAATTTTTCATGGTAGTGCTCAGAATTAATTTACGGCAAAGTTGTTTTCAGTTTCTGCTTTCTTTACTCAAAACAGCTGATCTCTCACAGAATCCTTATGAAAACCACTCAGCTTTGCTGCTGTTCACTACTACTTCTGTCTTCCATCCTCCTCCCTTTTACCAGGGAGGAAAAGAAGAGTTTTGTTATTTGGGAATAGCTTAACCAGATCATACATCTTATTGAAGTGGTATTCTTTCCCTTGACTTCACGCTTGGCTCACCAGCAAGTGCATATGATGTCACCAGTGAGGCAAGCTGAGCAACCACGGAAAAGCGGTAGCAGAGCAGGAGGAGAGTAACAGGCATAGGAAAGTCACCGTGCCCTGCGCTCAAGGAGGGCTCACAGGGGACCCCAGAATTCACTCAAGATGCCACCTTTGTCAGGCAAGGAAAATAACCTCTCTTCTCCTGACACCCTCAATTGTTTTTTGACACTTTCAGTGTTAACAGAAGCAGAAAAATGTTTAGAATGTAACCAAACCAGCCTCTCTGCAAAAGATCACGTCTTCTAGTACAGCAAATCATAAACTTTACAGAGGATGAAACAAAGAAAAAGATCTTTATACAGAAAATACCAGAAAATTGTGAAACCATCCTTTAAAAAATTATTGAACAGAAGAAAGTGAATCACATTAAACTATCATTTTATCTAAATTACTTTTAGATCCCTTACAGAGAGGCTACCATGACCTCAGTACTGAATATATCCATGAACCTGAAAGCAGCGTTAATGACTGCATATTATACAGCCACACTGAATTTCGAAGGGTGCTTGCACAGGGTGATACAGAAGGAGAGAGAAGAGCATAAGCAGAAAAGAAACTCCTTGTCTAAAAGGCATTTCTTACAGATATATCGTCTTGAAATTAACCCATATTAATTTTTAAAGTGGAATTTTAAATAGAGTGATAATTTAAAAAAATCTGGCATAAGACTGCCTCTTGCCAGTTCAGGGTTTGGAGACTTTCACCTATGGAAAAATTCTATTTTGAGTAGCAGCCATGACAGCAATGAAGCTGAATAAGTATAAATTTAAATTAGTCAGAAAACTATAATGCTTAGATGAGAATAAGGTCCTTCCAAGGGGTGGTGTTTAATCTGCCTCTGAGATTTCTGAAGGAAGGACACTGCTCTGCATTGCTCTTTACAGGAAAGTCGATAGCCTGAAGAAAGATAGATTTTTGTTCATAACATCTATAAGAGCTTTTATCAAAAAGTATCATATTGACAGGGCATTTGAGGTTAAGCTCGTGATATTAGTTTCCCCTCTAGCCTATTTCCAATTGCTGGGAAAGCTGGATAAAGAACAGAGGCATGCGTGTGAACGCATGAAAGTTGCAGAGCAAAAGAAAGGGAGTAGCACTTTGTGCTGTGCCTGGAAACCACTCAGCCTTGCAAGAAACAGCCTCAGCCAGAATCCTGCACGGAGCCGTGACTTGTCCGCTTTGTATCCTACGGGAACAGAGCCTGCTTTAGGGCAAAGCCCCCAGAAGTCAAGATCACTTCAAAGTTAGGTGTCCGATGTTTCACAGAACCCAGCAAGGACAGCGGTACCCCCCCTTCTTCTACTCGTCCCTTCCCCAGAGCTGCCTGTGACCTTTAATTCCCCTATAAGGGGGCACCAGAGGCTTCATTTTAGCAATGCCATGAACAACCACCCAACCAGCACAGCAGTTTCAAGTAGTGCTTCAGAGTCTAGAGCCCTCCTGGGAACCGAGAGCAAGTCTCTGGACCGGAGGCAGAATGGTACAAAGCGCCAGACGGACGCTCGGTACAACAGCGGCTAGCAGATGGTGGATGAGGGAAGGCAAGAGGGCTACGTAAGAAAGAGCTCACCTTCTTCATTTTGATCATAACTTTTACACCCAAAATTAATAAATCTAATTATTTGTCTTGTTACAGAAGGACACATTGTCCAGGTACAAGCTTCTTGAAGAACTTGTACTGCTGAGAGGGCCAGTAAAAATTGTCACACACCCCCCCCATTCTGTTTTGTAGCCTAAAAAAACCAATGATGACTACACACACCATCCAAGCCACAAAAACCTCTACTCCATATGAATGTTTAACTAACCCAACCCATACTTACAGCAGATCAAAGAATTTACTTTGTCAGAAACAATTTCCTCCATTTTTACCCCCAAAATGCTAGTGTAAGGAAGCAGTGCTTAAAGTGCCTTTAAACGTTTTGCTGATGGGCAATCCAAGTTACCATAGGAATGAGGGACAAAAACACAGGTGTGGAGTTGTCCTGGTTTCAGCAGGGATACAGTTAAGTTTTCTTATCAGCAGCTAGTACAGTGCTATATTTTGGATTTAGGATGAGAATTTTCTTTCCTATTAAACTGTCTTTATCTCAACCCACGAATTTTACATTTTCCTTTTCAATTCTCTCGTTCACCCCACTGAGGCGGGAAGGAGTGAGCAAACAGCTGTGCGGTTGTTTTGCTGCCTGCCGGGTTAAACCACAACAGGAGTGAAACCCAGTTCAGAGCAGTGATCATTCTTAAAACGACTAATTAACTGAACACACATGCACAAAAAAAAAAGAATCTATTTCTACAGCAGCTTCTGCCCTTATGAACAGTCACATACTGAACCCCACCAAAATTCAAAGGAGATATTTTTCCCATTTTACAGCTAGGGATACTGAGGCAGAGGCCAGTGAAATGCTCATCGTCACATCTGCTACCTGTGTGCCTCCTTGCTTCCTCTCTGGCAGAGGATGGAAACGAGAGAGGAAAACTCTTCCCAGGCAGGCAGTGCCTCTGCGTAGGTGCAGAATCAGCAAGGCTGAGGTATGATGCACTCAGCGCACAGGAGAGCGGAGGATGACTCCTACCACCTGAGAGACACAGTTGCCAACAGCTGTCAAAGACAAAGCTCTACATATGGTAACACAAAAAAAAATCTGCACAGGGCTATAAACACACTGTGTTCATTACCCTGGAACACCCTCGAGACACAGCGTTTCAGGAGGAACAAGTCCTGTTTCTACTTTGCATGTTGGATAACTTGGGAACAGGTTGAGAATATAATTATCTGGAACCTGACCCTTCTGTGAGACTCCATGGGTGATATTTGTCTCCCAGACAGGGCATAGCTTCAGCGCTCCTCTAGTCATGTGGAGTAGCATGGCAGGCAAACATTTTCACATGGTATTTTTTTTTTTTTAAATAATGATTTTTTTTCACCTTTTTCTTATAATATACCATCAAAATCTCTGAGTAGAACAGGCTTTCCTTTTAATAGGAGCAAAACTCTTTGCATAGATGTGAATTTAATTCAGCAAGAGTAGAATCAGGCCTCAGTTCAATATTTTAAAGGAGCATTGAGGAGTTACAGGATAATTATAATTCACCTGTAACTCCAATTAAAGGATTGGGGGCAAGAGGAGTGGAGTTTGAGGTGTTTTTTAACAACATCAGTCATACTAAGGGCATCTGAAACCATCTAAATTCCCCTCAAGTCCTTGAGTTCAGTGTTTCTTAGTAGCTAAATGCAGCTTTTGTAAATAGGGCCACTCAGTGCCATTCTAGGGCCCACTATGATAATAGAGGTAAGTGCAACTTAAACCGGATTAATAGATCCTTATTAAGTCCAGTATTCGGCTTACTCTAAAAAAGACACCTATATCTGCTGGCAGTGCATTGCCATGGCCCAGTGTGGAAATGGTTTATGGAAGCTGTGGATGTGTTCAAGGAAGTGTTCAAGGCCAGGTTGGATGGGGCTTTGGGCAGCCTGGTCTAGTGAAGGGTGTCCCTGCCCATGGCAGGGGGGTTGGAACTACATGATCTGTAAGGTTCCTTCCAACCCGAACCATTCTGTGATTCTAAGACCTGAAGCTCAAGCACGGTCAAAAGATTTTAACACAAAAATTCCCCATCATTTGCTATAATGGCCTGATGCCACTACAAAGTAACGATGCAGCAAGGCAGAGGACAGGGGACACCAGGATACTTAAAGAACTCCAAGGACAGCAGAGGATCAGGTGGATTGTTCTTGGTTGCCATCACAACCCTCTGGCAGCAGCTGCTGTTGGCAACGCTGGGCTACCACAAACACATCCAAGTTCTCTCTCTGATGGCACAGGTCAGTCTCTAGGTCTTAGTCCTTACCTTCAGGTTCAATGACAAACACTCATGCTACCTAACAGCCTCCTGAAGTGATTGCTGCAGCTGTGGTCAGCACCACCATATCTCATGTGCATAGCTAACCACTTTCCTCTGTTCTGCCTAATCGCTGTATTAACTCTAATGAGACATAATAATCCTCACAAACTTCATTTTCCTCCATTCCAGGAGGAATTTATTTGGCCTGGCCTTTTTCTAGCAAATATTTAGCATCCTATGTGCACGTATTTAAAAATAATTCCTAGCCAATCACTCAACTGCAAGTGATTTCCCCCAAGGAGGGAATGAGAGAACAAACAGGTGCCAGATGCGAGTCACACTGTTCGGTGCACTCCTGGAAGGCAGTCAGACACTGGGATGCCAAGAACAGTAGAGGAATCGAGATGGAACACAATTACCCATGTTACATTAAATTAATTTTCATTCTGTTTTCCTACCAGGTTCATTGCTGCAAAAACAGAAGGGATGAGTTTTCATGGAAGTGGTTTACAAGGTGAGAGGACAGCAGAACAAGGTAAAGAAGAATACTCAATACCAGAATTTTGTTGCTTAAATTCACCTTTGCTGTTTCAAAACTTTTGCATACAGTGGTTTTGTATGAGGATTTCTAGTTATTGCTATAAAAATATTACTGTTACTTTTTTTTATAACTACATAGTGGGAGTTCAGTTTTAGCGGCTCTCAGCACTGACTGCAACCTTTTCATCTCAACAGATTCACTTTGGGAAAACTATTCGCACAAAACCGATTTCTATGTTTCAGTAATGTTATATCAGTTTCAATGAAGAAAACACTGAACCTTTTTGGAATTTGTGCTTTGGGACTTTTTATTTTATTTTGGAACATTAACATTTCACTCATCACTTCTACGTTTCTATTATCACATGAACATATTGTGAGATCAATTACAAATAAAACTTTTGTTGAAGGTGATCATTTGGGACAAATCATGAGGTTGGATTAAAATACAGGTTTATTGTAAATCAAGATTACAATGAAACAAATTCACATTCAGAAATACCATGGATTAATATAAAAAGTGTAAGAAAATTTAGTTGTAAAAAAAAGAATGAGAGTGCAAAATGCCTAATTTTCTACAAGGAAAAATTTCAGAAATTATTTCATAGAAATTTGGAGAGAGAAATAACAAAATATCAACACTCCCCATGAAAAAGATACACTGAAATATCTATCTGTCCCTTGATGCATGGCAACAGAGAAGAAAGGTGTATGTTAGGGTGCTGGTCTGCAATATGGGACGCTTCTGTTCAAATTCCCAAATGGACAGAAATTTCTGGTTAGACTACAGGCTTTTCTGTGTCTCACTCACCAAAATTGTGAAACGTAATCAGAAAACACCATCTATTTGCTGATACAGTTGCTATAATAAGGTGGCATATGAATTCCTTGGATATATGCCAGTTCCTTCTAGCCACACTCACCTGCTCCCAACAGCAAAGTGTTTACTGATAATAATTACAAGCTGAGATTATCAAAGATGCCCTGGGGAATTTGGATGCCCATGGGAACTGGTAGCACTGAAGCTCTCTGCCCATGGATTTTACTGAAACTCCAATTGATTTCTCCCCCCCACCCTGGCAACATCTCAAGTGCATGCATGCAGAACAGCAAGAATATTTACAGAGACACATCTTTGTGTCGGCTAGGCAGAGAATCCCATTGTGCTACAGACTTTGCAAGCAGACAGTAAATAAGACCGTCCACTCCAAAAAACATATTATTGCAGTTCTGGTACACACCTTTAAGCAGGAACAACTCCCCACCACCACTATGCAGAAACTTTGCAATTTAGAAGCACTCGAAGAGTCACACAAATTCCAGCAGCCTGTTCACAGGACCTTCCTCTGCAACTATGAAAGTAATTTCTTCCTGCTCCTTTCAAAAAAAAAAAATAATCTCAAAATTCTCTGTGCAAAAAACCACCTTTCTGGATTATCACCTTTCTAGTGCTGTATCTTCTCCTCCCCCATCAACAGAATTGTTGATGTTGGTCTTGTAGCTGGTAAATAAGTCAGCTGTTGTCAAGCCAGATAAAATTTTTCGAATCGGGTGGAGGTACGGAGAGTTTTCCAATGAAGAGCAGCAGCGTGGAAGGGACAATGACTCACAGCACTGTCCTTTGCTAGAATAAAAGCTTCCTTGAGAAATAACAGTGTCAAACTAGCAATGCCAAGGGATCAGGCTGAGAAAGTTCTGCTGTTGCCTTGGGTTTTTATTCTGAACCCTTTAGTGCTCCTTCCCCAAACCCAGGGGCTATAGACAGAGCAGAGTCTAGAAGAAAATTCCTCCTGCCAGAGGTGAAGGGAGGGGTGCTGAGAGGGAGAGAGGGGCCAGCAGCACATTCCCAGCTGAGACAGAGATTTTTTGCATGCATGGATCCTGGTTCAAATCTTCAGCAATAGCCCAGGCTTTAGCTACCTCAGAGACTCATTTCCTACCAGTCCTAAAAGACATGAGACAGCCAGTGCCCCTGAGAATGAGAGGGCTCCAGGTTTATAAGCCAATTTGTCTGCAGACAGCTTCCATTGCTATTCCATCACAGACCCTCCCACTCAAGACAACCTGGATGTTCCCTCAGGTGTAATTAACCCTGTGCCCTGAGCATGGGCACAAGCCAGTCACATTGCTCATGAAAGCCTTTAGCAAAAGCACGAAGGCTGATGGAGTTTTGTGCTGTTCTGATTTTCGCATGCTTTTACCCTCCTTTTGCACTGTGGCTATTTCTATTTAATGGAGACAGAAGGGGCTCTCCCACAATGGAAGATGCCTTTTAATTCAATTTTTCTATTTCCTATTCTTTCATTATTGCTATGGATTTTTGGAAGCTTCTTTCTGCAGTTACACAGCCCTCTGATTCTGGAGGCAAGCAAGTCTTCTCCAGGACAGCAAGTAAACAAATAAATCAAGTGCTGCTTTGACAAAAAAAAGAGAGGGAAAAGGAGAAGGTTGAAAGGAACTAGATCACCCACCCCAGCCTTGTCTCCTACTTTGCTTCTCCTCCCTCCAAGCCAGACCCCAGGGAAGGCTTGTGTTCACCATCTCTCCCCTGCTAGGAAAGAGAACAAACCCCTCCCCTTCTACGAAGGGGCAATTTGCTTACACTTCCCAGACTCTCCCAGAATAGGAGAGGGATGAGATCCTCTCTTTGTTCTCTATTGCTTGGGACATTTGCATAAAAAGACACTCTTTGTTATTTAAACACTCATCTGCTCCCGCTGCATAGTCTCATTTTGAAGTTATAATCCTCTATTAGCTACGTGTCAATCACACCGCTACAGGGATGTTCTGGAGGTTAGACTCTGCAGCGCAAGAGCCCAGGTTTGAGGCTCCATATGCATGGGGATCTGCAAGCTTGAAGGTCCTCCTTTTTCAGTAGGTGAAGCCTGGGACCAATATTAGTATCACTGCTATCGTGCCAGAGCTAAGGCAGCTGGTACGGAGGTAAGCAAACCTCTCCACTACCCGGCAGAGCGTTGGGTGATTGCCCATTCCCAACCAGCTACATGGAATAGCTCCAGAGCAAAGCGCACCCGAGGCACCTTGGATACAGCACAGGACACTGCACCCATGAGTTAGGAGCATGTCTTTCATCACCTCGGTGACCTTGTTCAGGCTGGGAACAAGCAAGGAGCATTATTGGCTAGATCTAAAGATGTCTTCCCCAGCACAAGCGAGAACAACTTCATTTTCCGCACAAATACATAGAAAGAGCAGCAAAACTCCCCCGAAATTAGTGGTATGAAGTCAGTGAGATACACAAATCAGACCCCCTGAGTGCTGATAGAAGCAGCAGAAGTTTCTAAATTACTTTTTAAAAACCTAGTAAATATTTATTCTGTATTTCATTTCACATAGGAACACTGAATAAACTTGATTGTCAAAATACAGCAGAAACAGACTTGGTCCTGCTACAAGGAGATGAAATGGCTTCGTTGCTGTATCAAGGATTCCTTTGTTCAAGTAAGGAATAGAAAGTTTAATTAAATGCATTAGTAATCACAAGGTAGTTAAATGTCAATTGGTCATTAAAATATGGAGTGCAATAAAAGCCCAAATAATTTCTGAATTACTAACATAAGCGTATACATCAGAATGGGTAAAGCATTTTCTGTTAAATTCTGTCATTTTCTTCTCGTAAACTGCCCTCATTTTTCTCGTTTTTGTTTTGGTTTTTTTTTCCCCTTTCATTAGGATTTCTATATGTTTTTGCCAAAACCATTTTCAGAGTCATGGTTTCAAATTAGTATTATCACATTGTGTTTTGGCATATCTGATTTCTGAAAATAAAAACCTTTAAAGTAGCACTTGTTTTACTCCAAATTTTGCAGACATTTTCACCAGAATCTGATTCTGCAAATTCAGAATAAGTTTAAAGATCTTCATAAAACCGTTGCCCCTCTTTTGACAAATGCTACTTATACATTTTATGGCATCTAAAAGTCCCCTTCTCTAGACTGTTGTTGGGATGGAGTTTGAATGATCATCCCAGAGTGGATTGTTATTAAAAGCAGTCCACATCATCACAGACAATTTCATCTGACATGAAACCACCATCCCTGCAGCTTCAGAGTTGTGGCTAGCAAGAGCCTCCAGGACGGGGGCTGCAGAAGGATAGGAAGAAGGGGATTGTAATGACTGATGGTTATTCACCAATTCCTTCTCAATTCTACTACACACACAGAGGGGTTTTTGGGGAAGGAGGAAAAAAACATACAAAAAGCCCACCACACACAAAAAAACCCCCAAAACAACAAAAACTGCAAACATGTTGGCCTTTTAGGTGATTTTTAGGACAGAAGAAAATTGCCGGCCTGGAATTGATCTCTTCTAGCTATCTGTACGCAAGTGCAACATGGGAAATGCCAGTACAACACATAGTCCTCGAACACCCCTTTATCCCCGTGTCCCACTTTGTAGAGAACACTTCTCCTCATTAGAGGAGGTACGTGCCTGGTCTCAGTGTCCCCAGTTAAGCCCAGAGAGAACACTCCGTCCTTGGAGTAGATTTCAACAAGATAGAGTTGGAGCAATGGTTTAGTAGCACCAGTCCATGAAGAAATCCTACCCATCCCCTTCCGTTTTCGTACTTTAAATTATGTATAATCTTTTGCTGAGTCTTAGTGAATTTGTCATTTGTGAGGGTTTATCCTCATTTTCAAGTAGGGTATAAATAATGTCCTATCAGAAGGGGTTAATAAGGCAAAAGAATATTTGAAGGACTTGACAAAGGCTACACAACACGTGATTTCTGATTCATTATCAGCTGATCTAACCACTAGTGTTCACTGCCTCCGAAATACCAAACAAAAACAAACCATGAAATTAAAAATCTCCTGGGCCCTACCTTTAGTACACTGAAGAAATCAAATGATCCCCACAGGGGATTAATTCCTTACTGATAAAGGGAAATTGCTTTCATTCAAAAATTATTTTTGAAGGAAAAATCCTGTATTTGGCATGAGGAGAAGAAAAAAAGATAGCATAGCTGTTGTGATTTACCTAAAAATATACTGACTCATAAAAGGTACAAGCTTGGCATTGGTCCTTCAAAAGTTAAATACTTCTGTCCCAGAAAGGAAAAAAAAAAAAAGAAAAAATCTAAGAACATCTTGATCTCAAGGTTAGTTCTAAATTAGTTTGGAATTTAAGAGTCACATAATGGCAGTAAATTTCCAATGCTGGAAAATGTCTAAAATGGAAACTTGAAATATGACTAAATTTCCCATCACCTGACCCCAGGCAGTCCAGACAGTCTTTCTTTTTGACAGTGTGGCTTATCCACTTTTATCAGCTGTGCCTGTTTCCATGTTCAATCTGGTCCAGAAACAAAGAACGCATTTCTACCTCAACACGGTGTTGCTCTGTTTCTCCGCATCTTGCTTCGTGCAGGACACCCACGTAGTGATGCTGGTAGCCAAGCCTGGCAAAACATGGCTTATCTTCTTCATCTTCTTTCATCAAAGAAAATGGAGATCCCCCCAACCCCCAATAAAAAGATTAACAAGGTAAATTATCTGAACACATTGTGGAAGGGGGCAATAAATGCAGATCTCCAGCATCCTTCTCCTGAGGTACAAGTGAAATCAACTACTTGCAGGTGCCTCTGGCTGCTCTACCTTCCACACCACCACTAATGACTGAGAGGTAAAGTATCATTTGGATGCACTGCGTCTCACCTAACAGGAGTAATCTTGCTCCCACATTTGAATAGGAGATAGGTCTCTCCTTAATTTCCCGAGCTTCGCTTCTATTCAGGTCTGCTTCACCACTTTGAGCCTTCACAGTTTCTTGAGTCTGCATTGTAGGGGCTGGACTCGACACATCTGAATGACAAACAGAAACCTGGCATGGAAAAGGCTTACAAAAACACCAGATAAAGCTGATTTAATTGGGAGGGAGGGGACACCCCTAAATTGAGAAAATTTAGGTGCAAAAGCTCAGTGGTTGGCAATACAGTAAGGATAAAGCTAGTAGAATAACGTAACTAATATTTCACAAGGGTCAAGGAAAGCGCCACTCTTGCAGATCATGCCCAGGGATAGATAGCCCTTTCACAGCCCTGCTGTATGCTTCTCTGTGGGATTCAACATGTGCATTTAAATATTTTAAGAGGAGCTTTGGGATCTCCTGGGAAGGTTTACATGCTACAAAAAGTCATTAAAAGAACTACTCAGCACATCCACACATCGGAGGATTACAAAGCGAAATGCCCAGCTGAACTACAGATGAGGACCAAAATCTTAGTATATTGTGCATAAATACCATGCAAATTTGCTCTGAAAAGCAAGTTACACACAGACTTGGACAATGTCTATTCCAGTTATAATTCCTCCTACTGAGTTTAGCAGAACTAACATGTTGTCCACTTGACAATTCTCTAGCTAGTTTGCATGTAAACCAAGATGCGATTGTGATGTGCCTATGATGGAAAAGCAAAAACATATGTCCCCTCCACTGACCAACTCAGCTGAGGTAAAATCTGAACCAAGCTGGAATACAGACACTCCACAGAGCACTGCAAAGCTAAGGACAGTATTTACGTGCATGCAAAGAATTAATAGTGAAACAAATAAAGAAGTCTATTTTAGCTATGTTATGTTGAAATATTAATGTTGTTGGCAGAGAAAGTACACGAACCTATTATCTTGCCAAGCATGGCTAAATATAGAGAAGGCAAACACTGAATAAGTCACTAAAAAATCCAGTTCTTTCACTGTTAGTTCTGATGCCGGTAGTCAGACACACAGATATTCTGTTCTGCTGCTGTACCTGGAACAGATTTTCCATAAACAACCTATTAAGCAGTTTTTAAGTGTGGGGAAGGTGTGTTTTAAAAACCCAGATAATTTTGTTTCCAACTACAAAGGCGTATCTACTGAGCCGAGAACTAGGGGACATGGTTGGTTTCATCAATGGAAGAGGTTTGACTCTAGGAGCAATAGAGAGTAAAACACGACATAATTGTTCTGAATTAGCTTCTTACAATAGTAACCTCAGGAGAGTTTGACTAGAGACCCCCAATCTAAACTAGTATTATAACACAGAGTAGCTCCACATAACTACCACCACTGGTACTATTTTCTTTGTACATCTTCCTGCCTGTATTGCTTGCACATAAAATTGTGTATGAGGGAATCTCTGCAGAGTTATCCAAGAAATAAGACCTCTTTGTCACTCCATTCCCATGATTACTGTTACTGTAAATTCCTTTTAAGGAGAGGAAAAATATCAGTTGCAGAACGAGGAAGAGTAGAAACTCAAATCTCATCACGCAATCAGTGACAAACGCCTTGATCAATGCAACAGAGTCTTAACAATTGCATAGAGTTAAATACTTCCCAGCATCTCACCAAGTGTAAATACTAAACTCATTGGGCAGGCCCTTGAACTTAAAAAGGTTTTGTGAAAGACAAGAATTAACACAACGGTGGACACAGCCTATAAGGTTGTCAGTGATTTGAGCCATATGCATTAGGCAGGCATTGTCTGATGTATGCAGTCTTTAATAAGATAAAAACATTGTTTTCTTTCATGCCCTAGACTGCAGACAAAGGACTGGGGTTCAGTTCCCTCTTCCACCTAATGGTATTTGAATTCACACTTCTCAAGAACCACGCAAAACCAAACAAACAAGCCACAAATTCCCCAGGGCTCTCACTTACCAGATCTGATATCTGGGCTGCCCAGAATATGCATTGAAGGATTGAACTTAAGTCTCTCAACTCATAGGCAAGGGGGCTGTAAGGAAAAACTGCTTTTTAAAGTAATCCTCCACAAACATGAAGATAACTTCTCAAATAATTTCACAATGATCAAAGACATGTTTCAATTTTTTTCTTTTTCTTACTATGACATTAAATAAAAGAGGATTTCATTAAAAGTAGAATTTTGTAAGTTTGCATAAGCCTGTAAGAGTACACAGCTGTTTGGCTACAAGGATTTGGCATTTACTTCTACAGAACAGAAGAAAGCTCACTCTATGTGTCCAGCTTCATGTACTTGTTTGTTTGCTGCTGACCACAGACAACATCCTGCATGGACAGACCTGCAGACTGTCTCTGTATAGCCATTTTGATGTTCTTATGTCAGCAGCAAACATGATGGGTTGGGAAATACCGGAAAATTAATATTCGTTTCACCTGGAAGATGGAGTTCATAGACCATGATCCTGCAGCATAATTGTAGGGTAATTTCTGCTGCTCACCCTTAATCAGGCTAGAGGGACACAAAGCAATGCGAGCTAGTTCTAAGTCTCAGTAAGCAACACAAAATGGCCATATGCGATTTTGAGATGTACAGAGAGGATCCGTGGCTGCTGCTGTTTGAATGCAGGCCACCTACATTCCTCATTTTCCCTGTGACAGAGGTAAATGGAGTTCCTCCCTCCCTCACATGGGGAAATATAAAGCAGAAGATTACAGTTATTACAACCAGCTCTCGTTTGAAACAAAGTTCAAAGGCTTGTCGTCTTTAATCAATCTTCCAGCAGACTAACAGGGCTGTAAAATTTCACTTTCATGGAACCAAAGCACTGGGCTAAATCAGAGTTTTTCCCTCTGTTCCCCTTCTCAAAGCAAAGCACAAGTGAAGGAGCTCAGCTGAGAAAGTTAACTGAACTGATGATATAAGCCACACCACTTTCTCTAAGGAAAACAAAAGGCAAGAGGTAATAAAACATCTTGGCTCCAATACCATATGCTGGCGAAGCACTTTTGGCAGTCAGATATAATGAATATTCAGCAATCTCTGGGTATTGTGGTATAGCAAAGTGCCTCTGTCAGGGGAGCCATTTCTGTGGCTGAGGTGAGAAAATAATAGATGTCCACTTGGCAGAGGTAGCCACAGACATGTTAACTCAGGGCACATAGATCTCCCTGGGTAGTGTCCGGCTGGAGATTATTAATGAGTCCATTAATGAGTGTTTCCACTGCAATGGAGCAGGGAGGGAGCTTTTAGCATATGTGTTGGCAAGTAACCCTTGGAATTAAAGGTTCAAGAGGAAAAAAGGACATTCCCAAAAAATAAGAGCAGAGACTTGCCTAAATATATTGTGCTATTGAATAGCATCCACAAACATGCACAGAAATACCCCCCCCCCCCCCCCCCGCCCCACAGAGGCGGTCACGGACAGCAAAGATAGTTTTAGAAGCATGAAGCCATCTGAAATGCCTAATTTCTTTCACCATCTTCATAATAGTCCAGACATAATTCAGTCTGGATTTCTTCCAGTCCAGATTCACCGATGACACCACAGACTTTAAATGGCCCTCACACACCAAGAATAATGGATAGCACAAGACCTGGTCAAAGGAAACTGTTTGCAAAAAATCTGAGGATCTGTATCAAATTTAATGGCATATTGTAACAGTTTTGTACATTCATTAAAGTCACTTGCTTCTGCAAATTTTAAGAACTAAATTCATTCTTTAGGTTGTAATGATTTAACTCTACACACTCATGTTATCCCTACTTTTATTATATACACAGGTGTCCCCCTCCAACAAAAAGTACTTGTCTAGCTGTTGAATTCCCAGAAGTACAAGGTAATGGCTCATACGTGAATGGAGACTGAAGAGACTCCATATTTATTAGTCTCTGATGGACTGCAAGTAGGAACTTGATTAGAAAATAACTGACACACAGTATATGGCAGAAGTTTCTAACTCAGGGTCCTGTCTCTGGCAGCCAGAGAAGATAAGGTATATCTGATCCTTCAGAAAATCAAAACTTTCAGAACTCAGCCACCTTCTCCCCTTCTGCAGTATCACATCGTTACTATAAATTTCCCACTTTCCCCCTCCATCTCTTACGATTCCTTTGCATGGCAGCTGCGTGGCAACCTGACCTGTACTACTGCAAGGCTCCAGGTGTTGGCTCACCCTCTTCTGACCTGCTGCCTTAGAGGGTGAACAAGCCCCTTGACCACTGTGACACATCCTCTCTGGATGCTTGGCCCAGTAGGTGCAAGGGCAAAAATTACAGTTGCCTGGAAGACGTTCAGCTCTACAGAAGTTCAACACTCCATTTCTTCTGTCCTCTGCCCCACTAGTTTGTGCAGCCATCTCATAATGTGAGGACTTTAGCCTTGTTTGTATTGCACTGGTCCTTTTTTCTTCCTCTTCCGTTCTTTTTGTGTAAATCAGATCTGAACCCCATTTTCCCTGAAGGAAATATAAGAAAGCACAGAGTCATGGCTCTGCTTTCCTAGAGAAGACAGACATTTTCTGTATTACTCTCCTGTCAATTTTCAAGCGTTGCACAGGAATTGGACCAACATAAACCATCCTTCCATCAGCTCAGGCACATCCCCCCCAGAGGCTGGGATATTTGTAGAGTTAAAGATAGCTATTATCAATAAGAAACTTGTCTCCCTTCCCCCTCACTGAACTCTCAGAGCATCCCTGGAAGCAGCTCAGTGCTGCAGAGAGACATGACTTCAGAAAGCAAAATTAATTAGGAGTTTTTTTGTTAAATCAGGGATGGAGAGGAAGGACAGGGAGAGACTGGAAGCAGCTACAGGATTCTCCTGGGACCACGCAGGGGGATGTCTGAGCTAGTGCTGCACTCAGCCCCTGCAGCGGTGCCTCTGCAGAGCGCCAGGTGAGTTCCACAATGCAGCAATCCACCTTGCCAAGCCTCCTGCCCAGCAGCTCCCTGCAGCACAGACACCTCCAAACAGAAAGATGCATCCACCACCAGACAAGCTAGATCTCGCCAAGTCCTCTTGACGTGGTTTAGCCCCAGCCGGTAGCTAAATGCCAGTAATGCTAAATTAAGGGTAGAGACAGAAAGCTTTGCCTTGCTTATACGTTTGCTGAGTTACAAGACACTCTGGGAAAGAAGAGGACTGAACTGCAAGCTTAAGGTGCTGGACTAACACTAGAGTTAACTAATGCACTAGAGAAAAGTTCCCATCTCTCAAGCCTGGAAGAACCAGGGACATGCAAAGCGAGAGATTTTCTCCACCCCAGCACCACCTGGGTAGCACGGAGACTCTTTCACAGAAGTGTCCTTGAGCGTGATGTACTTCATCATTGGCAACTGCCAGGCTGCGGGTACAACCTTTTCTGTCCTACACACCAGAGGGTTAAACCCATCTGAGGACAGTGAAGGGACAGTTTCAAGCATATGCAGGACAACTCTGAAAGGACCCTGGTACAGCTATTCATGCTGTCCAAGAGGTCTTCAGTGCTACCATTACTCACACTAGCTATGTAGACCCCCAAGAACTCAGGCAACCTCTGCACAGGTTTGTTACACAGTCCTGCCTACCGCAAGGCTTGTGCTCCAGCAGCCGGTGAATCTGGGCTACAGTCCCATCATCTGCCATAGGGCAAAGGCACTTAGAAAGGCACCAAAACACCCAAGCTGGCATGCAGCAGTCCTATTAGTGCAGCAGCACGGAGATTACCAGCAAACTGCTACAAAATGCCTGACAGATACAAAGATCCAAGCAAGTTAAAGCTGTTTATGCTGCAGCACAGACATATCCAGAGAAACAGCACCATAGGGAGATGTATGCAGCGTTGACACCATCTAGGAGGACAGCAAAGGATGAAGTAGCCATCCCATTTCTGTGCAGGAACCTCCAACACAGAATTCACACACTCAGCAAACAACTGAAAAGAGAAGAACAAAGTATGGGACTGCATTTTGCTGATTTATCTGCAGCCTGAACATGAACAGCATCATCTCTGGGGCCCTTTTAGCCTAAGAGATGGTTCTGGCTCAAATACAACCTCCTTCAAACAGAGGAGGAGGGAGGAGCAAAATGCTCCAGGAGCATCTGTGACCAAGCCAGGTTTTTACATATGTAACTAAGATGAGGAAATAAAGCCAATAAAAGCAAACCAGCACTGGCTGTGTGTCAGAGGCAGTATCAAATCTTTGGTGGAAACTCTTTTGTAGTAGACAAAAAGGGAACATGTCAGTGAGAAGCTGCCAGGTCAACATTCTACATCCTTGTTTCAGAGTCATGAGGGATATTATGCACCCCCAAGCCATGCCAAGAACATATATCCAACATGGCAACAGAACTGAACAAGAACTCTCTCAATTTACTCACTAAGACTCTGTTGCTTGAGAAATCAAACACTGCAGATCTAGGATGAACAACAAAACACAGAGCAGACAGTGTCCCAAATCCTCTATAAAGGTGTCTGGGTATTGACATGCCATGACATGCTCTCAATCATGGTAGAAAAACATGCCTTCAGACATGGGAGTTCAGCATGGTTACCATGGGAAATTTCACTAAACCTCTCTTCCATATGCACACTGTTATTCCTCTCTGAAACACCTCAGAACCATAGCTCAGGAGAATACTGCAATGAGGTATACAAGAAAAATTTCTGTAAACCACTTGCTTCTTATCAGTCCTGCTGAGACACCGTATCTACAGCAGTTTCAATTCACACTGGAGGTTCAACTGACAGAGCAACTTCCTCCAAATCCTCTCCCATGGAGACAGGCCAGTGTCTCCAAGCACAATATGTGATAGGAGCAGCACTGGGCTGTATGTGCTGCTTCGTACAGTCAGGCTCAGTGGATGCGAGACCAGGAAGCCAACTTCACTAGAAAGAGCAATAAGGTCGCAGGGGTTTGTCAATCACTTTGAAGCTGTGCCACTCCCTTCAGAAAAAATTTGCACAAATTCTAGCATTTATCTGCTGAGAAAATCTAGTATTTCAGTAACACCGAGGGAGGCCAGCTGCATACCAATATCTCTGTTGAAGTTGATACCTGCTACCATAATGTTTCTTTACCTCTGTGAGGAGCACCTCCACACTCTCCAGTTACCAGTCTGGGCTTTGGGAGGCTTGATACTCCTGAAGAAGCAAGGTAGAATACAGTATGTCTTTTATGTCACAAGCATATTCTCCACTCCTGGAAAAATATTTTGTGAAAAAGATAGTTTCTGCCAAACTCTGCTGCACCTCTAGTTGTACCAGCCCTTCTCTTGGCCACAGGCTCCAGGCCCCTACGGGGCTCCTCTGGATGATGCGAGGAATGTAAATGGCTGCGTGAGATACTGTGGCAGGCACTCGGCTGTGACAGCAACGGGAGCTGTGCAAGTGGAAGACACAGACCTGAGTAGCCTTTTGGATATTTATGTTGCCCATGAAGGCCCACAAGTCTTAGTGATGGCATCAAATCAGGTCACAGTGCCAGGGAGAGCAGCATGAGGACTTTGCTCCTTTCCAGGCGTTTAACACAAGTGAGTGATTGAGTGAGTGTGTACGTGCATCTGGCACTTCGTGGGAAACTGAGCTTTAATGAGATGGGAGCGAACTCTGTTCATCTTGCTGAACAGAGACATTACCCTCCATACAGATCAGTTTGACACCTGGATGGAAGTTCTCCCTGCTCCCTCCGACTACTCCATCAGGGCTGGTCACTGCCACATGGGCTCTCTGTGGCCGAGACAGCTGCTGCCTTCTGGTGAGAGGGCCAAGAAGGGAAGGAAACACCAGAGAAGAAAACTCCCAGCCAGCCTGTACAGCGCTGGATACGCTGGCTCTGGCCAAGCCCTGTTTTCCAACTCGCTGTCTGCAATCTTACTAAGGCCCCTGAGCCTCTACACAAGAAATACCTGAGCAGCTTAGCACTCAAGAGCAGAAAAGAAACAGCTAAGGAGTATGAAATTCATAACATTAAAGCAGTGTAAAGAGGAAAATTGTTCACCCTCTCTCCCAGCATACAAAGTGGCACCAAATGGACTAGCAAGCGGCAGGTTCAAAGCAGACCAGAGAAGCAGCTTCACGCAGCACTTTGATAAGCTGTGAAACTGCTTGCCACAGGAGGTTCAGGATGCCGAATGCTTGACAGGGTTAGAACACAGCTGGACAAGTTTGGGGGGAAAAGTTCTGTCAAGCCAAAGCTATTGTGTCTGGTTTAAGCAGCTGTTGAGCTGCAAACTGCCGGAAACCCTTGCCCTGTTCTTCCAACTCTCCCACAAACATCCATTTCTAATATTGTTCAAGACTAGCATTTCATGGCTGAACCTTTCTCCGGCTCAGAACAACTACTGTAGGATCAGCCAAGGAACAGAAAGCACCAGAGCTCTGCAGAGGATTTCAAACAGGCAGGGAGAGCTTGCAGAGCTTTCAGACTGCAGTACTACCCACGACTGGCCATTGGGCTGAGGTTCCACGGACAAGTAAAAGTGTTAGAAATAAACGTGTAAGGGATGTAAAAAGTTTCCACAGAAGGACAGAGCGAGCTAGATTTGCAAGATGAAGAATACAAATACATACTGATGGGAGGCGTTGGAGAAAAGGAATGATACCAGCTTAAGTTTTTATTACCTTATTTGCTTTAAATACATTTTAAACATACACTGCTAAACTCAAGATGACAAACCAAACTAAGCTGATTATTACTACGATCAATAACTTACAGTAAAAAAAGTCATTTTTAAAGCCAGCTGTGAATCTCCACAGAGGCTTATACTACTTTGACGAAAACAGTTTAAATTTGCACAGTGGTTTTGAAGTCTGGGCCACATCCCGGCACGGATAAGCCTGAAATGTCTCTGATGTTTCCTCTCTGCTCGGGGAGTTTCAAATCGCCCAGCCCCTACAAACAGGCTCCGCTCCGACTCCAGGCGGGCCACCTGCAGCTCAAACACACAGCTCCTGCCACTTGAAAGAAACACACCAAAAAGCCTCTTTCAAAGAAAACCCTCCAGGCGGCTGTGTTTGAAGAGGCAGAGACAAAAGCTTTTGCAACTAGTGCAGTCTTCAGAGGCTCTCCGGGGCAGCGACTAAACGGCCGTTTTCCCTGGGGAACCCATTTCTTCTCCCTCCTGCATCAGTTTCTGCAGAGGATAACTTTGCTGGCAGCTCAGCCAGGACTCCTCACAGCTTGGACAAATGAAGCCCAAACGCATATTCCCTGCTACGAGAGGTTCTGCTCCTCTCCTTGCTGCTCCATGCCAGGGCAGTGAGTGCAGGGTGCTGAGCACTCAGCTGAAGTCCAACAGAGAAGAACCTCCCTGGAAAGCAACGTGATAGCCCAACAGTAGCTGTGACAGGCTTGGGATCACTTCCACACAAGGCTCTATCTTCCACTGAGGATGTCCAACTCCAACCTCTGCCAGCCCGTGAATGGTTCCCAGAGCTAGTGTTGCTGCCAGGTCCATATGACTCAATGCAGATGTATATGCACATCAGTGTGGGTCCAGGTGCAGACTAACTATCAGTGTAGAAACGCATCCAACCTCTCAGTTGTTGTGCTTAAATCCCTTTAAACCTTCTCCCTCCTCTCGCCGGCATCCCAGCGTTTCTGATCTACAAGCAAAGCACAGGCTCCTTAGGTGAGGTAATAGCACTGTGATGTTATTGCCTCTTTGGTGCAAATGTCACGTCTCAACTTGAGTAATTAGGCTTTGAATAGACCACTTTTTCCTCTCTTAGCCCCTGCTTGTACCACACTCCATCCTGGTTTGGCCCTAATTACAGAGAATAATAAATCCAGCTAGAGAGTGCTTTTCTGAAGAGCAATTTGGTTTGACTTTTCCCAGCACTAATGAGTTTGTTAATAGAGGGATTTTCCCTCTCCCTCCCCTCTTCTAATCTACGTTTCCTTAAATAGCATCACACACATCAGTAGCCTTCCCCATGCTGCAGCAGGTGATGTCTCTCCCTGACCCATCTTCTCCCCTCCTCTGCGAGAAAGAGAGGCAGAGTACTGCACCTCCCAACCTTTTCCTTCTGTCAAAGGAGATGGAAAGCAAGCATGATTAATAACTGGTTGTTAACTAGCACCAGGAGGATCGCTCATCAGTTCACAAGCGTTGCAGACAGAAGTGCTGGGCTACCACCAGCCTGCCCGGTCAGAACCACTACTGGGGCTTGGAAAGGAGTTGAGTGCTGGGGAACTTGTTTAGCTGCTGGCCCAAACAGGAAAAAAAAAAAAAAAAAAAAAAAAGACAGCACACATCAAAACTTAGCTTTTTTTGTTCACCAAAACAAAACTTTAAAAGCATCTCATTTATCTGCCAAATTAAATCTTTCAAGTGGCCTACAGAAAAAATGTTCCACCTCGGTCTCTCCCAAGCGAAGCAAAGGACTTGAATGGGTAAATGCTCTCAAAAGAGTAACAGCTTCTGCCTGTCCCTTGTTCAATAAAAGCCCTGCCAGAAAAGGGGAAATGCAAAATCATTTTTCCCACTCCATTTGGAAAAATACAAATTGTATCTTCACACCTAAGCAAGATTTTCTAACAAGGACTTTGTCAGTGACTGAAAATCCCACCCCCAGTTTTTGTCTCCAGCAAATTCAATCATCATTTGCAGGGACAGATATCAAACAAAGTATTTTGTATTTTGCAACTTAAAGTTGGAAGCTTTGTTAGAAACAATTCCATAAATCTAACCCAAATTCATAGATGGTTTCATTTTCCCCCCTCACTCGGAACAGTCTCAGAATATTTTCATACCTGTTCTGTATCTGGAGACATGCCCACTGACCTGAAGAGCATATGGGGGATCCCTGAGTATTTCTCTTCTTTGATCATTTACAGTGTAAGTCTAACCTAAAGTAGTAAGTCTGAGACAAGGAGAGAAGGTCCTTGTCATGATGTGTGGGGTACAGAGAGATAACAATGATTCTGAAGATTTCAGTTCTGACTTCAAGCTCTGCATTTTTTCACCTAAGCCCCTTATTTGACAAAACTATTTTCTCATATTTCTCTGCAGCCCATCTATTATTAAACTGTCCTTCCCTGATGAATTGCTACAATTTATCATTAAATTAGAAGATGAAATGGGTCTTTTTTTTTTTTTAAAAAAAAGGAGATTAACTACTATCAACAGGACATTTCTCCATTATAAATCCCTATCTCCCTCACCAAATGCAGGAGCAGCATTGTTTAAAGCAGCCCTAAAGTGATCCAAGGTGGGAGGGACAGAGATGTGACATCCTGCCATATAAGTATATGGATCAATCTAAAAATGACTGTGAAAGAAAACACATGGCATTATTACCATGATTCACTCTAGAGGTTTTAATAGTATAATTTAAAAAAAAAAGTTTAGCTTTTCCATAGATGAGGCTGCCAGGAACTGATATGACAAATCACAGTCTAGATAACAAAAGCCATCTCTCCATGCATACAAAAGGTCAGTCAAGAAAAGCATTCAACTAAACATGAAGCAACTTTCTGCTGGAAACCCATGCCAACCTCTCGCATCCTTTTTGTATCATAGAGGTCCCAAGAGCTGTCTCTTACAAGACCACTGGAATTTAAGACTAGCAGAAACACAGAGCGTATCCTCAGCTCCACTATGGCCAGGCAAGCAGGTTTGGTCCTTGTAAGCTTCTCTGCATCATTTCATCCCCTGGACACAATCTCTCTGTGAAATTAAAATTGCATTTACCACCATGGCTTGGATCTGATCTGCTGTACGAGGGCAGTGGCAAAGCCTCAACGTTTCCTGAGGGCTGTTTATGCCCCAGAAATAGGGCCAACAAGAGGTAGATCAAAGCTTGAGAGGGAGAGTGCCCCTGCACCCCTCATGCTCATGTCCAGGAAACCACTTCACTGGAAGGGTTACACGTGGCTGCTTCCCTTTCCTCCCACATCCAACCACCTTTACTGTCAAAGTCAGCCCTGGTAGGGTGTTACAGAAATCAGCCAGTACTAGGCACCACATAAAACAAAAACCCCCAATATCATTCCCTACCAATCCCCAGATCCAACCTCTTCACACACCTAGTTATTCAGTTTATATCTCCAGAATTTAGGAAGTTATTTTCTTTCATTCTTGGATGCTAAGGAGATAAACTATCTTCTGTCCCCACAGGTCTGCAGTACAGAGAGAAGAAAGAATTAGGATTTTATGCCACTGTTTGCCTGTGATGAGCTTTCTTCTGTAAGGAACACTAGCAAACCAGGGCAAAACCAGCCCTACAAAGCACCCTTCCTACATGTCAGTGTACTCTGCTCCAGATGTGATCTCTTCTGGAAAAACACACTCTGGCTGGGCTATTCACAGGCCTGTGTCAGATTCCTGCAATTAAGTACCCTATTAATTCCAAGTAGGGGCTCATTCTCTAAAGAGCTGTTGATAAAATGGAGGTAATTTAAAGGTCAGATGAAATCCGGCTCATGTTCATCCTGCCTATAATGGAACATCACAAAGATGCTTCATCAGCAAAGGGGTGTTCATATGTTTGTTTGGGTTTTTTTTAAAGGAAAATAGCTCATCTGTAACAGAGACTCTAAACATCTGATAGGAAACCTTCCCACATTACTCTACCCAACAGCTGGCATCCTGCTGCCTGCCTGGGTGTCCCTTTCTGGAAATTAAATCTCCTATCATCTTTTTATCACACTTTGGAGGAAAGAAATGGGAATGAAACGCAGCGTTGACACGAACAGCAGAAGCAAGAGCTGAAACTGATGGATGCTTGAATTAATGCAGCCCTAAGAGAGGAGCACAAGAAAAGTTACTACTACACTCAGATACATTCGTCCCCCTTTGCTCTGTGCCCGTGATGCTCTTTGCCAATCCAGTTCAGCTGCCCACACCATCCCCTTGCTTGGCGTGGGGCCCACAAGCCACACAGGTTGGCTTTGGAACCACATATCAGCTCTTATACCTGTGTTTTATTAGGTTACTAAATGAGAAAAAAAATCTCCCTTTTCATAATGGGATAAGCTGTATCAAAGAAGAGCATGTTTGCACTGCAGCAGAAACAAGCTTTTCATGGTAGGAAAGAGCTGCTGACACTAAGGGATCCAAATGCAAAAGGAGAAACTCCAGGGTATTCAATATGTTTGACCAGAGTGTTTTCCCCTCCTCAGTGCCCCATTTTCAGATCAGAACTGCAACACTTGACTGTTGAAAGGCAGCCAGGATGTTTGGCTAATAACCCATGGAAACCCTGAGGTCATAATGTGCTGAAGAAGGCTGCTTCCACTCCGGAGGCGGCAGCGGCAATGTAGCTGCATCTAGATAGCCTAAACTCCACGTGCACCGTTAAACCTAGTTTTGTTCCCACCATTTACAGTTTTTTGAACATCTAGAGGTAGTCAGCGTGCCATGCCAGGTTCCCTGCGTGTTTGGTCATCTGGACGAGCCAGCTGACTTCCTTTTTTCCATTTTCCTTTTCTCATCTAGAGGTCAGTGAGGTTCTGTGTGCTCATCTTGCTCCAGGACGTAGTAATTGAGTGTCACCTGTTGACAGTTATGGATTTTCTCAGGTTATGGTCATTCAAAGGCTTGAATAGCTGAAAGTAAATCTACCTTGGTGTGTTTGTAGGGAATTGGGCCTAAATGCAGTTAGGATTTTTGGAAGCATTCAGACTGACAAAGGGCTCAGACAAAGAATAGACATGACCACAAAGAGAAGCAGTAGTAGCTGCAAATTGCTGCCTCCCAATTCAGAGTGACCTGATGTAAATGAGCAGCAGCAGTAACCAGTGGGATGCAGCACAATAAAAGGGGCCAAGAGACAACAGTGGGTATCCTGAGCACTGGGATCACTGGGATTTCTGCTTTACACCCTTGAGCTTGTCACACATGTTTCTCCGGAAATTCTGCAGGAGATTTCAGGCAGTACCTTGAATTGCTTGCCCTCTTTGTACTCCCCCCACACACACACACCTGCCTTGGCATCCACTTTTGGCACCTGCTTGAGACAGAAGCCTAGGCTAAAGCTGGATGCACTACAGTGCTTCCAATGTGCTAAAGTTGTATGTGTTGAGATACTCCAAAGTCCAAGTCAGCTGGGGCTTCCATGCCATCAAATGCATTCTACATACTTTTCCTCATCCTTTACACATGCCATTATTTACTGACTGGACTCAGCAATCTCTGACATCCCCATCAGGAATACACAGAGAATCTGGGTCTGTCTGCAACACGTGAAGCTTCTCTACTGCCAGAATTCAACTGGTATGAGGTCCAGATAAACTTCCCCTCACTGACCCAAGAGACAGAGCTCATCTGGCTGCTCTATTTCCTTCTGCAGCAAGAGACTTCTGCTGCAATCGGATCTCTCCTTCCCTCCAGTTTATTCTCTGCCTCCATCCTTCCCATGCTCCTCCCCAAATCCCTATAATTAATATTAAACGTTACAATTTTGTCCTATTAACACAAATTGCCCTTTCCAGAGGCAGATTAAAGAGTTTCCACTGGGGATTTCTTCTCTCCTTTACAATTTTGTTTCTGTGATCAGTGCTGTCTGTGTCTCTCACTACCTCCTAGGGGAAAGGAGTGGGAGGGAAAGAGAAGACAAACACTTATTAGCAACTCCTTTGAAGGGCTGGAGATTGCAAATTAACATGATTATTAACTCCCATCTTACCAACAAGGCAGGTTCTCCTTTTCTCCCTCCTCCTGCTCCTCCTATGGGAATGGTATTGGGAATCATGCAAGTCACATGCTCCAAGTTTCACCTAAGTAATTTACTGGGCAGCATAAATCAACATATTCTCTCCATCTTTTTTTTTTTTTTTTGGGGGGGGGGGGTGTGGCTGTTGTTGCTCAGTGATAAATACACACACATAAAATAGTAGAGCATATAGACATGCAAGTGTAGGGGTGCACATGCATTCCCATTTGCACGACCCTTCCAGTTTGGTTCTTGGAACAGGAAAGAAACACACATTGGCCCTGAGGCTAGTTCCTTCCCAGCTAGGTCCTCTGGGATATTTTAGCCCTGAATTCTTAAGGGGCATTTAGGGACAGACCTGACTCATCAGCTACGTCACCTGCATTCACCACCACACAAGCTGGCAGAAAGTACCCATATTACCATCACAAATACCACCACGCAAAAACCCATGCACTACCACAGCCAAACTTCTCCGAGTCCTTACTCTGTCTCCTCATTAACAGGAGTGTCCAGAGGTGCCACAAGTCCAGAAGAGCAAGACGTGCTGGTCCCTATTAAAAAGTCCCATTCACCACCAAAATCTTTGGCCACCTACAAGTTTGGTAATCTGTCAAATATACTCCACACTCACATCACTTGTGCTTTCCCAGCGACAACTGGGAGACAGTTGAGATTCTCCTTAAAAGAATCTCCAGCCCCAGGGGAGAACCTGACCAGCTGGTGCTATTGAGGGCTTTGGACAGAAAGCAAAACAATTTTGAGTCTATCAAGCCAAGTGAAAAAGGAGCATGTACATTATCTGGTTTATTAAAACACTCCACAAGTAAATGACTATCTCTGAGACTGTTATGGTAAATGGATAACTGAACTTAGACACAGCATCACCAATAAAGTCTGGCCAATGACAATTCTCTATGACAGTTCATCATACTAATTATAAAGCAGTATTATAATGAAATTTAGAAATCTATGAAATAAAACATTTGTTTACAGTGAATAAGCTATTTATAATCAAGATGTATTTATTTAGTGTACAGCAAGCCTCTTATAAAATCTGAATTAAATGCAGAACTACTTGTAGACGCATTGTAGACATATTTAAAACATTTCAGGATGCAGCAGCTTTTTCAAAGAGAACTTAATCAGTCCCCTGAGCTTTCCCTTCTTCTACTAGGACAAGGAAAGTGCAGCTGTATTGATTTCTAATATACAGCACTGCCACGTGAGCCATTTTATTGGGCCAACAAACTGTTTAACAGACAAGGTCCCAGAGGTCTCAGGTTTTATACAGGAGCATAGACACACCCTCTATAGGTAGCTGATATAGTGTTAACTGGAATTTACAAGACAATGCATCGTATTACCCAGTGCCAGGAGCAGAGCCTATACCTCAGACTGCCTGAAGTCCATTGTAACATCCTCTTTCATTTGTTTATCACTTTGTCCACCTTCTGCTGTTACAAGATTTTCTATACTGGATTTCTCCTCAGCTTTCCACCAAAATAATGCAGAACTTTTGAGGAAAATATGTTTTATCAATGTTAAAAAAGCATCCCTCTGTATAATTTACATAGGCATTAACCTGTTACCAAGAATTCTGAATGAGGATTTAGATTCAGTAGGGCTGGAAGATGTGTCTCACACTTCCCAGTGAGACCTGTTCAATGTCAGCCAAGTTACGGGTCCTTGGAAAGCCCCAGTTCCCATAAACTCATAGAAGTTGTCACAAGTGTCTGCTCAATTGGAATTAGACAGCTGCTTGGGCGTGTTCCTAGGACAGTAAAGACACATCCAGATGCAGTCGCTCCTACAGCGTCTTCAAGTTCACATACCCCATATTTTGGGTGCTTTCTGAAATGCTGAGACTTACAAGAGATTTTTTTCTAGGATTGCCTGGGTTTGCCAGGAACATCAGTTAAATGAGAAGCAGCCCATCTCCAGGATCCAAAGACTGTTTGATTGTGGGATAAAGACAAAGTAAGTTCTGTGACAACTCGCCTCTGGAAGCCATGAAGTGGTTCAAATCTGAACGTCAGTTCTTTATGCCAGTAGTTTCCCAGAGGAATTCAACAAGTAGGACAGCAGCAATCTAGCAGTCACAGACTTTAGAACAGGACTGTTTTCTAGTTTAAAAGTCCAGAAATTATAAAGGTCTTCTGAAGAGATGGATAGCACTTATGTGGGAGAAAGAGGCTTTGGAAATTCTTGAATATTTCTGGGAATGAATATGCATATCCTTGAGGTGGGACACATGAGACAGCCCAGATTTGCAAGTATTTTCCCTGTCAGAGACTCCAGTGGATAGCTTGGAGGTACAACAAAATACCTCTCTGGAAAGGAAGAAATATCTGTCATTTTTTGCTGGAGGGTTAGAAAGGGGAAACTTCTACCAAACCTGCAGCAACGTTTCTACATACAGAACTGCTCTCTGGGTTACATATCACACTGCATGAGGTGTAATGGTATATAAGGATTACATACCATGCTGCCAAAGGTTTGGGAGCTATGATGTCATGCTAGGTTTCCACAACACATATCAGAAAAACAAAAGATTTTGTGGTTTCAGCTTTATTCTCCCTATCACAGCTAAAGATGGTTTAAGGGGGGGCAGGGGGAGGGGAAAGAAGAGAAAAAGATACTGTCAAATAAAATTCACCACTAGTAGTCAAAAAGTTTGATTTTTCCCATGGGTAAGTTACCTGGGAGAAGAGGGGGAGATTTTCTCATAAGTAGGAGTCTCTCATAGACCATGACACATTACATGAAGAGTTAAAAAGTTGAGTTATATTTGCACTTCCATGTGCAAGCAGAAATGCGCATGGACAGGTTTTAGCATCTGTTATATTCAGACAGTGAGCCAAAGGAGAATACAAGATCACAAGCTTCTTCAGTTCCCATTGAAAGATGCCCATTGATTTGATTTACTGCCTTTTGTTTCCAGACAGCAGCTTCATAGATTTGGTAATCAAGCAGCAAATGCAAAGTGAGGCCACGTCTGGTCATAGGCATGGAGATTTAATGAGAGACTTGTGATTCCCATGTCTCAGCCAAGCTGTTTCTCACCCTCAGTGTTCCATGTCTTCCCTGAAACCTAACAAAGCCTTTTCTCTCTGTACAGCCTACATAAATCACTTTTGTCCAATTCAATTGCCTTGGTAAAGAACTATTTTCATGGGGAGGGAAAGCTATATAAAAGAAAAATTCTAGTATAGTACACCATCACAAACTGGCTGCATTTTTTTTCCTCTGACTTTTCCAAAGAAAATGCATGATAACACTCCAATTTTTTTTACCATGAAGAATTGTATTGATGCTTGGGGAAAAAAAAAAATAATCAGAGCTAGTATATTTTTTACCAAAAAAATCCATTCTGTTTACATCTTAAGTTTTACACTTCCATTCCTTTTAATAAATACAGGCTACTGATGCTTAGCAGGAATTTGCAAAGGCTTTGCAACTTCCATCTTTGCCAAGCATGTAGCAGGCAAAGGCAGCAACAGAACAATACTGCAAACCTCGTAACCAGTAGCACTTCAGTGCCTTTGTGTTAGCTGAATCATAGACACAGAAGCCGTCTGCCTTGAGAGTCATTAGAACCCACCATTATTTAAATATTTTGAAGAGGGAAAATAATTTTGATTCTGGCAGAAAAAGCAATCTTGCAGTTAAGGCAAAATAATTGTTATCTAGAAGATTCAGTGTCCTTCTCCAGTATACGCCTCACTGTGTAAGAGAAAGGTTATTCGTCATTAGTATCTCAGGAAAAATCAAGACATTCCATTCATTAACAGCAGCAGTCCTTTAGAGACGGAGCCTCATCAAATGCCATGATCAAGTAGAGCATATACAAGCTTGCACCAGTGTTCCCTCAGATTTGGCAGAGGAAAAGTCAGTGAAGATGACTGCCAAATTCCCTTTGCCGAATCCAACAGATAGTCCACACTGTCTAATACCCTTCTCCACCCGGTCAGTCAATAGTATCACACAAAATGTGGAAAACTGAGCACACGAACAAGCTTTGCAGCCCCCCTGTAGGGGAAATTTTGCCCAGGCCCTGGGCAAACAGTAGGCTGAGAGATGGCATGAAAGAGGGCTTGTACCTGTCATAGGGTTAACTCAGCAAGCTGCAAAGAAATATATAGCCCAAGGCAATGACAAGCTACTTAGCACATTTGCTAAAATCTCTGTTCTCTTTCACCTGAGGCATGTGATACTGCACCTGAGGCAAGGATTTTAGGTGAGCTACACATCTCAACTTGCATGCAACCCAGCTGAAGTTTTCAAGTGGCACCTCTCACCTCCACCAGGATTTCCAGAAACAATTATCAGTAAACCTAGGGGAGAGGTGTCCTTAGTAACCTAACCCTACATCAGCTATCTGCCTGAAGTAGAGGGGTAAAAGCAAGATTTTTTTTTTTTTTATGAAGACTGAAAAAGTAGCTCAAGTAAATTTCTGCAAGTCCACAGAGCTACAGTTTCAAACAATAAAATAAAGCTAGGTAATAAGTCTTTTTGTCTAACGACCTCTCAGGAAATCATTGCTTACCCTACTAGGGAATGACTGCTTTGGATGGCAGTGAAGCAGCCAGAGCTGCCACTCCTCATGAGTAAAATAACCTGAAAGCGCATCCACTAACTCGGACAATTCAAGAGGACTGCAATACTGAAGCAAGAAACACGTTCCGTCAGAGGGATGCACCTACTGATACATCTCAGCAGTGCCATCAAAGCTGAAGGCATCTCAGATGGGTGAAGAGCCCTTTCTTCTGTTATTGCAATGTGAAAGCCTACCTTATTATCAGCACTTTCTGCTACGTTGGAAACAGAGATAATTTACAAGAGCAGTTCCATACTTCCCTTCAGAGTCAGAAAGCTTCATTAAAGTGGATAGAGGATCAGACCTTTTTATTCATCAGGAGAACAGAGATCCTACAAGGCTTCTTTTTATCCTTTAGATGTCTGACATGCAAATATTTCCATTGCCAAAAGCTTAAAAAGCTGCAGCTTGTTTCTTTCACTCCAGAAGACAAATTATGCTACTTAGTCCTATGAGTGAATTGGGGCATGTAAGAGGATGTTTCAGTATCTAAACACTTGGACATTGAGTGGCCACTTCAGCATGACTAGCTGTCATCTCCTGATTTGCTTTCTGAGTCTGCTGTTTGCAGTCAAAATGTTCCTCTAAAGGCTTCCACTTCTTGGTGTATCCATTTCGCTCTTTCTTGTTTGGGTTCCCCCCCCCCCTTGTTTTTTTTAAATCCATGAAAACAGGAATGAAAAGTGTCATGCAAATAGCTCTAGGTCTGCCCTGCATGCTTCTACCTCTGTGTAAGCATCTCAAAACCTGGTACCTGTTCACCTCAAAATAAATAAATGGTTTCTCTCATTTATAAGCCAGGTACAGAGCAGAAAAGTTCCATTTCCCACAGCACTTGAGGGCTGTTAAGGCAGGAGTAATAGGCTTCACAAAACTAAAAGCTAGTATTTCCAACTGCATGATGTTCAACACTTGGCAAGTTCTGGCAGGACTGGCTGTAAAAGCAATTTTGGCTTATTTTTCATTCATGCAGTAATGTAACAAAAAAGTTTTATTAGCTAAGATCTTTGAAAGAAATAGGACTTCTGGGCTCTCTAGGACCATCTGGTAATTATTCTGTACAGGTCAGAAAATAATTAACTTATGACCTGCAAATCAAGCTTCTAATGAAAGAAGAAGTGGAGGGGTTTTAGGGCTACAAGGTCCATTCTGCTTTCTTACTACATAACATTACATAAATTATAACGGTGACAAGCCTATGATATGCAGCAAGACTACTCACAGCTCAAGTGTCATTATATGACATATGAGACATGGAAGTTTATTAATAAATCATCACTGCTAGGGGAAAAACGACCATCCATTCTTCTTTATTTCCTCCTTTTCAGGGATTACTGCCTTAACCTGATTCATGCACCTGACACCAGAGGCAAACACGCATTTGGGTCAGGAAGACCTGAATGCTGCACTTGGCAAACGCTTCATTTGGCCTTCTGCAAACATACAGTCTGTCATGAAGTCATCCTAGCACAGGGCTTCACACCACTTCCAAAGAGTCTACCATCATGGATTGGGTATCGCTAGACTCATGGAGGCCGCGTTTCCAGTGATGAGAAATCAATACAGCCCCTAATCTATTTGTCAAGAAATATATTGTCCATGAATGTGAAGGTCAAGGACAATCTATATAACAGCTCTTTTTGCAGAGAATGATGCAGGGCAGGAATCTTCACATTTAAGACATTTGTCATACAGCATATATATGCCCTTACATGAACAGAAAGCTTATACGCACTGGTAGAAACAGGACAGTAAACTTAGGTACACCATGCGGGTACTTCAAATGAGAACCTGTACAGCCTGTAGGGAAGGAGGAGGATATGGAGGCCTCCCCAATTCTGTACAGGACACTTCTACTTAATTATTATACATGTTGATGAGAACACAAATATTATATATAGCAACACCACACCTTGGGTGGGTGGGTGTGCATGGCTGCAAAAACCTTCTTCAAAAGGAAGGTAGCTCAAAGTATCAAGATTCTCCTCCAGCTTTAAAAAAAAAAAAAAAAAAAGTTGATAGTTGTCTGGCCCCAGGTTCCTGCAAGCTCTTTTTCATCTGCTCTGTATCTTCAGCTTTGGGTCATCCCATCACAAGCTCAGATTACCAGTACTGTACCTCAGAGTTTTGTGTGTCTCAGCATTCCTCACCCTGGGTACAGCTCCTAAAAAAGGGTCCTTATGAGACCAGGAGATAACTTTGTAAGGACACACTGTGCACGATGGAGTATTTTATAACCAATAAGCTCTAGCGTATTGACCGAATTTGTCTTTGTTACTTCTTTTTAAGACAAGTTCTATTCCATGGTTAGACCTATCATTTTTAAACAAATGGGACAAAAGACTGTTAACAGTGATATTTGGTCTGAATTTCAGCCAAAAATATCAATCACCTACACCACAAATCCCTCAGCTCCATCCCTAGCAGCCTTCAAACCTTAGTCTGCGAGTTCTGCTGAATTTCCTATGCAAAACTCTCCACTGGTTGTTTTCCACAGATCCATTCTATATCAAAACACAATTTATCAAACTTATTCATATTTCAAAAAATGTGTTTAAAATTGAGCTCTGGTGAAAAAAAGGAACCTTTACATTAGTTCCAGTGAATTCTTTTTCATCTGTATATCTTTTCAGTAAAAAAATCTTGAGTAAACACTTAACTTTACAAAATGTTGCAGGAACATCTTGTGGTGTTATTTTAACAGCAATTATTAAAAAAAGTTCTTAAGTTTAAGACAATTGTATTTAGTTTAACCATCTTGCAACAAAATAGCTTACTACATGTGGAGATTAACTGAACAGAAATTTACTTTATAGAATCCTTTGCAAAATTCCCTGAATTTAATATTAAGTTCAAATTTATTTTTCATTTGTTCAGTGTCAAAAGACAAGTAGTGCTGCTGTAGCAATTTGAATTTTTATCTTGGGAAGCACAACCCAAGTTCTTGGGGCACTGTTTCCTCATTAGCCATTCTCCAAAGAACAAACTGACAATAACGGATTTAGTATTCCCAAGATATGCTGGGTGTACTTTACCGCTATGCTGGCCACTTCTTCACTGAAAAGCCTGCCATTTCTTTGGGAAAGGAAGTCTGTGTGTGCATATGTTCAGCTTGAAGGAGTTTACCCCCATATATGACTTTATTATCAGAATTTTAATTTTAAAGAGGCAAGCAAAATAAACTAAGAATGGCTCTACCTGCTATAAAATCCAGAGATGAAAGACAGATCAAGAATGAAATCAACTTGCAGTTGTGAATGAGGCTTTAGGTTAATTCTTAGTACAGGGTGCATGTTATCTCATCACAGAGCAATTTCCAAGGCCTTCTGGGTTCCCCTTGTCTTTAAGAAATACGATCAACTATCAAAGTGAAAATGAACTCACAGACTACCAGGAACATTGAAAGATTCATTTTCTTCACAAAGACATTCACTTGCATTTTTCAAAGGGAAAGGATCAGGGAGGAACCACATGAAGGAAACTGGGGGAGCAGATACTCCCTGACACTCATACATAGAAAAAGAATGAAGAAAGAAAAGGCCATATTTAGAAAGTAGATTTTTTTTAGCCACAAAAGACTTGTACACATAATGACAGATATATCATTGGAGTATACATTAATCTTCATGCACATCCTTTTCCACAGGTATGTCCAAATTTTAATTGAGTGCTAAAGAGATATTAAAAGCACTGTGGTCTGGTTTCAGAGGTTTTGTTTGTTTTCTTTATTTGGGGTTTTTTTTTTTTTTTTTTTTGGGGGGGGGGGGGTGAGTTTTTTGGTTTTGTTTAAGTATTATGTTTCCCATGGCTCCTGTGTCACTCCCCAAGAATTCTGATTTGATCCTTCCTACCAAAAGGCCTGATCTGCTCCTACTGTACAAGGAATCAAGAAAAGACATACCGGAACAGAGATTTATGCTTATAGGTGCATTTCAGTAACTCTGCTCTGGATCACAACCAGCCTTTGACTAGTAATTGATAAGTATCACTAAATTATTATTATCCATTTATTACCTGCCAGTCTATGAAGAATAGAATTTGGAAAGCCTCAGACATGGTGATTGAGCTTTCGGGAGAAGAGATAGGCCAGGAGATGATATCTTATACAATTGCCTTATAAAATTAACCATGACTTCAACTCATCCCTTTGTTCAGTCTACATATCTGACTTTCAGGGGATCTCATGGCAGTTCTATGTTTCTGTGCTGGGGGTACAATATCTGCCCAGGAACATAAAACAGCAGCTCACACTTTTGAAAGGTCATAGCTTGCAGGAACCCTTCAAGATCATAACCCTCACAGCCTTGGCAAGACTCACTTCTAACTTTGTTAGCCCTCGTGTCCAGAGACTCCAAGGCAAAAGCATTATGTCACAAATTCTTTGTCGTATCTCCATGTTCATCTCCCTCCACAGCTGCATCTCATCCCACCAGCCACCCAGTGGCCCATTCTTGATTACAGTCGTATCCTGTTTCTAAGTAATCAGCATTTGTAGAATAGCCAACCATGATATCACTGAAGATTAAGATCTCATATAGAAAACATCAGAAGCCAGTGATGCCTGGAAAAAAAGAAAAGAAAAAAGAAAACTAATTGCCCATCTAAACCACAAAAGAACAAGTGGAGAGAAACAGAAAAACCACCAGCTGCGCTGGCTGGACGAGTCCTCAGCCATCAGTACCAATTGAAAGGTTTGAATCACCACAAGGAAGGATAAAAATCAAATTCACCTGCAAAGACAGTAATGAGATTATTATGCTAAGACAGAGTCAAGATCTAGCCCTCTGTCATAGAACAAGTGTCCTCAGCCCAAATCCTGCAGCCCCAACAACTTCCTTTCCAATAAAGTAAGCCTAGAACTGCACAGAATTCAGTCCCATCTGTTGGTTGTTGCACCAGTGGTGTTTCACTGTCAGCAGTAACTTCAAAATATTGACCTGCACCTGAAAGTTTAGATGTAAACACTGATCCCTTAAATGAGAGGACATTTCATCCTACTCCAGCAATTACCCTGCAATAACCATCTTTGTGTTGTCTTATGTTGAGCAGAATCCATCGCTCACAGCCCAGAAAGAAGACAACATAGAAGCTTCACAGAAAACTTTACCTACAGTGAGTTTTACAAGAGTCATCCACTTTGAAACTAATAAAAAAACAACAATGTGAAAACACAGCAGGTAATTCTAATTTTAAAGAGCCTCATTTGATATCATAATAAGTTATCTTCAATTCTGTCAGTTCTACAAGCACTGCCTAAGACAAATGCCTTTCAAAAGCATTTTTCAAGCAGAATCCAAATAAGAGACCTGGCAAGTAACAACACACACACTCACACCCACCCCCCACAAAAAAAAAAAAAAAATAAAAAAATCACAAAACACTACAGCAAAACCAAGCAGAGAGCTAAAACCCAGTGTAAGAACAAGCCAGGACAGATCCAAGGAGACGAGTCCTGCCAACCAGCACCTGATGACAAGAGTTACTTACAGTAACACTGATAAAATTAACTTCCAGCTATTATTAGATCTCCAGATCTGATTTCCAGTTTGTCTACCCTTAGCTTCTTAGAGAAGAAAAGGAAACTAGAAATCAGGCATTGCACAGAACTAATATGGGTAACTTCACCATGGATTTCCCTGTAGATAGGTTTCAGTGGGGCTTGGTTGGCTGTTTTCTTTGAATCACCTTGGTTAAATCAGAGGATGGGAGCTCCAAGGATCTGGAGTCCCCTGGACCAAGGTCTGACATACACAAGCAGCACATACTGTACCAAGACAAGCAGGCAACAACTGCCTTAGCACCAGGAGAAGGATATACAAGAGCATACAAACTACAGGCAGATATCCCCAGAAGGGGGGGGGGGGGGGGGGGGGGGGGGGGAAGAGGAGTAGACAAGGAAAGTTTTATGCAGTTTTTCCTTTTCCACTTACAACAAAATACATAACACAGAAGGCATGGGTACCTTTGGGGTCCTCCTGATAAGACATGCAAAACTCATCTCTCTTACATTCACATTTTCTTTGATTTTACTCCCTAGTCTAAATCATCTTGATGTCTAGACCTGCTGCAAACATCTGTTGCAGCCTGGATTTGCCTCTGTTTCCCCAAACATCAAAGCAAATAATAATATTTCTCTGCAGTAAAAAGAAATGTTTGAAGACCAGTGGAAGTCCCCAGGCCCGCACAAATCACTCAGTCACCATCATCAGCAGGACAGATGACAGCAAAGCAGCTAAGTTCTTTCCCTGGAAAAAGCAGTTCTGAGACCCTTTGACAGGAATAGCTGTGAAGCTTCTTTGTGTTATAAACACACAGATTCATCCGTTTTCTCAATCTTATGCACCGCTACCCTGCTCCCCTAGCCCGAGGTAGTGCAAGGAGGGAAAGTGGGGACAAGAGGAGACAAGTCCAGATTCCTTTGTTATGAAGATCAAACTTAAAAGCAAGGGAGAAACCACGTGAGGCAGTTATATCTCTTACAGAGCCTATTTCTAAGGGAACCAGAAGGCTGACTAGCCTCTAGATTTAACCCACAGACGCCAAGAGTTGATTCTGCCTCCTGCTCTTTGTCCTGCTTCCCAGCAAAAATGCAGGGAAACACCATTTCTCTCCTTCTGGGCAGGTCCTGTTAACACTCCCAGTTTGGAGCTCCTCCTTTGGTCTGTCAGCACACTGGGGGCTGGAAAAACACAGTGATGGAGGCTCATCCATGTGGGAATAAATACCAGGAGAGAAAGTACAGCGAGGTGCCAGCAAGCAGCAGGCAGGAAACACTACATGGAATCGCATCCCCAGGAATCTCCATGAGTTGAAATCAGAGCCTGTTATTAATCCAGCTAGACATTGAGACCCAGTAGCTGGAGTAAATCAGATTAAACTCCTTTTGTATCAATGGCTAGAAGCCAAGAAGGTCTATCTTCCCTTTTCTTTTGAATGATAGCCCAAAAGATTTTTCTGTCTGCTTAGCTGATTAAACATACTGCTTTAAAACAAATAAAAACAGGGGATCAAAAATATCAGGTGAATTTCAGTATGGCAATAATGTCCTCTGAGATACAAAGAGAGAAGAAAAACTTTGTTACCTCCTAGCCGGGGGGCTACAGTAGTAGTGGAACAAGCAGTCCTTTTCACCTCCACCCTCCCAATGTGGAAGGGGACGAGTCTTTGCACAGATTAAAAACAGTTAAAAAGGGATTAAAAACAACTCTTTCTTTGCCTTAGGGAGTTTTGCAAAGCACAGAACAAGTAAACAAAAGGGAACTTAAATGTCATTATGCCGGGACAAGAGAGAAGAAAGAAATCCTAGATTATTTAGGAGAGTTAAGTTTTAACTTCAATTGTCAGGAGCTGTTGAGAAGCCGAGCAGAGTGACAGGCTGACAAAGTGACTAAGGAGCCCTTCCTCCCCGCCCCGACCACCACACTCAGCACCCTGCCAGCACAGGAATCCCAGGGTGACGGACCTACCGTAAGAAACTGCTAAATGTTCCTTACCTGCCCTGGCCTTGATGGCTCTGGTGTTTGCCAAACCTCTTTGCAAAATCAAACGCGAAAGAGGAAAAAAAAAACCCACAAAAACCAAAGCAAAGAAAAAAAACCCACCAAACCCAAACAAACAAAAAACCAACACCACAGAGGCGTTCCTTAAAAGCCAACAGCCACACGTAGCAACTGCTAGCCAAGCAGGTCTTCCACGAGATGGAGACTTAAAGCACATTACTCTTGCCCTGTCAAGGGAGACGATTTCAGAGACTTCTTAAAAAGACAGCAATTCGGGTTAAAAACATTGAAATAAACCAAAACGTATCAGCGCTTTAAAGGTTAACAGCTTCTGCTGAACAACATGCGTTTATCCAACCACGTCCTAGAGTAGTTTTTTCAGCCCCGAGACCAATGAGCACAGCTAAGAGGAGGGCCTTGGGATGGTGGAGAGGCTGAGTTACCCCCTCCCCTCTGCCTTCCCTCTTCTCCACCTCCCCCCTCACCCCCCCCCCCTCTTTTTTTTTTTTTTTAGTTTAGTAAATTAATGCAGCAAGAAACTCCCAAGATCTGGCGAGTCCTAGCAGGGGAGAGAGGGCAGAGGGGAAATGAGATGCATTAGGAGGACACTGAGCCACTTTCTTTCTGAGCACAATGGGAGTGCTTCCCAAGAAACTTCCCCTTCGCTCCCCTCCGCTCTAGCCCTGAGCAATGGGACACCTTCCCTACAGCAGCAATAACTTATTCGGGAGGAAAATAGCCCAGGAAGCAGGAATCAACAGCAGCCAAACGGCGGGCAGGAAAGCAACACAACCGGGACTGCAGCACGGCTCCACACTGACAAATTCCTGTGGATGTAATTAGGAGGACACTCTGGCTAGCAGCGGAGATTAAAGCCCTGGGTTGTCGAGGGTCGTGTCCCCCCACCTCCCATCCTACCCCGCCACCCTGATGGCAAACCTACACCCCCTGCGGCTCCCCCTCTCGCCAGCCTGATGTCCGGAGTGAGATCCCGCTGAAGGGAGATTTCGGTGCGGGAAGCCTGGTCCTCCGGCCCGAGCACCACTGCAGTGGCGGTGGCGGGGGCACAGGCGGAGAGGAGGGACGAGCCAAGGCAGCGCCGGAGCGGAGCCGCCGGCCGCTCGGCAAGCGCCCGCGGAGCGACGCGCACCGCCGCTGTCCAGGGTGCTGATCGGGGCGCCCGCCAGGCGCTGTCCGCGGTGCGGAGCCACCTTCCCCCCGCCCCCCCGCTACTGTCCAGGGTGCTGAGCGGAGCCCCCCCGACCTTCCCGCTGCCCAGCCTGCCTCGGGAGGGGTGGCTCGCTTCCCCTAGCGATTCTCCCCAAGTGCCGGGTTACTTTATTGGCCAACCCCACCGGCCCACCCCTCACGGAGTACAAAAAAAAAAAAACACCAACAACGAGAGCTGGAAAAATGTGCAACGTCAACGCGCTCGGAGTCTACGTGTGGGAGACGATCGTTTTCTTCAGGTAAGGTTCAGCTTTACGGGAGGAGTGTGTGCGCACCAGGCGCTGCCGGGCTGGACTGCCGTGCCCACCCCAAGCTCGGGGCACAAGCCCTAGGTACAGCCTCAGCCTTAGGACAGCGGCGTTCTGCTTTTCTAGAGCTGCCTTTTCGCCTCCTCTCGGTTCCCTGAGGCCGGCTATCTCGCACAGCCCCGGGCTCGGGACTTTCGGCGGTTTAGGGGAGTTACTCCGTTTAATTAGCACCGCAATCTCGCTAACCGCAGTGCTGAAAACACCGACCCCGGCTGGTTGCAAAGTGACAACTAGTGGCGGCTGGGAATGCTGCACTTGAATTTGCCCGGGTAAATATTCCCACTTCGCCCCCTCCCCATCCTCAGATTGCAGGTTAAGGTGAGTTCCGTGGGATGCTTTCACTGCTTAGCTATGGTATCTAGAGAAGTCGCGGGACTCCTTTTCAAGGAGGGCTCACCTTATCTGCTCAGCTTGCTATGTCTAAGTCACTGGAAACAAAGAAATAATCACCTTCCTTACCAACTTTTTCCTTCATGTTGTTTTCAACATCATTTAACTTCTGCAAGGGGAAGAAAGCCAAAGGGGAGCTTTTTTACAATTATATCCATTATTGACTAGCTGTATTTTGACTCTGGTTTAGATGTGTTCAGTTTGTCGGTAAGGCTAAGGTAGGAGAAGGAACAGTTTTAATTGTAAAGAATTGTTTCTGGTCCATCTCTCCTTGCAGTGCTTTTATTAAATGGACAAAAAAAATATTGTAAGGTAGCAGCTCTTCTGTATTTGCATAAATAGTGCTGCTTGCTGTAGCAAGTGATAGATGCCATATACACACAATTGAAAAAACCCACAAACAAAAACCCCCACAAAACTCCCACCTTTTTTCATGACCTGAACTTGCTCATCAGTCTTAGACTTCATTTCAGTTGCATGGCTCTTACTTCTGCATTTCTGTATTATACCAAAGTCTCATCTCATAGTTTAAGACGAAAGAACAGACATTATTTACATATACATCACTGGTGTAATACTTATTATTTTATGAATCACAGTAGAAGACCTGCTGATACTGGCCAGACTTTTCTAGCTAGTGGTCTCTTTCCTTTTGAACACTAAAGTCTTTCCAGGCTTAAAATTTAGGATATCCCCCCTTTTCCTGTAATTCGACAGAAAATCAAAAGACAGAAAGATTGTAATGTGAACTCAAAGTATTTAATGTTTATCTGTTAGGTAAACCAAGAAAGAAGTTCTAGAAATAACTAAAATCACCAATATCTGAAAGGCAATGCACAACACCAAATACTTCAGAGCCATCCTTTCTCATCTTATTTAGTCACAAGTATATTGCAGCACTGCACAATATAGCAGGGTAGACTAAGGAAGCATACGTATGAGCAATAAACTCATTAGTTAAATAATTTTGAGGCACAGAGATAAAAAAACCAAGACTGAACAACACAAATGCTCTGGAATGCAGTCTGTAAATAAGCTAGAAAGCAAAAGGAAAATAAAGAGTGTTTCCAGGCTTGAGTTTTCTATGGCATTAAGGCATCTGACCAGCTCTCCTCTGAACTGCCTGAACAAGTGCAATTGTTACATATTTGTTTTGCTGATCCTGTCCTATGATGCACACTTACACATCACACAACATATGTGAGCACTTACAGATTCTCAACACGTCAATTAAAGTCCTGAGCACTCAAAACCTTGGTAAACCAGTCCCTTCAGGTTCTAATGTAAATGTTTATACTGTTATAAATTATATGCATATATGTGTGCTATATATGATTGTTATATTGCATACAAAAGATATTTCTGGAAGTCTAGTTTTCCCAAAATTAACATCTAAGAAAATTTGAAAATGCCTTAAATTATAGATGTTGAAGCCAAATTGGTTTATGCATTGCAATAATTTTTCAAACAAGAAAAACTCAGTAATTCCTGCTCAGAACTGACTCTAAGCAATATTTTTCTGCCCCCCTGCTCCCCCGCTTTGTGCTATGTGTTCAATTTATTACAGACCAAAAATCCACAAGCCTTTCTGGTTCAGGAATAGCTTTGCTATTTCAGTTTCAGTAAGCAAAGTTTATTCATTAACAGTCATTCATAAATTTAGTGTGCCAATTACTCCAGCACTCAGTCATACATAACGTTTAGAAAACTCACGAGCTGATAATCCAATAATCCCTAATAGAAGTATGCATTGCTTTAAATTGCAGGGTGTACCACGCTTTACTCTCAGCCTGTCAAAAATATAATGGATTCTCTTTCCAGAATATGTTAGCACATACACCACAAAAATAAAGAAAAATCCAAAGTCCTGAAGGAAAATTAGATATAGCCAATATCAGAAATAAGACTAGATCTGTTGCTTAACAAAAATGTCCTTCACCAGCTTTTTATAAAACAAGACCCTGTAGGAAAGAGTAACAGCTGGTGTGTGAATGCAAACATTATGGTATTGCCAATATGATATTTGTTTCTGTTACAGTTGGGCTGTTTTAGAAGGAATTTGCAATAAGCAGCTTATACTGACATGCCTTTCTTTATGGAAGAGCGTTTCCCATTTTGCTACCTGCCTTCTCGGACTGCAGTCACTTAGCTGTGACTAAGACATTTACTGAGAACCTGGGTAGGTGCAGGGATGGAGACTGGGTTGGGGTGGGAGACGAAGAGGGTCTTCTGACAGACTGCTTGACCAGTTTTTCCTTACACATATCACTGTAAGGCAAAATGCTATTTCTTGAAGATAAAAATAGATTGGACAATATTTACACAGGGACTTCCAGATGTCTTGCTTCTATCTGTGGAGACATACACAAACATTCTCCCTAAGCCTAACTGCATGTTTGTACCCTGGTTCAGCTGTGAATTCCTTCATGCAGAACAAAAAGCTGCCCCTACCCTGTGATGATCCTGCCTGGACTTTCTGTTGTATCAACACATTTTGATAGCCGTAGTGGTCCAGAAACACCACTGCGTAAGCCTGGGGGTAGGAATACACCTTGTACAAGTTTGGAGACAGAAGGTAGCCTAGAACCAGCACCTTACCCAACTGGACACTGTCCTGTAAAGCTTTGAAATTATTTGGGCCTGATTCTTGTCCTAAACTCACTTCTATATATCAGGAATCAGCAGCATGACCTTCACTGAATCAAGATCAGAGTTGACCCCTTCTGAATAGCAATCTGTCACCTAGGAGAAGTGATTCAAGGCTACTGCTCCAAGTTATTCACAGGCTGAAAGTTTCTGCCTGCCTCAGCCCTTATTGGGTTGCTCTAACTGGCATTTTCGTACTTCCTCCTGTCAGTAACGGAGCTCTTAGATTCCAATTTTTAAAACAGTAAGAAAATGCCATTGTGAATATGATGCCTCTTAACTTTACGGACAGACACTTTTTCCTAAAACAGACTTGACAAGTAAAGTAGATGATTGGAGAGGTGCTGATTTCAGCCTCTTGAAAAGGCAAGAAAAGGCAGGGGAAGGAAAAGGAAAGGAACGTGCACGTTATCTCCAAACCTTCTGCTATAGCTCTGCAGTGCTAGATAGCATTACGGAGGTACCTGAAAACAAAGCGCTAACCAGAGACTTCCAGAGCCACAAGCTAAGCAACATAGCAGATATTCTCAGTAGTTAAAGAGTATTTTCCTCACGCTATCTAAAAATCTACTATAAATTGTACCTTATGACCTGTTGTGCCTCTGCCGAGTCTGTCAGCTCCTCCATGAAATAAAAATGATTTAGCAAAGGCTTGGACTAGATGGCTCTAAGGACACTCTTTAGCTTCTTTGGTCTGCAACCTATAATAGCCCCATTAGAGACCCTGCTAAAAGGGTTACATATTCAAGGTTTGAAAATGTGATGAGGTAGACAATTCCACCTAGAAACCCTTGTAAATCATTCCACAATGAAAGATTAATTTGGTGTCATCCCAGTAGAAGCACAAAGTGTTTGGGACCCTGCCTTCTGCAGGGACTTTATACACACTTCCATCCATCCACAGCCGTTCACTTGCATCTTAGGCAGTTAAGTCAAATCAACATAAATTACACAAAACATTTTTCTAACACAGTCTAATCTTAACCTTCCTCTCTAAACAGCTGTCTTAACTCCAGACCTGCTCTCTGGATAGATCAGAAGAAAGGGTCCACAAATGTCTGGGCAAACCCAATTTCCCTCCACTTATGTTGGGTGCAATGAGCAGGAAAGCCATAGAAAATCACCTTGCTTAACAATAACATGACAAAAATGTTGCTGTTTCTTACATGCACTAATAAATATCCTTCATCTGAGACACTGGTGTTGTGCAGATTTTAGGTAATATAGACTGGCTCTCCACTTTGAGTCCCACTGAACATTACCCTATACTGCAGCAGGTCCCACTGGCAGAACACACATTTACTGTTTAAATTCCAGAAGCAGTTCCCTTCAGGTAAGGGATGAACATGTGGAGGGAATGCTAGGATCCTGCCCTTATAGGTAAGGACATTACATCATGTGGATTGTCTACAGAGAATTCCTTCAATAACAAGAATTTAGGCATGGGAATTTGGTCCTCCCTTATTCCTCTTCTCCCACGAAAGAGGTTTTGGAAACACTTATGTATGGAGCAAGTCAGCAACAAAGGGCCCTCTGACTAAGTGTCTCAGATTTAATAGCACAGACTAAAGGCTAAGTTCATTCTGCTGCTGACCAAGTGATTCCAGTCAAAAGAAAGCACTTGTAAGCAACTGCACACTGCAAGTCCCCTGTTCTTGGGCTAACACTTTCCTTGTTGGCTTATGAAATTCATCTCACCAAATCCTCATGAGCTGACCTGGATAGAAAAGGATCCCAGCATCTGAATTAAGATGTTAATCAGTGTCCAAAATTAAATTACTTTTATTCCAGCACCAACCAGTCATCATTCATCTGTGATAGAAGACCAGCAGAGAAGTCTGTTATCATTTTATTCTAGCATGTAGACTAAAAGGGCTCTCCAAATTTCAGTATTGGGAACAAGACATCAGACCACCTAATGAATACAATTGCTATTTAGGTACTGATGAAAGACAAGGGTTTTTAAAAGTAAATCATGCTTTAAGAATCACAATATCCAAATCAAACCCACAATATTTAAATATGTCAAATCATCTAAATCTATTCACTGACTTTCACCTGCTCATTTTCTATAACCTGGGGCTTTTCTGAGAAGCCCAAAGTGACTAGTATTAAGACAACAGATAGGTAGAAGTCAAAATGCGTTATCAGTCTGTTTTATTTGCCTGTATCAACTCTCACTGTTCTGGCACATTAAATCAGGGTTTCACTATTTCCGGTAAATTACCTTTTTGATTTGCTATCATTACCTTGCATACTTTCTGTTGACCTTTGTCTATCAGCAAGAGCACAATGATTTCTATTCTTATGAAGTATAGTTACACTTATGCACCTCACGCTTTTCAAGAAAAACGTTTCATCATGTTCTTTCACATGCTAAAAACTGTTGTTCCAGCATACCTTCCCAACCATGGTTTGATTCAATTTTTTTGATTGACCGAAAAAATCATTCCAAGAACTTTTGATAATTTCAGTTTGGAGAAAAAAAAAACCAAAAAACAAACCACACAACAACATAACTTGGGATAAATGGAACAAAAAGAAAGGAGCGAGAGAAGCAGGAATTCCTCCTGCTACTCCAGTGCAAGGCACCAGAAGGATCGTTAGCATCCGTGACCAGACAACTCAACATCAGGCTGTCTGGCTGCTGACTTGCATAGCCCAGAAAAGAGCAACTTTTGCATTGCACTCAGTATAGTGGAATATTGCCAATTCAGCAGATCACTTCCCTTTAAAGAAAAAAAAAAAATTAAAAATTCACCTTTTCTTTGTTTCTCTCACCCTTCCCCCAAATTGTCCAAACAATTTACATTTGTGTTTACAAAGCCAGACAAAGAGACCACCTCCCCTTGGGGGGAATTAGTTTACATTGGTATTTCTTAGCCAAGATGACTGGTTGGCACGAAATGATATAGTGCCCTTAACCTCCTGGGAAACTGCTGATATGCTCTACCTCACCTGGTCCTGGAGGTCTGCATGCTTTGATCCCACTGGTGCTATAGATCAGATACACACCTCCAAGCTGCTCCTAAATCTCTACTGATACTTCAAGAAACTGACGCACAAAAATAAAAAAAAAAAAAATATATATATAGTTTTTGTCCCTTCAGTAAAGGCCGAAGCACAGAGAGAGCCTGCAGAGAACAGAAATAGATAGAGACAGATGCACCCGTCATTTACACGCGCTGAGCACTCCCCATTATGCAGACAATTATTTCATCCATATAATGCACCATGGTAAGCTGCTGATTTGGGGACTGCACCACATCTGGCTGGTACATAGACACAGTTGGCATCCTGTAAATACATCTCTGCTGGATCTAAGTGCCAACTGAGAAAAGCAGGAGAAATCTTAATTTACCAAACCCCATGAAATTTGGATTTTGAGAGGGAGGGGGAAACAAAAGAAACCCACACTTCTGCACCTGCTTTCCTTTTGATTTCTCCCTCTTCATCTTTCCACTGTGGCTCACAGCCCACTAAGGGGAAAAAAAAAAACAAAAACCAGCAAACGCCTTAGCAGACAGACAGGGAACTCTTGTTTTTATCAGTGCCTCATTGCAGGGTGGGTGAAGCGGGGAAAAAACTACCAAGAGGTTGCCAAGACAAGGAGTGTCGCATGCATGGAACAGCAGGGCTTGCAGTGCAATCAATCATCACACACGCTGCCTTCAGACGAAAGCTGCCGGCAGCAGCTCCCCCCACACGCCTGCCCTGCGAGCAATTCCTGCCCCTAGGACCACTCGCCCAGAATATGGATCCTGTCTCCCAGCCCCAGCAGGGCTGGGGCAAACACACCGGTCAATAAATAGAAACAGAAGTGGGATCAATGGTGGATCGGACCACTATCACATACGTCTGGTTCAACAGCAAAATGCAGCTGAGCCAGGAATTATGCAGAAAATCCAACCAAATTCATCACTTCTCACCTTTAACCGATTTCCTTTGAATTTTTTTCTCTTCTTTTATTTCAGATGATGCAAGTAAAGAGATGCTTTGTACAAAGCCCCAAGCACAGGATCCTCCTCCCCTCTCTTATGGGGGAGGTATAAAACCTTAAAGCATGGGAGGGTCAGCTGTTATCAGCACACTTTAAAAAAAATCCTGAGCTCCAAATGTCTTTGTTGGTGCCAAGAAACCCTGTGCAAGCTGGGTCAAGTCCCCCACTACAGCAGGATCTGTGCACCACATGTATCACTGCAGTTGGGAGTAGGGAAGCAAGATGCTCTCAGTTCCTGGGTGAAGGCAGCCTTTTCTCATCTTGTAAGAACTGCAAAGACAGGCTACGGACAGAAAAGTGACTTTTCATGGGGTCTTGTCTCTGTTCACTCCCAGTGCTTTTACCCTCCGGAAGCACTGCTGAGCAGGGCAACAATTCCTGGCATATCCACACACACACACAGATCTTTTTCCTGCACCAGAGCTCCCAAGATTTGGTTTACAAACCAAAATGTGTGCCTTTCACCTGCCACCCCACGTGCCTGAGAGTTGCAAGCATCCTCCAGCTTCCAGCCCCATCCATCAAACCCTGACACAGAGCTATGGGCTTAGAATCATCTCCCAGCAGCACGGCTGACAAAGTACAAGCCTCATCAAACACAGCCTGCTCTCCTGCACCAACACGAGCCCTGCAGCACTGCCAGGGTTGAAGAGATGGGGGTTTTGTTTGTCAGGGAGCTGAAGAGACTAAAGTCAGAGGGCAGCTGGGGTGGGGAGGAGAAGAGCCCTCCCAGGCAGGGGACCCAGAGCTTAGCCATTCGTTCCAGAAGTTATATTTCATTATAGTTCATGAATAAACCGATAAATCACACCAGGAATCACAGACAGCACAGAGGGAGCATTCATCTCCAGCAGAGTATTTGCGTTGCAATGACAACAACTAATTCTATCAGAAAATATCAAAATGAGCTCTCTTATGCAACTCACTTTACACAGTACAAACCATACACGTCAGACCCCCAGTTTTACTAAGGGATCCCTGATTTCATAGGTAGGTTATGTACGTTAGCTCAGGAGGCCTTTTCAAAGGATCTGTAGCAAAAAGTTTCAGAAGATAAAACCCACCACCATGCTGCACTGCATGTTATAGCTCTCAAAAAAAAAGAGACCTGTATTCATACCACCTCTGATTTACCAAAAAAGAAAAAAAAGTAGTTACAGTATTCTTACCCCACCTCAACAAGCAGCATAAATCCTTAAACTAAAACTAATTTTTAAAAAGCTGCCATAGCAAGATATTTGAACTGATGAAAACGCGACTGATAGTGCGACTGCAGAGCTATAGATAGAAGAGCATCCGCAATTTCTTGTAATTCTCTGACACTTGTCTGGTCTGTGATCTAAAACCTTCTGACGTCAATTGAGGTTCCCACCACAGCTCTCCATCCAAACACTAAATCAAGAGCACATCAGTGAAGAGAATATTGTTACCTAGAACACAAAGCCTTGTCTTTGTAAAGACACTTTCCCCCTTTATTTACTGCATTCAGGAAGGCTGTTTATGCATAAACTTTAAATATCTGACTAGCCCCCCTTGACTTTAAAGGGAATATTCAGTGCGTGTGAAGCTAGACACATGCTTTTGTCTTTGCAGGGATTTTTTTCCCCCCCTTTGTTTTTTCCATGAAAAATGCAATCACAAACTTTTCTTTTTTTTTTTTTTTTTTTTTTTTAAACCCTTCAGTGTATGCACATGTAAAAGTCAATGCTGGTGTTTGTTGGATTTATTTCACAAGTGATTAAAACCTGAGCATTGACTTGTGCTTCTCCATTGTTTGAGTTACATTTTCAAACCTGTCTCAGCAGCTTAAGATCATAGATCTCCAGAAAGTCACTACTTATGCTCCAAGAGCTGTAGACCCTTCTGGAAGAGGGATTAGTCGAGAATGTCATTAGAGAGAATACCTGTGGCTTCAAAACTGAATTTAAACACAGTGAGAGTGACCGTGCAATATATGAGAGTTTGAACAACAGTCCTTGTAAGAGCAAGGATCTTGCATGCAACTGAGCACTATTCCCATGCAATTTGTTGGTCTCCCTGTGCTCTTCCCATCTGAACTATATGCAACGCGCAGATTTCCACGTCCTCACCCCCAGATGGTCATCTAGTCATTTATTTTCTTATTGCTCTGTCCAGGCAATGCCAGCAATTATTCCAAGTGCTGGTGTCTTTCCATAGAGTTAATCAGTGTAATTGGGATGTTTTATAGTTCTAGACAGGGTGGTTTGCCATATGGAGTAGGAGCCATGGGCTGCGGGAATGTGGCAGTGGAATACAGAGATGTTTGCTGCAGTCTGAAGAAGAGATTTTTCTCAATCCAGTAAAGGTGTTGTGGCTTTCCCTAGATGGGAATGCACATAGAGGGTTAATTCTCTGAGGCCATGGAAAAGTGCCTCCTAGCTCCCCTCCTCCTTCCCAGCCACAGGAACCAGTGGTAAGGTGTTGTGCAGGAGCTTTGAGAGCATTTGGGGATCTTTGGGTTAAAACTTTAACTGATTACATCCTGTGAGTACTGCAATGCAGTTCCTTCTGGTGCAAAAGCTAGAATTGGTTTAAACAGCTCACAGCAACAGAGCACAAAGAACAGAGATGGCAACACTTTACAAGCCTACGTTTTCTTTCCTGTCCCCCTCCTCTCTCATGAATAGGGATAAATAACAGCTTATTGTACATTTCTTTTTCAGAGCAAGATCTCCTTTCTTACAGGTTCTCAAACTCCATATTTCACCAGTCTCACTGTATATGACTATTTTGCTGTCCTGGCCCAACATTTATGTCCACTCCATATTTCTGTTGCATGAGCTGTCAGCTGAATTAAGAAAACCACCAAGTCCATGTTTCCTCCTCAGCTGTGAAAATTAGCTTTGCAAATTCACCACCGTAGCACACCCCACATCCATACTGCATGGGCTGTCATCACCAGCAGTTGAGCAGAACCACATGGATTTGTCCTGATTTTGGCTAGGTTAAATTTTCTTACTAGCAGCTGGTACAGTGCTGTGGTTTTGATTTAGGATGAGAATAATTTGATAACACTAATATTCAGCTGTTGCCAAGCAAAGACTTTTCAGTGCCTCATACTGGCCTGCCAGGGACAAGGCAGGGAGTACCCAAGAAGCTAGAGGGGACACAGCCAGGACAGCTGACCCAAACTGACTAAATATCCATATGATGTCATGCTCCGTATATGACCGGGGGAGGTGGCCAGGAGGCGCGTGGCTCAGGAACTAGCTGAGCATCATCTCTGGGTGGTGAGCAATCATGCTGTGCATCACTTGTTTTGTGTATTTTTATCTTTTTAAAATTATTCTCACTTTTCTGTCCTATTAAACTGTCTTTGTCCCAACTCACAAGTTTTACCTTTTTCTTTTCAATTCTCTTCCCCCATCCCACTGTGGGGAGGGAGCATACAAAATGGCCATGCAGTTGTTTTAGCTGCCTGCCAGGTTAAACCACAACAGGATTGCAATCAGTACCGTGCAACCAGAATATCTGTAACACTCAGAGCTCCTTCTACTCTGCACCATACCAGACCAAAAATATAGCACTGGGGCTCTCTTCTCCCCACACACCTCCACTCTTCTTTCATCCTGTCCACCTCCACTGCTGTAGGCCAAGAATTCAGACAACGTGACAGAGAAAAACATGCAGACAATGAGTTTCATCCTTTTTAATTGAATTGCATATCAATATTGATTGTACTATTCATTTTGATAGTAAATCTAATCATTAAAAAAAAAAAAAGTCTGCTTGCAGTCTCTGCCAAGCCTTCCCAGGCCAGCGTCTGGCAGCATTTCCCTCAAGATAACATGCTGACATGCAGTCAGAAATAATAGTCTGGGTACAGAGTTTAGGACTGTCCCTTTTCCTTTTCACCAGGAAAATCTCTCCTCTGTCCCTCCTCCCTCCAGCTACTGAGGACAAGATGGGAACAGGCAGCCCCAGCATCAGCAGAGGTTGAACACAGGCTGGGCTCTGCTGAGCTCCAGTCCCTGCTCAGGGGCCTCTGCACCCAAGAGGCACCATCTCATGGACCAGGGAGATGATTTGGAAGACCCAGGCAAGAAGAGCAGGGGGACAGCCACCATTACGCTGGTTAATCATGGATGACACAATGTGTTTCTGCACCCAACTGTCTGATGTCTTTGTGACTACGCCTCTCAGAGCCTGCTGGAGTCAATAAAACTAACCTGATGAATTCTCCTGCGTCCCCGAGACCCCACACTGCTCTAGAAAGGCCTGGATTTAAGGGTAATGGGGTGGGGAGAAACAGTTATACTGATCACCTCAGCCTGCCTCAAAGGTCTGATGGACATTCCTCTCTCCTGGGATACCAGCATACAGAAAACATCACATTTGAAGGACAAATGTGTGAGCCAGCTCACCTGAATGCTACTCCCAACACATCCTTGCCAAGCTTTCTGGCTTGTGTTGTGTTTCAAAAAAAACCAACCAAAAAACCACACAACAAAACCACCAAACCACTTCAGAAACCTTTGCTGAGCAGCACTGAACTGGAGCAAATGATCAGAAATCTTCTATTTCCCCAACCTGCACAGAGTTCAACCAGAGGAATAAACCCAGGGCTGTTCTCTTGAGCCACTGGTGTTGCACCAGTTTGCTTTCACAGGGACCTGGGCCTTCCACACTTTGCTGAGATACATTTCCTCTGTAAACACTTGTTTTGCAACAGTTTGTGCTTCTGCTGCCAGACATTATTTTTTACCCTCAGAATTAATGATTAACAATTAAATTATCTGACAGGGGAATAGAGGCCCTATGCTAATTAAATTCCTTCATCTCTACTCTTTGCAAAGAAAAAAAGATATTTCTCAGTATCGGCATTCAACCAGAATGGGGCAGTTTGTGATGTTGGACTTAATTAGATGGACAACCACAGGCACAGCCAAAAAAAAAAAACCAACCACAAACCCATGAAAATATTGCACAAGGGCCATACAAAAGGGGGGAGAAGGAAAGAGCCAACCAGGGAGCTGGGGAACCGAGAAAACTGAAACGTCCAAACTGCAGAAGTCTGCAAAGCTTGACTGCTCCATTTTAAGGAATACATTTCTTGGTGTCTTGAACAGCTCGGCTGTTCATCTCCACCAGCTTTCACCTTCACATGCCTGCTGGTGGGCCAGATCTCCTAGGGGCTTGGTGGTATCTGCTTACATGCCAGCATGAACTAGCATAATCATTTGTGATATTCAAAGACCCTTTGAAGAGATCCTTGCCATTGTTGTTGCTGTGATGATTGCCTGGTGGCACTTTCTCAGCCAGATCCACTAGGGACTACACCAGCATAAATAAGATAAGCCACTGTCTGGCTGCTATTAAAATACACCAAGACACTCTCAGCTCAGACAATGCTCTTGCACCACTGCAAACTACATCCTCCATTTGTGTTTTTTTGTTCGTTTGGGGTGGGTTTTTTTAGTGTTCTGATTCTTCTTGTTTATTTGGAGAATAAGTTTTCTCTCTGAACAACACAAAAACCCACCTTAAATTTCCAATGCTCTTCCATCAATAATTTCCAAATCACTTGGCAATTTCCCTCTCCTTGTCTCTGCTAGGCCAGGAGATGAACAGTCCCAGAGGACTTTCAAGGGTGCTTCTGTAAAAACAAAGGGATGGAGAAAATCCCAGAAAGCTCCCAAGGTAGTGCACAGCACTGGTCAAGACAAACCTGGAAGAGAGCAGAAGCCGACAGCTTTTTTGGGGTGCTAAGCTAAACTGCCATAGCAAAGCTCAATTGTCACAGAGTGAACATTTCATGGTTGTGTTAGATGCAATCCACCCCTCCAAAACATGGTGGGGTAGGCCAGCCTGTCTGTAGCTCCCAACGTTGTGTTTTACTGTTACTTCTGAGCTAGAGAGCAGACGCATCTGCCTGCTGCTGGAAAGGCTTTGCTATTCCCTCATCCCCCGCTTTCTTGCCTTTATCTTGTGAAGTCTAGAGGGGAAGTTATTACCAGCTAGTTTTAGGAAATCGTTTAGTAACTAAATAGAAACTGGAAGAAACTCGAACTCATCGTTCTGAGGTCACCTGGGTAACAAACAGCAGCCTCACAGAGCTTCTAACACACACCACGAGGCACAAAATTTCAGCACATCCCCAAAGGTTCTCACAGAAACTCATAGGGATGGGCATGAAGTTACAAAAAGCAGTGGGTCTGAGAGGGTGATCTTCTCCCAGATGCTTGTGGGAATCATTTGTCTTGGATATATACTTCCATGTAGGAACTGAGCCGATGAAATTCTTTTACTTGCAACTTTGAAGTAGAAAGAATCAAAAAATGGCACTCAAGAAATCCCAGCAGACTCACTCATTGGAATGGAGCAAACATATTCAGCATGGGTTGTCGCACTGAATTTACAGGAAAGCTGAACGCTGGTTTCTGTGCTTTTTCACCTCATTTTTTTAAAATGAATGCCAGGGAAATTGCAGTTTCTAATTATCTTTTTGCACTTAAAGCTTATTAGATTTGTATTGCTTCTTCCCCCCAGCCCCCCACTTTTCCACTTCCATATACTTCATCCAGTCTACAGTTAATGAGAAGAAATCAGTGTATTGCACTATCTGGCATCTTGCTGCTGAAGTGGCAGGAGTCTTTGGTTACCAAGTCATTTGCTGCTTAATTGAAACCTTTTCTCTAGACTCATTGCCATGCAGACACTCTATTGGAATGCAGTAGTCGAGCCCAGTATTGATTATCCTCCCACTCCCAGCTTTCTTCCTCCAAGTTTGCAAATCAATTGCACCCTGTTGTTTTCCCTCTAAAAAAAAATTAAAAATTAAAAAAAAATCATCCATTCCACAACCCCATTTACCCCTGAAACACACTTGTTTGTCTTTGCATAATTTCTCAGAGCAAAGATGGGAACAAGACAAGAAGTGCCACATGGCTACAGTAAGAGCTAGATCCACACCTTGTCAGGTCACCTCCAAGCATGAGTGTGCACCAGCCAGTTCAGATAAGGTCCAGTGTGGGAGTGGATTGTGAGTATATGAAGGTGAATGAAATCCTAGTTTTAGACTCTTGCTGGAAGTGCTCTGGAATTTCTCTCTCCTCTGTTTTGGTTTGGTTTTTTTTTTTTTTTAACTTCTGCAACAAGAAAATCTATCAGAGAACCCTAATACAGTTGCAGCTTGCAAAAGAAGCCAGACTGCAGTTGTGAGTTTGCAGGACTGAAAAGCAAGGCTTGGCAAGCCATCACTGCTAACACTAGAGAAGAGAGTCAATGCAATACAGGTTACTACAGACTCCTGATTTTGAAATTACGGCACCCAAGTCCTTTTGAATTCTATCTATTTTTAAACTCACAGGAAACTTGGTGGTTCAAAATGCTCTTGTCAAGGCTTTGTCTAGATAACATTTGTGTCTTTGGAGTCTCAGCTCAAACTTGCTTTGTATGAACAGGTCTTTGAGGGCAGGGGGTCACGTTAATGCCATATATAGTAATTGTCCCTAAATTCTTCTTGCTAGATTATGTGTCTGTACTTAGCACTACTCTTCTTAAAAAGACAGCAGGTTTGACTACTGCAGACTCTTGCGACAAGAAACGCAAAGCTTCCCAAAGTGAGGTCCTCATACCATAAGAGGACTCCATGGTGTCATTTTTGAGGACGCACATAGCTAAATATCTTGTGCCTGTTGTAAACGTGTTTAGGCCTCTCAGCTGCTCAGCCACAGTGGCTTCTCACAGTTCCCACACAGCCTTTACACTTTAAATAAAAAATAAATCAAGGTGTTTGCAGAGGGTGAAGCAACGAGCCTAACTTCCTCCTGAGCAGCTTTCTTTGACTTACACATTTGCATTGCGATACTGCCTGTAGGCTTCAACCAGCATCAGGCATCTGAACCCACCCGCAGAGACAGCTCTTGCCCTAAGCACACTGTATGTCACCGATGGGGTGTGTGTTTGTTTGTTGTGGTTTTTTTATTGGGGGGGGGATGTTTTGCACTAGCCTAGGCAATTTTACATCACACTTTCAGCTTGGGAACAGATCTGTGTTTGAGCAGAAGCAATATAACCATAGAGAAGGAACTGAATAGTGTCCATTCCCATCCTGGAAATCAAAACTTCCTGCAAAGTTGAGAATGAGCACTTAGTACCAGACGTCACTTGTTCCTGTGTAGATGGCAACAACAGAGACATCCTAAGCCCAGATCATCACCCTGCAGATCTCTCAGGCTCTCATGGAGTCAGAAACCAGCCTTAGATTTTTGTCTTCTACAGATAAATTGGTAATTTGACTCTTTCCATCCCAGAGGCCGTGCAGGTCCCCAAAAGATTTAATTTCCTTTCATCCTCAGCCCAACATGAGCATCATTTCAGGATCACACTCCAGACACTGCGTTGCTGTATTGAACTCAGACCCCTGCATTGCAGGTACCAATAGCAAATGCTGGACTGACCAACAAGCAGGAAATAAAAGAGCATCTATCCCCTTTAGTCCCAAGGGTTCTGCAGGAGCTATGCAATCACATGACACTCATTTCAGCCTCAAATTCCAGATTGCTCTGATCCTACCTGCCTTTTGGAAAATTAGACTGTCAGAGTACCAAATATGCTCCTTGCTATTTGCCATGTAATTAAGCAGTAATTGCTGCCCAAGGCTAAGCTCAGAGTGTGTTTTTCCTGTGGAGCTCAGTGCCAGAGTTCACATTTGTAATTTAGTGGCATGCCAAGGAGCTATACCTAAACTCACAAAAGGATTTTCTCCACTCATCATCTCTCTTCTGCTTTGGTGGCAGCTGGGATTCTGTATTCAGAGATGTTTGGGCTAGGCAAACAAATTAGCAGAGACCAGCCTCATTAGGAATTCACATGGGTACTCATCCTGCCTCACAGTGGGAATGAGATGCTGACTGCTCGGTTTCTGGACCCCAAACTCCCCCCACTATGGGATGTATGCTAAAGTCTCCTCTTTCTTTCTTTCTACTCAAAACAGCCTGGCAGCCTCCAAAGAAGCTGAAGCAGCAGCACGATCTGCCCCCAAACCCATGTCTCCTTCCGATTTCTTGGATAAGTTGATGGGGCGAACTTCAGGATACGATGCCAGGATCAGGCCCAATTTTAAAGGTATGCAAAACCTCTGTTTTTGTGGCTTTGTTTCATTTTGGGGCCAAAACCTGCATGCAATCCTTATGAATGCCTCTCTAACTGTATATTGAATATGAACAATCTGTATGTTCACATGAAATATGTATAATGAGAGATTTGGCACATGGATGCCTTGTAGATATCTGGAAAGGCATTTGATTTCCACTCAGAATGGAAACAATCTTATAACAACTTTACATGCAGGAAACGCTTCAATATAGGGACAGGGGATCCCGCCAAACCAAATGGTGACCAGCAAGGAACTGAACCTCTTACAGATTAGGAGAAAAACTTCTACTTTTCCATAAGTCACTGCCCATAACACCTTCTCATAGTGGGTAACGGTCCCCCCTTACACCCACTGAAGCCAAGAGAAATCTCTCCCATCAGCTCCAGAGGAATTCAGCAAGATGCCTGGGCAGCTCTGACCCACCACTGTCCCCCATCCAACAGCTGCGTTTCACACCCGATTTCCCCAGTTTGCCCTATACTGGCAGCATTGAAGGCGGCCTTGGAAAAGGCCACAGGACATCTTTGGTCCCCAAAGCAACTCTGACAAGGGTGGGGTTTGTGGCTTTTTTTGCTTTCTTTAACCGAGCTCACTTTCCCAGGGCTTGATTCACACCCAGCGACTAAGCAGGACCTGCCTCCTCTCTGCCACCATCCAGCCCTCCTCAATGCACATTTCACTCACTACTTTTGTTTCCTACCACTAATGCCTCTTTGCCCCAAGAGTCACTGGCAATGTCAACACAGGGCTCCCAGGACCCACTAATCATGGTGACAGCACCTGCCACCCAGCTTCAAGCAATAAGCTCTGTTCTGGGCTTATAAACCCAAAGATAGGTGGGAAGCCTAAGTCCTAGTAATCAACTAGGCAACAGAAAACACTGCTGGTTTTATCCAAATCACAAAGAGTTAAAAAAAACACCCTGCAAACCTGCCTACCACTAAGTAATGCACACACACAAAAGAAATTAAACTTTAATATTTAATGAAATGTATACATTATCTTCCTTCTGAAGGCAGCTGTATTGCATTTTTATTTGAGATAATTTAATTTCAGTTTTATTTCAATGAACTACACCTTCCCCACAGGGCAGTTTTGCTGGCTTAGCCTCCCACACATAAATCAGGTTCCAATTTATATGGGAGGCATAGGAGGCGTTTCACAGAGCTTGAGGTTGTAGCTCTCAAAGCATGTCATTTAAATTAACTGCAGTAACTCATAAGGGCATTTTAATGGCTTAGATCTAAATGAAAATAATACCAAAGATCCATATCAGATTGATTTTTGGGGAGGGGAAGATTAACAAAAAGATTGCAGCTTTTTTCATAAATGCTGTGAAGTCCGGACTTAGCTGAGGATTCACATTCTGAGAACAAGGAAGAAGCATTCGTTCTTTGCTTCAGGTTGGAGGATGAAGTCAGTAACCCAGGCAGGGACAGAGCTGGACCTGGCAAGTGTGGGACAAGGGACCTGTCCCCCAGGCTGTGCCCTTAACCCTACTGCTGGAAAACCTCATTCCCTCACAACTGCGTCCACCGCAGAGGTGGCATTTTGCAGTGGCAGGCAGGGAAGTCTTTAGAGCCTAACACAAGCTAAGAAAAAAACCCAAAACAACCACACCACAAAAACCCACAAACAAAAAACCCTGCAAAGTGCTCACAGCTCCCCTTGGACACAGTGGGAAGAGCACGGTGCCTTAGCAAGAGCTGGGCTGCCCCAAGGAGTCTTCTTTTGTGTATTGGGCCAAGCTCATCCCATACTCAGCTTTGCTAGGGCACATTAGCACAGGAGGAGGAGGAACAGGGCCAAAATCTTCCATGCATGTCAGAGGCATGAGGGCATGCAGTCATCTAGGAGGTCAGCTCAGTATTTTTCTTATGCTGTGCTCTTTGGGAGGGGAAATCACAAGCATATGGACTTCTATATGGTTCATGAGATCCAGAGAAGAAAACTATTACTCCTGGGCTCAGCAGGAACACTATGGAAGGGATAAAACAAGTGCTAAAGCCTGATCAAAAGTGTGCTTTCAGCTGCTGGATAAACTTTTCAAGCCTTTTGGATAACAGGGATTGGTGAAGGGAGGAGCAGAGAGAGACACCATTTTATATCCGCTATTTTAGCCCATGCCTATGTTTAACAGTCTGGAGGAAGAGCTGCACGGGTCGAACAGTACGCGAGCTGCTGTGCTGGCAAAGGGCTGCCTGGGAGCTGGTTAGACAGAAGCCTGCCTGGATAGCCTGGGACTCAAAACTAGAAGATCCCAGCCATAGAGAGCATTGCTGTTACATGGCTGCAATCCTACTCCTGCAGAGGACAGGCACAAAGTTTCAGAGGAAGCCAATAGCAGGAGAGGAGGAAAGGAAACAAAGAGGAGCAAACCAAGCTCCAAATGTCACTTAGTAATCAGGATATTCCATTAATTTCCACACAGGAGGAAATTTGCACTGATTAGAGGCACAAGCCTCTTGTTAAAGCCATTCCTCCCTCCAAGTATTTAATCTTGCAGCAGCTGCCAGACTGCAGATGTGGCCTTAACAGGCAAGCATCACTCCCCAAGCAAGGCTGAGCCATCAGACAGTGTTTGAAATGCAGACACCATCCTCATCTCCATAAAGGATGGAAAAATAATCTAAAATCCACACTCACCACTTCAACAGATCTTATCTTCCCAGAAGCATCTGTAACAGGTATGATATGAGATTAATTCCCCCAGTGTTAAAGGGGCACCTTGATTCCTGGTGAGGTTCCTCTGCTCTCTGCCTGGGCTGCCTTTCCCCACCACACTCTGGGCAGCAGCAGCAGGTCCTTTGGGACCCCCCAGAGCAGAGGCTCCTTTTGCTTCCCCCCTCCCCTTGTTAAGGCTCTACAGAAATCTTCTTGTTATATGTGGGCAGGCCACTGGTTTGCCAGGCACCCGATATGGCTCTGGTTCCAAACTGTTCTCCTTTTTTAATATGTTGTGTTCTTAGCATCTCCCTCAGTGCATATTCAACATTTCCACCTCAGGTTTGCCAGGCAATATTGTGACCCACTTCCAGTCATACTGATACCTTTGGGCACCAGTACCACACAAACAGACAGACCCCCATGCCCTTTAACCACAATCTTTTAATCCCTTAATCCTCACTCCCCTCCTTTGGTGACCCCTTAACTTTTCTAATAAGCAGGCTAAGCAAGCCTTCGGTCTGAAAGCAAATAAAGCCAGGAGAGGCATGGCCCAAAGTCTGGGAGTACCCTCTCCCAACACAGGACACAGAATTTCTGCTGGCAGAGCCTTGAAGTCTCTTACCCAGCTGTGAGCCCTAACAGATACCACCATTATCACATGGGGAACTCCCTCCTTTCCCAGCCTCGTCCCTACAGCACACCCTGCTCCACTGGCTCCTTAAGGAGCTGATGGTCCTAGCTCAGAAACATTAAAATACTCATTTAAAGTATCTAAAAAGTATACAGTTCTAAACAAGAGGGCTTGTAAATAGTCTCTCAGTTCTTTTCTGGGATACATTGCTGTCATGTTCAAGGTGAGCTTGGCACCCATACAGCAATACCGCAATATCTAGAGAGCTGTCCTGCCTGGGTGTGATCTACTTTTCATCAAAACAGTTCACAGAAGAAATATATAAACATTCTCCCAAACAGGGGAACAGAAGCGAAGCAAGAGTATTGTCTGATGTCAAACCAGCATCAGAACCAAGACAAGCCATCCAGACCTTATTCCCATACTCATCCTTCAGTCACCCTGTTCCTATAACAGGTTTCGATAATGCGGAGTGGAACTACTTTGTCTTATAAGCACACGGTGAGCTGCTGTTCCAATCTGTATTTGTCATGCAGGCCCACCAGTGAATGTCAGCTGCAACATTTTCATCAACAGCTTTGGTTCGATTGCAGAAACGACTATGGTAAGTAAAAAAATCACAGCACAGCTGCTCAGCTACTGGCTGAGCCTCATTGGACTCCCAGTAAATGTAGCATCACCCTCCTCTTTAGTGCAACCAGAGGAAAATATTGTCTCCATGTTCCCAAGTTTACCTAAGGTTTGACTAAATTAACGGTCAACACAAGACTCGCACTGCATGTAGCTGAAGATAACACAGTCTCTACCTGCATCTCTACAAAAACACTGTACAGGCAAAGTATAAGGGTCAGAAAAGGAAAAAAATAGTCTTTTCTGAAGACTTTCCCAAGGCTCCAAGCTCGGAGACAGCTGTAGATACTCTGTGTTTAAGTGCACATAAATCCAAAATTTTGAATCAACACTTTAAGTGAAGGGAAATCAGCTGAACTCAAATTCAGTCTGCACCAGGTTTCAGATTCCCATTGATTATATTCTTGGAGACATATTTCTGTTAAACAATGATTTTTAACAAAAAAAAAATCAAAACTAATATGTGCAAGTTAAGGCTCACTTCAGACACAATTAGTGAACATGGCTAAAGGCTGTAGCTAATTAGCAAGACACTAGAAGCAGCGAATCACTAGAACAGGAGATAATTGCTCCATCTGAAAACTATTAAAGATTGGTTGTGACATAATCAGTGAACAGCAAAGGAAAACTCTGGAGGTACAGTGCCTTACCTCAGTGCTAATTAAAGCTAATCCAGAAATAAGATGTTTAATTACTCTTTGGTAATTCTTTTTCTAGAAAAATATTGAATGAAGAATGCATGACTCCAGCTTCAGGTGTTTTGTGCATTCAGGCTGGACGTTACAGGCTTTACATCTAGATCACACCCCTTGACTTGTTCAAGTTACTTGTCATGCTCACCACTGTCAGAGGAGATCAACAGCTATATACCTGGGGTTATAAGTCTCTTTTGACACTATACCATTCTTCTGGAAGGGTTTGGGCAGTTCAGTTCCAGCAATAGAAAGAAAAGCTGTTTACTCTGTCCAAGCACAAAGAAACATATTTTGTAGTTGGATTGCAGAATTTGTCAGAGTTCGTAGATAAGTGTATTCATGGATTCATTTGTATATAAAGCAAAAGAGAAAGAACTAGAACCAAAATGCACATCTGTTCCTAATGTACTATTTTATTGGATACCTCCTTTGGTGTTATAGGCAATAAATACTCTGTTCCTACACAATCTAGCAGAGACAATCCACAGACTGCAAGGGAGAAGGGCAAGCCCACAAGGGATCCCCGTGCAATGTACAGGGCACATTACAATGACATGTTTTCCAATATATCTGTCCTACATTGCAAGATGCATTGGAGCAGTTACACAAAGATGCCACAGGATCCCAGTAAGCAGGATGCTCCATAAAATTAGCGTAGACTAGCATATAAGAGAGAGAGAGATGAAGTTCACCTCCAAGACATGCTGCAGGGACTTGCTATCCTCTCCAGATGCCACTCATTTCATAGTCTATTTTCCATAGAAAAAAATTCCCATGGGAACTCAAGAACACCCTCTGGGCACATTGCTTTGTCTAGAAATACCCAAGCCAGCTCTGACAAGCTAGTCCAGATGTCAGGCTGACGCAGCATTGCGCACAACCTAATATAACACACTTCTTTGGGGACAGCAATTCTACTTGTAAATGGCTGATGAGAACAGAAGCAACACGTGTACATAAACATCTAAAAATGAGAGCCCAGAAAGTTAGAGCAATCTTTGGGATTTACTAACCTGGGATTTACTCTGCAGAGCAGCTAGTCTCTCCTCACTGTTTGACGATGCAGCAGGCCAAAGAAGCAGTGTTAGCTCCTTACCACAGTTTCTGGGAAGGGCAGAAGGACCCATCATGAAGGGATTTTGAGACATAGACCTGACTACTTTGAATTCAAGCAAGTGACCAAATAGCTGCAGAGGGAAAAAGCTTGGGTGACAGAGGCACAATTCAACATTTTACCATAAAGAAGGCAGCAGTAGTCTATCACTGACCCTTGAGACTGATGATGGTAACACTTCCCCAGCCACTTCACTGGCCAAAAGACAAAGAACAACATTATGGTTTAAAACTCAATCATTAGGCATCCTAAGCCTGGCCAGGTTCAGGTACTACATCATCTTATATTTGGTTACTATTGCACTACTACCTGCAGGAGAAAAGTCATAAGTTTTTATGGATAGTAGACATGCAATTAGAGAAGCCCTTAAAATATCTCCATAGCAGGGCTGTTAGTTCCTACAAAAAGGAAAAGAGAAAAAAAAATCCCCCACAAAAACAAAGTCATCCTCCAAAGCAGAGCTGATTTAGAGCAAGGGAAGTAAACTCCTTTAAGCATCCTGCAGAACTAGACACTGAACATAAAAGCCTCTACTGGTGCACATAATAGATTGTGGCTCATAGCTTATATCCAACATAAATGTCCAATCAATCAGCCTCACTTGCAATCAGCTCCAGGGACAAGAGAACCCGCAATTGGGAACAAATCCTTGTGAACCCAACAGGTGCTTCAAGAGGAAAGATACTACCAGCTACATCAGCCAGACAAGTCCAGGTAGCCTCCTTCTGCACCTTCAGCATTACTACAACAGCACATCCAACAGCAAGGGGTTCCGGAAGACAAATGCACAATGCATCCACTCTATCCATTTATTTTTATTAAAAACACAAAACAAAAGAAAACCTGACCACCACCACAAGCTGTTAAAGTCCTTTTTGTGCTTTGAAAGCACAAGCACCTTCCTCCCAGCCATACCAGAGTAGGAAACCCACAGTAAAGCTACAGCTTCTTCATTCAAAATGAAACAGAAGTCAAGCACCTAGGGAACAGGGTCTTAATTTTAAAGTGAATAAACTGCACCAGCTTTGGCATTTCTTTGTAGCATGAGACAACTGGTAGGATTATCTGAGCATTTCATCTAACAAGTTTTCTGCTACAAAAAGCAAATGTGGAATTAAGCAATGCCCTTGATCTCTCTTCCAATGGAAGTTGCAGTTTTATGGATCTCTCACTGGCTTAGGCAGCTAGGAGCATTTTGTATACAGCGAAGGCACATGGAGAAAGAGGAATATTTTTTTTAAATATCATCACATAGAGTTGCTAGGAGGTGGACTCAATGCTCAAGATGACACCTTCCAGTCCCATGTTTTAAAGAGGACCCACATGCAGCAAACAAGTGTAAAGAGATAAAGCCACAAAACAACCAGAACAGGCTCCCCTAGACACAAATTTATTTCTGCTGATTTCATGCCATAGTTATCCCATCTGAAAAAAAGCAAACCAAAATGTAACCTTCCAGCCAGCTGCAATACAGCCACAATTAGTCTCCCAGCATCTCCTAAGGACAGGAGAAGCTAGAGGCTGCAACTGTCCAAACATTACATACTTGTTCAGAGACAGCTGTATGTGAGCTTTCCAATGAGATAACAAACCATCCTGCAAAACAGACTAAGCAATTCACTCCAGCCTCACAAGCCACAGTGCAGCAGATAGCAAATACAACTGAGGAAACGTACAGGTCACATTTAATACTGTGCCCACTCACCCCAAGGTCAGCAAGAGACACAAGTATCAATGCACAAAGCCTGTAGCAAAGGCTAGGTTTTGAGCTCCATTTTCTGTAGTCAGTCATTCTTGAAACCAACCATCAGTCCCACAGAGATGATAAGCATATAACAAGTCATGCAATACAAAATGAAAAGGTTTTCACATCTCACAGCCTGCTGCAGTTTCAATGTTAGACCCACAATGTTTTGGCTATCTCTGTGGTTGGAGTTTACACTGAATGGAGAAGGGAAGGAAAAAAATCCACACAAGAAAAACCAAGCACAACAACAAAAAAAAAACAACTCAAGCTGAAGAACAAGACCTCACTTCTAAATTCTTAAACTTGAAATTCAGGATGCTGGCTACACGTGTACCACACACTTACCTTCCTCAAGCAACAGCCTCCCTCCTCAGCAGCACCTCCAACACAGCTACTGTTCACAGCACCTCCTCCCCTCGGCCCAGCTGTGCCTTTCACACCAGGCTTCAAACTGGCTACTTGGCTACAGCTGTGGCAAAGAAACGAGGTCCCTTATTAACCCTTCCAAGGTCTGCTTCCAGTATGGGGTTTTTTTGTTTGTTTTTTCACAGTTAGTCAGTTGTGATGATCCTTTGCAGGGCAAGTAGCCTTAAAAATGTTTGTTCATTCCATTTCTAATGAATTAACTCAATGACCATAAACCCCCTTGTGCTCTGTTGTCCAGGTGGGATAACAGAATCCCCTCCTGAGGAATTTCAGTCTCTACTCTGGGTTTTTTTTTTTCCATCAGCAAAATGTAAATCTACCAAAGTGAAGTCTCCTATCAAAACTGTTCAGTGCAGATGTTGGTCTGACAGAACCCCTGAGTCAGGGGCTGAAACCTGTTGAGTTTCCTGACAGCCTCCATCCCTTCTTCACAGCACTACCTCCAGCCTGCCACTGCTTTCATCAGCGCGCTCATCATCAGATGCCAAGACTGTGGTATCTTGGGAAGGAAAGATCTGAAATGATCTTCCATTTCCTTGGCTCCTTGCAAGGCCACTAAACAGAATTTCATTTCAGCGTTATCGAATTGAACTACTTTGATCACTTCAGTTATTTTCTTCCTGCTCTGTGTCATTTCCCCCTTGGGAGTAAAATGCCTTTGTGCCTAACTGCAAAGCTCCTGAATGCCTTCACAACACCGAGTTGCTGCTCTCCACTCCCAAGCCAGCCAGAGGAGCAGGCTGCACAAGATAATCAATGCCTGGATGTGATTGGCACACAAATGAGGAGCTCAAGTGATAAGAAAGATATGGAGAAAGAGATTTTTTTGCTGAGTTTGCAGCCCTAGTAAAACCTTTTTTTTTTTTTTTTTTTTTTTTTTGCTTGAAAGTTCATATCGAAATTGGTCCATTCTGTTCATCATTTAAGAATAACTGTGGACTTCTTGGTGATTCTAATTAAGATCTCATACAACAGCATCCAGGAGGAACACTGTATATCTCCAGGTAGCCAACGAATGAGTGTTGTTTAGCTCATCACCTCTCAGCTTGACTGCAATGCCGAGGCATGAAGCATTCAACATGCTGGATCCTTTAGCTGGTACAGAATACTGTAACCCCTATCTTGGGTTATGTCACAGCCATAGACATACCCCATTTGCTCTCCATGCCTTCTGCTGCCTTCTCAGTCAGTGTCACATCCAGTTTGCAGTCTCAGTGTTTGTTTTTACATTTGTGTACAAATAAGCCTGGACACAAGAAACCTAAAAGGCTGCTCAGCACCTTCAACACTACACTGCAATGCAGCTGGTTGTCATAAGGGAAAAGGCATCCGGGAGGAAACAACAGTTCTCAGTGGCCGGGACTGTGGAATAAACCCGCTGGGAAGTAAGATCTTCCTAAACACACACACAGTAAAATACTAATGCCATAAAATGGCAAAGTTAGAGAACTGTATTCAGTGCATGTATTATATTTCTTTGGCCTTGCCTTTTTTTATATCACAACATAATTGCTCAAGTCTCTACATTCCAAAACAAAAAATATCCATTGCAAACACTTTTCTCCAAGAAGAAGCACAAAGAATAGCATGCACCAGAGTTACTCACCACACTGCTGAACATCACCTGGAGATGAGTGAGAAGGGGCCTTCTCACAGCCATCTACTGTGAGAAGTTAATTTTCATTTGGCCTACAAGCATGTGATTAAGATCCTTCATCACAGTGATGAAGACTATGGCAGTCATTCTGTCTATGGCCTCTTATGCCTGCTGTAGTGGCCACGTAAACCACACTACACCTCTCTTCTCACCCTTTCCTTTCCTTTTGGCAAGTTTGGGAGCTGAAGCAGTGAATTTATTCCAGCAACAAAGCTTATCCGTGGCAACACAGGCTGTTGTAGAGAGATTGGCTCCATTCCCCCCTCCCCCTTACAACACTCCATCAGGCTGAGAACACTTCTGGGCAGCTACCACTGAAGTTTCTTCCAAACATGAGTTTAATTTGTGTTATACATGACATAAGCCCCCAACTGGAGCTGACCTGCTAGCATCCAGCTTATTTGTAGCTGAATAAGCAAAACAACCGTTTGCTTTCTACCTGTTAGGTCAGTGACATTGATTTCCTCTGACTGCAATGGCTGCAGATCTTTACACACAGAAAAGGGAGAAATGAAAGTATACAAGTTGTTCAGGGAGCTGCTGCATGCCATGGGAAGTGGAGATTCAGGTTTGCTTTTCTTTTCCAGGTTTGCGTGATTGGCTAGTCCTGCACTAAGCCCCTGGTTCCTAGCTGTCCACAGCTATTCACATTTTCTCAAGACACATTACCCAGGATGGACAGAGATGAATAATTAAGTCAGAGGGATGCATTAGGACTTGTGAAAGTGGCATTTGGAATATCAGCAGAAGGAGAGAGTGCTGCAACTCTTTCTCGTGTTCAGAGGTCTGCTCCTTTTAGTGTCAAGTCCTTGGTCCATTTGCTGTTGTCACAATCATTAACGTCATTAGCAGCTTCCGTGCTCTGAGGATGCAGACGGCACTAAGTGGCCAAATTCTAGACCATGAGCTTGGCTATGAACTGCCCCATCCAAAACATAAGGCACCCAAGACACAATCCTCTCCCAGCCCTCCAGTGTGACTGGACTCCACAAGAGTCATGTCCTCCTAGACAAGAGGCTGTGGGTTCATAGTCAAGTGAACACTTGAGGCAGCAACATCAGACTGTCCTTCACATGCACCCTTCAACTCCAGAGCTTTGTGTTTCCCTGATGGAACAGACAGGGAGATCTCCTCAGAGATGTGAAATAGTCTCACTGAAAGAAAGGTCCTAGTGCCTGCAGCAGGTATTAGACACCAGCAAGCACGTCAGACACCCTCCATTACATGTCTCTTAATAAAAGTCTTCAAAGTACAATAGTATTAGAAAGGCACTAAAGAAACCCTGAATCATGATAGCAACTATTAGTTTGGGCCAGGGCAGTGAAATTGATTTATTATATGCTGCTCTTCAGACACAGTCTGCCTCTATACTTAGAAAATGTCAATTAATTTATGGACATGGAGCTTTTATCCCTCTCCTGATACGTGGCACGTCCTCTCCCCATTTCAATTTGTTGGCTCACTTTGTTATGTGAAATTCAGCAGAAAAGGGGCAAGCCGTTCACCCTGGGAAGCTATTGGTCTGACAGGGAGAACAGAAACTGCCTTTAATTGTCCAGGAAAGTGTCTGAACCCAACCTCAGCAGCCAGCCTTGGCCTGGGGAACTCAGAGGAGCTGTAAGACACACAGTTATGAGACACATATCATTTTTCATAGTGCTGGGGGACTGGCTTCAATTAAAGAAGATGGCCATCCTATAAAATCTGTAGCATTTATGGCATTTTGGCATCAGAGACAGGACCCAGAACACTCACTTAGGATTAGGAGAGCAGACTTCATGTACATCCCTCTCATGTTCATATACTCTCACCAGGGGCAGCTGCTGCCATCAGTTCATCTGAGTTACCCTTATATTAGTGCACATAGAGGGAATATCCCTTCCATGGACTGCCTGTCTCACTGTACCTTTTCTTTTCACAAGTCTGGAGGAACCATAGATAATCACAATATGGGATGGCTCAACACTGAAAGGAAGTTGGCTTCGGTCTCCTTTCCCCCTTAATCCTCTGCAGCAATCATCATGCTGACACCAGCCCTTACGACCTCCACAACTGAACATCACTTCTTCAGCCTCAGGGTTCAGACTAGAGGTCTTGACACTTCACACGCAGCTGACGATTGCTGTGACGGAGGGATGCAAGGATAGGCAGCTGCTCATGCTATGAGATAGCTGTAAGCTACAGAGCTAAAAATAATGACAGTTCCTTGAGAAATAATGCCAAGAAGGCTTGCCATAGCTTGGGAAATAAGGCCTAGACATGGTTTGTTTTTGAGAATGATTTTAGTACATGTTCCCCAGTTCTCAGCACTTTCAGCCTGCTCTGAGCACTAACTGCATTTCTCTGCTCCCTGCTTACACCGTGCAGGATTACAGGGTGAACATCTTCCTGCGACAGCAGTGGAATGACCCACGGCTGGCGTACAATGAGTACCCTGATGACTCTCTGGACCTGGACCCCTCTATGCTGGACTCCATCTGGAAGCCTGACCTGTTCTTCGCTAATGAGAAAGGGGCCCATTTCCATGAGATTACCACAGACAACAAGCTTCTGAGGATCTCCAGAAACGGCAATGTCCTCTACAGCATCAGGTGAGGTGACTCAATGTGGAGAGCTCCACCGAGGTGGGGGAGGGCAGAGCTAAACTCCCACTGTCTAAGCCTAAAATGAGAAAGTGAAGACTTTGAGCATGCCATTGGATAAAAGAAATTGAGGGGGTTTAAAAGTGAGAGATCATAATAATTAACAATGTCATAGAAATGTGGTGGGAAGGGACCTCTGGAGATCTCCCATGCAACCTCCTTCTGACAATTGACAACAACAGATCAGGTCAGCTGTGGCTTTGTCTGGCAATATTGAAATACCTCATGGATGGAGATCCAGCCTGTGACAGAGTTTCATCCTCCCTCTGGGGCAGATTCCTTCACACAAATATCACTGAAAAGTGAAATATATTCTTATTTTCCTGACCAATACTGGTTTGTTTGTTTGGGGTTTTTTTAATTAAATACAGCTACACAAGCTAAAAGAAAGAAAGAAGTCATTAACCAGCTCCTCATGTTGACCTTTACATCCAGCATTAACCTGTGCAGTGGGGTATACAGTTCCCTGTTTGCATATCTAAGCATATCCAAGCACATCCTTGTGGGAGCAAAGTCATGTGCTGTAACTGAAGAAGTCTTTCTGCAGCCACCCCAAGAAGAAGTTGAAAAAAGTTTGGAATCCTTCTGAGAAAGAGCCACCAGCTACCTGAGCTTCAAGTCCTGATTCTGCATTAGTAGCTTCCATTTAAAAGAAAGCATGCAGAACACCATTATATTTCTTCATGGTTAAATTAGAAGATGCACATCCAAAAGGACTGGGCAGCCTGGCAGTACTCTATACCACACATTAATGAAGAGCTTGAAACAGAGATAAATTTTCCTGTTCCTCATGCCTCCCACCAGAAGTCAGGATCTTGGAGCAGGATGGTGCTTTCAAAAGGCATGGAGATTGCACACCATGAGCTGGGCTGGCTCTGGGACAGCAGAGACGACTGCATAGCTGGGGCTACTTCCACACCCCCAGGTAGCTCTGTCCTCAAGATCTGCTAAGACACAACTATGCCTAGGACATTTATTTTCAGAAACAGTTTTATTTGCAGAAGGGAGAGAAAAAATTGAATGAAAAAGGGAGGATGGGAAATGCCTCCTTACATCAGTAGTTGAATCCATGTTGGAGCAGAAGGCTGTGGTTACTTCAGCCAGATGGTCACCACATGCTGCTGCTTCTACAACAGGCAGAAAAGTAATAACCAGGAAGGTGTCAGCATATTGAGACCATGCATACTGAGATCAAGGGTTAGTCTGGGAAGGAATTGCTCATCACTATTTTTTTCAGTCCAAGGACTTCTGCTCCTCACTAGTAGATTCCTTAAGATCCCTAATGTAAAATTACTGGAGATATTATAGTAACACAAGCCTAAAACCAGCTGTATGACATGAAAACTAGTAGAAGCCTATGCAAAACTGTGTTTTGAAAGTGGCAGCAATTCCTGACAAAAAAATTAGGGAAACTGCTAAGTTGAGCTCCATGGCTTTGTCTCAGCATAACTCTTCCCATTCATCCCTTTATCGCTAGATCCAAGAATCAGTCAGTGAAGCTGAATTAATTGCACTGAATTTCCCACAGGAAATCAATCCAATCCTCCACCTTCACTTCACTTCCAACTCCATCCACTCTTTATTTCAAACCAATGAAATTAAGATCAAACTTCATGAGCTTAAAGAGGGAAAGTTTAACTCTATCCTGAAAACTTTTTCACCTCATGTATAATGTAAATTTGCTGAATGTACGCACACTCCATCTCACATTGCAGCTCCCAGTGGCAGCCATGGGGAAGAAAAAGCAGCACGGAGCTGTAAAATGGATCATAAACAGCTTAATTCTGCAAAGTAGACAGCCTCCATCAAACATCCAGGTGATTCCAGTCCAAAGACCAGATCCCTGATGGCCAAAACAGTCAGAGAATTGCCATGCATGTTGGCTGAATGTGAAGCCTCACATTTCTTAATTACTAAAAACAGGCAGGTAGTAAAACCGCCACCAGCATCTTGGCAGGGAGCATGGCACAGAGTCCTGTTCCAGATGGGTTTGCAGGAGCACAGAGGAGGAATAACGGGCCACCACAGCCCGGGGGATGCCCTGCGAAACAGAGCAAAGACTCAGCAGGGGCATGGAGCAATGTGGCTGAGCTGATCACTCTCTTCAAGGCAAAAACTTTTACTGTTTTTAAAAAAAGAACTTTCTTATCTACCTCATTTCCAAATGAAAATATAGGTTTCTTTTAAAGCACATTTTCCTGTGAAAACAGAAAAAAGGGGGAAGATGGAAGAGCACCATGTAAATGTAAAGAGTTTCCAAAAGGAGAAATAGTCTTTCCCCTTAAAAAAAAAAGTTGCCATCTAAAGTGCTCTGCCATTTTCTAACTGGCTCTTTGCTACTACTATTTGCAATAGTCAAACTCCAGTCAAGGCACTTACAAGAAGGTGGACTTCGTCCCATGGACCGAACACTCAGCATGGTCAGCACTGTGCTCACCCAAAATCACCCTTGAGGATTTCACTCTCTGATCCCTTCTCAGCACACACTTGTCCAGCATGTGCTCAGCACCTCATGACTGAGTTGCAGCCACAGTCACCCCTGTTTCACATCTGGCAGATATTTACAGTAAATTCTTCTCAAGCGGCTTGTCTGAAGATCTAATTGAAGGCTCATCTCTCTGATCAGAGATGGCATCCCCTGACAGAGATGCGATGAGAAAAACAAAGTGGGCCAAGGCTAGTGGTGACTCTCTTCTACTCAGGCGTTTGTTTAAATACAGAAAATGCAGTCGCTTTAATAAAGAGGAAGCTTGAACAGGTGGATTCTTTCTACTGTCACAACATCTTCTGTCCCAACATGCCTCTAAACTCAAGCAGAGAATTTCTTCCAACATCAGGATTTAAGTTAAAATATCTTTCCCTCCTGCTAAGTTTCTAGTAGGTTGAAAAATTCAATTTCTGTCCCCCAGGAAATTTTGCTATTTCTACATCAAGGCAAAAAGCTGAAAAATCTAAACACTTCAGGGAACAGCATTTTCAGCATTATCAAACCAAATAACACGATTCTAGCTATCTGAATCAAATCATTTAATATCAGCTTGTTGAACCAAACAAACATTTTGAGCATAGATCATGGTATAGGGCAGCACAGCAATATACCACAGAAAACACAGCCTGCACCTAGAGGAAAATGGAGCTCGAGAGCCAAAAGTAGAGGTCTCAGGAGGCACAGCAGGAACTCAGGAAGATACAGAGGTCCATATCGACTTACCACAGGGCATTTTCCCTACAGAAAATCCCACCAAACTCTCTCTTTTCCCTCACGGCAACATGTGATCTTGTTCAAAGTTGGTTGGGTTTGGGTTTTGTTTCTTTTTTTTTCCTGACACAGAAACATTCTGTTGAAAGATTTCCAAACAGTCCCAGTCTCTAGAAATGTATCTGGGGGGGTCCAGAGGATGGGGTTTGGCTTGCTGCTAATCCAGACTGTCGTGAACCTGAGGCAACAAATTAAGAGAGAAGCAGCGAAACTGTTTGGTGTGGGAACTCTTTGTTCTGCACAGTCCAAAACAACATTGCAATGAAACGCCATCTGCAGCAGGTGACTCTGCCGGGAATTATATCACAGATCCAAATGCTCGGCATTTCTAATGCTTTACAACACTGCGTGTGAAAACACAGGCAGGGAAGAGGTGAATGAGTCATTCCCTCCAGCACACCAGTGTGTCTCGGGCAAGGTACCAGCCTGTTTGTAACATTGGATGTCCGAGGGGGTTCACTCCCTCATCAGTACCACAAACTGTTTGGCATTCCCCTGTGCTGTCTTCTCTCTTCAGGATTACGCTGACTCTGGCCTGCCCCATGGACCTGAAGAACTTCCCCATGGACGTGCAGACGTGCATCATGCAGTTAGAAAGCTGTGAGTTCCCCGTACATCTCCATTCTGGAGAGGAGACAACGTGTTTTCCCTCTCCCTCTCCCCTGCCATCTCCATCCCCATCTGCAACCCATTCCCAGTTCAGCCTTCCCTGGAGGCTTACTCAAGAACCACTTGCTCAGGATTTTCCGTTCGGCACATGTGACATTTCCTAGAGAAGCCAAACCTGAAAAGATCCCCCGAGAGAAGCCCTGGCTTGCTTGTATTTACATTGGCCTTTCACCGTGGAGGGGAAAGGTGAAAGTGTTTTCAGCTGCAAATGGGAATTTTTCTCTCTGAATGAACATCTGCCCCTTGTACATGTTACTTATCCCAAAGGAGGGAAAGACAATGAACAAATTCATTCAGAGAAAGAGGTCAAGTTTGAAAAAAATAGCAAACAGCTCAACAAGCCAAATTCAAGAAGAAATGTGATTTATCTCAGACAATTCATTGCACATCGTCACAGCTGCAGTGCAGGTCATTACCCTAGTTTTTACCATATGCTTAAGCAGTTCTGTCTCAACCCAAATCCCATTCATTACAGCATTGCTAAGGAGGGCCAGGATAAGTCCCTGCCTCCAAGCATAGCTCTCTTCTAAAAATTTGTCCCTTTCTAGATCAGTATTTAATATGTGTCACATGGTATTTGTCCCCTCCTCTCAACAGTTGGCTACACGATGAACGATCTCATATTTGAGTGGCAAGAAAAAGGAGCCGTGCAAGTTGCTGATGGGCTGACATTGCCTCAGTTTATCCTCAAAGAAGAAAAAGACTTGAGATACTGCACAAAGCACTACAACACAGGTCAGTGCTGTTTACCCTTAGCTGCTGGGTTCATTAGAGAAGAATTCAGGCCTGTGCATTTGCCAGAGACTCTTGCTATGTCTGACGGCACTCTGGTGATAGAAGCCTTGTCCTACATGGCTAGGAATAATACAAATGCGAATACACATACATATGTTACCAGTAAATATACACATATATAGCCAATATAAAGCTAATAGACACAAATAGGCGGAACCTTCTTGGCCCCAGTAACATCTGCATGAGTTTAAGAGTGTGTGGTCTGCACCTTCTCTCACAACATCTTTTACCTTTGATGCAAGGGAGCAGCTGAAATTTAAGTGACAAAGGACATACTGCCAAGAGCTTTCTTGTTGTACATTTGTATTTCAGAACCGGGCAACAGCTGTTAATTTCCTCCTCTAACAAGACTCTGGTTCTAGGCAATGCAAGGAAAGTCCCCAAACAATAGCTGAAAACAGGAGGTTCACTGTGCCGTATCAGTAGTCTTCCATGTATCTCCCATCTTTCTCAGGCAAGTTCACCTGTATAGAAGCTCGTTTCCACCTGGAGCGGCAGATGGGCTATTACTTGATCCAGATGTACATCCCCAGCCTCCTTATTGTCATTCTGTCCTGGATCTCCTTCTGGATCAATATGGATGCTGCACCTGCTCGCGTTGGCCTGGGGATCACCACAGTGCTTACTATGACCACGCAGAGCTCTGGTTCCCGAGCATCACTGCCCAAGGTAGGGAACACACTTATCTTCGCAGAGGGGCAAAACGTGTACTTTCTGGGGACAGCACATAAATAAGTCACCACATAGATCTTCCTGCTCAACGCAAGAGCCATTCTTCTGCCATTGCCCTATACCAGTTCAAGAGCAAGCAGAACAAATTCCAGTACCCTCGTGCTAAAGTTTTAGCAGAGTTGCTATGACTAGCAGTAAAACTTCCCCTAAGATTCAGCACTCACCCCAAGATCTGCTACAGATCCCAGTAACAAGGAGGTCTGTACCTTACAAACCCCTGCAACAACCACACGTGGATACGCACTCTACATTCTAGCTTTTTACTCACCTGACCATCATACTTTTATAATAGTACTTAATTTCCCTGTTATGAAGGGCTTCTGGTATGATCAGATTGGAATACTATTTTCCTTGCATATAAACCATCACAATCAAGACCCGGATAAATTAAAAACCGTGGAATTATTGCTGCTTAAGAGCCCAGGAGCAGTTTCAGTGGCCTGATAATACATTCATGTTAAATGAGCTAGATTTTGGTATCCAGGAGCAGATGTGAACTATAAAATGGCTTGATCAATGCCTTACCTTGGGAGTAACATGTAAAATAGCAAGCAAAAAGGCATTTGGGTGAAGAAGCCACACCATCTCACTCTCTCTCTGACTCCTAGGTGTCCTACGTGAAGGCCATAGACATCTGGATGGCCGTGTGCTTGCTGTTTGTGTTCTCTGCACTTCTAGAGTACGCTGCCGTCAACTTTGTGTCTCGGCAGCACAAAGAGCTGCTCAGGTTCAGAAGGAAGAGGAGGCACCATAAGGTAATACATAAAGCATGAATGACACAGCTGGAATCTGTCCCAGCAGAACATCACTACATGGTCAACTGAACCGAGCCACTACCTCCCAGGGAAGTCGTCAGTATATGGTTAGATGTTAAAGAGGGTCACACATCAAAAAGCAGCACTACCTCAGTGAATTGTGTCTCTTCTAACAGTCTTGCTGACCCCAGGAGTCTAGCAAGCTGGGTTTTGTTAGCTAGCCAAGTGGTCTAAGCCAAAAGAGCTGTTCTCAACAGAACAATTTTCACACAGCAATGTTCTGGTCTGAGTTCTCCTCTTCAGAAGACACAGTGAGGGCTGGGGGGAGGCGGGCAGGGAGGTGTGAGGGATGTCTGTCAGAGAACAGCATCCCCCAACAAGACAGCCTACATTAGCCCGGAGGTAAGTGACACCTCTTTTGATTCTGTCATCTCCATGTTCAAAAGCATCTGCTTCTCAGACTGACTGCAAATTCCTCTTGAAGGAAAACAGCATTATTCTCAGCCTTAGCCTCGCTCCGTGCTTACTCGCCATGACTGACACCAACCCGAGCAGCATGCATCACACAGACACACATCTCCTGCAGCCTGGACTCTGCTAGATTTTAGGCTGAGGTACCAGAGCAAAGATTTCACCTCACAGGATGCACCAGAAAGAAACATAAAGGTGATTGTAATCACAAGAGCAAAAGCACTTAAAAATTGTCCTTGATTAACTAGTAGAATCAGGTAGGTGGTATCAAATTTTCAGCACCAGCCTGAGAGGCTGCCCTCAAGCTAGCATTAAAAGGCCAGTAAATTTGCTAAGAAAGAAAAACACAGAAAATTTTTCTGATGGGAATCTCAAGAGAGCCCCTAGGAGACCACCAAGGTCTGCCTAAAATATTCCTCACAGGTATTTGCCTACCCTGTATTTTAAAGAGCCCTCCGTGATCTACCCCGCCCAGAGACACTCCCCACCCACCCCCCCCATTCCATTGCTTCACTGTCCCAGCCGTTAAAAGTCCTTCCCAGGGTCTAACCTGTCCTACAGCAGTTCACAGTGTGTGCTTGGAAAACTGCCATCATTCCAGGAGGCACTGGGGGCCAAGGAGCAGGAATCCCTGTCTCTTTGTAGATTTGCCTCTTTCTGCTTCAGCTGTCCTGTCTGCAAAACAGGAGATAATTGTTCACTCGTCCCCAGCCCAGTCAGGACCAGGGATGAAAAATGTTGAACAAATGCAAGGGAAAAGAAGTAACAGATGAGACCATCAGCACTCGTTGATTTTGTCTGGCCAGAGCAAGACACTGCCATCTCAAAATCAACCGAGGCGGTTTTGGTTCAGAAGATGCAGCCTGCTGAATAGAGCTAAAGCTAAAACCACCCAACACGGGTGCCTCGTAGTGCTTTTATCTCTTCAGCTAAATTCAGACATCCTGTCTCTGGATCTGTGCTGTTGTATGCAGATTGTTCTGTTGATAAAACAATAAGGAGAAAAGAGCCACTAATATACAGATGAGTTTAAAAGATATTTGCCAGAGATGTTCCATTGAACACAAGGCTGCTATTACAATCCCTACCCAATCTCACAGCAGTTTAATTGGAACAAAGCATAAACAAAAACACTTGCAAAAGCAAAATGAGCAAGGTTTGCAGGCTCATCAGAAAACTAGGAGCTGACTGCAAATATGCAAATGGGTTAGTGCAGCTGCCAAAGATCCTAATTGCTCTGTCCCGATGTCCTGACTTGTCTGGGTAGCTCTGCTGGTTTAAGTATAACATGCCAGGCTGAAAATAAGTGGGATGTTTCAGTGGTACATGCTGGTGGAGGCAGCTGGGGACTGGACCAGCCCATGCCCACATTTATTAGGTCCGCGCAAATCAAAACCCCTCCAGGTCCTCATCCACCCTCATGCCGGTGCCTCCTCCGCAGTGCAGGTTCTGGCCACCCGTACAGTCGAACTCCTGCATAGCTTCTCATTGGAAAATCAGCCTTTTAACTGAAAAATTCTCTCCAAGAGAAGAATTTCTGTGAACATTGACTCCTAGCTCACCAAGTGTTTCTTACTAGATCATCAGCACCTGGACTCAGTCAGCCCTGAGAACAGCTGGGTCCTAATTTTTGGTACCTCAGTTTCCCCAACCAGAGCACTGTCTCCTCACAGAGGCAGTTAGGAGGCAAAGACATTTAAGGATTGTCAAGTCTCAGATGCCAGGGACCAGAGATACACCAAGGGGACACAACCAGAGCAGGAAAGAATTACCCAAAGGCCTGCAAATTTGAATTAGCCAGGACTCTGAAACAAATAAAACTGCTGGTAGGTCACACAACTCACCAGCTTGCCACCCTCTCCCCAAACAAAAAAACACCAAAACACCCACAAACCACCAAAACAAAAAAAAAACCCAAAGAAAGAAGGCTTGAATTTATTTGGATTGTTTTGCTTTGCTCAGATATGCTGGCGTGCTCTCCCGTCTGCTCCTCCATCCCATGCAGCTACCCGCTCGATACAGGGGCCATCCAGAAAAGACACTCTGTAAAAAAGAGAGGAAGGGGCAGCAGGGCACACCGGGCAGGTGTGAGGGGGTCAGTAGGTCAGCACTGGGGTACACAGTGTGGGTCAGCCCCCATGACAGATAATTAGTGCCAATTAGCCTCACAGACCTGTAGCAAGAGACTTGGGTTTCTGACCCTGCCTCTGCAACTCATTGGTTGTATTACTTTGGCCAAACTTGAGTTTTCCTGTGATTACATGCCCGTGTTTGATAAAATAGGGCTAAATTGTTCTGAGAAGCCTGCAAGGTCCCCACCAAAACCCAGCAATAACATTTGCCTTTAGACTGGAAAATAAATTATTTTTCTCACTCAGTAATCGGAATTAGCACAAGCAGCCATGGCTTACCATTGACGCACAGAAGGGCACCTCACCTAAAAGATGGCTAGTGGGGAGGGGCTGTGGGGCTCGGGGGGGGTCCCATGGGCAGGCGAGCGGAGGGCTGGTTGCACGTTGTCTGCAGAGGTCTTTTCCTGGACAGGTCTCGGCACCTGCGTGTCCATGTAACTCCGTAGGAAGTCACACGCTGTGGCTTCCACTACGTGAGTTCCATGGAGCCCACTCCTTCTGGGCAAGCTGACACCGCACAGGCAAAGCAAAGAAGGTGCTGATGGGGGGGGGGGGGGGGGAGGGGGGAGGCAGAGGCAAAACAGGGGATGCAGTTGGAAAAATGAAATCAGTACCATAAACCCTTCAAGTATGTCAAAGACCCCAATGAGGTGGAAGTCAGTCCTGTTCTCCATGGGGTGCCTGGATCCCCTGATTTGCATCTGTGCATCACACAGCTGGCACCCCTCTATAAGGCTGATCTCTCAAGAGCAGAGGGTTTGTCCAAGGGTGCTGAGGTTGGGGCATGACAGAGGTGTCTTTCCCTTGCAGACCAGGGAGCTGTCAGTGGAGAGCCTTATAGTGAGGGTGCACTGTCTATATCTCATTTTAAGTAGAGTCCCATGCTGAATCTGTTTCAGGAGGATGAAGCTGGTGAAGGCAGGTTCAACTTCACTGCCTACGGGATGGGACCAGCTTGCCTACAAGCCAAGGATGGCATCTCCGTCAAGGGTGCCAACAACAACAACACAGCCAACCCGGTTCCCCCGCCGTCCCGCTCCCCCGAGGAGATGCGAAAGCTCTTCATTCAGCGAGCCAAGAAGATCGACAAGATCTCACGCATCGGCTTCCCCATGGCATTCCTCATCTTCAACATTTTCTACTGGATCATCTACAAGATTGTCCGCAGAGAGGATGTGCACAACCAGTGAGGGAAGGGGAGCAGCTGGGAGGGAGCGAGCAATCCTTTATATATGTGCAATAGCAATGCAGCAATGCATGAATTTAAGAATGTGGCAATATTTACTAAAAAAAAAAAAAGGGGGGGGGGGAGGGGGGCTGGGAGGGACTTTTAATCATTTGAACTGAGGATAACCAGCACAGGGAGGAGAAGAAAAAGCTCTTGATTGGGGAAGTGCAGGGTGGGGGTTAGTTTTACGGCATAGGAAGGTTTGGATTGCTCCAGCTGCAATCCAAGCAGTGTAATATATTAATATATATTCATGCTTAATTATAATGCAAAAAGAAAACAATCAAAAAAAAGATAAACAAAAAAAATTCCTTTTTTTTAGGCTATTAACAGCTTAGATTCTCAAGTCACTGGAATGATTCATAATTCCATGTGCAGGAACGACTGCAATTACGCTTTATCTGACTTTTGCTATAGAAAGGCCATACCAGTCAAGCACGTGGGGAAGAAAAGCCCTAACAAAAGGGGAAAAAGAAAAAACCACAAAGATAATAATTCTATGCGTCTCTAGGTTTTGCACTTTGAAAACTGGATAGATGGGGAAACTTAAGAAAGAGGCTGTGGGTAGTTGTTTATTTTAATATATTTACTTTTTTTAGTCACGGGTTTGCTGATCAAACACTTTGTGACTTTTGGATAGAGGAAAGCAAATACATTATCTCTCTCATCCCCATCAGAGAGCATCCAATGGGAAACACGAGAAGGACATCAGGGCCTTCATCAGAAATCGCAGGTACCGTCTGTCCTTTTAAATGACCTGGCAGGATTTGAGTCCCAGGAGTCAGAAATACTATTCAGAACACTAGAAATGATGAAGGATTTTTTAAAACAGCTCTTTTCCTTTTTTTGTGTGTCTCCAAACCCCTTTCTGCCATGTTTGTTTACAATGGGGGAAGTGTTGAATGAGTTAAAGCAGAAGTTATATTTAAAATATAGAGAAAACAGGCATATTCATGCCTTGTTGCGACAGGACCGGGCGAACGGCAATACTGTCGGTAAGGGGTGGGTGGGGGGAAAGGTGTGTACAGAGAGAGCGGCTCTTATTTTCAGACATTTCATAGCGGTAATATTAATAGCGAAGCTGGGCCGATAGACCCAAAACTCTATTTTTGTATCTATTTTGGTGCTGCATTTAGCTTTAACGTGGATAGGAAGATAGAACAGGTTGCTTTGCCCTTCTCTGCTGCTCAGCAGAGTCCCAGGGCAGGCTGGCACAGTTTGGTGGGGATGGGGAAGGGGGGGAGGGAGGTGGGAATGGGTCAGCAAAGGGGTTTTCCTTTGGCCAAGCGGTAGCACAGGTTGGCGTTGCATTTGGGGGCGACGCGCCAAACGCCTCCAGGGTGTTATTCAAAAGCCTGGCTCGGGACTGACGTGAGCAAGTCAAGGGCTTGATGCCCCACTTGCCTCTCTGGGACCTGGGCGTGAGCTGCGCTGCAGAACCCGGGGTGGTTCAGTCGTGTTCATTTGCACTTTAGCAAGGCGGGTAAAAAGAGACTACGAAAGGGAGACAATCAGTCTGCACTGAAGCACTTGGGGTCAGGTCTGAATTAGGCACTAAATGAAGACAGAGAGATAAGTGGCACCCAAGGGGTGCTTCCACTCTCCCTCCTCTCCCATCACTCCTGTCTCATGCTCAGGACTGCACCTCAGCTGGCCCAGGCTGCAGATAAGATGCTCGCTCGAGGAACAAACAGGTTCCTGCTTATAGAAGCTGCATCCCCCAGAGCAGCTCACAGCAAAACACCCTCCAGCACTGTCAGGTCCAGTCTGGCCCAGGTCAGCACCATCCAAGCCTGGGATGGAAGGTGGGAGAGCCTATGGTCAGCCACGGGTCTCCCAACCAGTGCAGCAAGAGGCAGCTATGGGAGAGGGCAGTGGAGCACAGGAACCTGCGAGCTGTTCTAGCACAGGGTCGGTGCCAAGAGGAGGAAGCCCAGAGAAAGCACCAGGGCTCTCCTGGGCTGGGAAGAGGGACACCCATCTCCGAGGTTGCCAATTCAGCACCTTTCACCAGCACTAATACACTTTGTTTAAAAAAAAGAAAAAAAGAAAAAAAAGAAACAAAGGATATGAACAACAAGGAAAAAAAAAAGGAGAGAAAAAAAAGAAAAAACACATGATGGTCACTGAGTGGACTAGGGCAAATGGGAATATTTCCTAACATTTTGGCAAAGGCCACCTAGCTTTCTGACTCCCTTTACACTGCTGAGACAGGGAAAGGTTATGCGATACCAGTGTGAACCAGTACATACGCCCCTTCCCCCCTTCCCTCGATTGGAGCAGCAGAAAACGTGTGGGCTGAGGATTTCTCCTTCCCCCAACAGACAGTGTTTTCCCAAGAAGGGAGATCTCAAGCTGTCGAGCAGAACCGTTATTTGATGCTAGGACAACTTTCCGAGCCTTGGCTGGAGCCCAAATCTGCTGCTGGCTCTGGTTTTGCTTGCTAAATTATTGAACTCTCCCTGCATGCGCGACGGCCGGTTGTGCCAATGGTGGGTTGCGCAATTGCTCTGAACGGTGTGTCCTTGTCTGAGATGAAGGAGCAAATCCAGGGAATTCCCCTCCCTGCCCGGCAACAGGGCAGATGCTTGGCAGCCCATGCAGTGCAGCTCCTTGCTCACACAGGGGAACAACTGCAAATCACTGTCATTTGGTCAAAAAAGGTCCTGCCTCCTATGCCCAGGAGTCAGGTAATTTGGTCGTAGTTCATACAACTTCTTGGTCTCCTCAGGCTATCTGGGATGGCTCACCAGGGCACAGCCAGCTGCAGGGCTGTGGGTTTCCTTCCTAACTGGAACTGCTCTAGGGAGATGCCTACAGGTTGTCAACAAATCCTGTGCACTGTCCTCCCACCCAAGTCAGTTTTGATCCTACATCCCAAGGGCAAGACCAGGGCAAGAAGGAACATGTTCCCACCTCACTTCATTCTGCTCCAGCTTAGAGAAGGGCCTCAAGACCGGAGAGGAATCCCACGCTCATCCTAGACCTACTGCTTGGCGATGCAGATAAGCTCACAGTTACTGCTTCACTAGAGCTCCAGTGTCAGTTCTTGGCACTGAGTGAGGCCAGTGGAAGGCAAATTAAGGACTAGAAATAATCAGGAAGATGCTTGCATTTCCTGCTCATACAGAAATACTTCAGCTGCTTGTGGAGCCCATGGGAGTTCAGGGACTGAAATAAGAATTACACGCTTACCAGCCTGCCTTTGCATCCAGTTCAACTCTGCCAACCACTAGGCGTGTTTGATGCTCACCATAAGCAGTATTATTTTCTCTTCATTAAGCAGCCAGTTTCCATTCGGGCCATTTTCCAGCCCCAGGGCTGCCTGCACGGTGACAGTGAGCAGCGCTCACATCCCAATGTGAAACATGCCGGGGTCTTGGCAAAGGTCTGATGGTGCTGAGATGGTTGTCCCACAAACGTCCTGCCAGACAGTTTCACCACGTGGAAAAAACCTTAGACCGTCCTAGGAGTCCCTGGCAAGTCTGTGCAGTTTTCAAAATCAAATATTTTTCTCCGTTTGTACTAGGCTGTGTTTAATCTCTGTATTGCAACAGAACTTGCTCTGATAACCTATCTCATCTCCAAAGCAGGCTACTTTAATAGTGCCAGCAATTATATTTATTAGTAAGAATGTACAGGATTTCGTATTACAGAGTATCTTCCAGGCATATTAATGAAACTTAACTCTGTAATAGTGAGGTCTTGTCAAGAGCAAGGCTCAGAAGCAAATCCTCTGAATATAACAGACAGCAGTCAATCTGGCAGTAAAGAGAGAAAACATGGTCCTAATTCACTTGGACTCTTTGGAATAAGAGCTTTAGCCCAAACAATATTATTTCCAGATGTTGCTGGAAATGTATCACTTTATAAGCAGGAATTATTTTTCCTTACGTATAACTGTGGAAAAGAAAAAAAAAAGTAGGATAAACTTAATATTTTTTTGGTCAGGTAGATGAGTTTTTCCCACTTTAATTCCTGATTAAAGCAGCTTTCCATGTGGGATCCCAGTACCATCTGAGGGAGGGAGGTGCTGAGGAGGGTCCAGGACAGACCAGTAAACACATGGTCTGCTACAGACAGCAAGGCTTAGCCTTGACCCTGGCAAAGCACCCGCTTGCCTTTAAACACACGGGCAGGGTCATTTGCTCCATGGGTCTGGTAGTGCCCTCATTCCTCCTGTCCTAGAAGCCTTGGCTGGTCAGGGCTGGGGGACTTTGTTCCTAAAAGCATCAAACAATTTCAACACTGAATATTCTCAAGTCCTGTGATCAGAAACTTTTTTTTTTGCTTACCCCAGTCTTTCCTAGAAGTTTTTTTTCTTTTTCTTCTGCCTCTTCTGAAGATCTTTAAGGCAAATCCAAGGCAATTCAAAGTACACTATTGGTTGTCCTTTATCTTAACTGTAATTTGAAGACCTTGCTTGGTTGCCTAATGCTGGTAGAAAAAAAGATCAGAAATACTTATAATATACATTTTTAAACAGAAAGGAACATATGAAAGGAGAAAAGGCTATTTTAAATGGTGCCATATTTTTCCACAGACTTTATATAATCATATTTTTGTACTGTACTACCATTCCTTAATAAAATATCGTTCTTATCCTTGTGCCAAAGACACAGGGATAAGACTCTTTCAATAATCCATTCCTTGCTCTAAAACCTTGCCTCCAGTAGCAGTAGACAGCATAACACAGACCCCTTCTCCCTCAAAATCCAACCCTACCAGTGCAGCTGCAGGTCTGGGGTCACTGCCTGCCAGCTGGACATCGGGCATCTGTCTGGGTAACTGCAAGCAGGTCCTGCCCTGCTGGAGCATCCCGCAGAGCTCAGTTCAGAGACAGAAGTATCTGATCCCTTCCCTCCTAAAAAAGCACCTACACTCTCCTGTCTTCTTCTGAAACGGTATCTTGTGTGGCTCCTGCTTCAATAGATTTCCATCATTTGTATGGAGATAGTATACTAAAGTAGAAAATTGAGACACTTGATTGTTCTTCAGGGTGCTAGGATGAGTACCAAAGTAGAAGCTAATATTCATTAATTTTAGCATCTTCAAAATTACTTTAGGTCCTTTAAGTCTTCCCATCCCCTCCTCAACAATTCTTTCTTAAGGGCAGTTGCACATCACTCTTGCTCAAATGAATCTAGACAAGTCTCTTTCTTCAAGTATATTGCATTTTTCTGTGTCCATCTCCCTCCTTTCACCACCTGAACTTTTATTTCTATGGGACTAAGTTCCTCAGTTTTGCATCCTTTGAAGGGCTTGGCACAGATAGGTGTCTTGGGAAATACAGGGCAAAATACGTGAATAAAACCATTTCTCCTAAGCAGGCAGGGTAAAAGAGGTACCAGGGAAGTGCTCTCATAGGAAAGCATGCATGAGGAGGACTCCTGGGGAATGCGAGGGTGGCCAACAAGGTCTCTTTTGATTATGCTCTGTGTGAAAGCAAAGCAGCCTAAGTCAGAAAGCAGATTTTTTTTTTTTAGCTATTATCCCTGTAGAGCTCCATGTTTTTCAGTGACCCAGCTATATAGCAGCTCTTTATTGGAAATCAGGTTCTTATATGCCCAGTCTCCCTCCTTCTACTGTGGCATGTAGCAGGGGGCCCCAGAAGAAATAAGCTGTTGTGAACCAGGCAACATGTAAGGAGCTGTTGCACATTTCGCACAGGGCATCCGCTCAGCTAATCCAGGCTCTGCCTGCAGCTGATGGGGAGATGCTGGTGCTTGCACTAGGTGAGTCATTCTCCTCTGAATCACTGGGGCGAGCAGCCCTCAGGTGAGCCCATGCTGAGGGAACACTGCCGTGCACAGCCTGGACTGGAGATACTAGAGTTAGCTTGGTAATGAAGAGCACAGGCTGAGCCAAGTGAGGAATCCCAACCTATGATCAACCTTCAGCAGGCATCCAATGCACAGGAAGGCTGACCTTTTCAGTTGTAGGGTCTGCAGCTTTCCTGGTTCATCTCTACCCTCATTCTATCACCATGTCCCAGCATCATGCTGCCAGCAAAGGACCAAAGCTCCTGGTACCGTAACATGGTAAAGGACACAAACCACATCGCAGTCTATAAAGAGAGGGATGATTGCAGCACCTAGCAGAGGAAATTACTGGTTAAATTGTCAAATGAGGATCCTGGCATAGACTGGAAGAGAAGGTGAAGGAAAAGAAAAAGCAATAGGAGATGTTTGTTTGCATGCCACATCACTGTCTCCTCTTGGCAACCAGGGCAGACAGCGCTAACAGGTATGATGCAAGAGTCAAAGCTGGCAGCAGGAATTACAAGATTGTATTAAGTAGTCATGACCAAGTTTAGCAAACCTAAGTTGCAGTCCTCATGCACTTTACTTCCAAGTAGAAATTGTAAGGGAGGCTTATGTTTGTGATATTCCTGCTTCTGGGTCTAGTATAGACAGAGTGCTGAAGCCCATCATGGGATAGGGCTGGCTCCCAGCAGTGCTGGAGATGGGTTAGCCAGGATTTGACCCAGGCCACGCACAGGGAGAGCGCAGGCACTGGGAACAGATTCAGCACAAGGTGCTGTTGCCACTTTGGGGGAAGGCAGGGATGGCTTCATGTTGGCTTAATTCCATCAGCGTTTAAAGCATCACTGCTGGGGATTGCAGGTTGTGCTTAGTGCTGCCACTACTCCTACCAACAGTAAGCAGCCAGGCACAAAAAACACAAGAGCAAGAGACCTCAGTAGCTTCCCGACAGCAGCAGTTCTCAGCAAGGAGAGAATACAAAACCCTACTACCTGTTCCGAGCCTGAGGTTCCAGTATGTTGGCACTTCCAGTATAAAATCATCCATCTTTACCTGGGCATAGAATGATACCACCATAAGTAAGCCATCAGCCTGGTTTGAAATTAGTTTCTATTTATAGATTTGCCACTTGAATTGCACAAGTAGCTTAAGCCAAACAAGGACACCCTCTTCAACTACCCAGGGAACTTGGCTGAGCCTGACTGGGGCACAAGGTACCATCATTAACTATGTGCTCTGGCTTAGAGCTGCAAGTGTGTCTTTGCTAGGGCAGGTGAGTCAAGCTTGGCACAAGTAGGGACAGGTAGAGCTGGCCTGGAGCTGCCAGGTCTGAAGGGCACAGAGCTCACAAGTTGCTTTTGCTACTAAGGGTTTTGGGAAGCTGCTCCCAGGATTATTAGCACTGTAGCAAGCTGAAACCCCCTTCCCTAGTGGGTCTGTCAGAGGACATGTCTGTGTTATTTAGGCACTTGGTGATATCAGGGTACTGTTGGGTTACTCATCTGACAAAAACATGAATCAAACTTTAGGCTGCAGCCCAGTTGAGCCCGCTGGCTTGGGTTGAGCACACCACTGAATTTGGGCACTAAGTTACAGCTCCAGGCCCAAACCTGAATCAACCTTGCAGCAAAGACACCCTCACAGTCACTATGATAGTAGAGGCCTGATAATAGTGTTGCTTAAGTCAGCATTGCCCTGTCATAGCCCTGAGGAGATCAACAG